>NW_028091359.1:11203159-11803159 GCF_014824575.4 Sturnira hondurensis
AAATATTTCTGGAGCAAAATCAAATATTTGGAAATTAAGGGACACACTTCTAAATAATTCACGGAGAAAAACATCACAGGCTATGGTAAATATTTCTAACTGAATAAACATGAAAATAAACCATATCAAAATCTGTGAGATGCTGCTAAAGGAGTGCCTAGAATGAAAGAGGTAGCTTTAAGCCCTCATATTAAAAAAAGGAAACTCTGAAGTTAATGGAACAAGCTCCGCCTTAAGAATTGAACAAAAAAGAGGAGGAGCAGGCGAGTTGGAAGAAGCGAAGGAGAAAGAAAGAAGCAGGAAGAGGACAGCAAATTAAACCCAACATAAGGAAAAGTAAAGAAATGATGAAGATGACAGCAGAAAGCAATGGACAGAAAATGCAGAAATAATATGGAAAAGTCAGTACCACCATAGGTACTTTTTAAAAAGTGAATAAAATTGATAAGCCTCTACCTTGAATGGTAAATATCATGAAAATCAGGAATAAAGGGCAAATCACTACCTACTTTTCAGAAATTAAAGGACCATAGTAGTGTATTCTGAATAGTTATGCTAACGAATTTGAAAATTGAGGTGTAATGAAGCAATACTTTGAAAAACAAATTTGCCAAAACTGACATAAGAAGAAACAGACCCCCTAAATAACCCACTAGCTATTAATGAATAGAATATTTAATCAAATATTATTCCCCCCAAATTTCCAGATTCATATGGCTTCACTGGTGACTTCTATTAGAGATTTCAGTTAGAAATAGAATTAATGTCATAAAAATATTTCATAAAGAAAATAACTAAACAGCATTTTGCAAAACATTATACATGGTAGGCATTACATTGATAATATAACCATAAAAGAACACTGGGAGAAAGAAAATGCTGATCAATTTTTTTCACAAACATAGAAGCAAAATTTCCAAACAAAATTTCACCAAACCAAATTCAGAAATATATAAACTTGATGGTGTATTATCACCAAATGGGTTTTATCCCAAGAATGTAAAAATAGGTTAATTTTCAAAACTCAATTGATATAATTCACAATGTCAGAGAAATAAAAGGGAAAAAACATGTAACTATCTTACTAGATTTAGAAAACAAATTTTACCAAATTAAATATCCATTTGTGATAAATAACTTCAGTAAAATAGGAATAAATGGTAACTTCATCATCTTTATAAAGAATACAGACACACACATATATATAAATAAAATAAAATTTAATAGTAAAAGATTGAATGTTTTCTACTTAAATACGGAAACATGAAAAGGTGTCAGCTCTGACCACTTCTACTCAACAGTGTATTGGAATTCCCAGCCAATAATAAGACAATGGGGAAAAAGACACAGAAATGATAAAGAAAGGAGCAGCACTTTACTCATTGATGATGTCATCATCTATACAGACCTTTCAAAGAAAGTCTCCAACGAAACCACAAGAATTGAATAGTGAATTTACCAGGGTCACACTGTATAAGGTTAATGTAACAGATTCCTGGAGTGGGCTATAGTTTATATAATGAATATCAAAGAACCACTGGAAAATAAACTTTAAAAAACTGGGTGAATATTTTATACAGCTATCTTTCACAGACTTCATATGGTCCTTTTGGAGAGAATTAAGAGACCTAGATAAATACAGATTAGGAGAGACATCCTCTCTTAAGGGTAATTGAGTCTGCTCTACTATGAGCGCACTTGAAATCTCAATACCACAGACATTACTCTTACAGAAAAGTTGAAAATGAGATATAATGACAGGCCCATGTTACTACCAATTAGGAAAGGTAATATCATTGTCAGGTTATAAAAACTGAATTCCAGTATGTGAGACATTAACTGCCAATCAGGAGAGCGATGGGCACATATGAAGAAGTTCTGGAGAAAAGACTAATAATATGAACCCCGAATCAGTTATGCTAAGGGACCTAACATCATCTCAGCACCTGTAATTTGTCATTATTATTAAGCCATGAAGTGAAAAGGTGAGCCAAATGGTATGTGCTTTCCAGTGGTAAGTTTATGTTGGAATGAGATACTGGGCCACCAGAGCCGCTAAAATATTTTTTAATGAATTCATAAAGAAAATCCAGACACTTAAAAATAACAAGGCCTACAACCGTGCATTTCAACAGAGTTTTGTAAAGGGGAATCAATATTTTTCCTCAAGATGTACTTCCTCCAATTCTCTCTTGCAAACACAGACATTGGAAACGGATGAGATTGTTAGGTTCCTCTTAACCATTAGTGAGTCAAAGGCAGATGTTTCAAATTTAAGGCCTAGATTTGTGACAGGGCTGCTCCTCAGACGACTTTGTGCGCCAGGGAATGTGGCAGCAAGAATTGTTTTTCTTACATTCCCTAAGTAAATAGTATGATGAATATGGATGCAAACTTTATCACCAGGCTAAGCATGATCACAGTCCTGAATGAATTATTCAAATCATACAAAATTATCATGCATCCAAAGTTTCATCTTCAATTAAACTTTATGTAACAGTGGCTAATGACCCTGGTGAGAAATGCTAGGTAACACAGTCACCAAAAATACTACTAATAAGTACTCTTACTAAGTATTTACTAGGCAGAGACACATGCTACAGCCATTCAGTCCTCCTAACGACCTCATGAAGAATGCATTATCATCATTAGCGCCACCATTTTGAAGGCAAGATAACCAAGGTCCAGAGATTGTAAATTGTCACCAATGTCACACAGCTAGTAAATGATATGGCTGAGCTTCATAAACACATTTGTCAGGGTTGAGATTTGTAAATGAGTGTGCCATCTTCTGAAAACTAAGCTCTCAAACAATGTGGTATTCTGTATCATGGGGGGAAGAGTAAAAATGTCTAAAAATGCTAAATGTTCTATAGCTTTTGCCCAACCCAGAAAGCTCTGTGCACCAAATAAGAGTATATAAAGGCACTGTGGCAATCCGGAATTAGTAAGAAGTAAGCCTACACACTTTTATAAATTAAAAGCTGCTGTACAAGAACCAAATTCTAAGACATGTACAAGTTACACAATTTCATTGAAATACTCACATAGAAAGTCGTTCAAGTGGAACGGTCTTTTAAAGTCCATCTGAAAAGGATTTCTAGACCAAGAGCTTAGAGGTTTATACTTACACACCCCCACACACAATACCCTTTTTTTGTTACTCCTCGAGTGAGTGTGCCATAATTTCACACAACCAACACTTTCTTTCTACATTATTGGTTTCCAGTCAAGGCATTTTCTAAAACTGACCTAAAGAAAGATCCTTGGAGAAGTGAAAACCAAATATCTCCCAAAGACATTAAGCAGTAGGGAAGGTGACTGTCCTGGGGCGAGTATTGGGGAGTGTCTGCGGAAAGAAACCTGACTAAAGGCTAACTGCCTTAAAGGCTAATTATTCATGGAGAATTATGGAGACAAAGCTGAAAGGATCCCTGAGGACGTCTGAGTCCCTCCCTCCCACCCCACCATTCCAGGGAGCCTTAATCCAAACAATTCTAGATAAATGGGTCTCTTCTTTGTTTTAAGGAAATCTCCAGGGTCTCGGATTTCAAAATTGCCCTCACTCACACATTCCATATATTTTCTCCAACTTTCATAAATCTCTCTTTTTATTAAAGTAAACCTAACTTTGCCATATGAGTACTGGGTTTGGAGGAGAAACATTACACAAGCTTTCTCTGCTTCCCCAAAGTGTCAGCACAGCACACCCCACAAGGAAACACTTGGGGTCTTGCTGCACCTAGAGGTGAAGGGGGTCCTTGCCTGCCATCTTTACTTGCACACATCGGCTCTCAACCTGAAGGAAGCTCTCACCGATGCAGACACACACCAAGGCCTTCTTTGGCGAGCTTTCCCCCAACATAAATTCTGGAAGAGTGTTATTCAAACCCAGTCCTGCTGTTTCAAAAGTGTTATCTTTGCGACATAGGGCCTATTTTCCTATTCATGTGTGGTACTTACTAAACACACAGACCCCAAGGTTTCTTTCCAGGGTGATTCAATCCAAATTTGCAGGAACTGAGTCCAGGAACCTAAACTCCACTAAACTTCCACCAAACTCTCCTAAATTAAATTCAGTCCCAATCAAAATCCCAGCACGCTTTTGCATATGCAAAGAAATAGACAAACTGATTCTAAAATTCATGTGGAGATCCTGGCTGGTGTAGCTCAGTGGATTGAGTGCGGGCCTGCGAAGCAGACAATCGCGGTTCGATTCCCAGTCAGGGCACATACCTGGGTTGCAGGCCAGTTCCCGGCAGGGGCCAGTTCCCAGCAGGGGCCAGTTCCCAGCAGGGGATGCACGAGAAGCAACCATACATTGATATTTCTCTTCCTCTCTCCTTCCCTTCCCCTCTAAAGATAAATAAATAAATATTTAAAAATATATAAAAAATAAATTTAAAAAAATAAAATTCATGTGGAAAGGAAAAGAACTAGAGAATCACCCCTCCATTGAAAAGTACGAACAAAGTCGAAACAGTTGCACTACCTGATTTCAAAATTAATAAGAAAGTTATAGTAATCCACAGACTGTCTGGCATTGGCATGAAGACTGACATATAGGTCACTGGAAAAGAACTGAGAGTACCAAGACAGAGCCACACATAAGTTACCAATCAATTTTCATCAAAGAAACCAGACAATTCATTGTCAAAAAAACAATACTTTCAATGAATTTTGTGAAAATGATTAAGTAGCCATAAATAAAACAAAGAGCCTACATACAAAACTATACTATATACAAAACTTAAGGCAAATTAGATCTTAGATGTAAATGTAAGTTAAAGTTACCATAATTTTAGAAGACATATAGGAGCAAACATTAATAATAGAGGATTTGGTTAAAATGTTTTAAGACACAAACGGCACGAATTTAAAAAAAGTTTTTAATACTAAATTGGACTTTATCAAAATTGCAGGTTTTGGCACTTTAAAAGGTACTATCATAAAAACGAAAGAGCAAGCCACAGACTGGTAGAAAATATTTGCAAAATACATATCTGACAAAGAGTTAGTGTCTCAAATGTATAAAGAACAAGGATGGAGTTGGTAACAACTTGCCTTTTTTGTGCATCTTCTTCCCCACTGAAATCAGAGTGCTTCTTATAAATGAGGATACATAATTTGGAAAGAAGGAAGGGATCCATTCAACAGATAATGTGAAAGAAAAAAGCTACAGGGCTTTCACATGAGTATATGAACAGAAAGAGAGAAAACAAATATATTTTCAGCCTCCGTTCATGGTGGAATGGTGATGCTAAAAAGTGCACATAGGGACCTCGGAGTGGAGATCTATGTCCAAGGAAGTTGAGTTGGGATTTGAAACATGTCACATCAGCAGCTAACATGTCTGAAAGCAGGTGGAAACAGAAACCACGAGGCTGTCAGGTATCCCCATTTCTGCTTCTTCATACAGTTTTTATTACGTTCTGGGCTGTGCTCACCAACGGAACTTTCTGGGACACTGGAAATATTTCATATCTATTTTGTGCCGTATGGCAGTCACTAGTCACATATGGCTACTGAGTACTTGAAATATGGCTGGCTAATAAATGAACTTATATTCAAATTAGGTCACATTCAAATAGTTACATGGGGCTACCATATTGAACTGCACAAGTTGAGAGAATCATTACTCAACCAACATCCCAATCTAGGAAATTCAGATAAACTTATCTCCTTCTATTTTTCATTTTTCATTTATTTATTTACTGAATGAGGGTTGACTGAATACCTACTCTTTTATTTATTATTGTATTCCCACCATTAAGTACTAGCAAGTTCCTTGCCTTTATGAAGTTTATATTCCACTCAGTCCCATTAATCACCAAATTCTAAATATAATTTTAACTGAAATTTCGTTCAACTTTTCCCACTTCGTTTCTGCTAGTTTTAATAGTCTCAAAAGCATTAAATTCATCGAAACAAATGGAATAATCTAAATTTGATGATTTAGTTTTTAATTTTGCTGTTTGTTTCTGATATCATGGAAAGGAAATCAAAGCTGCCTTACAACTGTTATTTTGGTGTCATGTTAGACATTCTGAAACTAAAATATTAAGATTACTGGTTTATCAACCAGAAGTTAAGAAATGTTCAAGGCACTGCTTCCAATAATGCCCCCTAGTGGTGCGTGTTTGTTTGTTTGTTTGTTCATTTTCATTGCCAAAGGTCTGCTGACAATAAATACTGGTGAAAATACACAGCAAAATTTTTTTTCTACACAGCAAATTTTGATTCAGGCCTCTTACTGTTTATGCCAGTGAATGTCTATGTACTATATGTCTGTATAATGCTTACCTCTCTATATATTTATGTTATATGTATTGCCGTAATCTACAAGTATATAAAAACAAGCAATTTTACCCTGGGTACAACCTAATCTTATAGAAAGGGACAAATTGAAGTGGCCCAACTATTCAAATACTCAGCAAAACTGGCCATTATATCTGACACTCTAGACAATAATGGATGGATGTGTTCACTCTTCCCCATGCAAAACGCAAAGCAGAGCTTCTAAATTGTTTCTCAGGAGAAACGTTCTTTAAAGCCTTCAGGATCAGACTGAAACTTTTCATTAGCAAAGTAGTTTCAAGTCAAGGGTAGGGAAAAGGAAGAACCTTGTCAAAGATTTGATCTTGCCATTGCAAATCCATCCAGGACTGTAACTTCCTCAGAGAAACCCATTGGATGATTCTGAGGAAAACCAAGTGTGTTTATGAAGGAAACACCAACCACATACAAGTGTCAAAAGGACTGGCAATCAACATCCGTGATGTCTTTAGACCCTCCAAGAGAACAAGCTTTGGGCTGCCTCGGCTCTGACACCGTGGGACACCCAACAGAACTATTAGAGCCTTGAAGAATCAAGCTCCATTACCATAGATGTAATACAGCTGACTTTATACAGACTTCTCGGTCATCACCATGTAAAAAGGGTGAAGTGCTGCTATCCCCAATACTCTCATGAAGGAGAGAGTAACTAACTGTCATTTCTGAGTCTAGGACTGCTAACTTCCCAGCAGAACCAACAAGAATGACACGCATGACTTTATGCTTGCAATAAAAACTAACTTCTTTTATCAGAAACTTGTCATAATTCAAAGGAATGAAGAAATAAATATAGCATATATTTGACCTGACATTGAAATGGCATCAAAATAGGTTATCTGAATGAGTTGCCCATAAAAAGTAGCACAAGGTTCCATAGCAGTAAATTAGCTTAACACATGGCTACATGTATAGAACATTAGCCAGCATTTGGCTGTGCTTTTTGCAACACAGGGAATGAACGAAGGAAGAATACAAGTCATCTGGAAGAAATATGGGAATTTCAGGAAACACTGAGAAGGAAGAGCCCAAGAGCCCATCTGCAGACGTCGAGTCTCAGGTTCAATCTACACAGACAGGTGTTAAAGTTACTTTAGCATCACGTATTCCACATCTGGAAGACAGGGAAAGCACCAAGCCATCCACCTCTCCAGCCTCAGAGGGATTCTACTGCCCTGTCACCAGGGTGCCTTCATTTCCATCGTGAACAAATGGTGCTTTGAAAAACCGCACATCCAATCTGTTTATTATTTTCATTCGTGTGGTTTTCTTGGTAGCAGCAGAAGTAGCTGGTTGGGCCCCAGTGCCTGTGAGTAAGGCGGACGATAACAAAAGGTGCTCTATGCAGATAATTTGTTGTTATTTCTATAAAAATAGTTTCTCTTCATAGCAGCATCTGATCATTTTTTTGTCGTAGTTTAATTCTCCCAAATTGCCTGAACATAAGAATCCCCTGGAATGATTACTAAATGCAGATCCCCAGACCCCGTCCCCGGGGTTCTGACCCAGTGAGGAGGGACTGGGGATGCACATTTTTAACAAGTGTCTCCTCTCTGAGAACCATCCCCCAGTTGCCATCCTGCTGCAAGCAACTACCGGAAAGTAAGAACTAGACCCAAGCAACAACCTGGAGGTCTGAGCAATTTCATTAAATCCTGTTTACAACCAGCTCCTCTCAGCTTTGTCACAGCTCTGATAGTCTTAAAGAGATGTTTACAGAGAGTTGTCCATTGGGCTGTTTACCAAAGGAGGCAGGCAAAAGTTGCGCCATGATCTGTTGAAGCTGTCTATCATGCTTAGGATTGGATTCCACACTCCCAACAGCTTCAGAAATAACTAGCCCCTCTTCCAAACACTCTAAAATGGGCTGGCTATAGGTGGTCCAGAAACCAGACTCTGAGATGGAGACCTGCAGGCAGTACATTTATTGGGGGTGCTCTGCAGATCGACATCTTTGAAGGAGTGAAAACACGCGGGAGTGGGCAGAGGGAGACCCTGAACAAAAATGCATCGCAACAAAAGCATGAGCTGATGCCAGAGAGAGCTCTGGAGTTGGAAAGGCCCTTCCGAGTTGTTCCTACCTCAGGCAAGATGGCCAGGCCTTCATCCTGCCCTATTAATGTTATATTGACTACAGGCTTCCCTTGGGTTATGACCTTGAATAAGGCAGTTATCTTCTTAGAATGATTCTCTTAGGATCCATCTGCAGTCAACAAGGGGAAATGAGTTGGCCCTGAAGGCGAGATCAGGGAGGCACACCGCAGGATCCACCACAAAGCCCAGATATCAATTCTAATCTTGCTTACCTTCATTCATGTCTGATTGCTCCCCATTGCAATGAGAAAACAAGTAGGCTGGGCCCATGATCACCTTTGAGAAACCTAAGAAGCTCTAAACACTTTAAGACTGGTGATTTAGCAGAGAGTTTATGCACATTTTCAATGTACAATAAGGGCAGAGTGGGAGAGTCAACATATTTTAGCACTAAGATGTCAGGTTTCATTAGAGTTAGTTGTTCCAGGAAAGCGAAGGGAAATAAAACACAGAGAAACACTAACAAAGACTCACATTACCAGCCTTTTAAATACACTGACCATACATTGGTAGTTTATATTTTTTAAAAAAGGAAATGTACATTTTACACATTTCAGGGAATCAACATTCTCATCCACGAAGGCCTCTCATCAATCATTTAGTGGTCAGACAACCCCACCAACAAGGAGTGCATCCAAGCTCACTTCTGGAGTTATTATGAATTTCAGGTGTTGTGTGCTGGCCCTTCACAGTGAACACTTTCATAGGGTGCCCGGCAACATGCGGCACCAATCCACTGCTAAACGGTCTGGTTCTCAAATTTTCAACTGGGGATAATCACACTTAAGTCAAGTGTCAACAGGGGTCTTATTTAACCACAAAAAGCCAGACAGTGCAATCTGTGCTCCGGCATTTCCTATGAGACCCACTGTTCTCCAGGGCCAGGTTTTCTGCTGTCCTTACCGCAGTGGAAGACCTTTGGAGTATTTAGAGGCGATGGTGGGTGGGGAGTAGTGTAAAGTCTCATATGCTTGCATGTTCTGTTGGAGAGCAGGAACTTTGAAAATGAATCATCATTGTTTTGATAAACAGTAGATGCATGATGAGCCAGAAAACCCTAGAACCCAAATCTAAGTCAATACACCTCCTGAAAGCACAAAGGTTATTTGACCTTACTGCTTATTAAAATCTTAATAATCACTGATAGAATTCTAGGTCTTAGTGATTACCATCAACGTCAGTGTTTGTTTCAACTGGGAATGGCCCCCTTCCCCTCACTCTGTTTTGCAAAGAAGAGTGTGGGGATTGTCTGAGAACCAGTCTTTCATCCTCCTGGTGGAATCTGCTCCTCAACAAAGTGTGCTCTCCTTCCCACCACTCTTTCCTCCATCCTCTCACATCTCCATGTTTGCTCCTGACGACCAGCCTTTCCATGGATTTTCTCACTTGATCCAGACATTACGGGAAGGTGACGGGAAGGATGTGACCCTGTTCACCGCCCCAGAGCTTGATTCTCTTTGCTGCTCTTGTCATGACACAAGTCACAGGAGGTGTGACCAACTTTAAAACATGGCTGCCATTGTTTTAGTGTGAGGAAGTGCAATTTAGTGTTAATTTTCCCCCAGTGATCTTATAGATAAGTTTTTCTACAAGTGAAATGTAACCTGAAAGTCACACATTTTACAGGGGGTGAGCCCTGTTTCCAAGTTGTGCCTACCTATTCACAGTATCTGAGAATTCCTGTGGGGAAAAAAAGTATGATTTCCAAATGGTACTGTGGGTCCCTGTGACTGACCACCTTTCAGAAAATTTGCCCCCTATCCACATGAGTTGATTTTCTCCCAGGATCCAATTGTGACCCTATAGGGTATTTTTACTAAGATTGAACTATTTGACTGGAAAGAAATCCAAGAATAATTTTTGAGTTAGAAATGAAATCAGGGAGAAAGGTCAAAGCAGAAAAGGAAAAAGATGTGTCAGCCTTTGGTTTTCTAAGGTCTTGAAAAACGTCTAGGTGCACAGAGGGGCCTGGGATCCAAATCTGGTGCAGAAATCCATGAGGATACAGGAGCTTCCGGCCAGATCCCTTCAAGGTCATCCCATCAGAATGAACTACAGACGCACTTTCTTACTCTTCCTCAGAAACATACATGAGTGAAGCATCCATACACCTGTAGGAGTGCATGCTACACACACACATTACAAGGAAGCAAAATACAATCATTTTTTATCTAATTACTCCATAATCTGTGAGGCATTTTCACAAATATCTTAGGACTTCATAATATAAGGTGTATTTTGCAAGAGACAGCTCTGTTTCTCTGCTCACTTTCAGAAGAAAACTCATTCAGTTCTTGCATGTTTGTGCTCTCTCCCCTCTTCGCCTTTTTTGTGTTCCCCAATCAACTGCAAGCAAACTTCTCTCAACATTCCTCCGCTAAAATGGTTATTACTATGATCAAGAATAAGCTTCCTGTTGCCAAAGACAGTAGCCGACTGCCTGTCTTCATTTCACTCTACCTCTCAAAAGGATTTCGTATGGCTGAACTCTCTTTTCTCTCCTCTATGACAGGGGGTTTTCTTTCTGTTTCACCTGCATTCTCCTTTACTCCTCCTCCTTTCTCAACCTAAGCATCCCTGGTTCTTTTATTTTTTAATACATTCTTTCCCCAGGTTATTTATACTGTCCTCTGGTAGAAATACCGTTTATATGCTTAGGACTTCTACAGTCAAGTTCCCAGGACTGAGCTGCATCTCTTCTGTACAATCAACATCAAGAGTTGGATGTGAAATACGTACCCAGTAAGCTTCTTACTTGAACATGGCCAAGTATTACGATTTTTCCCACCAAGTCTTTCCTTTCCTCAATTATCAACCCAAATTGACCGTCAAAGATCAGCACCTTGACCTCAATTCCTCTCTTAGTCTATTACCTCACATCAAACTCATCAATGGGTCATCTTTCCTTAAATTCAAAATACAGCCAGCCCAACACAGCCCATCACTACTGGCACGTGAATTCTCATGGTGCTGTTCTACTTATATGACCACAAAAGCCTCCAAGTTAACTCGCCCTCTCACTCCTACCAGCAGTCTTTCCTTTACAAAGAGCCAAGATTGGATTGTAAGAACATGAATCAATGCCTTTTTAAGATGCTACAAAAGCTCCCATAGCACGTGGAATAAAACCAAAATGCCCTCCACTGGCCACCAGGCCAAGCATGATCACCCACATTTCTCTCCAGTCCTCTCCTGCCTTCCACTGCAGCGGTCATGGCTGTTCTGGCTCTTTTTCAAACCGACTCGTCTGTCTGTTCATGCCTCGGGTCTTTTGAATTCGCTGTGCATGCTGCCTGGAGCATTCTTCCTAGATCTTCATATGGCTGGTCCCCTCAATAAATAAAGCCTGGGCTCAGAGGACAGCTCCTCAGAGAGCCTTCTTGATTGCCCTTTCTAAGTACTCTTCCAGCCCTGCTATCACCCCCAGGGACCTCACGTACTTCACTATCATAGCACTTAGAGGATCTGAAATGACCTTCTTTATTTTCCTGTACATTTTACTAGGGCAAGATCCCTGTGAGTAGTGTTGGATCCCAGAACACAGATCAGAACCCAGCATGGAACACTCAATAAATATGTGCTGAATGAAAGACTCGGTCTCCCTTGGTCCCCTCTGATTTCTCCCTTTCGAATCGTCTTTTCGTTGATAATAAGAATCAGTCCTGTGTTTAAATCATGTTCCTTCACAAAATGTTCATTGTAAGGTCCATAAAGATTTGATTCAACCTCTGAAATTACCTCTTGGTTGGGCTATAATTGGATAAGCCCCCTTTGTCTATCAAGCAGTTGGGAGGGTCATATTGCCTTCTCCTTATCAGAGTTATGTTACAATTCATTCTGGCAGGCAACATATAGATACTATAATAAATGGCTATATTATTTAGAGACCAAAGAGCTTCGAAAATCACTTTCTCTAGAAGCCATCCTTGACTCATTCAACTACATCCTGTCCA
The DNA here is from genome assembly GCF_014824575.4 of Sturnira hondurensis. NCBI lineage: Eukaryota > Metazoa > Chordata > Mammalia > Chiroptera > Phyllostomidae > Sturnira > Sturnira hondurensis. Next base: position 11,215,540 of record NW_028091359.1, read on the forward strand.
CTAAATGTGCCCTCTATGTTTGTTATCCAGTTAAAAGTAAATATTATCAACTTGTGTGCTCCCTCTACATTTTCTTATATATAGTTCTAAAAATCCACTTTCATTCCAAAATCTAATTTTATTTGTGAAATACTAAAACTATTTTGTAAGTTTGTACCACACTCATCTATTGGCAAAACATGGCCTAAATGAATATAAAGTCACTTATAGTCTTATGTATCAATGTAAACATTCATATGTTTACCTACAAAATTATTAATGTGTTTGATTAAAGGGTACAGTCTTAAATCCTACTGGATGTGTGATGTAATATTCAGAAAATGCACCAAATTACCTTTGTAACATCTTTAAAACCTTCATTTTTCAAATGGAGGCTATCTCTTGTGTGGGCTATCAGTTCTGAAGATGTGACCAGAGCATCATCTCTAGGTTTGAGCTGTCCCTGCTTTCAAGGTAAAATCCTCTTGTTTCTCATCATCCATTCTTAACAATTGTGCTTGCTCTTTCAACACACTCCTGCACTGACCATAAAACAATGCCTAGCTAAGCTTTGGCTTCATGATTATTAACCATCAACAAACATTGTTTCTACTGCTTCAATTCCGATAACATTTCCTGAGTCCCCACCATGTAGATTTTTGCATATGTCTTAGACTCATCAAGCCCCAAAACAACTGTACTAGGCGGAAATGTTTAATCTTTATTTCACAAAGGACTAGAGCAAGCATCAGCTAGACTGTGGTGTTTGTGAGATTCACAGCTCGAAGACAATGAAGTCGGACGTGGACTTGGTCTCAGGAGAGACTCACTAAATATTGAATATATGTTGAATGACCACCAGTGTTTGACTGTAGTATGAGTTTTTAAGTGAGTAATGTTTCTACCTGGTACAAAATTCACACAATCCAATTTTGTTTCAAAATCAAATCTCATTTCTGAAGTACTGAATTATGTTGTACATTGGAGACAAACTCATTGGTTGTTAAAACCTAGCCTAAAATGCATATGAAGTTATTTATAGATGTCTATTTGTCACTTAACACGGATATTCATATGCTTAGTACAAAATTACTAAGGTACTATGGCCTCACTCAAATGTCTTCCCCTCCAGTAGTCCCTGTTCATCTGGTTTCCTCACTGGAGAAGTCGTTATCATTTTTTTGTTTTCCCTCCACAGATACATACATTTAAAAGAAAATATGAGTATTTTTTACACAAATGTAACACACTTGAAATACTATACACATGCACAATTTTGCAACTTGGTTTTACTTTCACTTAACAATATATCATACATACTATTTTATGCTAATAAACAATGGCCTGCCAAATTCTTTTTTACAATGGCATTTTATTATACAGATGTGTTAGCCCTGACCAGGTAGTCCAGTAGGTTAGAGCATCAGCCCCAGACACAAATGTTGCAGGTTTGACCTCCAGTCAGGGCACATACAAGAATCAACCAATGAATACATACATAAGTAAGATAACAAATCTTCATCTCTTTCTCTCTCTCTCTCTCTCAAATCAATTTATTCAAAAAAGTCTTTATATAGATGTATTGTATTTCTTGCCAATATTTTATCATAAATCATAAATCAAAGTTCCTATGTTCAGGCATATCTGTCAAATAAACACCTATAAAAGATAAATAATAAAATAGACAAATGAGGCTCACAGATGATGCATATAAAAGAAAATAAAAATATATCTTTTCTTATGGAATACTATTAGAGAAATTAAACCTTTGTCTCTAATATGCTTTACAAAACATATCCCAATCTGTTACATGATTTTTGACTTTATGGTATTTTTTTAAGAATCTGTTAAACCTTTCACATTGCCAAATTGTTGGCTTTTTTATACTTTTGATGTTTACGGAACTTATATATTAGGCAGGTCTTTCCACTCTAATTGACATAACATTCTTCCTTTTTTTTGTATACTGATTTATATATTTACGTTCAGATTTTGATCTCTCTGGATATATTTTGGGGTAAAAGATTTAGTGTGATCCACTTATCCCCCACAATGGCTACAAAGTATTCCCAATACCATTTACTGAGTAATCCTTTTTTTTCCCCGTTTTTTTCTTCAGTTTTCTTTTCATTACACAAATTACCTCAGAGTACAGAATGGTACCCAGTGAACAAATTTCTATTTACTTTCTTTTTCATACTGACTGACGCACAGTCCAGTTTTATGAGGGCTGGCAACTTCTCTGCTCTGCTCTGGGTCTGGGGATTCACACTCGGTTGCCTGAGGGTAGGACAGGGCAAAGCCAGGGTGGACGGCTCCCTCCTCATTTGCATTTGAGACGCACGGACGTTTGAGCTCAGTCCAGCGGTTTTTCCTTCCTCTGCTCCCTCATACGTATTTTGGAATCTCAAAAGTTAGAAAACAGCTGAAGTAGTAAAACAAATAAAAACAAATTTTGTTAGGAAGTTATTCTTCCTCCTCCCTGTAAAGTATCATGGCTGGTTTGTTTATTTTTTGAGTATTGAGGCCTCTTTAATTAGAGCTAATCGACAGTTGTCTTACAATATTTATCTTATTTTATGAAACCAGCTGTGTTTCCATCTTTACGCAGATATTTTGAATTGTCTGATTAAAACTTTCAAGTTGACCAACTCTACCAGGAATTTATTCATTTATTTAATAAAATCTCTGAGCATTTTCTATGTGCAATTTACTCTTCAAAGGGCTGTGCAGGACTCGTAAATAAAGATTAGTGCTTATTTGTCATTGGTTTCCCGGCAGAGTTTAGACAGATTAGCATTTCTTTGCAGGGACAGGAGATCCCTGTAACACACAGAATAATATGATTAGTGTTGCTAAAAAGATTCGTGGAGTACCCCTAGCAGGTAAAAGAGTAACTCCTAATGTCAGAGGTAAAACGTCCCAGAGGTAGTTAACAATGGGTCTGTCCTACAAATCCCTCTACAGTTTTAACACGTCAGAACAGATATTTGAGAATATTCCAAAAAGTGTGACCTTCAGCAATGTGCTGGTTAATTGTATGCTTCAATTTGACTGAGCTAAGGGACATCCTGATAGCTGGCAAAAACATTATTTCAGAGTGCTCTCAGGCCTAAGAGCTGCTGGCTTTCTGGCCTTCAGACTCCAGGACCTATACCAGTGGCCCTCTGTTCCTCACACTTCAGACTTGGACTGAATTATACCACTGGCTTTCCTGGGTCTCTGGCTTGCATACGACATGTTGCGGGACTTCGCAGCCTCCATATCCACGTGAGTCAATTCCTATAATCTCTCACTCCCTCAGTCCTTTCTCTTCTTCTCTCTCTCTTTTCCTCTCTCCCTCTTCCTTATAGAGAACCCTAATCAACACAGAATGAAAAAAGGGGATGGACTCACGTGAACAAGTATAAAGGACACATAAACAATAACTAAGGTGGGGGGCGGAAATGGGAGGGAGGTGTGGAGCCCTGGGCGGAGGGGCGGGCAGGGCTGGAAATATAAGACAGAAAACTGTACTTAAACAAGAATTAAATTTAAAAAAAAAAACCACACCTAAAACAAAAGCAAACTAAGAGGACAGCTAGATCAGAAGTGGAACCATAGAAATGGAGATCACATGGAGGGTTAGCAACAGGGGAGTGGGAGAAGGAGAAGGGGGGAGAAGGTACAGAGACTAAGTAGCGTAGACGGTAGGTAGAAAATAGATAGGGGGGAGGGCAAGAATAGTATGGGAAATATAGAATCTAAAGAACTTGAGACATGTGGTCATAAACTAAAGGGTGGAGGGATGGTGGAGGAGGGGTATGCAGGGTGGAGGGGAATGAAGGGGGGGAATAGGACAACTGTAATGGCATAATCAATAAAATATATTTTTAAAAAAGAAAAAAAAAAACAAGATGATTTTTCAGGCAGCAAATTACTAGAAAGTTTTAAGTATTGAGACCAAAAAAGAGGAACAGCCCTGGCTGGTGTGGCTCAGCTGGTTAGAACATCGTCCCATAGACTGAAGGGTTGCAGGTTTAATTTCTGCTCAGGGCACATACCTGGGTTACAAGTTGAATCCCTGGTCAGGGCATGTTGGAGAAGGCGACCAATGATTATTTCTCTCACATCCATGTTTTTCTGTCTCTCCCTCTTTCCCTACCCCCAACGCCTCTAAAAACAATGAAAAAAAAATGTCCTCGGGTGAGGATAAAAACAATGAATACGTTTTTGAAAAAGAGGAAAAAAGAGGAAGAATTTTTCCATATTCCTTGCTCCATCTACCCTCAAAACTCCATCAATTTTAACTTCCTGTGTATGGGGGGTTTTTTTGGTTTTTTTTTTATACCAATGTGCTCTTTTTCCATCACCAGGTTACTGCCTTGGCTCACAGCTTGAACCTAATTGTCTTGTTCTACTATGATTTAGATATCGGGAGTTCATTGTTTCATCTCTCATTCTTCGCAATGTTCTTATTTAACACAAAGTAATGATATTAAGACTCCAGAGAGAACCCTCTGTGGGTCCTTAATCCATAAAGGATTAAGTCAGAATGTATTAATATGATGACTACTGTTCTCCATGTTTGTCTTTGCTCTGCTTGCTCATATTCCCGTAACTTAAATAATTCTCTCCAGTGCAGCCCGAGGCTCAGCCACTGCAGAGCACTTAAAGTTCTCGGTTTTACCATAAAGCAGGATATTTATCTTCACACTTCTTCCCACCGGCAATTTCCTCCTGAACTCTTTTGTCCATCTGACACACTTTCATTGCCCACCTAAGAGAAGCATTTGCTGACCAAAGTAGTCGGAGTGAATGACCACCTCCCTCCTTGTTCATGAACCCATCCCTCCCTTGCCTCTCTGGTACTGAACTGCTTATTTATAGTCATGCCACGTGGTCTCACAGAGTCCAAAAATGGTACATATTAGGTTATGATCACGTTATTTCAATGTTCTTTGCATTATCTGTCTTCTATTGCCTGTTTTTTAAAGGGGGAGATATTGAGCTTTGTAGTGGGGTGGAATCGTATATTTGATTAGTTAGTTATAGATCTCCTATATCATCACTTGGGATTTGAGGACTTTGTAAAGATTCAATGAATACCAAGAACAGAGAGAAAAAACTTATTATAACTATATAAAAAACAGAGACTGATACTGGGATCAGTCTTCCTAGTAACATTTGTGAAAAGCTAGTTCTATGCCCACGAGCTCCAGGTACAGTCCTATTTAGTTTTCAATAATTTGGAAAAAAGGGCTGTTGCTTTCTTTATGACTATGCATAAGGAGAGAAACATCAAGAGGGTTAGCTTAAAGCAGAAGGGTATGGTACATGGGATAATACGACAGGTTTTTTCCTCTTAATGTATTTCTCTTTAAAAGGAGTTTAGGGGATTATGTGAAAGGCCATCCTACAAATAGCCTGGGAGGTTTAACCAAATATCTAAATATTAAAGAGATTATATACAATAGAAGATCTGAGAGGTTTAAACCCTACTGTGAAGGTTTTTTTTTTTTACCCATCTCAATTCTCTTTTACTGAATTTATTGAGAAGATTAGTTAATAAAATTATCTAGGTTTCAAGTGTACAATTCTATAATACATCTATCGCAATTCTTCAATGACTTAGTCAAAATACTACTTGCCCATTAACTTGGAAACATCAATTTTGTAATGAAATTACAAAACATACCTTAAAAGAAAGCAGGGCTAACGCCACATACCACATACCATTTTCAGGAAAACTTCACAGAGCCTCAAATCTGACTGCACATGATATGTGTGGGGACGTTTCCTACCAAGTGTTCATTGACTCCTCCTTTGCTGATAACATCCTGGTCTCAGTCTGGATGGCGGGTGCCCTGAGCCAGGCATTTTGGGTCAAACCCGTTCTTTAATTTTGTTCCTCACTGACCACCTCCCTTGTAATTGAAGCAACCATGTGACCCAGTGTGTTGAATGAAACACAGGGATTACTGAAAAGGCACTTATGGGAAAGCTCATGATGAACCAGCAAACAAAGATAACCAACTTGCCCTCTTTCCCTTCACCCATGTCTACAGAAGTCCTGTTATAACCAAGAGGCAAAATGAAGGATGTTGGATAAAACGGAGCAGAAAGAGAGAAAGCATGGAGGTTTTTCGTGATTTTTGTTGAACCAGTGAATCGGCCCCATGTTCTTGTTATATGAGGAGAATGAAGCCACCTGTGGTAGGATTTGCCATTATTTACAGCCAAACACTTTTCACGGCTACAGTGTGCAAGGTAGTTGGGAAATAAGACTTTTGTAAGAGTCTTCTCTCTTTGCCAACCCTTCAGAAATCCTATGCAAGACACCTCTAAACCACAGCTTATTGATATTTAAACAGATGGATACAAATAAAGTCCCCTACATGTAGGGGACTACATATATGATGGCAAGACATCATACACACACACACACATAAATGAGAGCACTTATTCATGATCAATTGAAAACATTAACAGAAAAAAATTTCCCTCAATTATCTCTATAAATTTTAAAAATTCTCAGAACCTTGAAACTAAGCGGTCTGGTTTAAGTTCCCTTGCCTTTGCTCAGAAGTGCTAAAATCTACCTATTTAAAATAAAAGTAGTGATGCATGGCCATGCTGAATCTATATAGTTAGAGGAGGTAATCTTAAGAAGAGAAGGTTTTGTTTCTCATTAGAAAAGTAGAGCTTTTGGCTGGTAAATGTGTTCGGTCAGCCAGCCTTCTAATCCATGAATTGAAGGCAATTAGTTTTCAAGTTTCAAACTTTTTTTTTTCTAGCTCCAGAGACTTTGCCTTCAAGTTATTTTCATCTTAAATAGTTTTGGGACCCTGAGCAGATATTTTGATACCCTGATAATTTGTGGTCTTGCTCGAGACTAACTCTTTGCACAGTCTCCCTGTCTTGATTTGTTATTTCAAAGTTCCAATTATTTTACACCTTCTTTTGAGACTTTTTCTAACGGAGTTGTATTTTCCCAATTGAAATGAAAACTGGCCCAACCCTTGCCTTAATCAAAATTTGAGCCCCTTTTTAAAGATTAAAATCCTACAATGTTTTTAAATAGATGCTGTGTTATTTTTTTTACAGTCTTCCTAATTTAATTTTGTGGGACAAACTAGAACCTTAAAATAGTGAGAAAATATTTTCTTACCCAACCCCAAATCCTCATTTTTACTTACATAAAGTTCCCATAAATAAACACATTGGGCAATATTTACAGCTTTTTAATGTTCAGCAGCTGTTGTGATAATTATCTATGAACCAACAAATGAATTTTACGATTTGTGACTAAGGCTCTTTCCAACTTCATCCTTTCCCCCAGTAGAAAAAGTCGTATTAACTGCCATGCCTCCTGTGACCAAACAGCCTTCACAATCAGGTTAGTCTAAACCCAGGTCCTACATTCTCATTAGAGAGAAAATAAGAAGGAAAAATTCAGCTTTCCTTACAAGACCAGCAGCAAAATGTCACTCCAATGATACAAGGTCCTGTTTTAGTTCCTTATAGACCGAGAATAAATGTTTCGAGTTACTGGAACTTGATGGCTGTGATTTGCCATTATTTTCCATTTCCTGAAAAACCTTTAAATAATAAAATCACAGCTCATATGTTCCACTACTTTTCCCTAAACTGTTAGGTGTTTAAGCTGCCTTCTAAAAACATACCTTGATTTTCATGTATATGTCTGTCCATTCATGTGAATGTTTTCAAAGTGTAACTGCTTCTATATATGTTCCCTCAACAAATTATATTTCAGAATTGAAAGTTGCTCAGTTTAATCAGTTATTTTGCAATAGTTTATCGAATCCCAATCAAAAAAATTTTACCTGAAGAAAATCCAAAAACAATTTAATACCTTCAAGGGAATAACAGTCTCATGAGAAATAAAGGAAAATGTTACTATATCTTATCTAACAGTTCTTTCACTCTTATCATTCTTGTTTTTTTTTAAAGTTAAACCTCTTTGACCAAGAAATATTTTAGAGGTCTTAGCCTTCTAATATGTTGTCTAGATTACAAAGGCCAAAATTTTCATAAAATAAAAGATCAAGAGAACTATAGCCGTCCAAAGTAGATGTCATAAAGTTTCAAACACTTTACTCTTAGTACAATTTAAGCTTCAGTCAATGTTTAGTTGTTCTTATTAAGACACAAAGGTCCCACCGCCTCAGTTTCTGCTTATATAACACATGGTAGGTTAAGTTAATGATAACAGTTAGAAAAGGGATACTTTCAAGAGAAGTTTACATTGCAAAAAGCAAGGGTTAATAAGCTAAAATAGAAAAAAATACAAAAAAAAACCCTAAACAGTTATTGGAAAACATGAAACAAATTGGCAAATAAAAACAAAAACATTGAAGTCTTAAGAGTACTTAGAGTAAGGAAAAGAAAATTGTACCAGCAATAATCATCTTTTTCATTTTTTATTTTTGGTAATAGTTCAGAAATTTGGACCAAAAACAAAATATTACATTTTTCTGTACTTGTTATATTAAGAAAATAGGGAAAAGATAAATAAAATGGGTAATACTTCCCTGGCCAGTAATTATCTTAGGTCAATTTTGTCTGTTAGGAACAAATGCCAGTCACAAATGGGAGTTACATATATATTTTAAAATTTGCATTAGCCCCATTAAAAATAGTAAAAATAAAAAAGAGTGGGTGTAATTCATTTCAACGATATATTTTATTCGACCTAATATAGTCAAAATGTTGTAATTTCAATATGATAATATAATAACTAGTAATATATTTCATATTGTTTTATGTATGTTTCCAACACTGGGTGTGTATTTTTTCCCAGTTTGGAATAGCCACATTTCAAATGCTCAACAGCCACATATGGCTGGTAGCTCCTATATTGGACAGGACAGTTCTAGATGCTGGGAATAAACCAGGAAGCAATATAGTCAAGGTTCTTGTTTTTTGCGGAGTTTCCCTTCTACATCAAGGAAGATAGAGAAAACTACAGAAATAAGAAACAGGAACGAATGATTTTAGAAGCCTTGAAGAAACCGAAAAGGTTGATGAGATAGAAAACGCTGAGGGCAGGAGTGCTCTGCAGATGTGACATTTAACCTGAGACCTGAATGAGTGGGAAGCAGGCATGCTGTGATGACAAGCATGCTGGGCAGAACAGAGGGCGCCCACAACAAATCGGAGGCAAGAATAACCTTGTGTGTTTACGCAGCAACAATAACAACGACGAGGACAACGGCGAAAGAATGGTAAGAGTAGAGCTAAGGTGGTGGAGAGGGAGGATGATATAAATCATGGTTAGAGGGTAGGCGGACCCACATAACAGGACTTAGGAGACCAGGATAAAGGGCTCGGGGGTACCCAAGGGAGGAGGGATCCTGGAAACATTAGAAGCTTTCAGTTGAAAACCCTGCAGGGCTGTGCACTACAAGAAAGGGCAACAGGAAATAGTCTTCACAAAACCTGAAACAAAGCCGGCAGTAGTTTCAGTACCTAATTGGATAAAGGTGATCTTCCTAGATCACTTCTCCTGCTATTAAAATCAAATCCACTTCAGGAGAGTGAATCTAGAGCCTCTATACTTTTTAATGCAAAATTTTCAGAATTTAGTCACCTACAATGACAATAAATAAGACCAAATGACCATATCGTAAGGGGAGAAATAAAAAAACGCATTTTGGTGATCCAGATTTTTGAGTTGTCGAGTTCTTACTTTTTAATAACTATGATTGATATGTCCAATAGAAAAAGATTGTGAGAAAACTGAAATATATATAAAAATGAACAAAATTTTTCTAGAATTTCACAGGGGAAAAAGGCTACAATAATTATATAATTCAATCAATGGGTTCAAGAGTTGATGAAATAGAGCAGAAGTAGAAATTAGTAAAGTAGAAAACAGATCAGCAAACAAACTCAGAAAAAAAACCGAGAGGAAAAGAAAATTACAAAAAAATAAATATTAAGCAAAAAAGACATTTGTGGAATAGGGAAAAATGATGTAAAATGCATGTTACTAAAGTTCCAGAAGAGGAAGAAAGAGAAAATGGGAATTGGGTGTGGTCTTCAGCTTCTTAATGCTTTTTTCTATATTCTCATGTTTTTATTACTTTGGAAAAAATAAATATAAATCATTACCTCACATTATATATGAAAATAAATCCCAGCTGGATTAATGAATTTAACATAAAAAATAAAATCACACACTAACCAGAATAAAAGGAACAGGCAAATATTTATCTTGCCTTTCTAATCGCAAACACAAAATCCGAAACCATTAGCTAAAGACTGTTATGTTTGTCTACATATGAATTTTTGCTCATGAAAAACACCATAACCAAAGTTCAAAGGCTAAGGACCAGATGAGAAAATAGTTGAACCAGGTGTATGATGGAAATACATGAAGTAATTAAAATCATATTTCACAAGAATATTTAATGACATGGAAAGTGCTCAAAATTTGTATTTATATTTAAAATAGTTTATTGACTTTCCCTCCTAGTGAATATGACGTGACAAGGGCTGGATTTACGTCTTCACAATAAGCAATGAGAAAATCAGACAAAAACGCATGAAACAGGGCTGTCAGATACTGGACGAGTGGCTTTGTAGCACCACAGTCCTTGAGAGACAGGGAACAAACACAGCCAGTCCTAAAATGTCTCAGTTTACTCCTTGAAGGTACTTTTCAAAGCGCACTGGAGGGAGGGGGGACCCAAAGAGAGCCAGTGACCTCAGTGAGTGGGGGGAACAGAGAACTCAAGTCAAGGAGGCCAAGCGCTATGCAGTGAGAGCACTGCGCGTCTGCAGAGGGGCCCCTCAGGGCTCTGACGGGTTACTGATCTGTGTGCACGTGCAAGAAAACCACCCGAGGCATAGAGAAGAAGTATGCAGAAGTAGGCAATCTCATAGACAGAACATTCCCAGAGTCCACAGGGGACAGTGCAAGCCAGAGTAGAGAGACATCATAAATGTTGTGGGGGACTGCTTGAGGAAATGGGGGTGCTGGGTGGAGGGGGGTGAAGAGGAAAATCAGTACAACCGTAAGAGCAATAAAATAGAAATCAATAAAGTATAATTTAGCAATCAATAAAATATAATTTAAAAAAAGGAAATAGCTGGCTCACAATTTGTTCTCAATAAACACCGACTGAATCTGAAAAAAAATAGAATATAGAGGAAAACATGATCCTTATGAGAAAAAAATGTGAAATAAAAAATCACCCAAAGGGACCTTCTAGAGAGGAAAAACACAATATGTAAATGAAAAGCATTTTGTATATTATGAACCCAAGGCATGCAGATCTTGTCACTAGTATTATTCTTCCATCACAGGGACAAAGGCTCCTCGGAAAAGTGGCTGACGCTGTCCATGACCAGGGTGGGAAATACACAAGATGAGCAAGGAGCAGCTGGGAGGCCAGAAACAGCCACACCGATGGGAATAAGTCAAAGGGACATGGAAACCAGATGAAAGAGTTCCCAATGGCTAATACAGGAATAACTTGAGCAACAAAAAAGTAGTATTGATTATAACACACACCAGAAAATTAATATCCACAGTGATATAAATGACTGAATAAATAACTGGGATGGAGAGGGAATAGACAAATCTCTCATATGCACACAAATTCCAAGTCATTTATGTGGATAATCCACCCCAAGGAAGGGCAGGCGGAATATAACACCCCACTGCTTAAGTGAGGGCTGCAGGTAGTGACATCATTCTACAGAAATACAGTATGGAGAGGGGGGAAATGAGTAACTTTACAATGAAGAAATCTGGTAAATACTATGTCAGTACATTCATCAAGGTCAACAAGAACAGTGGTAAGTCATGTTATAGGATGTACTCTTGACCTGCTGTTATAAAAATGATACCTTACCTCTGCACAAAACCTATAGCCCCAGTGTCACCATGAGAACAGCATCAGTAAGACACACACCAACAGAGGGGCTCCCAGCAAATAACTGACCAGCACTCCTTAAAAACATCAAGGTCATGGAAAATAAGCCAAGTCTGAGAAACTGTCAAAGCTAGTGTGCTGGGATTTAATAAGCTTACTTTAACATTTGTGAGAAAATGCAAGGGACGTAGGGTAGCCAAAGCCATTTGAAAAAGTAAAAGAATTGGATAATTTAAGCCCTTCCACAGAAGAGAAAAAGGCCTTGAGTGATGCAAACTCTTCTTGAAATCCTGTAATTTAAACACTATAATGTAAAATGACACTNCCAGCAAATAACTGACCAGCACTCCTTAAAAACATCAAGGTCATGGAAAATAAGCCAAGTCTGAGAAACTGTCAAAGCTAGTGTGCTGGGATTTAATAAGCTTACTTTAACATTTGTGAGAAAATGCAAGGGACGTAGGGTAGCCAAAGCCATTTGAAAAAGTAAAAGAATTGGATAATTTAAGCCCTTCCACAGAAGAGAAAAAGTCCTTGAGCGATGCAAACTCTTCTTGAAATCCTGTAATTTAAACACTATAATGTAAAATGACACTATAAATGACACTTAAATATTATGATAAAAAGTGGATATATCTCATGTTACCCAATATGGGAATAAGAGAAGAAAACAAAAATGTTTGATACATACATATGCAACATACTCACAGCAAAATCAGGAGAATTATGAAATACACATGACAATTCCAGTTCTCATTTCTTTAACAGGTCACGTGTTCATAGCTGGTATTTATAATTCTTTTTTCCTAGTATCTATTCTGTATTACCTTTGCCTTCAGTAAATCCTCAGATAACTGTGGTTCTTTACCTAGTGGGATGACTCAAACCTTCATGACTGAAGGTACTGGGCCATCGGTAGTGCCGATTGAATTGAATGCTGCATTTTTCCACTGACCTTAATCATAGGGCATGGTAGTACTAAGAGAGGCCTGAAGGGGTCTTCTGTACCCCAGACATATTCTTCCTTACCTCTGCTGTGGAGTAGCAGTCCAATTTCCCCTTGCTAGTCAGGATCAAACATCCCAGCCAGCATAGTAACTCCCTTCTTTGTTGATTCAGTGGCATAAGGAGTCCAAAGTGGCCAGGCAGCAGTCTTAACTTCCAGCTCAATTGAATCATTGTTGTTCACCTCCTGGGGAAGCATTCCTCCCTTTACAACTAAGACCTCTAGGCCAACAGAGCACAAGGTAGCAAGAATAGGAAGCGAAACTTCTGCTGGCTAGTAACTGAAGTCAGAAGTAAGTGATGCCACTCCTGTTTCTAACCCTGGATTCCTGGACTCACGCATTCTGTCTGTGGAAAACATCATGCCATCTAATGGATGCTGAATCAGAGCACACGCAGCCTTCTGGGGAAACTTTCTCCCAACCCTACAAGACATTGCCCCCTAGCAGCTTACACTGTGAGCTGACCAAGGTGCTCTATGGCCATGGGCCCATTGCCACACTTCTTCTGTTATGAAGTGAGTTCTTTGATCTGAAGTAATTCTGTGTGAAATACCATGATGATAAAGAAGAGTCCATGGATGGTAGTTTTGGCAGATACACTGTGTGCAAGGAAGACAAATGCATGTGCAGAGTGTCTGTTGCAGTAAGAACAATTCTGCCCTTCCATGATGGAAGCAGTCCAATGTAACTAACCTGCCTCCTGTAGCTTGTGGACCTGCCTGGGGAATGGAGCCATACCAGGGCTCAGTGGTGCTCTCTGCTGTTAGCAGGTTGGCCACTCAGAATTGGCCAGAGCTAAGCTAGCTCTGGGGACTTGAAATCCACGTAGCTGAGCCAATGCATAACCTTCGTGCTTGCAACCCCGGCCACTTTGTTCATAAGTCCATTGGGCAAAGAAAGTGGGGTTGGGGGATAAGAGGCTGACTGGTATCCACAGAACACATCATCCCATACACTTGATTACTAAAACTCCTCTCTGAGGGGGTTGTCCTTTGGTGAACATTCACAGGAAACACAAATATCTTCACATTTTTTTGCCTGTTCAGAGAGATCTATCCACATACCTCTTCCCCAAATTTCCTTGTTGCCAGTTTTCCAAACATGTTCCTTCCAAGTCCTTCATAAACCAGCCAGATCATTGGCCAAAACTCATGAATCAGACTATAATAACACACCTGGCTATTTCTTCTGTGAGAAGCAGTGCTCAAAATCCTGACCATTGGGAAGACTTCCCTTCACCACTGTCTTTCAGGGATGTCCCAGAAAGCACTGCAGCTAGTTACTTTTGGGCAGGGTCTGCTTACCACACAGAACCACCCATAAGCCAGGCTTGAGTTTTCTCTCCTTCTGTCAACCCTAATCTTACAGAACTAGAAAAATAATAGCAACTCAAAAGGTAGCAGGAAGAAGGAAGTACTAAACAATGGAGCAGAGATAAATGACAGAGAGAATTAAAAACAATGGAATCACAAAACGAAAAACTGGTTCTTTAAAATGATCAACACAATTGATAAACCTTTAGCTAGAACAAGAAAAAAAGAGAAAAGACACCACTAAAGTCAGAAATGAATATGGAAACATTACAATCAACATTATAGAAATAGAGAGAGTTATAACAGAATCCAATGAATAATTGAATAATTGTGTGCCCACCTATTAGAGAACCTAAGTGAAACAGAAAACTGTTCAGAAACACACCATTTTTCCAATAAAGACTCAAGAAAGAATAACAAATCTGAACAGACATAGAACAAGTAAAGAGATCGAATCAGTAATCAAAAACCTCCCAACAACAACAACAAAAAAGATGGCTTCTCTGGTAATTCTAACATTTAAAGAATTAACAACCCTTCACAAACTCTTCCAGTCAGGGAAAGAGAAGTTTCTGATTCATTCTAAAGGCCAGCACTTTACTGACACAAAAGCTGGACGAGAAAACTGTGAGAAAACTATAGGCCAACATCTCTTATGACTATCCATGTAGAAGTACTCACCAAAATACTAGCCACCTAAAACCAAAATCGTACTGAAAAAATTATACACCAGTACTAAGTGGGATTTATCCCAGGAATGCAAGGGTAGTTCAACATAAGAAAATCAACCAATGTATGAGATCACAGTAATAGAATGAATGAAACACAATTCCATCATCTCAACTTATGCAGAAAAAGCATATAATGAAATCCAGCACCATTTCATGATAAGAACATTCAGAAAATTAGAAATAAAAGGAAAATTCATCAACATGATAAATGGCATTTATTTAAAAATCCACAGGTAATATCGCACTCAGTGGTGAAAGACCGAAAGCTGTTTCCCTAAGATCAGGAACAAGACACAGATGCCTGCTTTCAACACTGCTTTTCAACAAAGCACTGGAAGCCCTGGTCAGGTACTCAGGAAAGGGGAAAAGACATCCAAATAGAAAAGAAAAAGGAAAACTACCTCTATTCACAGATGACATGATCCTATTTTCAGAGAATTCCAAAGAAGCCACCAGAAAATGACAAAATACTGGAACTACCAAAGGAATTCAGCAAAGTTGCGGAGTTCAGGGTCCACATGTAAACCTCAGCTATGTATCCATACGCCAGCAGTGAACAATCCAGTAAGGGAACTAAGAAACAAGATCACTTGTTTCCAGGGGCCAAGGACAGGGGAGGGAATTTATTGCAAATGGATATAAGAAGCATTTGGAGATGATGAAGTTGTTGTACATCATGATTGTGGTGGCGGTTAAAAGAACGTGCACTGGAAAAAAGTCGGTGAATTATATATTTTAAAAGTTGATTCATTTGTTGTAAAGTATACACCAGAAATCTCACAAAATCGATTTTAAAACAAAATGTACATTTAACATGCTCTTTTTCCAATACGTGAATGCATAAACATACAGAATGATGGGCAGCAGAATCTAATATCCAAGCGGTAGATTGTGAGTGATTGTTACCTTTTCAAAGATGCTCCTTTTTAAATTGTTTATAATGTATACCTTATTCATTTCTAGTCAGAAAAAAAAGAGCGATTAAAAACTATGTGAAGTGTGATCCATTCTAGTTTTATTTCCACTTAAGAGTTAACATTTTAAAGTATTGGCACTTACCCATGTGAAATGAATCTACTTTTGACTATGGCAGATAAAGGAAGGTGCTACAATAGACTGAGTTGACATCAAGTACTTGGTGCCCATTTTTACGTATCTCATAAAAGTCTGTGTACTAAAACTCCACTTTTATATGGGTACAACTGAAAGGACTCCAGAAACCTAGATGATAACTGGAAATTCAAAGGCCTTCTTCCCATAAAGTGGTCCTAGTATGTTTAAGTAGAAAGCTGGAAAGCTGTTGGGTGACCACAAGCCCATCTAAACTTGAAACCAAGTTCCAAGAGTAACAAAATCGCTTTGAGAGATCCAGTAAACAAACTCCAAGTGACGGAGAAGCAAAAGTTGGCAGGGCTGGTAATGATCAAACCCCCTGTCGTCCTTGATCTCATAAACAAAGATCTACTGTCAGAAGAGAAGGCATCCTGAGAAGTGTTCTTGAGAACAGGCTGAACGACAGGAACCAGGAGAGATGAAAGCTGAAAGGACAGAGTTACGAAACGAAACTAGACTGGCTCAAACACAGATTTGGCATCAAACCCTGAAATGCTAGCATTTAGTAGTCCAGCTTCGGAGCAGTAAAAGGAAGGATATCTAACAGATTAGGTAAAAATATAAGGAACCAATTACCCCAGGTGCAGAGACTGGCTAAAGGATGAATAAAGTGGAGCCAAGAAGTTTATAGATAAATTTACAGATTATTGATCCACAGAATGGCTCAAATATAGGCATTCAAATTCTCCCATAATGGACAATGAATCCCTTTGGAAAACTTCCCTAACAACTGGGATAAAATAAAACTAAAAAATGACTAGAGTGCTTGCAAATATATAATTTGTGTATATATAAAATAAGCACTTTGAATACATTATCTCTAATCTAAATTAGAGACCCCAATTGACCTATGAGTCTGTAATCAGTGGAGTCTTTACAGTAAATAAGTATTAGAGCAGGAATTAAACCTCAAGTCTGTCTCAGAGAAAAACCCAGGCTCTCTCCAGTCTCGTGCCTTCCCCTTACCCTTTTGCTAAGCTGAGAAAACGTAAGTCTGATTCCACTTGGAGAGCAGAGAGTACCTGCTACGTCCCTTGTATAGCATAGGCACCATATAAAACATGTACCACATTAAACATTTTGAGTCCAATTTGTTTTTTAGAAGAACTCATTCTTCATTTTCATGTAAGGACAGTCATGTCTACCTTCACATTCAACAAACATCCTCCTTCCATAAATTCACCATGTCTGACTTCTACTCCTCTGTCCTGGATCAGGTGAAAAATCAAAGAGTCTTACTCTAAACCCATTCTTTGGCAGTGACACTTTTAGAAAGGAAAGAGTCATTTCATCTAGTTCAGTATTTGTCTATCTATGAAACAGGAATACTGATATCTTCTCTACAGGGTGGTACGAGTTCAGTCACACAATTTTTTTTTAAATTCTTAACATGAGACTGGCATGTAACGGGTACTCAAGTTATGGTAGCTGTTACTAATGTCAATTTTGCTCCTTGGGGTCTGGTAAGGCCATCACCACGATAGACCTTTGAGGAGTCAACATGGAAGGAACCACCAAAGTAATAATCAGAGGAACCTGGCACCATGGACTTGAGGCTCCTGATAGCCCTATGTCCCCCAATGTCATATTTAACCACATTTGTTGATACTCTGAGTCAAATCACTAGAGGTCAGCTTCTGAATCCAACTCTCAAGCACTCTCTCCTTCCCTTCTTCATGTCACAGCTTGAACTATACCTCCCCAAATGGGCTATACTTCACGTATGGGAAAATAGAGTGTCAAAATAGCTCAGGCATGAATTACCCAGTTTAAATAATGTATTCTTTTCATATGTGTCTGCAAACGAGAAGATGAGGAGTTAGAAACTAGCCCTGTTTGCTTAGAATATCAGAATGGTCAATAGCAATTTGGGACACTTCTGAAATATGTGATTCCTCCGTGTGTGTGTGTGTGTGTGTGTGTGTGTGTGAGAGAGAGAGAGAGAGAGAGAGAGAGAGACCAAAAAGTGATTGCCTTGTTACCCTGAACATGGTTTTTCAAATCCAATGTGTGATACATTAGACCTTTCACTTAGAGTTTTTACTGGCATTGGTACTAGAACAACCTTCTGAATAGCAACTACTGCTGAATTTTAAAATCTTCTTGGCCCTGCTCTGAGCCAAATTTAAAGGTACATCAAGCTTGGCTTACCCGACACTCAGAAACCTTATCTTTTTTAGCAGAAATCAATTTTACTACTATCAAACAGCATATCCAAGTAAGTCGATATCTCATCATAATGAAATAAGGGCTTTGCCATGCTAGACTGTTAAGAAAAAGGGAAGGTAACAAACAAGCCTGAATTTCTAAAGAAAGACTCATCAATCTAAGCCAAGCTTTATTTCATTTCACCCCCTTTCACTTTTCAGGAACCCTTTGTTGCTACGTGAAATGAACTGCATGATTTTCAAAGGTTTTACAAAGTAAACTCCTCAATAAATGAATTGCACACACTTAATAGCATCTCATAGAAGAGCTCACTAGTATTTGAGTCACGTTTTCTACTAGACAACTATCCCGGTGCCATTTATCCTTCTAAAATAACTGCAGACATTAGTCTCCACAAACACACACCCTTTCTATTTACCACTGAGATTTCAGCGCAGGAATGTTTCACAGAAAAGAATTCCTTCGGTCTCATCAACTGGCACACAGGAATTGCACATTCCAAGGAAGAAGGCGATATTTATTTTTGCAAACCCTACTCCAGCCAACTGCCATAAACTTGGTTATTCTGAGAGCTCCTTGTTTCACTGTTCTTTGGAGTCTGCCAACAGGTGACTGGATACGAGTGCACATTTGTCTACTCCTCAGGGATCCTTCTAATGGGACTGTAACTTGGAACCAAGATTCCAAGTGGAAAGCCCTTAGTCCAGAATCAGCAGCCCCTTCAAGTGCCTCTTCCCACATTCACACCAGGAGGTGGTGTTCCAAGGTGGTCTCTGCACTGCCCTGGCCAGCTTATTATTGGATCAGCAGGAAGCTTATTAAAAGGAAAGAAAACTCAATCACCATCAGGTATTCTGCACCAGGCAGATGAAAGTTGTAAGGCCATGTCGCCTAAGGTCACCCAATCCTCTGAGATTTAAATAAAATTGGCTTGAGCGCCTCGTCCACATCCTGTGGGCTATGTCTAGCTTTCCCCAAGATTTCTGCAAAATACCAGAGTCTCACATTCTCATGGTTGTATCTTGCTTCTGATTCTTTTTCTTGGTGAACTTTTGCTCCAGGTTCATTTTGCTTGTATCTCATCTCCTGTGAACATTTTCTTTCCTCTGCTCTAAACATGGAACTCAGCTGTTTTTCTTTTTTCCCCCACAAAAAAAAAAAATGGCATTTATATGGTAAGTAGATTTTCATGAAGGTTTTGACTGCATGAAAGGTTGTGACACATAATTAAAAAGAGCCGTGAATATGGATCACCTTTATTCTTAAAAGTTGCCCAGACACCCTGACCTTTGAGATTTCTCACTGGTCGTGTTTCTCCTTTGGCTCCTGTCCTGACCTGTGTTTAACTCTTCTTCATCTCAACTCCATTCTGTCTTTGTACTGATGTTTACCCTCACGCAAGTTTACTTTGTCCTAGTCTGTTCAGGCGGCTATAGCAAAAAAAGGCCACAGACTGGCTGGCTTAAACACCAAATATTTATTGCTCATACTTCTGAAGACTGGCAAGTCCAAGATCAAGAGGTCTGCGAGAGCCAGCTTCCTCATGCACAGCAGTCTGTCTTCTCACTGTGTCTTCATAGGGCAGAAGGTGGAAGGGATCTCTATGGAGTCTCTTCTTATAAGGGCGCTAATACCCTGTAGGAGGGCTCCACCCTCATGACCTAATCTCCTCCCATAGGCCTGACCTTCTAAAATCACCACACTGGGGATTTCAACATAGGAATTTGGGAGGATACAAACATCTGGTCCATAAGACCTTTGATTTACCCTCTGAACACATCATATTCTCAGGGCCCCACTGCTCGTCACTGCAGTCACTTTCCTAAAGAAAAAAAGCCCTACTTAGCAAAGTCTATTCATTACAACTATTAAAATACATAATTTGACTTTTAAAATTCTGCCACACAACAATTAAAAAAAAACAATAATATCCTATAAATACCACTTACTGTATTTGATTGTGACGTCTTTCAAAGTTATTTCTCTTAGAGTCAAATCTTCCTCAAGCCATGCCATCTTTTTTCAAACTCTATAAACTGGTGTCCTACAAGCATGGTTTTGGTCAGTTACCTTTTTAAAAGCCCTGTAGCTTGTCTTTCATTTGAATAATTTTACGGAGGGCACAGGTCAGACAACTCCCTGTACCCATGTTGCTCGCATAATTCAACCATTTCCCCTGCACTGAGTTGAGCACCTGGCCCATGAGATTTATTTTCTAGACATACATCGCTGCATTCTGTTTTGTGATAGTCCGCCTAATAAAGTCATGAACTGGACAATTTCTGGGTCTTCCAAGAGCATCTCTTGTTCACCACAATCTGGCTGAGGAGGCTCTTCACCCAGGACATCCTCCCTTCGGTCCATCCTCCAGCCCAGGTCTGGTCTGTGCTCTTATTTGCTGGCCAGCTCCATTCCATGTGTCTCCGCTGGTTTATAGCTTCCCTTTAAATAGGTGACAGAAACCCAAATACTTGCAGAGACCAACGGGTGACCTAAAGGAGAAAATCAGGCCAAGAGGACACTTCACCTGGAGAGAAAGTGTCCCACCTGGACTGATTTCCACGGCTGCGTCACAGCTGCTCTATGAGG
The DNA here is from genome assembly GCF_014824575.4 of Sturnira hondurensis. Taxonomy (NCBI): domain Eukaryota; kingdom Metazoa; phylum Chordata; class Mammalia; order Chiroptera; family Phyllostomidae; genus Sturnira; species Sturnira hondurensis. The sequence continues at coordinate 11,236,326 of NW_028091359.1, forward strand.
TGGCAAGCCCAAGGATGTCAGTGTGTCCATCCTTGTAATGTTTCATTCAGTTTTACTTGAAATCTCCTTTTTCTTACTTTAAAATGCATATTTTTTTAAAAGTTTATGGATAAAACAAAATATGTCTCTGAGTCTAAGGTAGCCCAAAGATGATATAATGAAGTCAGTTTGAGACTTCTGGCTTAGACTCATAAATTACAGGTCCCAAGAGCATGTCTCCTTGCAGTGTGGACTGTGCATGCTGCCCCCTTTAAGTAATTCTGTCATCTCCATGCCCACCTGCTGGTGCCCCCGGGTCTGAATTCTGATCCTTCCAGCAATGCCCTCTCTAGTCGGTCCAAATTTACTCTAAGAAGCTCTTGCAGTCTGTTATTCAATCCCTTTGTTTAGGTTTAAGGGGTTTTTTCCTTAATTTCTAGATTTGAGCTTTCTCTGAGAAAGCCATTTGTTTGCTTACTGAGTTCTGCCTTCTGTCATGTGCTCTGTCTTTGGGCCACAGTTACTGTTATCATTACTAATTCGGTCACAACTAAAACATTCCTTTCTCCTGGTCCCATTGTTCTTTTTAATCACTTACAGGAAGGTTTTTTTTTTTTTTTTTTTTTTTTTTTTTTTTTTTTTTTTTTTTTTTTTTTTTTTTTTTTTTTTTTTTGGATATCTCCTTAGTCTGGATTCTTGTGATCCAACTTTTCCCCAAAGTAAAATTTACTCCTCCAAATTCCATCTATGTTTCTTCCTTCATTTTTCAGTTCTTTCTCCTACTCATACCTTTCTTATTATATAACCCAAATCTATTTTTAGATTGATTTTATTCCTCCCAATGTCTCCAGGAAAACCTGATCCCCTGGAGATAGTGCCCTGGTTCATTCCTTTTAAAAAATGTCCTGTTTAACTTTGGGGCTTATTATAATGATCACACTGAAATGCTTCTATACTTGAAGCCAAGTCAACAGCACAGACTCAGTAACAGGGGCCTTCGGGTCTCTTTCCTTCCACCACTTTTATGAGGTGCATCCTAGGATCCACAACCAGGACCAAAGCACTCATGACTAATAATCCAAAGAGAACTAGAAACACACGCACAGTATTTAGAAGCAACGGAAAGTGTGTGTGCTTTGCCAGTAACTTCAGGAATCTGCAGATAAACCGATGAAGCCAGCAGCTATTCACTCAAAAGTACCTCCTTTGATGTGAGATGAAGTGAAAAATGAGATACGTAGAAACAGAATTAAGAACACCTGATGACAGGACAACCGTTCCTAGAGCAAAATGGCAAGCACACGTGTTCCGTATCCCATACAGCAGTGGCCCCTACCTTTTTGGCACCAAGGACTGGTTTTATGGAAGGCAATTTTTCCATGGATTGGGGGGCAGAGGACAGGGGAAGGCAGGGATGGCTTTATCACCTGCCACCAGATGCAGCGTAATTGTCCCTTGCCACTCTGAAAGCAATTAATTTATTATGGTCTCGGCAGTGAAACCTCTCTGCTAATGATGATCTGTATTTGCAGCCGCTTCCCAGAGGCATCACCACCTCAGCTCCACCTCAGATCATCAGGCATCAGATTCTTACAAGGAGCACACAGCCTAGATCCCTCCCACGCACAGTTCACAGTAGGGTCCGCACTCCTATGAGACTCTAAGGCCACCGCTGATCTGACAGGAGGTGGAGCAGTATGGCATTTGATTGGTTTGGAATGTAGTTGACTTTTGTAGCTCAAATCTGATCATCTAATTCCAGAACCAATACCTGAAATGCCTGCCATGACCATAACAACAAGTTCCTGCAACGCTCCATTTAAGCCGGGGTGGCTTCCCCAGGACCTGCCTCTCTCTCTCCCAAGTTGTACTGTTACCTGTAAATGTCAGTTGGAATTTCTACTCAAGGGGATGTCCTGGGCTGTGCATTGTGCATGGAAGGCTTGGACAAATCTAGGACTCCGTTCTGAGTTCATCTCACAGAGAGAAGTACAATGAATTCTAGTGCAATGAGATCAAAGGGTTAAATTTACTCAGGGTTCTCTGAGAGAGAATAGACTGAAGTAGCAAGACTGGCCTAGTTTGTACCTCTGCCTTTGTTTGCAGGGGGAGAAACTGGAGAAGGACAGCCGCCCCATGCCCAGAGAGCAACTTCCCTGGCCTGCTGATCACGTTGGAGCAGGCAGCAGAAGGAGAGAAGTGGAGAGGTTTTGAAGATAGGGGCCATAGCATGTACCATTTTTATAACTGCCATGGCTCTTAGTCCAGCTCTGAGGATACAGTAGAAACTAAAAACTAATTTTTAGACTAACCAGAGAAAATGTTGGTGTAATTCTTATAAATTCCATATTGCAATTTCCAGAAGCTATGCTATTTATAATGCACTTACCACGGGGCAAAGAGGTATTATTTACTTTTCACTACTTATGCTTATATCGTGTTTTTGATACAATGCAAGAGAGAAGTTATCATAAAAATCATGGGTACCATCTCAGACAGAAATCCACCACCATTGAACTTTGTTATCACTGCAGAGCACACACATCTTTACTCATAACAGGACAGAAAAGTGTAATGAAGTTGCAGGGTTGAAAGGCAAAGCCTTACTCATCTAACATCATCCTCTGGCTTCCAGACAGGCCTTCTTTATTCAAATATTAATTCCTGCAGTCCCACAATCAGGCTAAAAATTTCAAGGATATCAAAGCAAGACAATGATTTTATGTTGACAAAAACTAAGTAGAAAATAGACAGTTTTTTCCTTGTTACTCTTTAGGGGTTGGGACTCTTCACTCTTGTGCTGAGGAGTCTTGAAAGAACCGAAATCCTGACTGTGTCTCAAATAGCCATGTGACTTTGAGGAGGGCTGTCTTCCCTCCCACGGGTTGGCTCTCTTACCTACGAAATAGGGGCTTTGGACTGCGTACACCTGTGGGACATTTCTGATTGGCACTCAGGAAAGAGTAGCCACCAATGACATGGTGAGAGCACCAGAAACGAAGAATTCTACCTGGGTTCACCCAGGAAGGCTTTGCACAAGAAATGGCACTGATGGTGGACTCCCAGGAATGAGAAGAATCTAAACAGTGGAAACGCATCCCAGACAAAGGAGCAAGGTAAGCAGAGGGTAAGAAAAGAAAACACCACATACCACCCCAGAACGTTAAGGAGTCCTACCTGCCTGGTTGTTGAAAAAGAGCTTTTCCGTAGGCCCATCCTCTCTTATTGAGTAAAGAAATATAACATTTTCTTCTGAAGAAAGTGAAGGTCAAATTATTCTTTGTTACAGCTTTTTTGAGATATACTCATATGCCATAAAATTTACTCATTTAAAGTATATAATTCAGTAGTTTTTAGTATATTAACAGATAGATATAGGCAACTCTCACTCACTACAATCAACTTTAGAATATATTCATCATCCCAAACCTTCTAGCCATCACCCCCAAATTCCATTACCCCTCCCCAGACCTACGCCACCGGTGATCTATTTTCTTTCATTACAGATTTGCCTCTTATGGGCAGATCACATAATGGGATCATACAACCTCGGTTACGACTGACTTTCACTTAGTACAGTGTTTTCAAAATTCATTTATGTTGTATCATGTATCAGTGCTTTGTTCCTTTTATGGCCAAATAATATTTTGTTGTATGAAGATAGCCTATGTCAGTGACCCATTCCTCAGCCGATGGGCATGCGTGCTGTTGCCATCCATTAGCTGCACGGGTACTACTGTTGTTAAACATCCACGTACAAGTTTTTATGTGGACATACATTTTCATTCTTGTAGGCATACACCCAGAGGTAGGATGGCTGGGTTATGTGGCAACTCTATACGTAACTTCTAAACAAACTGTCAGGCTGTTTTCCAAAGCGGCCGTACCATTTTACATTCCCATGAGTCCCCGTTTCTCTCCATCCTCCTCCACGATTGTTATTCTCCCTCTTCTGACTCTGGCAACCCCAGTGAGTGTAAGTGCTATTTCGTCGTGATTTTGACCTTCCCCTGGTGACTGATGATGTGGAGCATCTTTTCATGGGCTGACTGAGTATCTGTATACTTTCTTTGGAGGAACATTTCAGTGTTTTTATATTTTTAACTGGGTTCTATCTCTTTTTTATTATTAAGCTATAAGAGTTTTTTTATATGTTTTAGGTACAAGTACCTTATCAGATATGTAATTTGCTCCCATTTGGAAGGGAAAGTCAGATTAACATTGCTACATTAAAAAAAAACAAACAGAAATAAAAAGTCTTGCAAGGCAAGCCTTTTAAAACAAATATTACACTCTATTTTCTGCATAACGCATTTCAGTTTCATTAAACTCTCACTAAAATCATCCCCAACTTTGGGCAGTCAGAACATAAGTCCGCAAAGACATGCAAGGAGGTGCCTCTCCGGAGAAGCACTGTGACTTCCCCAGTAAGGCCCCGGCAGCCTTTATAAATCATGTCTTACAAATTCACGTACTAGAATTACATCCCAAAAGAAGCCTTGGAAGGCATCTGGCTACATGCTGTAACCATTAAATTGATGTTCTGTGCTATAGAAAATAGGATGTAGAGACACTCTCTCTGTGAAGTATGACTAGATAGTTCAAATCTCACGTGATTGACCAATTAGTTGCTTCCCCCCCCCCCAAAAAAAATGAATACCACAGATCCAGACGGCACGCAAACACTGGCTTGTGAAAGTGAGCCATTTTCTGGTTAGGCTGCGGTCTCCGTTCTGTGCCGAACGGTGCAATGTAATTCACTGGCCACTCTGCTGTGAACACCAAAAGAGTTCATTTCCGAGACTACACCCAGGCAGGAAAAGGTGTTTTTAGATCACAGAACTCAGAAAAACATAGCTCGTTCTGTGAAGTAGAGTTCAACGTTGAGCAGAAGTTCCTCGCGACTCCCGTGTACTTCATCTTCTGCCCTGACAATTCTAGCCGGGGGTCTCACTGCGCTCTTACCTTGAAATCGGCTTTCCTGGGGCAATGAAGGCTGGAGTGCGGGGAATAGTTGACTGCTGCTACTCCACTGAGCTGAGCACAGGCCTTGCCTGGAAAGACCTGGGAAACATTAGCTTGCTTCTGGTCTGGCCATAATGAAAATAAATGAGGGCTTCAATTTAAAGTCGTTACTAAAAATTTGTTCTTTCCTCCATTCTAATTCTGAGACCCACTTGCAGCTAATTAGAATGGTTCCCAGCGTGATCTCCCCAGCACACTGCTAGTGTTAACACCCACCATCTGAGTTTCATTACAATAAAGAAATCAAATAAACAGTGACCAGAAAACAGTAGTTTGGGCATGGCTCATTACAGCACAATGCAGTTAACATTCCTCACCCTGGAGGGAAAGGGGCATCGGGGCGGCAAGGCAGATGCCCAGTCCTTTCCATTCTTACTAACAATGTTGGTGTGGCTGTGAGTTATTTCTGACAATTAAAATTTTCTGGAGAAAGAAGAGAGATTATTGGTAATTTTTTAATTTCTTTTTTTAAATATATTTTCTGAATTATGCTATTACAGTTGTCCCATTTCTCCCCTTCATTTCTCTCCACCCTGCACACCCCCTCCCACCCACATCCCCCCCCCTTTAGTCCATGTGTCATAAGTTCTTTAGCTTCTACATTTCCCATACTACTTTTGCCCTCCCCCTATTTTCTACCTACCATCTATTGGTAATTTTTTTTAATGAAAAGGAAAAAAGAAGTGCTCTCCGACCCCACTGTAAACAAAGAAAAGGTAATTATTTGCTTTGGACTACTCACTGCTTCTCCAGTTCCTCACAGGGTCTACTATTTACTATTTAAATAAGGAAAAAGAAAAAGACAGAAAGAGGAATACAGTGTCCATTAATCTGCTCAGGGTTTTCATTATTTATCCAAGACACAAACAAATCTGCCAGCACGGGCTGGGCATGCTTATATGGCTTCTAACATTCAGAGTAAAAAATAAAACATAAAAATAAGTAGGAGAGTCCATCTTGTAGTTAGGTATTTTACTCATCTCATCTAATATTTACTCATCTCATCTCTGACTAATATTTAGAAATAGTCACACAAGCAAATAATCGTTTTGAGGGTACATGTGCACTATTAAGTATAACCTTAAAATTACTAAAGGGAAAAAAGTCCAAGCACTTCTGTCTCTAAAATTTAATCCTGCTCTACATAAGTACAGAAATCTAAGACATTTACTTAATTTGGTTCACAAACTCAACAAAGATACGCGTTTGGGGTTAAAGTCCATTCTATGAAGAAAATCCAAGCCAGCTGTGGTGCCTCCTGCAACACAACTTCTAAGTCTATGATTGCCGCTCTGGGGTCGCATTTGGCCGCCGGATCACCGCACTCGATAGAACTCACTTAGCCTCTCAGTGATAATGACACATCAGTGACGCTAGCACAGACACATCCTTTACTCCCTGTCTCACACACTCTCGGTCGGTCTAGGTGTGCAAGTATCCCGTGGCTGGTATTTACAATTTCTCTTTTCATTTACACAGTTCTAGAAAGATCATGACAGTGTGGAGATGTATTTACTCAGAAGGTTCCAGATGCTTTGGGCAAAGATGAAAATACCTCTAAAATCGCCCCTTGATGTTCCCACTTAGACAACTATCAAAAACAGACACATGAAAGCACCCAAACCAAGATCCTGCCCCCGCATGAATCAGCAATCGAAGAAAAGCAGGCCCTCGGATGCAAACAGTACTGAAGTGCATCATGTTAGAAGAGTTAAATCAATGAAACCTAGAGCTAAAATGCACGTTCTGACCTCGAGATTCATTTTAATCTGTGGAAGGAAACAATCATTCATCCCTTAGCAAAAAAAAAAAAAAGAGGGAAGCATTTGTCTAGAATAGCTGTCTTAGTAAGGAACTTTCAAAAAGACCTGCCATTGTTTTGGAATTAATCGTCTATCTATCATCTACACGTTGAAATAAAATTAAAGTCAAGGAAAATAAATGTCCAGAGAAGTTAAAACTCAAGATAACAATTTTTAAAAGCCACAAGCATTACCATTCCACATTTTTAGGGGGGATAATTTGCTTAACCTGCTTTGCCTCAAAGCAATCTACTTAGGCTCAGAAGATACACGCTTTCCTAAATTAGACAAATATTTACTCAATATCTGCCTGCTAGATGCCAAATCTGTTCCCTGATTTTTCCAGTGGAGTTCGAACACTCGAGTGCCCGTATCTGTGAAACAAGAGATTTAGGTGGGTCATCGGCAGGGTTGGCCAGGTGGTAGCTGTAAAGCCACGCCCCCACCGAGAGGGAAAGCACATGCCTTAAGCTCTGAAAGGCAACCACGGTCCTTCGTGTGGCCCATACATGCTGGGACAGCATCAGGACTAGCCAGCCCACAGAGGGCCTTGAGGTTCAAGGACTGTGACGTTTAACGAAGTTCAACAGGGAAACTGCCCAGTTCCTTTAGAAGTCCCCTTTGCCTATGTATTTTCCCAACACTACAATAACGTTGAAAAAAAACCTAACCATTTCATGAATGCCCCAAGGATAACGACCACTATCCCTTTAATTTTACTACATTTTATTAGTATTTTTCCTTTCAAAATGCTTTTTCTTTTTCTTTTTTGTAACTACATACTTTTTCACCTCTCCTTCCACTCCCTCCCCTCTGGCAACCATCAGCTTTTCTTAGTATCTATGGGCCTATTTCTGTTTTGTTTTGTTTTGTTTATCCGTTTGTTTTGTTATTTTAGATCCCACAAATAAGTGAAATCCTATAGTCCTGGTCCATCTCTGTTTGACTTATTTCACTTAGCATAATGCCCTCTAGGTCCATCCATGTTGTCACACATGGCAAGACTTCATTCCTTTTTATTGCTGAGTAATAATCTACACCTTCTTTCTTCAAAGCACTTTTACTACTCATTTCTCATTAGAGGATGACTTAGCCCAAATACAGAATTGTGATGAAACATTACACCAAGAGGTGTGATAAAACATTAAACCAAGCAAACTGGAAAGAACTGCTTAAATTATCATTCCTACAGTGTGTTAAAAGCATTATTTTACTTTCTCTTTCACCCACGCTCGGGGATCTGCTACCTATGAGTCACTGAGAAGAGGAAGACACAGATGTGCTCCTTTGGTTTCTCAGTGCTGGGAAGGACGGGGGCCAGGATTTAGGACCAGGTTTATCCTTACTCAAAAAATCCATGTTTTTCTTCTGTCTCATGTGGATTTTTTTTTTACCTTGTGTGTACAAATTACATACTTGGTCGTCCAATAGGTTTCAGAAAATAAGTACATTTACTGCATTTTAGAAAATGAGTACACTTAAAGAAAACTGTGCAGGAAGGAACATAGAGCTCTAAGGAACAGTGCACTGAAGCTTGTATATTCCAGCAAATAAAACAGAAAGGCACTAGATAACTGAACCATGAACTCTACAGGTAGAAATTCATTTTTAGAAACCTCAGGTTGCTCTTCTTCTGCCACATGGTGTGTTTGTGGAACACAGATCTCAGTAATGATGGGTCACCCCAAAATTAACATAATCTAAAGAAAGCAAAACCTGCCCCCCCCCAAAAAAAAAGAAGAAGAAGAAGCTTTGACAGGGAAAACAAAGGGAATAAAGAGCTGATTCCAAGATTATTTTATGTTTGGGGTAATTCTCACTGTCCTTCAGACTCGCATGGAGAAAAACTGGAAAGGAGATACAAAGATAAAATCAGTACAGAAAGGCAAGAGGAGGGCTGTTTTTCGCCCCACTCTGCCGCTCAGCAGCTGCCTGAGCCCGGGTATGGCAATCATTTAAACCTGGTTACTTTACGTCTGTAAAATTAAGAGTTTGGCCTCAGATTTCCCTCCCAATTCTGGCATTCTATTAGACTGTCTACCACCCAAAAAAGTCCCAATGGTGTCCATCATAATTTTAATGCAGGAATTCCTCTTCCTTTGCAGAAGGAAAATGCTTCTTTCTCTTCAAACCACATATGTATCATGAACCTCAACTTAATTGTCTACAAGTCAATCATGGCAGGAAAGCAACACATGCTATCAGAAGCTTAAAATCCCCCAATTAAAAGAGAGTCGTGTATGAATGCACGCATGCATGTGTTCGGCGTTTGTGTGTGTTGGTGTGTGCACGCACGCATGTGTCCAGGAAAGGTCGCGAAGTTGACCTCCTGGAAGCAGCAAAGGTTCCATCCACGGAGCCTGCTGTGACAGCATCTGGAAATTCCTCACTTGGGTCAGTGGGGAGACATTCTCTGTTTGCTTTGCTTTTGTTTTATACCCATGTGGTATTCAGCATATCAATAATACATTTCAATCTCATCATAAAACCCTTCAGTGATTTACTTTTCAAACCTCCCAGGCCCATCCAGCCACAGGAAAACCCATTCCTTTTGTTACAATCCATCCCTTTTGAAAGGATGACAGTCAAAACACAGACAGAGGAAAAAGCGCTCTGTGGACTCTCACGTTGTTTCTGTTCACCCACAGTAGCCATGGCTGAGCCTCCCCCGTCTGCAGAGAGCATGGGGAAGGCCGCTGACTTCCTGCAGCAACTTTTTCTGTCTGTGACACGTGTCAAAACACATGGAGTTTTTACATGATTGGCAGGATTCAGAGAACCATTTTCTGTGAAACTGAATACGGCAATGCTTGGTTCTGGAACACCTCAGGGTGTTACTGTCTAAAACTTTTATAGACTTTTGGTGTGTATTTCATGTTCTCCTAGGCAGATCATGCAAAGAGTGCATTTTGTTCAAGTAATACAGCATTGTTAAAAATCCTCTAAATTTACATGGAGTGTGTCGCTGCTCCTTTGTTCTCAACATACAGCTTTGCAGAAACAGTGGTCATGCAACCAGCCGGTCAGCTACCTCTCAGTGAACGGCACTATGCATCCTTCCACAATGTTTAGCATCATCTTGGTCTCACTTTTTTCCCACGTACCCACTGGCTCTAGTCAATGTCCATGTCTGTCCACTCTCCCATCTAATGTTTCCCACATTGATTCATTTTCTTCTCTTCTATAATAGCTGCCATCCCCAGGACACTAACCTGTGTGTCCTGGGTCACAACATGTGCTCCTTCACGCTCCCTTCTATTGTCCCCACAAGTGGATGTAATCATCATATTGTATATAAATCTGTGTCACTTCCGTGCACAAATCCTTCAAATATTCTCTTTGTTCACATAGATGCTCAAAAACACTGTCTATTGTCTAGACGACTTGAACTGGATAACCAGTGTTCTTGCAGAGGGGGCCGTGCACAGAACATTAATCATGTCTTCATAAACATTTTAAATGAAATAGGGGAAGCCAACTGGGGCAAGGGAGGAAGGAAAGAAACATTCACACTTAAATACTGTAGATTTTATTTGTCATGGGACGTTTTCAGTGTAGGTTTCATTGTAGGTTTCCCATCTTGTAGATGAGAAAACTGAGGCACAGAGAGAATAAATGTGTTGCTTCAGTGGAGTTTACACAGGTAATAAATATTAGGATGTCTGTCTAGCTCCAATATTTTTACTGTGTGCTCATCCCATGCAATAGATGAGTTAGTCTGTAATGCCCTAGTCCCTTCTTGGGCCGAACTTCCCGCTCTCTAAGTGTCTTCCCTGAATTTAAAAGGGAAAGGGGTTTGCATCGGTCATCTCTGGTCTGCACGTGCCTGTCTCCACCAAGTCACCTCCCACTCACTCCTCAAATTTCTGTGATAAAACTCTTCCCCGTTCCTCAACACAAACCATTTCTGCTAAAGCCACCTCTGACATGCATTCACAGAATCAAATTATCCTTTCAGCTTCTTTGGTCAACTGCTCAACAGCAAATCACTCATGACTACTTCCTTTATGTAAAACACTTTCTTACCCTGGAACCTCCTAGGTTTCTTTCTTCCATGCCCCGGCACCATAGATTTGGGGAATATTTTTTTGAGACTGGGAATATTCAGTGTGTGTGTCTCTCTCTCTCTCCACCCCTCAACCCCCATAAAATGTTTAATATACTCTTGCACAATTCTAGAAATCTAAGAGTCATTTTTGACACATCCTTTGTCCTCATCTACCTCCATATTGATTTCATTACAAGGTCCTGCAGGTATTTGAACTTCTAAACATCTCTACAATCCATTGACATATTCTCATTCCTACCAACTGCGTAGTAATTACTTAGCAAGGAGGATGAGAGCATTAAAAAGGATGAGATTTTTACCTATCATTTTGGTCCCTAGAGAGGAAAAGAGCTGTATCCACACCAGATCGGTGGTGATCCTCAGCCAGTGGCTTTAAAATGCTTCTTGCCAGGTGACTCTCAAAGAAGACAGTCGAGACTGGAGCTGCCTCTTCAATCTCAGAGCACAGTCAAGACATAAAGTAGCATAGATGCTCCACAGAGAAATGCCTGGAGAAAATCCATGAAGCTGTTTGCTTGGGAAAATCCTAGGGCAAAGACTAGTCACAGGGATTTTGCTGAATGCATGTTTCTCTGGGTAGGAAAAGTAAGGCTTATTCAGGTTGGAGGAGAGAACTCTTTTCACTCGTCCATCAGAAAAGCAAGTCATCAGACCAGCAGGGCTAACGCATGGAGCTGGGATTGCCTTTGACATTCCTATTCCCATAGCACAGACTCAAATGTCCCCAAAGTCAAAAGAAAAGTGGAACAGGCTAACAGCAATTTGTGCCACCGTATCAAAAAGAGACATTACGGTGCTGTAAGTAAAAGCTGACAAGAGCGGGTAGGTTTCTGGAATGGCAGTGGGGAGAGCTGGTGGGCTCCCTCCCTGGAGAAGCCATTTTAACTGGTGAAAACTTATATAAGGGTGTCCAAGCTGCAGCCCATGGGCCACTTGTGGCCCAGGATGGCTATGAATGTGGTCCAGCACACAATCGTAAGTTTACATAAAATCTTTTTTTTTTTTTTTTTTGCTCATCAGTTTTTGTTAGTGTTTGTGTGTTTAATGTGTGGCCCAAGACAACTCTTCTCCTTCCAGTGTGGTGCAGAGAGGAAAGTTTGGACGCCCCTGTATGTCTTTAGAAACAAACATATATTCAAAAAAATTACCAAATCTGTGTAAAAACAATGAGAATTTGTGGCATTTGAGCCATGACTCTTCCCCTCAACCCCCATTTTAGCGTGACAGAAGCCTACTCAGGGCAACAGTGGCCAAGAAGCAAGAACTTCCCAGTCTAGGACTAAAGTCTCACCCTCGATGAGGAAGATTACTGGCATCTCTCCTGTCTCCTAGCACCAAGTTTCTGAACTGTCCGGGACAGAGAGAGCTGAAAGAATGAAGTTTACAATACATGGGAGCTCTACTAAAGACCAGGTCCTCTAAGATCACCGGACTCTGGTCATCCTATGAAAGGCCATTGTTCACAGAGCAGAGGTTCCATATAGGGAGGAGCAAGCCAAGAAGACCAGGGGCCACCACACCTGCCCAGCGCAACAGCTTCCCTCTAGAAGAAGTGGGCTGATACCCTTTCCCCCAGCTCCAGAGCAGGCACACAGAGGCCTTTTCTGGGTATGTATGGTAGGGGGTGGGAATAGGTAACGCACTAGAAAAGAGAACTCTGTGCCTCTTCCTGAGAAGACTGATATAGCATGGGCTATGAAAAAGTTTATGCCTAAGGACTCTGTCTAAAATGATGGAGATGCTATCAGTGAGCAATAAAGAGGATACTGATAGATTCATGATAGCAGCAAGTGAAACAGGAGACCCCTGGAAGTTGAACAGATAGAAACAGGGTTAACACAGTTCAGAAGATTCCTCCTAGGAGCAAGCCTCAAAGGTACTGTCTGAATTTAATCGGATCAGCCTATGAAGCAATTTAAGCCTCAGGGTGTGGCTGGAAACAATAGAGAAGCCAACTAACAATTTAGGAGAAGCTAGGAGCTGGGTGTGATATCAGTGGAGGCAGGCAAATCAGAAGCTGAAGGGGGAAGTCGGGGAAAGGAATAGACAAGAGGTCCTGAACAAAAGCAGAGTCATCCCTGTAGGTCAGGGAGAGTAAGCATGTGCCCAAAGCTACACTCTCTGAGAAATTATGTCAGAGGCTGCACACTGGGGAGGAAATAGACTTTTCTGAACTAGTCTGGTCATAATTGCAACAATGGATGGCTAGGCCTGCAACACGGATTTAAGCATAGTATATATGATAAGAGTGTCAAACAAAAAAAGAGATAGAAGAATAGAGCTATATATGACTAAAATTTCTGTTTCACTAGAATTAAATGATCATAAATCTGAAGTAAATTATGATAACTTAACAGATACAGGTTAGTCCTAGAAGAACCACAATGAAAATAAATTTTTAGAATAATTTTTAAATTATTATAGGAATTAGTTCCATCCATGATGTTGCAAAAGGTAGGAGCTCCTTCTTCCTCTCTGCAGCATAGAATTCCATTGTGTAAATGTACCATAGCTTTTTGATCCAGTCATTGACCGATGGGCATCATGTTGAGCAAAATAAACCAGGTGGTGAAAGACAAATACCATATAATCTCACCTTTAACAGGAATCTAAACAACAAAACAAGCAAGCAAAATAGGACCAATGACACTCAAATACGGAATAGGCTGACAGGGTCCAGAGAGGAGAGGGAAGAGAATCATAGGGGAAAAGGGGAGGGACTCACATGAATAAGTATAAAGGACACATGGATAATAATTAAGGTGGGGGGCGGAAATGGGAGGGAGGTGAGGAGCACTGGGGGGGGCAGGGCAGGGAATATAAAACAGAAAACTGTACTTGAATAAGAATTAAATTAAAAATTAAAAAATAAATAAATAATTATTATATGAATTAAAATTTTACTAGAAAATATCCCCTTAATGGAAAAGAAGGAGAGCAAAGAAACAAGAATTCTTGAGATACACAGAACACAAAAATCAAAGGAATTGAGTGAACCAATCATATAAGCATCACTAAATGTAAATGGAGGAACAATCCAATTAAAACACAGAGATTATCATATTGAAAAAATTGACACACTCAACTATATGCTATTTAAAGGAGATACACTTTAGATTTCATTATATTAGTGCATAAAATGAAATGTAAGTGCATACCATGCAAACAATATCATAAATGAGCTGCAGTGATATGATAATATGTACTGGTATATAAATATCAGAAAAAATTAATGTAAGAGTAAAATTATTAATAGATATAAAACAGAACATTTTATAATGGAAAGACAGTTAATCTATCAGGGAGATATAATAATTATAAACATATATGCACCTAACAACAGAGACCCAAAATGTATGAAGAAAAAATTACAAAATTTACAAAATTACAAAATAGACAAATTAACAATGAAAGCTTCAAACACTGAATAGGACAACTGGGCAGAAGACTAACATTGAATAGAAGACCTGAACAATATAAAACAAATAAATCTAATAGACTTAACAGAATACTTAAGTCAACAGCAGGAGAACACATTCTTTTCCAGCGCACGTGGAATATTCTCCCAGATACACATGTGTTAGGTTATAAAACGAACCCCACTGAATTTCACGGGATTGAAATCATATGAAGTATGTTCTTTGACCACATAGAACTAAATTAGAAATCAATTATAGATAGAAATCAGGAAATATACAAATTGTGGAAATTAAACTCAGAAATAACCAATATACCAAAAAAGTGACAAGAGCCCTGGCTAGTGTAGCTCAGTGGCTTGAGCACGGACTGCAAACCAAAGGATAGCTGGTTTGATTCCCAGTCAGGGCACATGCTAGGGTTGCAGGTCAGGTCCCCAATTCGGGGCATGCAAGAGGCAACCATACATGAGTGTTTCCCTACCTCTCTCCCTCCCTTCCCTTCTATATAAAAATAAATAAATAAATAGTCTTTAAGAAAAAAGTCACACAAGAAATTTTAAAATGCTTACAGATGAATTGAATAATGCCACACACCATCATTTATAAAATATATTTAAGATATGGCTGAGAAGGAAATTTATAGCTGTATATAAAAATGACCTAAAATCAAGAACTAAATCTCCCACTTTAATTATCTAGTAAAAGAAGAGCAACTTAAACCCAACATAATCAGAACAAAAGAAACAATAGACATTGGCAAAGGAATAAACGAAATTAAAAAAAATAGAGAAACAATAAAGAAAATCAATACAGCCAAAAATTGGGCCTTGAAGATCAACAACACTGGCAAGACATTAGCTAGACTGACAAAGTGAATAAAGAGAGAAAACTCAAAATTCTGAAGTCGTAAAATGGAATCAAAACACGGAGTCTGTGGATGCGAGAGCATAAAACAGTCCAGGACCAAGGCAGACAGGGAAACTGGGTGGAGGGCCCCACCCGCGATGGCGGGTGACAGGAAAGAGCACTGGCAGTTAGGAAATCAGCTTCTGACAACTCTGAAGAACCCGGGGTGAGAGATCAAGACAAGAATTAAAACCTGGAAACTGAGACGGGAATCCCCTGACCCAGATCTGACACCAAAGGTACAGAAAATGCAGAACGTAGTAATCAGACATAGCTCACAAATTCTGAGCCAGACAAGCCACAAGGCGGATCTAACTCTAAGGCTTCAAATATTAAGATGGAGTTTCTGGGCCCTGGCTGGTGTGGCTCAGTGGATTAAGCGCGGGCCCGCGAACCACACGATCACAATTCGATTCCCAGTCAGGGCACATGCCTCGGTTGCAGGCCAGTTCCCAGCAGGGGATGCATGAGAGGCAACCATACATTGATGTTTCTCTCCCTCTCTTCTTCTCCTCCCTTCTAAAGATAAACAAATAAAATCTTTTTTTTAAAAAAAGATGGAGTTTCTTCAATCCCTAATGCAAAGTTAGGGCTTGTCCTAAAAACTCCTGTGACTGACATTGGGTTGAGTGATCTCTACCATTAGAAAAGTCAACGCTGGGAAGTATAGGATGCTGAACTTGTAACCTAAAATCTATCTCAGTTTCTCTCCCATTCTTTCTCTTTAAAGATAAAGGATAGAACTACATGTGAATAAGTAGTATTTGTACATTTCATATCTATTTCAAACTATACCTAATTTAATTTTCTTTAAGACAAAGGGACCTCTCATTCTCTTAATTTCAACCACCTAAGGGTTTATTTTTTTTCAGGTCTCAAAAAGTGTCAAGAACTTAAGAAGTCATAGTTTAAGGTATAATATTTTTATCCAGAATACCATTTTACATTCTATCTCAGGCTCAATGATTCTTAAACAAGGCTGAATCCCAGGTTTGTCCAGGAGTTTGTTTTGGTTTTGATACAGACCCCCACCTCCTAATGAAAGCAAGCATTTTTGGAGTTGTTTCTATGTACCAGACAAGTATTGAGTGTTATTTCTACGTTACAGAGGGCGAAACTTAGGCAGGCAAACTAAATAAGTCCACAAAGTCACCTAGCTAGTAATGGACGAGCTGGAACCTACACCGAGGAAGTCTGGCTCCAGACCTGGGCACCACACTGGCACGTCCGTCAGTATTTCAGGGAAGGTGCCCAGAATGTTGTATGTTTTTAAAAGTCCTAGAGGATACGTATGCTCACCTGGGCTTGAGAACCACTGTTTTGGCACATTTCTGTTTGAAAGTGCACTTACAAACAGATTGTGGTTCTTTTAACATCTGTACTAATATTGCAGTAAGTGCTAGGCATTTAGGGAAAAGGCTGTTCACACTTTTGTTTTCATTTATTTCAGAAAGCTTCTACACAGCTTACTATGCACATTACTCTAATAATATAAAGGACATCAACGTGACATGCATGCACCTCGCTCCCATAATAATAAAGATTATTATTAGCGCTGACGACAGTGGCTAAACCTCATCGAGTTGCACTCATTCTGAGCCAGTGGGCTGAGTGCTTTATAGTCAGTCTTCAATTCTTGCAACATTGCCACCATTATTAGGCTGACAAAAATGGAGGCTGTGGAAAAGTTCAAGGTGCAAAGCCTGGATCTAAACTCGCCTAGTCTGATTTCAAAGCTTTTATTTCTCTGAAACCTATCTGTGTCTTTTTCATACACTGGGTTTCCAAAAAGCAGTACCTTAGAAACCTGTACCTGTCCCCATTTTAAATTAGGCCCATGTTTGTGTGGTTCTTTCTATGGTTAAAGCCAGTTAAAAGTCTATTCAGGGACTGTGATTTTCTTTTGAGGCCTACGCTCCCTGGAAAAAAGATAAGTGACAATAGTTCTGCTCCTTGTCAGGTCCCTGCAGTAGTAAAAGAAGGATTACAATCAGACTCTGGGAGAAAACCAAGGAGAGACCAGTAGACACCAAATGAAGACACTGAAGAGAATGGCAGTAACGTTATAGGACAAAGTACTAATATAGCTTCTAATAGTGTAAACTGTCACCTTGCGTTAGTCTAGCAAAAAAAAAAAAATACAGACAGACCCTTCCCTGAGTCAATATTAATTGTGACCCCTTGGGTGATATACGAGAAGGCTCAAGTAAATAGAAATATATGCATATTTAAGTGTGAAAGTCACCCGGCTACACTCAAAGGTTTGTTTTTTTAAGATTTTATTTATTTATTTTTAGAGAGAGAAGGAGGGAGGGAGAGAGGGAGGAAGAGAAACATCAATGTATGGTTGCCTCTCACATGGACCCCACCGGAGACCTGGCCCACAACCCAGGCATATGCCCTGACTGGGAATTGAACCGGCAACCCTTTGAGTCTCAGCCCATGCTCAATCCACTCTGCCACACCAGCCAGGGCCACACACAAAGTTTTTTAGTCACAGCTCAATCACTGATATACATCAGCTGACTTTAGAAAACTCATCTAGTTTTTCTGGATCTCAGACTCCAGTTAATGCATTGTTAATGCACCAATACATTCTATGTCCCTTCTTCCTGGGCCAAAATACAAATGAGTCATTCATATTTAAATTAAAGGTCACACATAAGAAGAAAAAGGATATCAGGATATACCAAGTTTCTAAGAACCTTAAATCCAGTAAATTGGGTAAGTCATATAGTGACATGGGTGAGTTACCTAAGTTTGCAGAGGCCCAGAAAGACTGCCTGACTCATGCTCCAAAAGCCACATTAGGCATTTACTTATTTTTTTATCAGAAGAGAAATGCTAGAATTTTTTTCAGTAGACTTTCTATAGATCTTGATCAAGATTTTTAGACATCATCAAGGAAAGAATACAAGAAACACTTTTAAGATTGGAACTCTTACACCTTCATGTGGAAGTAAAAATTGTTACAACTTCTTTGGACTCCTGTATAGTCATATTCACAAAGGCTAAACATACACATCCCATGTGGCCCATGTGCGTGTCCTGTTGATGTTCCATTTTTTATTCAAGGTGCTGTTTACATGGTTGTGTTCAGTTTGAAAATCGGGGTTTCACCTAAACCTGGAACATGCTCCTGTGTACTTGTTATAGTTCATAACACTTTTTCAATCCTCTTCTGCTTTAATTTTGCAAGTTCTGAATGGCTGGCTGGGGGGCCTTCACTGATGATGATGGTTACATGCATCATCTCGTATGATAATCACAGTAACCCTGTGTTAACAGTGGAATTATCCCTTGTAAAAACTGTTGAAGTCCCAACCCACTACCTGTGAATGGGAATGTATGTGGATATAGCGTTTGCAAAGGCAATCAAATTAAAATAATGTCATACAGTATTTTTGTTTTCTCCGTCTGACTTAGCTCACTTAGCATGAATTCCTCAGGGTCCATCCCTGTTGTTCCAGCTGGCAGACTGTCCTTCTTTTTTATTGGCTAACTAATACTCCATTTTGTGTGTGTGTGTGTGTGTGTGTGAGAGAGAGAGAGAGAGAGAGAGAGAGAGAGACATCTATTACCTTTATAGCTTGGCTATTGTGAATAATGCTGCAATAAACATGGGATTGCAAATATCTTTTCAATATCCTGTTTTCTACTTTCTCTGGCTATACACTGAGGAGTGTAGTGCCACTTGCATGCGGAATCTAACAGGGAGCAAGGTGGTTGCTGGGGACTAGGGACTGAAGGAATTGGGAGACATTGTTTACTGGTACCATCCCAAACCAGTAGATAAATGAGTCCTGGAGATCTAACAGACAGTATAATGGTTACAATCAACAAGACTATACTATAAACTTCAAAGTTTCCAAGAAACCAGATCTTAATTGCTCTTACCACACAACAAAAATAATAAGGTGACATCACAGAGGCGTTAGCTAATGCTAAGCTATGGTGGTAATTATATTACAGTATATAAAATTATCAAATCAGTATGTTATACCCCTTAAACTTACATAATGTTATACGCCAATCACGTCTCAATAAAAAAAAATGAGGTCATACTGAATGAGGGTAGACCCCAATCCAATATAACTGGTGGCCTTGTAAGATGAGAAGAGGCAGACACACAGGGGAAACATTGTAACAACACAGGCAGAAGTCAGAGCGATGCAGCTACAGGCCAAGAAACGCCAAGGATTTCTGGCAATACCGGCATTTAAGAGAAAGCCATGGAACAGTTTCTTCCCTAGAGCCTTCAGACAGAACGGCTACACCAACACCTGGATCTGGGATCTCTAGTAATTTGTCATAGCAGTCCTAAGAAACTAGTACACCCTACAAAGTAGATGTTGTTCCCAAGTAATGTCACTAATGATCAAAGAAGTTGTGTAACTTGGCCAGGATCGTGCATCTAGAGAACGTTGAGCTGACAGAAGAACCCAGGCCTGCGTGACTTTAAGCCAGGGGCTGGGGACCACGACACCAAGCCAGTTCCAGGAACTTCCCCATTATAACCATCCCGCTGCATTACGCTTGCTGGTGGGCATTTGTTGCCGCCATGCCTGGCTCTGTACTAGCCATGAAACAATTGCTGGCAATTTTTTTAAAATTAAATTCACTGGGGTGACATTGGTTAATGAGATCATACAGGTTTCAATGTGCAACTCTACGATGCATGCTCTGTATAGTGTATTGTGTGCCCACCACCCACAGTCCAATCTTTCAACACCGTGTTATTGACCTTCTTTACCTTTTAGCTCATCCCCCAATGCCCCTGTCCTCTGGTAACTACCACACTGTTGCCTGTGTCTTTAAGTTTTTGTTTGTTTTTCTTTTCTGTTCATTTGTTGCTGTCTTATATCCCATCTATTTTACAATGTTCGATGATGCCTAAGTTCCCTTGAAGGCAAGCATTCATCTTATTTTTGCCACTTGCAGAATTCCTATCTGGTAGTTCTCCAGCAAGGCACACTCCCTTTCCCCAGAGAATCTGGATGAAGCCACTCTGCTCCTAGATTCTGGAACATATGACAAAGGTGACATGATATGCCCATCTCATGTCCCAGGACACAGTGAGGAATTAATAAATGGGTACATGCCCCAAGTTAAGCCAATCCAGACCAGTGAAATTTCCAAAGCCTTTGTTTGGTCTCTTAGAAACATCCTCTCATTAGACTCACCTGAGGGAAGCTAACATTCCAGGGTGAGAAACAACTGCCAACATTAGGACGTGAGGTCTCCAGTGGACACCATGTATCACTAAGTGTCAAGTGGAATCGTGGTTGAAGCCACGCCTTCCATAGAGCTTTCAACAGATTGACAAGCTACCTTTTGTCTCCAGACTA
Source organism: Sturnira hondurensis (assembly GCF_014824575.4). Classification (NCBI taxonomy): domain Eukaryota; kingdom Metazoa; phylum Chordata; class Mammalia; order Chiroptera; family Phyllostomidae; genus Sturnira; species Sturnira hondurensis. The sequence goes on from NW_028091359.1 coordinate 11,256,874, forward strand.
TTAGTTATGGGCGTGCTGTCTGTTGCAACCAAGAGCATCTCACCTCATACAGCCTTCTCTTCCATAATCTCTGTAAATACTGTATTTATTTTAGATGTCTCCTTCTGACAGTTGTTTCCACCTATGGTATAAAGGACGCTCCAGGATGTTGGGACCTAAAATGGAAACCCCAGGAGCTTTGCCTCTCACATTCTCTTCTGAGCTGAAGAAGCACCACAAAGGTGCAGGGGACCAGACAACTTGCTTGTCCTATTAGCGTCTAGATAAAACTTTTTCTAGCTAACACCCTTTCACCTCTTCCCTTAGCTTTTACCAGAGACTAATATAGAAACAAGGCAATGCAAGACTGCCCTTACCTGCCAAAAGTTTAGTGGTCCAGAGGGTAGGGGGTGGTGGTAGAGGACAGAATCCATCTGGCTGCTGACAGCTTGTAAGGCAGGAGAGTGGAGCAAGGAGACCCACGTGTGAGAAAGGAAAAAGACTTTCACAAATCTCAGGTTCAGAAACATAGACTGAGCATCTCATTCTTAAAGCTGAGAAGCAGCCTGAGGCTTCTTAAATTCTCTCCAAGTTTGGAAACTTTATCACTGGCAGAGGCCGTAAATAAATTCTCCTAGATGCCGCCATTAAGGAGTTAAGGAACACCCTGGCATTTTTTCCCTTTCTCTTTGGTATTAAGATAATAAAAGGCACACATTTTAAAACTAATTTACCCTCTAAAAAATTAAAGCATTTTTACCACTGTTTGCTTTTCCAGTTTCTTTAATTTGGGTAATTGCTTAGTAAACTTTCAAAAATATATATTCTGTCTTAAAAAAACAGCCAAATATGACGGATCACCTTCATTTTCATTTCAGATTTGGCATGCTGGACCCAGATTGTGTATTCTTTCCATGGCGCCACACCAGTGTCGGATACTTAATTAATTTCCTTTCGTTTGTGCAGGCTTGCACTTAAAGAGACAGTGTCCCATTTTGATGGCTTGCTTTTGGCTGAGATTCAAAAGTATCACTTCTTAAATCTTTTTTTTTTTCCTTCAAAACTTCCCAGAGTGCTATATAGAAAAATAAAATAAAATAAAAACACCCTGGTGTTTTTCTCCACCCTAACCCTTCTCTTCACCATCATTCCTTTCACTCTTATTTATTCTTCATTTAAAGCAATCTTTCCTTTAAGAGAAGGAGAGAGAAGCAATGAAAGAAATCACAAGATGCATGCACTCTTGTTTCCTCCTCCCGCCTTTGCTTTCAAAGCTGGTGGTGAGGCTGCATTTCATGGATATGTCAACTGCTCAGAATGACTAGGAATAATCAAAGCCTGCTTGAACTTTAGGATAATATCTTCTCAGCATCCATGAAGACTGGCAACCTTCCTGTCAGATATTTCACACCATCTGTAGGCTAAAAAAAAATGCTCTTAAAGAAAGCAGGTGATAACTAGGTGCCTCTGAGAGTACGTCTGTGTGTAGTTTGACGTGTTAGGGGAAACGAGGGAGCTGAGTGTTTGCAGTAGAGAAAGAGAGTGATAACACCAGAGAACGTGCTTGCAGTATAAGCCTTTTTTTTTACTGGAAAGTCCTTAATCATTCAGCATACTAAGTTATTCTAGAACAGAATTTCCTGGTTCGTCTATATGTAATACTGAATACTGTGGCATTTGGAACTACGTTATATCTACATTTTATATGCTATGTCCCAAACAAAAGGAACATATTTTTTTAACACTAGATTGTTGAACAGTGTTTTTCCCCTCTGCCTAAACCCAGCTGTCTACCCAAGGACGGGAGATAGGGATGAAATATTTATTCCTCAACTTGTAGAGGTACTAACAAAAAAGACACATCCTGTGGCGAACTTTAGCTGAGTTCTGATCCTCACATTCCTTATTTCATTGTCTCTATGTTTGTTAGTGTGGGAAATTTCTCTTCTTTTTTCTCCCCTCCCCTCTCCCTTCTCTCATTTGTTTTCATGGTGGTACAATATGTATACAGTGCACCATTTTACCTGCTTCTAAGTGGGTACACTTCATTGGCATGGATTACATTCACGTTGTTGTACCATCATCACCACCATCGACCTCCAGAACTTTCCCATTTTCTTATACTGAAACTAGGTACTCAATAACCAAAAACAACCCATCCCTCTTCCCCCACATCCCTGGCAAACACCATTCTACATTCTGTCTCTAAGAATTCTATTACTTACTCTTGGAACCTCATGTAAATGGAATCATAAAATACTTTGTCCTTCTATTGCTGGCTTTGGAGGAACTGCCCTACTATGTTCCACATGAGCTGCATCATTTCACATTCCCACCAGCAGTGCACAGGCGTTCCTCTTTCTCCACATCCTCATCAGCATGTATTATCTTCTGGACCATTTTCCTTCTACCAGCACATGACTCTGTTGCTTGGTAGTTTGTTAACTTCCAGCAACTTCATCTTTATTGTGATTGAGAACCTTTTTCCCAACACTAACTAGATGGGACTTCTCAGTTGAGTCTTCCTTCCCAGGTTGACCTGGCAGGTAGATACAGAAAGCAGAAAGCTTGCGAATCTAACCTCCTGGTTACTAAACCTGCAACGGCCTTCCATGGTCTGAGAGTAGAGGTTCAGGCTTTCATAGGCTTTGTGAAAATAAGTCCTAGCCATAATCGAGCTCTCGGTGGGCCAGAGTCTACTCTAAAATCATTTCTACAGCAAAAAGAAGTGATCATACTTGGAAGGAATGTTAAAGTAAAGCGATTCCTTGTCGGTGGCCATAAAACAGCAGTCCCTAGTACCACCTCCTCACTCATCTTTATTGCCCAGAACCCTGGACAATGAGGAACCTACACTTCATATTTTATGTTACCCCTTGGTGTTCACGTCACTGTCTAATCTATATAATATATATTTTATAATCCACATCCAACATAACATAATGTATTTGGGGTTTGTTATATTTTTGTTACACTGTTAACAAAAAGTAATCGATGTTATATACATATAAATTATGTATATGTTATCATTTATATTTTAATATTATCATGTATCTAGAACCACAGCTGTTAAAGAAGTACCCCACTTGCCAAAGTGGATGCTAAAAAGCAAACTTCACTTTGCTTTCTCTTAGGCAAAAGCCAAGATGTCTTTGAGATCTTCAGAATTTCCTGTCTCTGGCTCTGCCTGTAGGCTCCTGTGTGAGCTCTATTCTCCAAAGTTGCTTGCATCACCCTGCTGTGATATGGACATGGATGTCCCATCATTCATTCACTTTCTGCCTCCAATCCAGAATAGAGCTCTCCATGGTGAATTGTTCCTCCCTATTTAAAAGTGTATCAAGGTGATCTAACATACATGTTCAAGGAGGAGAAAAAGTAAAGTGTCAGGAAAGCAACAGCCCTTCAAATTATGCCATTTATAATTTAACGATGACCGACAGCAACCAGAAGTTCAGATGGCCTTGCGATTGGTAAAAAGGAACTCAGAGGGTCCCCTATTAAAGAGAAATTGACAGTCTGACACATTGTCTAATACCATTAGGAGGTCTCCCCTTGCAGCTTAGACCTTAATCAAACCTGCCAAGTTAAAATACCCACCACGAGGGAAGGCGGACTCCCTCTCCCTGCTCAATAGCCGAGTCATGAATTGTTCTCCGTGGCTAGAAGCACTGACACAGGGAGGGAGACAACTCGTAACAACAGCAGAAACATGGTGGTGGCTACCGATCATTCTCAAATTCTTGAGCCACATACCTGCCCTCAGAGTTTAATCTCCAAGGGCAGTGCATGTTTCCAGTGACAGAGGAACTGAATAGACGTTACCATTGAGTAAGCACCTATTACCATACACTGAATATTAGTTTATTGAGTGATTATGGTGTATAAGAACTTGTAAACCATATAAATAGGATGACATACACTTGTGCACTGCACACCGCACAGTTGCCTGCACAAAAAAAAACATTAACATAATCGAATCAAAGCTTCTTACCATTCACTTGAAGTAAGTTATCATCCCCTCCATTTTACAGGGAAAGAAACTGACTCAGGGAAGGAAGATCACACAACTGGTCCAAGAGCCCAGAGGAAAGGTGGGGGCTCTGGTTGGAATATTTATTTATTAAACGCACAGATATAAAAACAAATGCCCCAAACCTCCACTAAATAAAAATCATGCAAACCTGGGGATAATGATATGCAAGTAGGACCTTGAATATCATAACATTCCAGCACATGGGTTGGCAAATTATAGCCTGTGGACCAAATCCAGTTCACTCTCTGTGTTTGTACGCCCTACAGGCTAAGAATATTTTTTATAGTGTTAAAGCTTGCAAGAAAAACCCAAAGAAGAATATTTCATGACACCTGAAAAAAAATCAGATGAAATTCACATTTTTGTATCCATAAATAAAGTTTTATTGGAACACAGCTATGCTTATTTATTTGCATGGTACCTACATCTGCATTTGCACCCTAGTGGAAAAGGTGAGTAGTTCCAACAGAAACTGTATGGCCTGCAGAGCCTGACTGTTTGGTTTTTTAACAGAAGAAGTTTGCTGGCCCCTGTTCTAGCCAACAGAAGCCTATTCTGGGAATCATTTAATGCCATAAAGCGCTTACTGTCACACTGATCAGTGAGTACCTCAGCTGTTCCCGAAATCTGCACTAATGGTATCACACCGACAGACACTCCAAATACACAAATGTGCACTTTGTACTGAGGCAAATTTTATGTCCTATTCATTTTCTGAAAGGATTCGCTGTAAGTCGTCATTTCTCGGTGATTTGCATTAGAGTATTTCAGATGCCATCTGTGTTGCCAAACTTGGCTTCATTTGCTCTTTCATGAACATATACATTAGGTAAAATGAGGCACGCCTATTTAGCCAAGTTCATTCCAATACAAATCTGTGTTGAATCCTATGCAAGAAAAGTCAATTTTCCAAGGCCCTGAGGGACCTAATTCTAAGTACTGCTCCTTCTGCCCCAGGAGCAGTCTGCCCCAGGACAGACTTCCATCTTCCCAGGATACTCTGAGTGAGGAGGCTTAGCCAATCAGAATTTGGCTTTAGCCAGCTCTCAGCGAGGAAACAACCAGGTTCAGGGGGAAAATTATTGTCAGGGGACATAAAATTACCAGTAGGCTTTTTTTAGGTGGGAGTAGAGGGGAATAAAAAGGATACTAGATAGGTGAAACAGTATAGAAGATAAAATCTCAGATACCCCAAATATCCCATTGAACAGCCAGAGGACACCTAAGACCATTTTGAGAACACTTCCCAGTGCTCTATTCGTTTAACATGTGGCAGCTTCATGGTAGGTATTCATTCTGGAATGCCGAGCAAAGAAAGGTTTAGCCATTAACTAACATGGGTACAAAACAAGCTCATGGTCTCACGGGCCAAAACTGGGACATAAAATCAGGTCCTACGGTGTTCTGGAGTTTCTTGGAGAAAGTAACAATGCATTAGGTATTTACGTGGGTTACTGGTTGTTTGGTCATTGGGACTCAGAGGACCTCCCTGACGTCTTTTCATGCATGTTGGAGTTTCCCTGACCACCTTTCCAAAAGTGCAGTTTCTCCCCAGCCACTTTTACTCCCTTGCCTGCTTTATTTTTCTCCACGGCACTCATCTGATATTCTACATGCTTGTGTCCAGTCTGTCTCCCACCTCTAGAATGTGAGCTCCTTAAGGGAAAGGATTTTGTCTTTCTGCTGAATTCTCAGCCCCATGTCTGACGCACAGTATGCACTCAAGAATTCCTGAAGGAATAAAATAACTCAAAGGGGTTTCTCATCAAAATGCCAGAAAGAACCCCCTCGATCTTTGAGAACTCCCCCCATGAGTAGATCTGCCCCCTCCTCCAAACAACAGAAATCCTAAGGTCATCTGTAAATCTTTAAATCAGTAAAGCCTGATTCACACTCTCCCTAGCTGCAATATTTGTTTGCTCCATGTTATCAGCCAGAACCAAATGATTAAGTTATGTTCGAAAAGCCCAGCACCTGACACTTCACAGGGGCTTGATGCATTCACTGACCATCTGAATTACTGAACAAATAAATGAATGAAAGAGATAATAAGCAAATGAACTAACGTGCACTGGTAATTGATCACTAGCAAGAAGGTTCATTCTGCAAATTTAAATATTTACTCTCTTTGATATTAATCTTCCCAGGTTCTCCTTGGTCCTCTCTGGTCTTTCCTTCTCGTCTCCTTCCGAAGATTATTTTACTTTACCTTCCCCTTAAATGAGAATATATACAATGGCTATAGGCTATGCTAGCAATTCACGTATTTTCCATATCAAAAACACTTAGAAGATGATAACACATGGTACCTGAAGAGGGGAATAATGAAGATGCTGTGGCCCCAGGTTACTGGTGCTGGAGTTCTGCTGGCCCCGGCCCTGCTCTGTGGTTCCAGGATATCCAGGAACAGCCCCAAAGTTAAAGGTACCAATATGTCTATATACGTGTAAGTCATCCAAGGCAGGCCAGGATACTGCAGCTCAACAGCTGGGAGGCTGTGTCCTACTCTTCTGCTTCAAAACCTCTCTGGTCAATACTACCCACTCATATTTTTTTATCACTAGCTAGAGACTGATAATTCCCATGTTTAAACTTCTCCAAATATCCACCCCTTTCTTAGCTCCCAGGGTGAAGGGGCACATGCATCACCACAGATTGAACCCATTGTCAGGGTGTTCCTCCTCTGACTACCTACTCTATTTAAAACATGCTTTCTACCAGATTTCCCTCTCCTGGGTGGCAACCGAGCCTGTGATCTAAACTAGAAACACGGGAGTCATCCTCCCCTATTCATTTCTCATCCTCCATACCCAGGCAATCCCCTAGGCTGGCCAGGCCATCTTCTCTCCTCATCGGCGGCCTCTTTTTTTAGTTCGAGCCCATGTTATCTTCTGCAGGAACTAGATAAGCCTCTTAGTGTGGCTTAATATCACTGCTCAAATCTACTCTCTACAGAGAACAATTTATTGGAAACAAAAAATTTAGCCATCTCACCCATTTGTTTAAATCACTTTTGGGCTCCTAATTTCCCATAAAATTAACCCAGGCTCTAAAATGTCATAGGAAAGCGCTCTGAGCTCTGCTCCCTAAAGCCTAACCTGCTAACATCCCCAAACCCCAAAGTGTCTTTTGGAGACACTAACCTGCTATAATCGCCCATATTATCAGGATATTCTTGTCTCCATGCTTTGACATAAATGGTCCCGGAAGCTTGAAGTCTCTTCCCTTAAATTATCCCCCTCTGTAAGATTATCTCTTTACTCGCAGTTTAATGTACGGTTGAGACCTTACTTTCTGCTGAACTTCTCTCCGGCTCACCTTCTAAGCTATGACACCCACTCACCCTCTTCTAGGCACTGAGAGCTCCCTCTCCATGTTCCTACGCTGCACTCACTGTAGTACTTACTCTGTGACACCTGTGAGTCTGCATGTCCCTCCTGCGACCCCTGCCAACTGGGAGGTGCTTGGGAGCAGGAAACACGTACATTCACCTTTAAACCCCCAGCTCTTGAACAGTAACTCACTGATGTTTTAAATTCCATGAGTATTTACTGTATCTATAGGCAAATGAATAAATAACTGAAAAAAATGAATATTGGATGGGACGATAGTAACTTTTAACATTAAAAATAATACTGAGAGTGAAATTCCTACTTTCTAATCCACTAATTGGGATTCCTTAATGATTGGGGACAGAGGAGCCGCTTGGATTTCAGCCACACCCATACTGAGGGTCCTTGCGAGAGGCTATTTAGAATCATTCTCTTTTCTGTGTGGCTCTATTTTCTACATGTCTGGCTTGACCATAGCAAACCTCCAAATAAATTGGCCACTCATTTACAATTAGGAAATGTGTGTAACAGGGTGCGTGTTTGGGGAAAGTAGGGGCGGGGAGCAAGGGAGGAGGCTGTGAAATGGACAGAAGGGTGTTGGTAAACTTCTCGTTACCAAGGTCAACAATATTTGTTTTCTCTCTTCTTGATAGGGAGCCAAGCTACCAAGAGGACTCTGTCTAAAAATGCGTTATACAATGTTTTCTTGAACAGATTTCTAGAATTGGCTTTCTCTTCAGCTATTTTTACATTAAAATACAGTAAGACTCCTGTATATTAAGTCCTCCTGTGAGTTGTGAAATGCAGTACTGTGGTTAGCAAAGGGGGCAAAAGATTTATCATTTCTGAAAGACAACATTTCTTGAATAACAGGGTAGATGACTGCTTTCCGAGTAGAGCTCCACTGGCAGTGGCAATGACTCTTAACCATTTTCTTTTTCTTTCTGAAAAAATGGTAAGGCTTTTAGGAGACTTTGCAATAACAAAAAAAAAGAATTTTTTATATGTCTTTATTTCTTTCCTTTAAAGGTCCCAGAGTAAGTACTGAAAGCAGTAATTCCACAAATATGTATAAAATATATTTCTTTTTGTAATATGTATTTAAATATTGGAGAGAATGTCAGTACATGATTATGTAACTAAGCTCAAAGTCATAAAGATAAGCCATGAATTAAATGTAGAATTGATATTGTCACAGGTGGGCACAGGTAACCAGGTTCTTGGTGATCATTACAAAGAATTGAACTGAACACCCAGAGTTTATAGCAGAGAACATGGGAGCAGGCCAACTGCAAACAGAGATTGACCTCATGGGCTGGAGGGACTCTATCCTTGTACGGCAGATCCTTCCTGGCTAGTTGTGGCGGCTTTTACTGTGACAAGTAGTTGTAAAGCTACTACACATGTGGTCTCCATGGTTTTCCTGGATTGGGAAAGGAAAATAATTCCTTTCCTTTTCCACCAGGGAAGGGGGTTCCACAATGTTATCTACTTCACCCCCCTTCTCCCGGGGTCCCCCTGTACTAGGTTCACCTTTCCCTTTATCAGAGAATTATTGCTCCCCATGTTAGAGATTGGTGAAAAGGAAAGGAATTATTTATTCAAGTTGTTCAGACTTTAGAGTAATGACTTAATGTCTTCATCAAAACCCCAAAGTCCCTTAAAACACCCACAGACACACACAGTCCTTCTTTCTCCCTTTGCCCAGTCCGAGGTACCGTATCTCAGGAAAAGAAATAGAGAGCTGAGTGGTGGTTCTCTGCTAAAGCTGCATGATGATTCTTCTCATGGCTGGGGGGGGGTCCCCCCACTCTAGCCAAAGCCGCATCGTTCTCTCTGCTAAAGCTACATGGTGATTCTCTGTCACATGGCTACGAGAGTCCCCATTCTGGCCAAAAACGCATGGTCCTCTCTTCAATGGCTGCCTCGTCTGTCTTTAAATCCCCATGCCAATCTTCTCCTGCAGTCCCATTTCCAACTCCTCCCACAATCGGCTACACCCACCAGGACTCCATATCCTCCCAGCTTTACGGGGCTGCCATAGTGAGTCTGGGCAGGCGTGGCCCCATGGCGTGGAGCCAATCATCTCCAAGCTCTCACACAGGCCCTGTGACCGAATTGCCCCTCAGTTACATCTTGAGTGGAAGTCAGTCCCTTCTCCCTGACTCAAAGCATGGCCACAGCTATTTAACATATCTATGAAACCAGTTAAAGGTTATAGATATGTTAAGTGACCATTCTAGAGGTTATCTGTGAAACTGTTGCTATGGAAAACAACCAATAGCCCTGCTCCATGTATCCTATCCCCCCAGCTCAGACTCGTGGGGGTGAGAACATCTCATATTTTTAATATTTCCTGGACACCCTGAGTCTTGGACCCCATTACAAATCCTTCGTTTGGAGGCCCCCTGGCTACGCCCTCCTACAATATCAGTATAGCAGTTTGCTGATGTTAAGGAATACTTACCGAAAGTATTCTGAAAAAATCTGAAGAAAGATTTTCTCCATACTACGCCCACAAGACCATCACCACCATCCCCAGTACCAGGAACCATCTGTCTACCCACAGCACTACCAAAAAGGTGACATTTATTGCAAGCTTGGCATTTTCTAACTCTGCCTTGGACCACAAAAATTATGCTGAACTCCCCAAAAGAAATGAAGTTGTTTTTACTTTTCCTTCATCTTTCTCTTTCTGCCTGACTAGTAACAGGAAGTTCTTGGAAACTTCCCAGAGAATGGCTGGTCTTGTAAGATTCCCAAACCAATCTTGTAGGCGCCACAGTCTTGGCACATTTGAGGTACGGGTTTTAGAAGCACCTGCGTTGCCCTTTCAACCAAACTTCCCATCACTAAGTCCCAGAAGCTCTCCTGTTGTTTATTAGTCGAGAGCCTGAGTTGGGGGGGCGGGGGGGGGGGCCGCGTGATTCATGAAAAAAACTTCAAGCCTTGCCCCAGGCAACCTTGTACACTGATTGTACAAGAAAATGTAGGAAAGGCCTATGTGATATCTTAAAAGTTTGCGGTCAAATTAGGACCCTTACGTGAACCCTGAGGTCAAGCTACAACCTGTTCCCTATTTGGCATTTATCCTCCTGACAAATAAAACATACAGTAGGAGGGGAAAACGCATGGCCTGACACCTCATTAGTCACTACGAGCAGATCCTTTTCCCACCTCCGAGCTCCTCACGAATGATTGGTGAGGCTGCTCACGTACATTCCTGCTTCAGTCTACACCACGCAATCCTAAACCCTTGGGCCTATTCCTTCTCTTCCCTCACTATGCGGTTAGGATTCTGAAGGATCTGGAGACAATACAAGAACAACAGTGATTATTTGCAGGACTACCTTCCCCAGTGCCTGGAGCTAAATGGGCTGTACCTGATGTTGTCCCGAACCTGGTAGTTAAGCAGGAACTCACGGGCAGAGTGAGGGCTGCTAGGAGAAAGGGGAGCCTCTGAGGTCTTCAGTGTGAACTGCAATAGCTGTAACAATCAGGTAATTCACTTTGAGAGAAAGAGGGAAGGGGTTATGGCCAAGTTATGGCTGAGAAGTTTTGTTCCCTTCTTTTTCTTCCTCCTGTTACTTTCATTAACTTCCCAGCCCCAACAGTAGTTGAAATTCTAAGGATGTAACTCCTCTCATTAAACAAATGTGTGGATTTCTATGGAAGTAACCCAAGCCCACAAAATTGATTCCTAATCCAGCTCATTGGTGTTTGCAAATTTACTATTAAGTCATTTATTATTTTGCATTAAAGTCTCGTGATGGAGGCTTGTTGGAAGGAAAAATGTTCCTAGGGAAACATATCAAGTAATAGCTATAATGTCACATTAGTATAAGTCAGTGAATTGGTCAATAGCTAATAATAGATAACAATTCACTGAGAGTGTGCTTTGTGCCTGAGCCTGTTTGAGGTGCTTTATGTGCAGTATCTCATTAAATACTTCACAAAATCCTAGTATAGCTGTCCTAGTGGGTGCTCTCTGAAACCTAGCCGAAGTGATTATCTTAAGGTAATCATTGTAATGCTCTTCCTCCTTACGGTATTGATTAGCATGGGCCTGTGACCAAATCCTGACCGATAAGATATGAGAGGAAGTCTGGTTGAATGGCTTTTAGGAACAACTTCCTTACTCCTAAGAAGGATGTACCAGAAATAGACAACCTTTCTTGTCACATCACATTAATATCCCTGGGGGTGACCTCTGGAGTTAATGCGACCACACTGCCACCATGAAATGGCCCAGAGGAAAGAGAGGGGAAAAAAGTTGACCAGGTGAAAAAGGTGAAGCGATCGAGAAGCACAGATGGGTAGTTACAAAACAGTCACAGGGATGTTAAATACAGCATGGGGAATATAGTCAATAATATTCTAGTACTGTGTGTGCTGCCAGGCGGGCGCTGGAAACACTGGAAGAACACATTGTAAAGCATATACTTGTCTACCACTGTGCTGTACACCTGAAAACACTACAAAATAGTACTGAATGTAAACTGTAAAAAAAAAATTGAATCATGATGATGATTGAATCATTGGTGATGCTTCACCTGGAACCAAACTATCTCCTCAACGTCCACCCGAGTGAGATAATAAATGTCCTTTTAGGGTAGGTCGGTTTGAATTGGGGTTTCCTATGCCTTTCAACTGAAGGCATTCCAACTGCCACATAATGAGCTTGGTCACACTGCCGTCCCCACCGTACCGGCGAAGACACTGAGGCTCAGAGCAGTAAAACAAGTTTCTATGGGCTCCCAAGTTAGTAAGTTATAAAGCAGCCCTTTGATCTAAGCAACCAGACTTCCAAGCCCATACTCAAACCAACAGGCTATTCTTTAATAATATTAAAGAACAACATATCAAAGAAGAACACTGCCTAACATTAGTTCCTTGGGTCAATTAGAATACTCTCAGACGATGGTGCCCTCTGAGCCCTGGAGGCTCTCGGGTGATTAGGACGTTTGGTGTCTGCTTGAGAGGCCCACACAATTGTCTCCATAATTCAACTCAGTGCTCAGTCATCAACCTCATCGGACACTTTCCCATAGGCTGACAGCTCCCTGCTTCGCGGCATAGCAGACAGGCATGCTGAGAACTGACCATGAAAGAAGGGCATTATAAGATAATGGCTACAAAATTACTTTCCTTTAGGGGCACTGCAAAGAATAATTACTGTATTTTTGGACTATAAGATGCATCCCCCTTCCACCCCCATAAATGTGGGAGGAATAATGGGTGTTAAAGCTGCTGTGAAGTTCTGATTACATCTACCTTGGTGAAATAGTATGTTATTTATGTTATTAAATATTTTACCACATTTTTTTGGCTTCGATTTCCCCCTATTTTCCTCTGCTAAAACGTAGGTGCATCTTGCAGTCTGAAAAATATGGTAATCTAACAGAGGATGCATCCATCTCTTCATCCATTTTCACCATTCATGAATCAGGCTGGCAAGAATCTCTCTGTGCCACCACCTCTGTGTGTCACTTAATTCTGAGTGTAGTTAAGCCTTCTGATCTCTCTCTTTTCCATAAGCCCTGTTCAAGTCAGTTGTGGCCAAGGATGAGGACATGGGGCATCTTATCAAGGCTCCTGGAGAAGGAATGGAGTCTGTCTCCTTCAATCAAGTGAAGGGCTTGTCTAGTACCTCTGGCTGTGAACTTACTGTAAGTAACTTGGAGCTAAAAATAAAAGCTTTACCCTCACTTATTAATCAACCATTTAAGCAAACTCTTTATCCTGGTACCCAAGGTCTTCCTCTATACATATGCAAATATCTTTCAAGGTCATGAAGTTGATGTGAAATTTTTAATGAAAAATACACAGATTTGCCACAGCGCTTCCGATCTCAAAGTAGCCAGTTTGCTTAGAGGTGCCAGACAGCAGAGACCTCGCAGGACCCTGGGGGTGGCCATGTGATTGGCCCCTGACACAGTCTGTAAGAATGACTCCACTCAACATCGCTATTAAATATAACAGGAAATTATCATATTTTTGTGGGGCAATGTGAGGAAATAGCTAATTGACAAATTCTCCCCCACCCCACATAAAATTATTTTCTGTTAATTATCAGTGTGCTAAATATTCATTTCCACAAATACCTAATTGGACAAGAAGGAAAAATATAATAATAAAGCTTTAAGGGTGTTTATTCCAAAGAAAGGTTTATATCAAATTCCTATTAAAAAATGATGAACAGAAACCTAATCAACAAAAGAAAAAAAGCAAGCAAAGTATAACCAGAAACAATGAAATTAAGACCAGTCTGACAGTAACCAGAGGGTAGGTGGAAGGGGATAAAAGGGAAAAGAATCTTCAGGAACAACTATAAAGGACACATGGACAAAACCAAGGGGGGCATGGAAGCAAGGGAGGGAGATGGGTTTGGCTGGGGTAGGGAGGAGAGTGGGGAGAAAAAGGCAGAAAACTGTACTTGAACAACAATAAAAAATTTTGTTGTCGTTAGAGGGATCCAACTGCTTTAGCAACCAGATCATTGGTAATCTAAATAAAAGGAGTCACAATTTTAAAAAATATATATATATTTAGCCCTGACTGGTATAGCTCAGTGGACTGAGCACAGGCTGTGAACCAAAGGGTTGCCAGTTTGAATCCCAGTCAGGGCACATGCCTGGGTTGTGGGCCAGATCCCGAGTACAGGGCGTGCGACAATGTGTAGAGGCAACTACACAGTCATATTTCTCTCCTTCTCCCTCTTCTTCTCTTCTCCTCTCTCTAAAAATGAATAAATAAAATCTTTTAAAAAATGGTATTTATTCTCAATGTAGAAGTGCCCCTGTCTGAAGGCAAAGACGAGCCGGCCACATGTGAGCCCTAGGACCCAAGTCTATAAGCAACTTTTCTCATAAATGGTCATTGAGGAGCATTTCTTCACACATTATATGTCAAAGAGCTTTTTAAAGAGCTGTTCCAAGTGAGAGCATTTAGAAATGCACATGCCCGTGTCATAGAAAGCCATCAACACTCCTGCCGAGCCATATGCTTGCTCCCGAGGGACCCAAAACTATTCCATTATACCAGAAAGTCTGTGGAATGTAAATCCAGGGGCCTGAAATGCTGTATATTTTTCAAGAAGTACAAAGTGGAAGCCATTGATTCCACGGATTCACCAAATGAATGGATCGTTTCATCTGCATAAATGAACTGTCAGAAACAATGGCCACGTAACACACACATTTGCTTCTGTTCCCCAAAGAGGAAAAAACCTATATCCCAAACAAAGCTGCATCCTTTTTTAGAAAACTTAAGCAAAGAAGCATGGGGAAAAGAAAGCTTGATTTATACTCTAAAATCTGGATACCTGAGCTCAGATAGCACGGGCTAGAACTATGCAGCTCATTCGCCCTTAACACAGAAAGGTATCAGCTCTCTGCTGTCAGGCTGCAGATGGGTGAGCAAATGCACTTCTCGAATTATGCCTCGTTTTATTTTCTTATTACTCTTTTCCTTTAGTTCCTTTCTCTAAAATGTTTACGCCTAATACTTTCAGACAACCTCATCCTCCACTTTTACTCTCTCTCACTTTTGGAGGTGGTCTTGCATTGTGAAATATTCAAAACCCTCAGAACATTAAGACGAATAATCTAAGAAATGCCATCTTGTCTTTCCTTACAATTATTATCAAATCTTAGCATTTTTATAAATGGGCCCAAATTTCTTTCAAGAAATTATTCTGGAGTTAATGCTTCTTGTCCATTGGTCTCCAAAATTATTACCACTTTTCCCTATTATTATGACTTCTTTTTCCTGAGGTCACTACTGTCCAAAATTTAGGATTTATTTTACCGCATATACATTTACATAGTATTTTTTACAATATGAGACAGTACATACACTTACCCAACTTGTTTCATTGTTTGGTTGTTCATGTGGAGCCCTCTTTGGAGCCTCATCAGTGTTACACGTGACCCAAGTCATTCATTGTAACAACTGTATTGTACTCCATTGTAGAAGTATATGAGTCCGCCTAATTTCTTTCTGACAGAAATTGCATTCCTTCCCTATCATTGTTTCTCTCCCTTTTCCTCTATGATCCCTTAGTACTCTGACAGGCTGGCTGTAATGCTTCCTCCTCAAAAGGATATCCCTTTCATCGTAGGTGGGAACAGAATGTCAATTTGCCCCTGACTGCTTTGGCTAATTTTTGGTTCCTTCTGGTTTATTTGCATATGGTGTTATGAGCCTTCTTCTGTTATCTTTGTGCACTGCGTGTTGAAGCACAGAATTTCAGGTCTGGCAGGACTCTTAGAGGTCATGCAGTCCAACCTTCTTTTTATAAACAAGGACACCAACAAGAGGTGAATGACTGGCCAAACAATGGACCACTGAAGAGCAGAGTTGAAAACCAGGGTCTCCTGGTTCCCTGCGCTTTGTCTTTCCACTGTATAAAGCCACTGTGCCGAACAATCTTCATTGTGCATCAGTGGTGTGTGCACAGGCCTGGAACATCTTACACTCCTCTCATCAGAGCAAACAAGGCACTACAGAAACATCCCCGAATGGCTCATGTCCTCAAGGACATTAAACTGTGTATGGAGAATAAAGACAAAGGAAAACATTACAGGCAACTACAGAAACCCAAACATAATTAAGTTCCAATAGCAAAAGTAGCCACTTTTCTATCTGAACAACTGTTTAATTTTTTTAAGATTTTATTTATTTATCTTTAGAGAGGAAGGGAAGGTGAGGAGAGAAATATCAATGTGTGGTTGCCTCTCGTGAGTCCCCTGCTGGGAACTGGCCTGCAACCCAGGCATGTGCCCTGACTGGGAATCGAATCGCGATCGTGTTGTTTGCAGGCCCGTGCTCAATCTACTGAGCTACACCAGCCAGGGCTGAACAGCTACTTAATTTTGATAAACCTTTGCGAGTAAGTTGGAGACATGACACCGCTTTTACGGTACATTAAATCTTCGTGTATTTCTTAGGCACAAGGACATTCTGTTACACAGTGATAAAAATACCAAAATCCATTTTAGAACATGGATGCGGTACTAATATCTAATCCACTTTCCGGATTAAAATTTTATCAGTGGTACCAGTAATGTTCTTAATAGCTTTACTTCCCTCCACCCCAGTATAGGATCCAACTCAGGATCATACATAAAACTTAATTTATAAGAAAAACGTTTTGCTTTGAGCTGTCTTTGGCCCATTTATATAACTGCTACTGAAGATCTGTAGAGAGGTAAAGACACCCACTCTTCTCTATACACTCAAGCTACACGATGGAGGACGGATGAGGCAACACCTCATCTTCATATAGGATGCTCAGCACTGAGANAAGGCACTACAGAAACATCCCCGAATGGCTCATGTCCTCAAGGACATTAAACTGTGTATGGAGAATAAAGACAAAGGAAAACATTACAGGCAACTACAGAAACCCAAACATAATTAAGTTCCAATAGCAAAAGTAGCCACTTTTCTATCTGAACAACTGTTTAATTTTTTTAAGATTTTATTTATTTATCTTTAGAGAGGAAGGGAAGGTGAGGAGAGAAATATCAATGTGTGGTTGCCTCTCGTGAGTCCCCTGCTGGGAACTGGCCTGCAACCCAGGCATGTGCCCTGACTGGGAATCGAACCGCGATCGTGTTGTTTGCAGGCCCGTGCTCAATCTACTGAGCTACACCAGCCAGGGCTGAACAGCTACTTAATTTTGATAAACCTTTGAGAGTAAATTGGAGACATGACACCGCTTTTACGGTACATTAAATCTTCGTGTATTTCTTAGGCACAAGGACATTCTGTTACACAGTGATAAAAATACCAAAATCCATTATAGAACATGGATGCGGTACTAATATCTAATCCACTTTCCAGATTAAAATTTTATCAGTGGTACCAGTAATGTT
This sequence comes from Sturnira hondurensis, assembly GCF_014824575.4. Taxonomy (NCBI): domain Eukaryota; kingdom Metazoa; phylum Chordata; class Mammalia; order Chiroptera; family Phyllostomidae; genus Sturnira; species Sturnira hondurensis. The sequence continues at coordinate 11,274,102 of NW_028091359.1, forward strand.
CTTAATAGCTTTACTTCCCTCCACCCCAGTATAGGATCCAACTCAGGATCATACATAAAACTTCATTTATAAGAAAAACGTTTTGCTTTGACCTGTCTTTGGCCCATTTATATAACTGCTACTGAAGATCTGTAGAGAGGTAAAGACACCCACTCTGTTCTCCATACACTCAAGCTACACGATGGAGGACGGATGAGGCAACACCTCATCTTCATACAGGATGCTCAGCACTGAGACAGAAATAAATCACTGGACACTGCCGAGAATGAGCTTCTTGGAAGAGTTTACACTGAAATTTGGATTTTAAGGACTAGAAAGAACGTCTAACAGCTTTCCTAGCTAAAGCATCATGTATTGAACAAGACAAATCATGCTATGTTTAAAGAACTGCAAGTAGTTCAGTGGCTCAGTATAGTGGGGGGTAGGTGTGGGGCGGGGAGGTGGACACACATGTGCAGACATGTGTACATGGCATGTGGATCTGGTGGGATCCCATGTTTGATGGAAGTGGAACGAGGTCTGAGATAGATCTAAAGAACTTGCCTGTTGTGATGTGGAAACTGATCCTGAAAGCAATAGGGAATCTGGAGGGGAATTTCAGCAGGAGGCAATGAGATTTCATTTGATTTGCCTCATCTGAAAGATTAGTCCAGCTGCAGCATATTGTATAGGGAACACGGCATCCATATGAGTGGTAAATCAAAAGAGCTTGAACTAGACCAGTAACCCTGCTGAGTGGATTTGAAATATTTTAAAGGGAAGTGGACAGGACTGAGAAATTTCTGGAGCAAGTGAGGTGGGTAGTGGTGAAAGGGAAGAGACCAGAAAGACTTCCCTGGGTGCCAGGGCAGGCTCAGACCCAGTCTGCAAGGAAAACCAACAGTCTGTGACTTTAGGCTCATGGACCTCATTCTCCCAACATTTTCTCTATACTCTTTAGAAGCATGGAAAGAGTTCCTATCCCTGGGTCCTGCCCGCATAGTCCCCCGACTCTTGCAGACAAGCTTCCTTGTCTTTCAGTGAACACTGTGGTCCTGCTCCATGCTCCCTGGGTGATCTGGCCGTTTTTCTGGCTATTTTGCCATCTCTTGAACTAAGTTCATGCTGCTTTCCTCTCGTGGCTGCCTGGGCTCCACACACCCTTCTGCCACCTACTATTCTTGGGTTTCACAATAATATCACCACAAATCTTTCATATTCGGTGCTCAGTACTGCTCGGGATATTTATCCTTCCCTTTCTGCAAACCAATAGGCCCCTTTTCATGAATGTGAACACATTTCTTGGCCAACCGCTTACATAAAGGTCCTCAAATTCTTACAAAATTTGTTCAGCAGTGAATGAACTACTCAAGAACACTTCTACTCCTCAAGGCTTTAATCATGCACTTTCCCTCTTGAGTCAGTGGGCTTTGCTTCTACATCTTCAAATCTCCAATTACATCAACTTTGAAAACTTTCCCCATCCTCTCTGTTTATTATTGAGAAAAACACATCAGCTGTGTATAATCTCAAAACACTTAGAAATTGACCTGATGTTGTGGGAGTTTGAATGGAAAGGTCAAGGTGTCCAAGAAGATGAAATGGAATGAAAGACAGAGGGGAAGAAGGAGAGGCAAGAAGGTGACATTTGACTTTACTCTTAGAAGTCAAACTTTAATCTTCCACTAATATATAGGCACGCCACTACTTTAAATCCCAGCAGACTTTCCGCTCTCTTTCCACGTTCACTTTCCTGTAGGCTACATCTCTTACAGCCCTTTCTTGTTCTCAATACCATTAACATGTAGCATATCTAACTTCTGATCAGGCTCTGCAAGCCATTTATCTTCCTTCTACCAAAAGCCCAGGTCTCCTGATTCTTTCAAATCATCTGCATCGTTTTTCTTATATTGCATGCACTGCAACTCAGCAATTAGTATGCAGATATTCTGAGAAAGCTTTGGCCGTTCTAACAATAAAGTTTAAACACACCACAAAATCCCCCTTTTCTGACATTCACAGAGGTTAGAATTCTATGTGTATTTCATTTATCAAATTTCCAAAAACTAATATACTTTACACTTCCTACACACAAGCAAATTCCAGACAGAGCAGTCAGTGCCCACACAGAGGTGATGGATTCCCTCCCAGCAGGGTGTATGTGTCTTGGATTTGTGCTTCTTCTTTTTTTTTTTTTAATGTGTGGGACTTGGAAAAATAATGTTGAAAATGTCTTTTCCCCCATAACAGTCTTAAGATTTTTAAGTCATGTAGAGCTGAGAAATATGCCCTGAAATATAAAACATCAGTACCACGGCAGACCATACCTTTTGCTAATCTCAGTGTATCCTGAAAAACTCATTCATTTGGAGATGCTGGCTCAAGACTTGATTATCCTCTGAGACTGTTCTTGTAGAGAAACCCACCCTTGGCCTTCCTAGGTGGTTTGGCAGAAGAACCCTTTGTCGGGGGGAGTTAGGCTGCTGAATATTTATTACCAAGGAGATAACAGGTCCTTTCCAGGCCTTTTTTGTTGCATTTAACATACTCCCATCTGATATCTCCTACAGGAAACTTGTGTATGTGGAGATATCAGGCTACAGACTGTGAAGTCCTGAGATCAGCAATCCAATCTGACTCTGATATCCCTTGGACTTTGCAATGTTCTATACACGGCAGATATTCTATAACTTTTTTCTAAATTCAATTGAAATATAAAAATATAGAAAAATTTGAATGCACTCTCTAAATCTTTGATGGTGAGACCATAAGAAGTTCTCTATTTTCCAAATCTAACTAAGCACCAGAAAAATGTTTATAAAACAAGAATGTTTATTAGGTTAAAAACTTATGCTGATCCTTATTCTTGCAAAAATCCTCATCAATGCATCTAAGATATTTTTCAGCCAAACATAGCTCTCAGAATACTGCCTTCATAGACAGACTTTATGGTTTGATATCTTAGCAATTTTCCAATGGGAAAAAAAGATCTCACCAAATACATATTCCTATGTGAAAAGTAATTTAAAGTGATTTGATAAATTACATGCCATAGTTTTAAAGAAAGGGAAACCCATAGATCCAGATACTAATAATATGTTGCAGTCCCAAAATAATACTGATGATTAAAAACAGTATTTGTCAGTGTATTCCTAATAACAGGATTACCAAAATATGCTGCTAGGGAAAAAAAGTACTAGCAAATATGTTCAGGAAGCAATATTTACTATAGCTTCATTTCTAAAGAAGACATACAAATAGCCAACAGGTATGAAAAGATGCTCAGCATTACTGATCCCGAAGAAAATGAAAATCAAAACCAAATGAATCATCACCTCAATCCTGTTAGGATGGTTACTGACCACAGGTCAAAAGATAAGTGAGGGTACAGAGTAAAGGGAGCCCTTATAAACTGTTGGTGGGACTTCACATTGGTTTAGCCATTATAGAAAATAGTACGGAAATTCCTCCAAAAATGAAAAACAGAACTACCATATCATCCAGCAATCCCCCTTCTGAATAAGGAAATGAAATCACTATCTCCAAGAGATATCTACAGCCCCTATGTTTACTGTGGCCCCACACCCCGTAGCCAAGACATGGGCGCAACCTAAATGCCTGCACGGGTGAATGGATGAGGACAATGTTTCAGATGGATAGATAGATAGACAATCTCTCCATATACAATTCAGACTCACAAAGACAGAAAATGTGTCAACTGAGAGAACATGGATGAACCCGAAGGGCATTATGCTAAGTGAAATACACAAGACATAGAAAGAAAAATACTGCATGACCTCACTTCCATCTGAAATCTAAAATGGTAGAAAACCTGGTAACGTAGTAGAACGCTGCTCACCAGGGCTGAGGGACAGGGGAAAGGGGCGATGGTCAAAGGCTCCAAACTTGAAGGAATCAGAGGACAAATTCTGGAGGCCTAATATACAACATGAAACTATAATTAATAAGCAATCACATGCTTGGAATTTTCTACAAGTACAGATCGCAAGTATTTTTACTACACTGCCAAGACAGGCAACTACGTGACGTGATGGGTGTGCTAGTAAGTCTGAATATGGCAATCATTTCACAATGTGTGTGTGTGTTGTACAGCGTAAGTTGGGGGGAGAGTGCCACAGCATATGCAGAAAAGCAACATACTAATGAGATAAAGAGAAGGAAAAACAAAGGCACTAGAAGCTAAAAGAACTAGGTGAGACCTGATAGAAAAATTTTAATTTGTTTTCACAATTGGGATTTAGACATACATTTGTTGAGACAGTCTGTGTAGACTGCATTGTGTCCCTTTGAAATTCACATGTTTGGGTCCTAACACTCAGCAGCCCTATCTACAGGTAAGATCTTGAAGAAAGGGATTAAGTTAAAACGAGGCCATTGAGGGGGGGCCCTAATCCAATGTGACTGATCTTACAAGAAGAAACACCAGGAAGGAGCGACACAGAGGCAAGACTCCGTGGGCACTGAGAGAGGGTGGCTGCCTTCAGACCCAGGAAACAGCTCTGACTAGTAAACCAAACCTGATGGCATCCTGAGCCCGGGCTGCCAGCTTGCGGAACTGCGAGAAAACAGATTTCTGTTGGCAGCCCCAGCAAATTAATACAGAGGGCTGAGAGGATGAAGTGACGATTGTGACCAAACACATAAGAAGAAACCCAGGGGAATCTGAAGAAAGACAAAAGGAAGGAAGGGAGGGGGGTGGGAGGAGGGCATCCACAGTAATATAGATGTACTAATATGTAACCATTGTAAAAAGTGTAATGAGAGGCAGGCTAAACTGACACGGCTTGGGTCTACATGTCGAAGGACATACATTCCAGATTGAGGGATACAAACTCTACCCAGCAGACAACAGGGAGCCACTGAGAGTTTCTGAGGAATAGCATAACATGATCAGACCGAAGATTTTAGTCATTAATCTAGCCACAGCACAAAGGATGATGGGGAAGAGGAGGTGAGAAAGCAAGTTAGCAAAAACACAGGAAAGAGGCCAGGGAATCTGAGTGACAACAAGAATTAACACGAGGAGACGGAGACAAAGAAATATTATGGAAATAGCAGTAATAGAACTTGACGTAAAAAAAAAAAAATCCTGAAACTATCCATTTGGCTGAACCTAACTTTAAAGCATATTACTTATTTTTTTCTTTTTAAATTACACAAATCCTTAAAACATGGGATTGGTTTCAACCTGTTGTAGTTAAGTCCTCTTGCAGGGCCATTACTCAGGTGTAATTTTCCCTCCTCGATTTGTTTTAGAGGGGGAACAAAAAAGAAAGGGCGTCTGAGCTCTCAATTCCCAATTTCTGTATGCCTTCTCCCTGCAAAGTTAAACATCTGCTTCCCATCAGTCCCAGATGTGGCTGGGCCTGCTGCACAGCCCAGGGATGAAATGCCGCAGCAGAAGCCTAGCATCTCATCCATCAGGAGCTTCTGGACAATCTTCCAACCATGGGCAAGGCACCTCCAAAGACACCTCCCACTCTCCCTCCTGTCCGTGTGTGCCGGACCCTGACTGGGTTCTGAGCCTTGTAATATTACCCTTGTCCACCTTCCAACTGGTTCCTTACAGATCTCATCAACTTCCAGGCCCTCTCTTCAACCAGGAGTCCATCTTAAGGGGGAGAAAGGAGAAGAACTTAACTACCATGCAGTCTAAAAGCATCGTTAGCTAGCCAGCCTCTCCCAAGAGTAATTAGTACCAACTTGCTGTGCAAATTAAAAAATAACATGAGAGAGGAAAAAAACCTAAACTTTAATAGGAAATGCAGTATAATAAAGAGAATTTCACTCGCTTTCTCAGCAGCCATGAGCAGTCACAAAGTTGAAAGGTCATTTCATCCCTACCACTCACATCAAAGTGTAACAATTCAGACTGGAGGGGAACATCGGACCCAATGACATGGAACCACTGGGGACAGACAGCGACTTCTGTCCATCCCAGGCCTAAAGGATCACTCCCATAACCCACTCCCTGTGTAACAAGTAATTGGGGGGGAAAAACACTTTTCCCCGAAACCTCTCGGCTGAGCAAGTGATTACTAAACCAATTAAATCTGAAAATATTTATTGAGTGCCTACCAGGAGCTATTCTAGGTGGTAAGAACACAGTGGAAAACAAAACATAAAAATCCTGGCAATCCTGGCACTTACATTTTAGAGGGTGATACAGACAAAAATAAAACATGAAATATAGAGTATGTTAAATGGTGACATGTGATACATGAAAAAATAAAGCAGGCTAGAGGGTTGAGAGTGTTGAAGGAAGGGTCTGCGTTTTTATATGGGGTGTTCAAAGTGTCCTCATTGAGGTGGTAAAGGGGTCCATGGTTGAGCGAAGCAAGAATCCTGGAGAAGGATTCTCCATCAGAAGATGGAGATGGAGAAGATGGAGAAGCAAAGATAAAAGGCAAGAGGGTGCCTTCTGGGCTCCAGAAACAGCAGAGAAAGTGTGGCTGCACTGAAGTGAGAGAGACACTGAAATGGGGGCAACAAAGTACCTGGAGAAGAGACCACAAGGATGTCGTCTGAATGACATTGACCTTCTAAACTGAAGGAGATGGGGAGACTTCCTCAGGTTTGAGCAGACCAGTGGCATAACACAGGGTGTGGGGAAAGTAGGCTTACAGTTGTGAATACATGAAACATGGAGTTTATTCTTGCCTCACTACGTATTAATTACTGTATTATTTTCCATACGAACAACTATAAACCTACTTTTGCCCAACCTTGTATTATTGATGTTTTAACAGGATAATGCTGATTGCTGTGTTGAAGATACACTGAGGACTAAAATTGGCAAAGGTCTCCAAAGTCAAATGCAGCAAAAGCAATGCAAAAGGCAAAAGATGTGGAGTAAGTATAAAACCCATGGTGAGTCAAAGCATAACTTGTAAGGCAACCTGTGCAGAAATGTCCTCGAAGAGTAATTCTCAGAGTAGGAAAGTCAGACATATCTTCGCACGTCAGCCATTCTTCTCATTATCCCATTCCCTAAATTCAGTGACCCACAATTCCACTCTTCCCTCCTCTAACTAGTACACAGTTTACTCCCCTTTGCTTTCTGCTTAGCTTTTGGAAAGGCGTTTGCATTTTTTTGAAAGTCAATAGCCTTTTTTTCCCCCCACAGCACATGCTGAGTAACAGATTTCAGAACACCTGGGCAACCCTGGTCAGGCCAGGACTGCACATCCCTTAGGGCTGTTGTGATTGGGGAAGGTGGGGGGAAAGCCGTGTGTCCCAAGTACATGGGCTATACCTAATTTTGAAGGGAAAAAATGTCTCTCCTCGCATAGACCATCTGGTGGGATTCAAGATTAAGTTACAAATGGTTATGAAGGCCAATTATTAGACAAACGATGGCCCTTGAAACTAGGCTGTGGTTTCACTACCTGATAAAATTTTACTGATTGCTCTTAAAATGGACTTACCATGAGATCCTCAATATGTATTGCATGTACACTGAATGAAAGAGGCCAAGGTGGTTTCTTGTTTAGAGTGAAATGGAAGTACAATGTGTAAGAGAAACGAGAGAAGGGGAATAATTGCTTCCTGTATCTATGTTGATCTCCCATTAGGGAAATGTAATGTGCCATATTCGAAACCCAAGGACCTGGATAATATTAATAATAACAATCGTGATAGCTATTACTTATTGTGCCAAGTGTTTTACAAGCATTACCTCACTTATTCTTCAGGTACTGCTGCTATCCCCACTTTTTGAATGAGTAAACTGAGGCTTAGAGAACTCGGGGCAACTTGCAGGGATTGAGACAAACTGAAACGTGGAGCTGAAACTCAAACCAAGGCATCCTGAGGCCCGGCTGGCACTTGGAAGCTCTGTTACGCTGGACAAATCTGCATTTCACTGCCTCACGCATCTTTCTTCCTGGGATGCCACAGGGATCCCAACACAATGAAGATTTGTAACCTCATCACCTTGCCCTGCTCCATCCTGAGGTTGCATTCCTTGCCTTTCCCAGGTAGAGCTCAGTACACACAGCTCATCGTTTCCTCATACCTGGATGAAACCTTAAACTATGCTATGTGCCCTAGGGGTTCCTGATTCAAAGATACCTTTCTGCGACTGAACTGGCCTTTATAAAAAAAATGTACTCTCACATAAAGAATTTACAGAATGGCAATTCATCTCTGCCCAGACACTTCCATCTTATGAGTGGGGAACACAGACTGAAAATGAATAGGAAACAGAGAAGCAGAGCTAGTGACTTTGCATTTCCTTTTAGTGATGACTATTATCTGTAAGGAGCTATGAATCGATGACAGCTCAAGGGTCATCGACACTAATGCTCCTACTTCCTGGTATTTGCGGATCTGAATTTGGTGCTCTATTTTGTTGACTATTAATGACTTCCGAAATGCGTTCGATTCTATTATTCGATACTTCAGCTGGTAGCCATTGAAGCAAATAGTTTTTTCTCAGTATTGGGGATCCTCTAGGAGGTATTTAGTAACACAACTTTTTTAATGAGGGAGCTTTCAAACACTACTGTAAGCCAGCTCTTATTCGGAAACCATTTAAGAGGTTTTGATATTTTAGGAAACTACACAAATGATTTGTCTTTTTTTAAAAAGTGTGAAGAACAGTAAGTGCTTCTGAGGGGAAAGGGAACAAATTTTGCAGTTTGCACATTTAGCATTTACTGCTCGTCAAGGGCGCCCGTCACAGCTTGTACCCACGGCATGAGGCTATTGCAAGCGTGACAGCAAGTAATGAACCTAAAAGAGGACTTTCTGAACTCCAAAGATCATTTTACATGTTAGTTGCAATAATAACTTAGATTTTAATCTTCACTGTCCCCTGGAAATACATATTTTTTGTTTTTGTTTTTTTTATTTTAAATCATTTTTATTGTTATTCTATTACAGTTGTCCCAGTTTTTCCCCATTTGACTCTTCTGCTCATCCCATGACGGTTCCTTAAAGTGACATACAGCGCAATATAAACTCTTGGACCAAGTAGAAATAGCTTGGAGAAAAAACTAAGCTGCACTCATCTCTATTGACATTTACTTCCTTAGCAATTAACTTCTCATTTCTTAACCCTGTCATGTTCTAGAAGGTTTCTTGAGATCTTTACTAACTAGAACTTTCAAAGACCCAGGACCATGGAAAACAGTACTGTGATGTCCAGGTATGCCGTTATATTTCTCCATTATGTTTTCTTTACCAGACTTCATTATATCCATTCCAGACACAAGAGGACATTGGGAACTGCCCTCAAAATCACAAATATTGAAGGATGGCAAACAGAAGAAGAGAAAATAAGAAGCTAGCTTCTAAAAACCGAAAGGAGATGTTGATAACCACTATATAGCCAGACTGACTCAGGGTCAAGTTCATTCAGCATCCAGCCCTTCTCACTCATGTCACAGAAGAATGAGCTGAAGACCACTTTTGCCAGTAGGCTCACCTGCAAGATGCCAGAAGCCCTGCCAGTGCTGGCCTGGGTTCTGAGAGGCACCCTCCTTTTTCTAAGAAGCAGCTCCCTGAGCATAATCAGCCCAATTCCGTGGGTTACACATGAGCTGCTCTCGTCTGCAAATGAGCTGCCTCACCGGTGATTTACAAGGTGCTGATTTTGCTTGCCCCAGTGATAGATCTCTGCAGGCCAGGCCTCACCCTACCTTCACCTTACCTGAAGAATGTGGGTAATGCCTCACATCCCTCCTTTAAAAATGCTGACGCTTAGAGCTCTCTATCTGGCCTTAGAAATGATTATTTCTGCAGTTGGAGTGGCCTGCAGAAAAACTTTTATCAGCCATTTCAATGTTGCCACTACCAGGATCTCTTCCTGCAATGTCAAGAAGTTCACACAAACACAAGAAAATCAAGTTTTATGCTACTAATTCAGCCTAATTCATTTCCCTCTGGGAAAGTGGACAGGCAGGATTGTCTGAATGGACTACAGAGATCTTAGAAAAAGTAAAGCACATGCACAGAATGGCAGAGGTGAAAAACATGTCCATTCCCTTTTTTTTTTTTTACCATTTTAAAGATTTTGTTTATTTATTTTTAGAGAAAAGGGGAGGGAAGGAGAAAGAGAGGTAGAGAAGCATTGATGTGTGAGAGATACATAGATCAGTCGCCTCTTGCACAGGCCCAACTGGGGACCTGGGCCACTGCCCAGGCATGTGCCTGATGGGGAATCGAACCCGTGGCCTTTCAGTTCATAGGCTGGTACTCAATCTGCTGAGCCATACCAGCCAGGGCATTTCCTCTTTTATTCAGGCAAGAATTCTTTTATCACGTGTAAACAGACAATTTCCCTTCCAGTTTGGCTGGAAGGGAAAGCTAGATATAGACAGGATATATAGACAGGGATATAAAATCATCTGCTCCAGTTATTAATACAGCTTATTTTATAGATCATTGCAATTCTGAAGAAAAATAGAAAGTTCTATTTATGAAAGTACGAGCCAGCTTTGTTAGCATAAATGAAATCTTTGCATTTGGATGTTGTTGCGAGGCCTGGTTCTGAGAACTTGGTTAGTCAAGAATGATGAGAACTGTGATTTCTAAAAGACTCGAGCTTTTCCCAGGAGCACCTTGCACAAATGCCCAGCCCCTGGTATAGGTGGGGTGCTCAGGACCCAGGCCTCTGAAAGACCAGGGGATTGGCAGGGCGGTGATCTGCCATCAGTACAGTTGAAAGAGCTCTCCAGTGCCTCCAGGCTTGGGGAAGGCAGGCTCCTCTGCATGAGCGTCCTCAGGGGTGACCCCAGAGACCACAGGCTTCATCTCCATCGGACCACAGGTTGCAGACTTAGGACCGAACTGGGAGTGGAGTGATGGCGCAGCTTCCTGGGAGGGTGTCAGTCACTTTGGAGTCCTCATTTTTATGGATATTTAAGTAGCGCAGTTGAAATAGAGTTATTCCAAGAACCTGGAAAATGGATTTGGCAATCCACGTAACTGAAATTCTGATGGTTCCAAGGAGGAGCTCTCATATCGAAAACATAATTTGTTTTAGAGAGTTATATAATTTGGTTGGAAACATACTGGATTTAAGTTTCTAAACAGCATATATCGAGCTTAATTCCACCTCTACCAACTTTCCAGTAAAAATATCTCAAAGGACCCTCCATTCCCACCCACAAAAAAAGCTGTGAACTCACAACAATACAGAAACCTCAACTTGCTAGACAAAAATTTTCTGAATTTGAAAGGAAATTTGATCAAACGCAAAGTGAGTGGAGCCAAACTGGAAGGAAAATTGTCTATTTACACGTGATAAAAGAATTCTTGCCTGAATAAAAGAGGAAATGCCCTGGCTGGTATGGCTCAGCAGATTGAGTACCAGCCTATGAACTGAAAGGCCACGGGTTCGATTCCCCATCAGGCACATGCCTGGGCAGTGGCCCAGGTCCCCAGTTGGGCCCGTGCAAGAGGCGACTGATCTATGTATCTCTCACACATCAATGTTTCTCTACCTCTCTTTCTCCTTCTCTCCCCTTTTCTCTAAAAATAAATAAACAAAATCTTTAAAATGGTAAAAAAAAAAAAAAGGGAATGGACATGTTTTTCACCCCTGCCATTCTGGCCGCTCCCTAAGAGAGTCCAAATGGCTACCAATTTCAAAATGGAACAATCATGACGTCACTATGGGATGTCACATTATGAAATACTAAAAAGTCTGTCTGCATTGCCCTTTCCCACAAACTCTCACATTATTACATCTGTTTGGGACTGTATTTCCAAGAAAATGAGTCCAGAATGGGGGTGGGGATGTATAGAGTGTGATTCTCTTACTCAGTGCATCCATGGAATATGTTAATAAGTAAAGCATGGTAGGTACTAATAGAAAAAGTGCCCACTTTCACAGACATGAGGCTTCTGGGTGTTCTGGAGACCCAGGTATAGGAGAATCTCAGCTCAGCATAGCAGAGCTTTACCAATGAAAGCTGACCGAGTGCAGGGTTCTAGGTGGGAGTGTCTCTACCACCACTGATAACAGAACCAAGGACATTACACACACCTTATGTGTACGCATTAAATGGGAATGGATTAATGGGAATGGATTCTCTTCATTTAAGGGTAAGGGAGAATAAAAAGGAAAACTACTACGATAAATGGGGCCTAAGAACAGGGGACTTCAGAATAAGAAAAAAGGTCATAAAAACTCAGGAGAAGAATGTACTTCTAAAAATAAAAACAGTCCAGGAACCAAAAAATAATTCTCAATGGTATACAAGAATTGTCTACTAGAAAGCAAAGCTTAAATTCCTAAGTAACAAACAGACTCATTTTAAAGGATGACATGAAACAGAAAGACCAAAAAGAATTACCAACAAAGGCAATAGGCAGAAGTAAAATAAAACAAACAAAATACACAAACAGGGGCACAAAAAAAACCCAGGACAGACAGAAACAGAGCACATGGCAACTAAAATGACAACGGCAGAATTATAATCTTCATGGTAGATATTTAAAGTCAGTAACGGCATGCAGATTTTCAAGCACTGACTGCAAAACCAACTTGATAAGCTCTTCCAGATAAGAGTTAAGGCCAAAGAACCCAAACTCGTAACATGACAGATAACTACAGCAGCTAAACATTAAGAGTTTATTCCAAAAGACAGAAAAAAATGCACAACTGCAACACTAGAAAAAGAAGCAGTGATCACCATAGTTAAGGAAAATGTTCTGGAACTCAAAGCTAAACACCTTCAAAGTAAACAGATTCAACCTGTTTTAACTGATATTCATAGAAATAAATCCAGGCAAATGGATAAATTCCCATAACATCTCTGAATTATAAAGAAAAGTGTAACTTCACAAAAGATCTTGCTGATAGCAACCAAAACCTCAGAGAAGATGCCTGGAAAGAAATAAAAATCCTCAGGGAAAAAATATGTGCTGCCAAACTGGTCTTATTAAGAGCTGATAAGTGTCACAAAGGACCAACGTTTCCACTGGTTCTTCTTGAATTATACGGATTAATTGTATCTCAGCATAAGAGCCAATTCTCTAGGTCATTTCAACTCTACAGACTTGACATTGGCCCATGATAAATCTCTCTCCAACAATTTTGAGCTGATAAACCGTTAGACCAACTGATGGATAACTTCCAGATAATAGCTCTTCACTTCAGTTTTATTTTATTTGGATTTGGTTTTCATACATCAAAACATCACAGATCCAAAGCTTCCCTTCAGATTGTAGGTCACAGGATCCAGGGTGCAATGGTGGGATTTTCCTCAGACTGTTATGAATTAGTGGGAGACCACATGTTTCCGGAAATAAAAACCAGAAAGGGCAGGAATTTCTGTTTATCTTCAGGCACTGGAGTACTGGGTACTTTATGTATTATTCTCTATAAGAGATAGCTTGAAATACATTCCAGCATGGGTAGTGGCTCTAAAGTTTCATTCTATCTGAGAGAAGCAGAGTTCAGAGACATTTGCATTATTTTAGTAGGAGAAAGGGGGGAGGCAAATAGATCATCCAAAAAAAGAAACGGAAAGAAAAACCAACTATAAATAGAAGTTATCACTAAAGTAGAAAGAACGATATATACATGTTGCATGACAAAAGCTGGGGAAAGATGGAATTACACAATAATTAGAAACATTAAACTATGATGAAATTTGGATTGTATCAAGAATGATGAAATACTGTTGCATCTGGTGATTAGGAAGCCACTAATAACCACCTACATGTGGTTTTTCACATAGATGAGGATTTAACAGTTGACAGCAAAGCTACTATGTGAAAATACCAGGTACAGACTTCTCTGTTATGAAATTTGACAATAATAAATAGGTGAGGAATAGGGCAATAGCCTGAATTGGTGTCACAGTAAAAAGTAAAGAGGAAAGTCAAGGTTCATCATACATTTAGCGTATGTACAACTAGAAAAGTCTATGGAAAGACAAAACTTAATTAAGAGAGTCTTCATGTGAATGAAACAAGATACCATCTAATTAGTAAAGATATGGACCTTGATAAAAAGAACAATCCAAAGGACATGCTTTATCAAGGAAAGAAAAAATACATCTTATAAGACACATACAAAGAAAGAGAAAATGGACAAAGATATAGGGAATGTTGACAATGGAAGATCAGAGACATGGGTTAGATAGCAACTTACAAATATGGAAAAGTTTTTAAAATAGCTGTAGAATAAGTAGTCGGCTAGAGATGAATAGTGAGCAATTTTGACTTAACTGAAATTGCATACAAATAATTTCCTTGGATCAAATTAACATGATGCCATGACATCATGTCCCCAAGGCAAACCACAGAAGGAAGAGGAGACGGTGCACAGTACAGGCTGTCTGGACATAGGGGACACAGGATTTATAAGGCAAGAATAGAAAAATCTGTGAAGGAAGTTCTGATGGATTCTGAAGAGAGTTCACATGTTTATGACATGAAGGGTCTCATGATTCCAAGTGATAAGGGAGCTAGAATAAAGGAGACATTCAGGAAAGACCTCAGGAGACTGAGAAGGGCAGAAGCAGCCAGGGCCCACCATGCACCCTCAGGGCTCTGCAAATTTCTCAGGCTCCACCAAAGATTGTTGGGGGACAAACGATAAGTCCAAGTCAGTGGACTCTGAGCAGAAATGAGGCTTATCTCTTACAGGGCAAGGCCGTAAGAAGTCTCTGAAGTCTCTGAAGAAGTCTCTGTGTCTTCTCCCTCCCATTCCATCACTACTGAGCTGACTCTGGAAGTCACGGGTTGAGTGAGATGACAATGTCACAATGTAGAAGAGGCCTGGATCCCAGAGGAGGCCCTGCTGACCTGCATTGGATTTGTGTGAATGAGAAATAAGCTTCTCTTCGTAAAGCCACTGAGATGTAATTACTCCAAGGATAAAGAGAATGCTGAGTTTGAGTGAGAAGGTGGAAAATATGAATGAAAAGAAGGTCATGCTCTGAGAGGGGATAGAAGTGAAGCAATGCTGGCCATTAAGAGATGCAAAACATGATTCCTGGAGAGAGAAAAAAAAAAACAGAGGAAAAGTGAGCCTAGAGTTATAAAGGCAACAGGGGTGATTTTAATGGTTATGATGAAAAGGAAGACTACAGACTAACTTCTGTTCTGAAGTTACCAATGAAGGTAGGATAAGACCCTCAAGGTGGGACCGTTGCCTGGAAATAGCCATGGGTCCTCAATACATCAATTCCTAGTCTTGCCCAGTAAATTCAAGGTGGGATTGAAAGGGACAGTAACAAAGGAAAGAAACACTACCATGAATAGCCTTAATTTTGAAAGCTATTTAGCATTCTAACACCAAAGGTCAGTGTTCCCACCCTCTACAGACTGTGGGTGACTCAGAAGAGTAAGTGAGTTACTTCCAGTGCCTGGGAAAAGCCCATACAGCTCTGACAATTCCCTGGACTAACTGGCTCCCCTCAAGAGGCCCATCTTTGCTTTTCTACATATAGCTACCTGGGGATGCTAAATTGTATTCTGGTCTCTTATTTCCATCGAAGGCCTTTCCGCTTGTCTCCTTGCAGCCCTAACTGCCTGAACTACCTGGGACCATGGTTTGGTGAAGAGAACAAGTTAGCAGCACAACAAACAATACACTTTCAAATAGCACACACACTAATGTATTCCTACATTTTCCCCTAAGCCAGAAGCCTATTCCTACGTTGGGAAGGTCCCATTGACCCAAATGCATTTTCATCATTGAAAAAAATAAAGCAGAGAACAGGCTAAGTCTAACTGTCTAAAACAGAGATGCTTAACCTGAAGTCTGTGAACCATTTAAAATGGCCTCAGGACTCCTGGTGCTCTTACCTGAGAAGTAAATGGGTTCATAACCTCAAAACATTTTAAAATAACCTTGTAAAAAAGAGCATATAAGTGATGATCACTAAAACATCATTAAATAAATATATCTAAGATGTAGGTGATGATAAATTTTCCTATTTCTCAAGTAAATATAATTAATCCATTGATAGTGGAATGAGAAGCCACAGACAGTCTCTTTGGGCTGCGATTCCTCCTTGCATGTGTAGCTGTGGTTCAGGATCAAGTTCTGGCATTCCTGTCGCCCTTGCAAAAATGTCACACTAATACCAGTGTAAGAATATCAGAGCTTCTGTTTAACTCCTACCTAACATGTGGCAAAGGTAAGCAAACACTCCTTGGACAATAAGGTGAGATTATATCAGCATTTATTTAAAAACAAATCTGTCAGCTGTTGAATATGGTAACATGTATGCCAACCTGTCCTACACTATATTCTTTCCTTGCAAAATCACAAAATCGGTTTTCATTGGAAGAGTGAAACCAAGAAGCTCAACTTGGCATCCATCATACCAGGCATCCCTGTTTGTGGGATGAGATCTCGGGGCCAAAGAGCTCCTCCTGGAGTCAGAGTAGATCTTTTCTGACTTTGATGATGTAATCAGAGCAAGCCAGAATCAAGACTGAACTTGAAGAGGACCTTTTTCAATGATGAATGTGGAGAGCAGAACCAACAAAATGGCACTGGTCCAGCCAAGACAGCATAAAGTATATAACAAAGTGGAGTCACTCGTGTCAACCAAAATGGCTGCCAGTCAGCCAGGTCACTTGGGTTCAAGAGGGAAACTACCTAAGTCAGAGCAGACACAGCTGGCAAGGAGACACACCTAAGATATCTGCACACGTGATCAGGACAGCCACATCTGCAGAGCGGGACCACCCACTGATGGGCTCCTGGGGAAATTCCGCACTTGCCATCAGGGGTGCCAAGCAGAACAGCCATGTTCTCCACACACCGGCTCCTGGGCAAATTCCACATCGTCATCAGAGGTGTGAAGACACTTATCAAAAGACCCAGAAGAGCGGAGAACACCGCTTCCGAGGTACAACTGAGGCAGGTTCCAGAGCACCGCTGAGCTAGCCGAGCTCCACACACCAGAGTGCTGCTGCATGTCACACTGATCTCTCCTGGCATCGGCCGCCAGGGGCTCCGCCCTGCTGGACTGCGGACTTCATCTGCCAGGCCACCCACCTGGCTCCGGAAATTCTTCCTTGTAAGACGCTGACCAACTCCCTCGCCCACCGTGCTGTCTCCCGGACCTGCAGATTGAGACTCTGGGACATGAGTTCATTATCCCCCATTGATTACTGTGTGTGGTAATTCTCTTAGATTGTTGGAGTGTGAGTAGGATATTAACATATGTTGATATTCTACTTTGAATGAACCTGAATTCAATAAAAGCTGACTGTATAACAGTTACTGTGTATGTCTTGTCTATTCCTTGGTGCTGGACTGCTCAGCAGGCAGCTACCCCAGCATTTGCCTGGCTGAATTATACGGAAAACTGTATCATGAATCTACACTCATGACAATGAGTTGGGCAATGACAGGACTAGGCACCTCACACAGGTATGCACATCATTCACACCAGTAAGAAGAGACTGGGGTAAGCCTGCTTGCAGGTCAAGAAGGATGCCCTCTGCTTGCCTGCTGGCAGTGAACGGACACAAAGTGGAAGGCTGACAGGGAGTCTGGTCTTTCTCCCCAGTCCCCACTCCACCTTGACTCCCACTCATTTGGGTTTCCTTTGAGGAAAGACTGAGGTCACATTCTGGTTTATCAGAACCTTGTCTCACCTTCATTCGCTCAATTCCTCATTGCATGAAGGTTCTGACCACAGATGCTGCCAAGGGTCAAAACGAGACTACAAAGAGTGTGAATGCTAAATCCTGGCAATGCAATTCGGTTGAAACTTGCAATTATCTCTTTGCCAGACTTCACAACAAGTTTCTATCGGTTTATTACATTTTTACACATAATCTATTGCTACCCATTTCAGGGTGTGATCTTGTTTTGCTTTTTCTTTTGCATTGTTGACAGTCGATCACATGGGGAAAAATGAGTCTGCCAGATTGTACAACGAAGTGTCTAATCAAAACAACAGGATCCACCTTCCCGAAACACTCTCACATTTCCTCCTTGCATGAGCAAATTAAAGGTAATACAATGCTTTTAACTGTTCACATTGGCTTTTAAAAACCTCATATTTATATATATATAAGTATATATATATAAATGGTGATAAAATCAAGGTTGAAAGATCCAAACTTGTCAAGATGTATTTGTGCTACCAGAATACGAAAATTTAAACTGAGGATTCTCTCCAAACCCAAGGTTGAGTTTCTAATAACAGAACCAAAAAGAATGTAAAAGAATGTAAAAAGTGAGGCCAAACTAGCAACTGGATATCTGAACAAGGAAAGCTGAAAACTTGTAAACTCACTTCTTGGGTTTTCTTTTTTTTTCACGTGAGAGCCATCATCTGCCCCCATTAAGGCTTTCCAATTTCAGTCAAGTTAAATGTAAGTTGACACCATCTTTATGAGAAGAGGGAGAAACACCAAAAAAAAAAAAAAAGGTATGTTACGGTGGAATCACCTAAGATTTTCCCTAATTCCTAAAAATAAAGTGTTTTTCTGGAAAGACTTTGGGTGAATAACTCATGTCTTCATCCACAGAAAAATCTGTCTTTAAGAAAGAGGGTTCAGTAAGAAAGAAAAATATTGTGGTCCAGCCAATGACGTACAGGTCTGCAGGATAACTACAGCTCCTGGGGTTTATAGCTACTCAGAGGGAACAGGAACACTTTTTGATTTCCTTGGAATTTAAGGTAGCTTTGTGGGTTTCATTTTCCTCACTTTGTATATCTTTTCTTTTTCTGGAGTTATTGTATGGACTTGGCCTAGACTTTAGGAGACACTTAAAATATGATGTGAAAGAAGACTATTAGAAGTGTGAGTCGGCAACTGAAGAAGAGGAAAGGGTTAATGGGTAACGCATACCGTCACTTTCCCGTGGAAGGAAAGGGCTGGAGACCCGATGCTGGCAGCAGTGTGTTGGCGGCTACCTCCCAGAGAACTGAACAGCCAGAGAGCATAACTGTTTAAAGGCTGAAACTCCTTTTAATATGTTGAATCTATGTGTCGAGTGTTAAGTGTATTCATTTCTCTCAATACCATTCACAAACTTTGTACCTGAACATAGGGATCGCAGGTTCAGGACCCCACAAGGGTACCTGAAGTCGTACAGGGACCCTTGTATGTTGCTGCGCTAAATAAAGACATCACCTTGAGTACTAGCCATTAACCTCTGTGAGTGAGCAAAGTAAGCGAAAGCTCGTGTATTTGTTTCCCCATTTCTTATTTTCTATCTTTAGGATTGCTTTGTGAGATATTTGCTCAATAAGAGAATAATCGACTCATTCATCTGACGAAATGAGAAAGGAAGACAGTCCTGAGAAAGTTGGCTTGCAAATGCACAAGACTCCACAGTAGAAGGGAGAACCCTAACATGCTCGGTCTGCTCTGGCTCCCTTTCCTAACAAAAAATTGCCACGCTTTCAGAGATGCATGATACTTCAGGGTGGCAATCCTCACCTTGGCATTGTGGCATGATGGTGACTAATGAAAAAGACTCATTCCTGGAGGCCAGGATTGGTTATATAAGATAAAAGTAGGCAATGGCCAAGAGCATTTAGCAAAATCCTTGACCTGGAAGTCTTTCTGAGGTCTCAATGAAAATCGTTGATTTGCTCCAAGGAATTAGATTTACCTGCTTGCCAGAGCTGGCTAGGTGGTCTTGCAAACTTGCACCTTGCAAGTTTTTTGTCTCTGGATCTGGTGCTAGAGCTTGAAGTCAGGTAGACGGTTTGGACAGAACAGTGGGTGTAAAATAAATTGAGACAGATCAAGATCAAGTGAGCACTGGGGAGGATGAACAGTAACCTGGGTCAGTTTTTGTTGCTTTTGACCTTGGCATTGAGGTTAACCTGGAGAAGCCAGGGTCCTTCATTTTGGAGCTAACACAGAATCCTGGTCTAGGAGTTGTGGGGACTAGAGGAGAATCCAGGGGAAGGCAGAGTAGTCTCAGGTCTCTCTGCCACTTCACACCAGTGAGATAAGTCAGCGGATCAGCAACAACATACGTGAATTATGAACACGGCTGCTACTTCCTTTCTACCCTCTACATCTCCCAAGACTCTCCCTTTGGTCTGCCTTAACAAGAGACATTAAAGAAAGTAGTGTTGCCAAATAAAATACAGGACTCAGTTGAAATCAAATTTTAGACAAACGACAACATTTAGATAAATATTTTTAGCATAAGTATGTGTCAAATATTGCATGGGACATACTTATACTAAAAAAGTATTCATTGTTTATATAAAATTCAAACTTAAATGCATATCTTATATTTTTACTGGCTTCATCTGGCTAACCTAAAATAAGTGGCATTCTGGGAAATGTAGTTCAGCCTACCTAAGCTGATATATTACAAACCCATCACATCCTGAATTAGAAGATTTGTTAACTGAGGATTATATTGTGCTCTCAACTCTAGACCATTTATCTCCACCCAGGATATAAGATAGAATATAACAGAGTATGTCTGTCTAGGGGATGTCCTTTTCAAAGGAATTCTTAGCAGAGAAGTCTCCCTTCGCAGGAGATGTGAATACACACTCTCAGTAAACACAAGTCACATGTTTAGTAAAAAGTCCCATATTTCAGAAAGGTTTCCCCATAAAAGACTTGGGCTCACCTAAGGGACAAACCATCATCACCAACAGTGTTTTAAAAAGTATAGATGTCTGAGCCAGACCCCCAAAAATACTGAATGCCAATATTTCAGGGCTGAGAAGAAAGCCTGTTTTCCCCCCAAAACTATACATTGTCTCAGTGTGCACTCTTAAGAACTCCTGCCTTAGAGACACAATTAAAAGGGAATAAACGGTGGACCCTTAATGGTTCGTACCAGGTTGCTACATCACACATTTTCCCCAAGCCACACAGAAAACTCCTCATAACACCAATCTTAAAAATAACTGATAAAGTGTCTAAATCATCCTAATGGCGTGCTGTACCTCTGGCTGATGTGTCTAACCGTGCACCACTTACACTCTGGCACAGTGGGCGTATCTCTGCCAACACCTTTACCATTGTGTTGCTACAACTCTCTGCCTGTTCCCTCTCTCCCTCACGGCTCCTGGAAGCTGGAAGATGAGACACTCTGTTCTGCATCTTTGACAACATGTGATACAGCGAAAGTACTGGCTAGGCCTCAAATGAATCAAAAATGGATGCATGTTGCCCTCTTGTTCCTTCCTTTGTCCTTTTTTTCAGTCTTCATTAAGACTTTCAGAAATCAGAAAATAAGAACTAGTAGTTACTGAGCACGTATTATAAACCAGGCTCTGTTCTTTATATTACTAACTTAATCTCCAAAATATTTTTATGAAATCTATGGCTGAGAAAATAGATGCACACAGAGACTAAAGTGCTGGCTCTTCATCATATAGCTAATTGTGAAGGATTCAGGATGGAGTCCAGATGCCTTTTCTTAACTCTCAGCCTAAAGTGCTTTCCCAGAGAGCCCCTACAGGACACTTCTGCATTAGGTCCCATTCTTAAAACTACAGTAAGAGCAAACCTATTCTGATAAAGCCTGAAATCGTGATTACATCATGCTCTCTCTGCCTGTGTGGGCAGTGTTCTCCCTGAAAAGAATGTTCTCCATGGTGGAACAAGAACAAAGACCTATAATTCATATTTCACAGAGGGAGCCATAAATTAAGCCACTGGGCTTCTGTAGTCCGGCTGCTTCAATGTACAGGAAGATTCATTCAAGGTCACACAGTCAGAGAGAGGCAGATCTGGAATTAGGATCTGATGGTTCAAATTCACAGTCAAGTGCTTGCCCCCCCACCCATGCACATCCTTCACTGAGGGTTGCCAACCCCTGTGCACGTGATGATCTGGTCACAGTCTGACTTAAGAATAGACAAGGCAGAGCGCCACACCACCTCAAAAAGAGCCTCGCATCATCCTTCAAGGGGCCTTTTCCTTCTGCCTTGAAGTAGCACTTTGTTTTTGCTCTTCTACATCATAGAGTCTTAGAGGGTAAGGACATAAGTGCCCCAACTATGAGACTGAGCAAGACTGACCCAGACAGGCAACCCTCAGGGAGAGGAGGTAGGAGAGGGTCCCCAAAACGCAGAGGACAGAAATGGGCAGGTGTGACTCTCCTTTGGGTGAATCAGAGGAGAGGCTTGTGGAACTTCTCTTAGGAACACCAACACAGTGCACTTGGCCTGATGGATGTACATGGGGAACTTCATGAGTTCCACAGTCCACCCCAGATCCCAGGAATCAAGATATATTCAGAGGTCATGCTCTTGACCTCCCTTACTAATTGCTGTCTTCTCCTTTTCTTCAAAAAAGCAATAGCCACACAAAGACAACTTAGAGTTAAGGACTTCTAAGTAGAAAACATAGACCTAAAAACCAAATAATGAGATAGGATAGGGAAACAGGCTATTAAGGGAGATAAGAGGAGTCATGATTCCCTGCCATAAACAAATTAAAGAACATTAAACACATAGATGCCCTTTAAAGAGCTAAAATGATCAGAGTGCATTTATTTTCTCAGTGTTATTTAGCCAGGATGAAAAACAAAGCCCTGGAATTAATGCCAGAATAACAGAGACAGGAGCAGAGCTTTTCCCCTCTAATAATTATCTCACTATCTGTTCATCTTAGGTCAACAAACATGCTATGATTGACAGGTTAAAATGTTTAGGTTAGTCTGAGCTCACATAAACCATTTTAAGTTTCCTAGGATGGGAGAATGTTATAAAGCAAACATACAATCTTCTCTCCATCTTCCTACTTTCCAACCTTCTTCCCACCTGCCCTCCCTGTCTTCGGCGGGGGGGGGGGGAATATGTCCACAAAACATTCAGGTCTTTACCAGGGTTGTCACCAAGCTGGTGGACACAAGTCATGGTGAGACCTAACAAATTCTTGCATTCTTCTAAATACAAGAGGGAATGCTCAAGAAAATCTAATCCCCCTCAGTGCACATGACCGAAGAAAAAAATAAGTTAATTGGAATAATGATCACTATTACTCCCTTGAACCCTCTTACAAATTCTGGGTCTCCCAGATGTCTTGACCTTTTTGTTCTGGAGAATCAAGATGATGGATAGGGAGATAATTGAGAGGAGCCCAGTTAATTCACAGAGGAGCTGGCTAATTCACAGTGGGAAGAGAAAAGAATCTCTCGTGAAAAAGAACAGACTCCATCTGGAAGGCAGAGGGAGGCAGAGTGGGGAAAAGAGCTTTAAGGGATAATTTTGAGGGGGAAATGCAAGAAAGAATTTGGTGGGTGGGCAGAGTGTTTGCATGAGGTGAGAGTGGAGAGTCTTAGAAACTCCTAGAGTTCATAGCAAGTGTACTAAAAATACCAATTTTTGATAGATTATCAGCACAGATAAAAATGTCTTTCCAATGAATGTCAGTTTGAGCTGCTGTTTATTTGAACGTGGCTTGGTGTGAGAACAGCACAGAAGGCCAAGTTTCTGTGGTTTACAGATATTTAATAATCTGCTTCAAATGATGGTTTAGTTTATGGCCTCTTTACCCTCAATGATACCCTTCTGGGAGGACAAAAAAGAAAATCCTATTGTGCAGATGATTATGTGGACTACGGGAAGACTCCACTATCAAATAATTTTAAATCACAAGGGTCCCACAATAGAAAAAAATACTGGAACAGCAATTTGAACACTCAGGTCCTAGAACGTCCAACTACTGGAAAATGTGAGCAACCACCCACTGATTCATTAACTAAAGAAATAGATGCCGTGTGCTCTCTATGTGTCTGGCCCTTTTCTACGTAAAGTCATTAGAGCAGTGAAGAAAAGAGACAAAAGTCCCTTGATTATGGACCTAATTTTCCAGTGGAGAAAGACAGACCATCCATAAACAAATAAGTATAATATATAAAATGTTATGAGGGGGTAAGTGATATTAAAACATAGCAAAACAACAAAGAAGCTTAGGAAGTAAAGAGGGTAGGGATGTGGTTTGTGATTTAAATAGGACAGTCAGGGAAGGCCATAATAACTTGAAGAAGTTGAGGACATGAGCCTTATGAATATCTTGAGGGAGAACCTTTCAGGCAGTAAGCACCAAGGCCCTGGGGCAGGAATTCAACACGCATTCTCAAGAAGCCTATAATTGACCGAGCGTTTCATGATTTTCTCAGTTTCATGTCTTTCATGTATTCTCAAATGGGATAAGAATGCCAGCCTCATAGAACTATTGTGCAATAATTAGAACTAATGTATGAAAAGCGCTGGCTTTCTTAGCAAGTAATTAAGATGAGTAAGTAAATAGCATGCTTCTTACCATAGTGCTGATCTGCCAGGAGAGAGATGTGTGCTGCCTTCCACCCTCAGATCCCAGGAGAACAGGCTACACAGGGCAGTCTAGCCTTGCAGCAAAAAGCCACCATATCATAGGTGCAAATTCAAACCCCAATCCCATTACTTACAAGATGCTTAAACTTGGATAAATCATACCACATCTATCTCGAGGTCTCTGCTTCACAGTTGGTAACATGCAGATAATGACATCTAGCCTTCAGTAGTGATGTGAGGATTAAATAAAACAGAGAATAAAGAAAAAGAGGAATAATAGCTAATGTGTATTAAATGCTCACCAGGTGCCTGATACCGTGCAAAGCTGTTTCCCCACATCATTCCACTCCACTTCCATAAGACTGGAAAGTAATACCACTATAGCCATTTTACAGATGAAGAGACTGAGGTCTAAAGAAAGTGCCCTTGAATCCAAAACTGAAATTGTGGAGTCAGGATGTGAGTACCAGCCTGAAGACAGTCTGGGTAACTGACTCCCATATTCTAAATCCCCTCGTGCTGTGCCTGGCACATAAGTAAAGCTCAATAAATGGCAGCAGATGTTACTGCTGACGATGGTCTTGTTTTTATTATGGCCGTTGCTGTTGTTATGATGCCATTTAGAAGCAACTCCTTTGGAAGGGGACAAAGCACAAATTTAAAATAATGCTTCTGGCAGGGTTAGAAACAAATACACCCATCACTGGGTATAAACATAAAACAGTCTGCCAGCCAGACCCCCAGTCTGCAACAGTTAAAGGAATGAATCGCAGATGTGAGTCATTGGCTTGAAAACCAGGGAAGATACACAGCTTTACAGTGTGGTCCCAGAGGTTCTAAAATTGGGAACACCGGGTCTTGAAAAATGGCATTGGGACTTTTCTTTCAATGTGGCGTAAGTCTCACTTTTCTCTCCACACCCAACAGCCACATATGCAGAATACTGTTCGATATCCCAGCCTTCTTCCCTGGAACGTGGGAAAAATGTAACCCAGCGAGGCAGCTGCATTCTTCCCAGTTCCTAAGATCACTGCTGACTCCAGCCCCATCATACTACACACACACACACACACACACACACACACACCCATGTACTTGCTGCTTGTCTTCCTTTTCATCGCTCAAGTAAGTTTGTACAGATGGTTTTCTGAATTGGCTTCTTTCTACATAACTCACACTGCAAAGCTGGTTCTTCGCTTCTCCTGCCAGTCCTGACGAGGACTGCTTCTGTGTGCTTCCCTAGTAACTTCCACCCCAAGGGATCAGCCTACATAACGGACATACGTGGACGCGCACAAATTTATTCTGGTAAACTCCTCCTCCTGCAGGGGATCAAGAAGAACCCATATTTTGACCTGTATATAGAACTATGATCCTGTATATAGAACTATGTTTTAAAATGCTGTTTCCCCAAAAGGAAGAGAATAAGACTCTTCCCATGAGGAAAGTTTATTTTGTGGCAATGAAGTTTTACTTTGTAGTAGATAAGTAAATCCTGTGCCAGATAATGAGTCTCCCAATAAGAAAAATCTATGTACAGAATAACACTAAAAGGGAAGGTTTTGCAACTGGACAGAACCAAGTATTATAGGTGGGAACTTACAGCTCTTAGGAGTTTTCCACTGCCTGGGAAGATCCCCAGAACTGCTCAGTTCATTTTACAATGGTCCCAATCTCACTGGATTACTAGATCAGTAAAGATTCAACTCTCATCAGCCAGTGCTTAATAGCAGACTATTAGCACACAACTACGCACACGCAGAACCCCAGCTCCAGGCAGAGTTGTCTGAGAAGACACCCAGCTTCTAATCAGGAGTCCAGCTTGGGTTTACCTCTCATTCTCTAACTCCATTTTCATCCCTGCTATAGTCAAATAAACTTATTCTCATTAAAACACACACACACACACCCCACAGAAAGCAAGTCTTTTGTTTTCAATGTAGCTTTAAACATCTCTATAGCCCCATGTTCTTAACCAAGGAGATAACAAGAGAGGATAAAAGGTTTCCAAATCTAGTGCAAACCCAAAGCATTTGAGGATTCAAAAGATCTCAAGAGAGAACAGCAGAGATGCCTAGATTGGACTTCTGGTTCAATACGTGGTTGTAAGTAGCTGCCCAGAACCACTGAACAGTGCTGAGCACTTGCTCTCTGCAGTTTTAGTTGCACGCATGTTTTATTTACATTTTTATTCCATTTTTGTTTCCCCACTTACATTCATTTTGCAAACTAAGCATTGCTCGTCCCCCCTCCCATCCAACCACAGCGAGTTTTTCTGGGAAAGTTAATAAAGAGTTAACCAGTTATCAAAGCAAATGCAACAAGAGCTCTTCAATGTGGGGCCTGTATCCAAATGGGATTTTCTTTCTCTAAAGTGAAGTTCCAGCCAAACTTTCCTTCCTCCCCCCTCATTTCCCTGCTACTTCAGGAAGGTGAGAAATGGAAAGAAAAGTAGAACTAGAGTGTTTAACAGTGTCAGAAGTCAAGACACATTGCCCCTTCATTGTCCCAGGGCTTTCTAAATGGAGTCAGTGCTGCTCAGCATGTTTCTTCTCACCCCATCTCCTCTCGTCTCCTCGCTGAGTGCAGCGAGCAAGGCAGTGAGCTGTGGTTTCCTGAGCCAGGCCAAGGCAAGCAAGCTGGATGCCACTCGGAGTGCTGAAAGGCCCCCGGGTCACTTCATGGTATGCAATGAATCAGGAACTTACTAAGGTATTGATTCAGGTTCAGGACATAGAAAAACCCCAAAGCCATCTCTGTTGTGATTTTCATTTCCAAAAAAAAAAAAATTTAAATGCCTGTGTCTGTATCGTATACGTACTCAGGATATTCAGGGGAATGCTCACCTATAACAAATAATTTCAGTAGAGTTTTACATTTAGATTCAATCCTGCTTGTGAGCTCCTCTCTCATTCAGCAGAATATTCTCCCAGAAACACATCCGCTTATTTTTTTACCTCTTCCATGTGCATTTGTGTTTTGCTGCAACTGTCTTACTGCGTCGGGTGTGTGTGTGCTGAGGGGGCGTTAAAGGGAGCAGAGTCAAATATGATGGGACGAGGCACAAAGCTAAAGATTAACGTGATGATGAGCTAGTTAATAATTTGTCTGGCTGTTGTTTTAAAACACAAACTAAAACTAAAATTCATCAGTGTCTTCAAATTGTTGCAATCCTACTGATGACACAGTTTGCTGTCATGGTACCTAGAAAACACAACTATAATAAAATAAAAGCAAACATGTTACCATCTTCCGGATGGCAGGACCTGAAGGAGATCCTGGAGCCTTTCCATAGGAAGAGACCTGTAAGGGTTGAGGGACAGGGCATTCTCCGTCATTTAAAACTCTGGGTGCTCCACAGAGCACATCCGCATTTCAGTGGGCTTATGCGGTATGAGTCAAATCCTACTGCTCGGACCTTCCACCGTTGGTATTCAATCAAAAACTCTGATCGTTGATTCTAAACACGGTAAAACGCACTGGCCACTCTGTCTCAAAATAAAGGAAAGCAATCCTAGTGAATTCGAGGAAAGCAGGCAGGGGAGCTAATGAAAGGAGAATGGGAAGGAAGGTGGAGGAAGGATGATGACTGTGTATTCTGTCCTAACTCTCTTTGCATTTGATTTGGAGGTGGGAGGTAACCAGGTGCTAGGAGGCCAGTACTTAGGATGTCATGAAATCATGCTCCAAAAGAGGCTTAGGTTTTCTTACCCTACAAATAAAATGAGGAGGTGAAAGAGACACACGAGTAGAAAGAGAGGTGAAGTTTGTATCTCCTTCTAGATTTAAATAACTTTTCTAGAACAACATAGTCCGTGGCAGATGTAATGCAAAGTGATTGCACGTACATTACTGCCTTTGATTTTCATAACACTCTATAAAAAGGGAAATCGTCGTTTACTGTTGAAGAAACTGAGGCTCAGAGGAGTTCAGTGATTTACTTCAAGGTCACACTGCTGTTTAAGTGGAAGAATATTTGGAGCAGGTCCTTGCCTTTTCCTGCTCCTTCCTGCTGCCTCAAATGCACACAGCACATGTCACTTCTTACTCAGACAGCATGTCCATGAGCCTTGGACATTCACAAATTACAAGGCTACCAAACCCCCAAAGCTTACGAGAGACAAAATACAGAGGTGGCTTTTCTACATTGTATTATCCTTTAAAGAAGCAAGAAAGCAACCAACCAAATCAAAAAGTCCACCAGCCACTTTGAGGGTCTTCTCAGTTTTTAAGCCAGGTCAGACTCCTCTAATTGGCCACTTCCTCTCTGTTCTCTGGAGAGTTCCAAATTGGAATAATATCTGATCTGATCTGTAAATGTCTTTCCGTCTTTGTGAACAAACTTATCTGGGTTTCCCCAGCTTAAGGGCTGCCAATCTCTTGGTAAAGTCCAATAGTAATTTTCTCATTCTCTTACAAGCTCTACTGGGTTAACTTAGATTAAGAAAAATTATCACCTTGTTTTTAAAGAGCTGATTTCACAGGGGCCATTGTTACTCGAGTGTCAGGAGCTCAGTCCTCTGAGGTCATGAGATACAGTAGCTATGTGGCGGAAGTAATGGATCCGAAAAGAAAAATGAGCTCTCCCTCCTCTTCCTCCTCATTAATATCTCCGAAGGTCTCTGAGCCCTTGCCAAAAATGTGAGTAAGCCTTCACATGGGTTTTCAAGTCAGGTTCAATGTTTGCTTAAGTTAGATGGCAATTTTATCACTTTGACTCCATTCGCCCATTGAAGTTAGTTCGGCCTGACTTTAAGTTTCTGAAGTTGACTTGGTAATTTCTAATGGATGTCAAATATTACAAAGGTTCAGATGTGGAGCCAAACATATTTGGGCTGCAAGTTTTTGGAAAGCTGGAACTGATTCTCTTGAGAGATTTCCAGTAGGGATGGGCTAGTACTTTTTTTTTTTTTTTTGCCAAGTTTAGAACCCATTCCAAATCCAAGGGGGTTTGGCTGGAACCTTCTGGAAGTTGAGGGGAGTTGTTCTGTTTTATTTTCCTCTAATTTAGCAAAAGTCCTCTTAGCTTTCAGAATTGTGTCCCAAGGGAACCGTGTAGAGAGAGATATCCAGTGGCTCTGAGAAAACCTCGTTTAGTGACTTAATGTGATTTTTAATGTTTTCATGGTTTTGGTTCTACACAGGCAAATCCATGTGGGCTTCCTACATTTCATTGTCTTAGTGTGATTGACAGAGTTCTATTCATTGGAGAAAACGCATCTCTAAACGTGCTCAAACTAAACTTAGAGGTAAACCACTCCTCCAACACAGAATGGTTGGTGCCCAAAGTTAATACATCCAAGAAAGCAAAAGCTGTTCCTTGGCTCCAGGTGAATAACCCAAACATAACTTTGTCTAGACCCCATCCTCCTCCTGTTTATGGAGAAGATGTCATAGCCAGGGCTGAACCTATTCATGGAGTGAGTAGCAGAAAGCAAGGAGTGGCCCATATGGCTCAGATAGGACCTGTGTAGACAATAGAGGGGGACTGAAACCTAGAAACTGAGATTAAAGTCCCAGCTCTCTCACTCACCCCCGTGATCTATCTTTTGCAAGTTATTTAATCGCTGATCTTGCCTATAAAAGTGGAAAAGCAATACACGCTTTATGTACCTTGAGGGAAGATGATATATAGGAAAGTACTACATGAAGTAAACACACAAATAGACAAAATTCTAGGAACTGTAAAAAGTGCTTATCCTAAATTTTGTAATGTGCATCCACTTTAGAGGATATGAAATAGGATCTTCTTGGATGATCCAATGTTATTATAGTCCTTTAACATGATGCAATTTGGGGGGAACAAGAAAAACCCCTGATGACTAAGGAAAGCTTAAAAACAAATCTCTATTCCCAAGTCTAACGCTCTGAGTCTCGCCCACTAAAAAGATCTCCTTTAAAACAAAGAGTCTGGAAAACTCCAATGATGATGACTGTCCCAGACTGGCCGTGAGCAAGGCTTCCCTCTTCTTGTTCGGGACCAATTAATATTCATGTGAACCCAACCTTGAAGGGATTTAGCCCCAGCTTTTCATAAAACTGAAGCAATCCATCATCCCAAAGGGCAAAGAGGCAAAATTTCTGAGCACTTTTCCCTCAAACTCCATCAGTGAATGTAAGCTCACGTTACCCCCTCCCACACACACACCCCGATCTTTTCCTTCTTTATGAAGTGAGACTATTGTGGATAACTGTGGTCTCGTAATGCATTTTTGGCTGGACCAGGCAATACCATGGCTTCAGAAATTCTCTTTAGAAGTTGGCCAGGGTTCTATTGTTTGCATCTGGGTCGTGGCCAGTGGAGTTCGGACATCTGCCCATTGTGTTAGCTCCTTGGGCGCCAGTAGGCTGAAGCTCATTATTCCGCTGGGAATGATGCCTCTGTTTCTTGAAAAAGAAAGTGACTCACCAACTACCCTCTATCGCATCTGACATTTGGAAGACGAAAATCCCTTCTGAGTTCCAAGTTTCACTGTGAGTGAGTTTCTTACTCTGACCAGGCTGAGCCATGAAGGTACTGCCTAACCAACCTCCTGCCTGGTCATCTCACTGGAGTGGCAATGAAGCAGAAAATCTGGGCATCCCATTTCTAGACATGCCTAGCCTTTGGGCCAGTCCAGATGGTCAGCCCCCTCTGCAAAAGGAGAAGATGAAAAGAGAGAACACTGTACAAGAGGCAGCGGGATAATGCTGGCATGGCACGAGAGTCTGGCACATTTCTCAGTCCTCTCAGTAGTTTTGCTCGTTTCCTGTCCTTCCTTTCAATCCTGTTGCAACTGATCTCTAGCTCTTTCAGGATGTCAACAGAGATTTCTACCCTACTTCCCCACTGCTGTCATTAACTAATTATGGTACACTGAAAAGTTAGTTATCCTAAGGCTCAATTTATTTCCCTCCAAAATTAGCGTTTATTACCAATGACCTTATAGGATAGTGAAGGCAAATGTGGTGAGTACAAGAGCATGGTGCAGAGTTTAAGTCCTCAGTAAATGTGAGAGACAAAAGTGATGATGACAATGGTGTTGATAAGCATCTGAGCACAGGACTTAGCATGTAATAATGACTTGATAAGTGATGAGAATTATTTAAGTTATTATTTGTCCTAAGGAAAGGGTGAGAAGAATCTAGTTGGCTGCTTTGTTAAGGTATACTCACAGACTATTCCCCATTAGAGTCAATACATGGTTTTTAGCCAGACCTGAAACTGAGGCTTGATCTTGAAATACCATCATCTCCGTTGTTCCATGACCTTGCTCCCCCAGTACCCACGGACCAACTTTTTAGTTCTTTAAGGGGTTCCAACCTGGCCTTCATGGCTAACAATAGCCAATAACTTCCAGGAAAACAAAGAGCAGGATATTGGGGTCTTTTGGCCTCTGCATCAAAGAACAGCTGGATCCAATTCAGAGCCTTAACTGAAGAAAGAAAGAAAAATGGACACCCTTCCACTGGTCATGTGTCAGCCATTACAGGCTGTCTTCTACCACCTGCAGGAACAGATCCGAATGAAGCATTTTTATTAAGGAAAATCTTCCAGCAGAGTAGGAGCAATGACCCAGTGAGCAACCAGTCCTATCAGGAATTAGTCGGCAATATAATCCCAGGGTGTTGCAGAGTTGGGGAGTTCTAGGTTCAAAGCTTGACTCTGCCCCTTATGTTGGGCAGCTTTATTTATCCTTTCTGAGCTTCTGGTTTGTCATTTTACATAAAAGGGAAGGAGGGTTAGAGTAATTACATAAGCCTTACCTAGGAGGGCTGCTCTGAGATTTGAATGATATCCTCTATGCTAGTATAACTAACAAGCACAGCGCAGTCTGCAGTACTAAGAGTTCAACATATGCCAATATGCTAGTTTCCTTCTTCCTTTTCAGAGCTTCTTGAGGATACAGCATTGGTGCAATGGTGCCGAATGCACAGTAGGTACCCAGGGAACAGTACTTCCCTAACAGGCAGTGAGGTATCCTGAGACCAGACCTCCTGGGCACGGTACTCTGGTGCTGAGTACCAGTGGGTAGCTGGAAACCAGTAAGACAGCATCAGGTCTGAGCTTCTCAAAGCCTATTGTTCCTGTACTGTAGTCTGCAAATGACTGCCAAGGCCTGCTTATTACTTCACCTCCTCCTGCCTCTCCGCCGTCCCATGGCTCGCCTGCGCACCCTTGCACGTCTCAGAGAAGCCCTTCTCAGCCCCTACAGGGAGTCTGCAATGCAGCCCAGATGTTCTCCAAGATTAGAACGACGTTTTAAGTCTACTCTAAAAAAGCAGTCCTGTCCTTCGTCTCAGACCATTATTTCTTCTCTTACCAGTTCTGGGGGATGCAATTCTTCATTCTTCATTTATAATATTTTGCTAAGGGTATTTGTAGGTCATCAGCCTATCTGTCAAGTCTCCTGCTTGATTGCACCATATAAATTCAGTTCTATTTATAAGCTGAAGTGTCTATGACTAGAATAGGAATTAAATACATTTCTAGTCTTAGAGGCAAACGAAACTCGTTTTTCTAACTCAGTATCTCTTTGGATGAAGCATGATCCTCAATCTAAACGTTAGGATTTTAGTGCTGCAGGAATGGCCTCATTTTGGAGACAAGGAAAGTAAAGACCCTCCCTCAAGTATTACGTCCTTGTTTATGGCAGGATCAGCACTTGCACACAAGTGGCCTGGTTCTCAGGTCGGGCATGTCTCCACTCTGCCATGACACCTGATCCAGCAGGGTCGCCCAAAGTTTAAAACCTCCATCTGCATCACGTGCAAGTCCCTCAGCATATGGGCTCCTGACAAGATCTTCAGCTTTCCCTGCACTCTGTCCAGTTTAGTGTCCATAGACTACTTTCCACTCTTCCCAATATGTCCAAGGGACTTTTTGCCACTCCCTGGAATGACCTGCCTCACCTGCCTATCTGAGAAATCAACCCATCACCTCATATCTGACCCAAAGTTTGCCTTTTCTTCTGCAACACTCTCAGAAAAAATCACTCATTCCTTCCCGTGTTCTAACAGAATTATGTATGCCTTGTTTATAGAAATAGTGCATTGAATTAAAGCTCTTTGTTTATCTTGTCCCCCCACTAGACTATGAATTGTCCGAGTTTAGGAATCATACTTTATTCATCCTTGTATCTGACAGCTCTTCAAAGAACTTCTGATGCATAGTAATCCTTAATAATGGTCATTTTTGGTTGTTTTGTTTTTGTTTTGTTTTCAGACAACTTTCATGTTAGTCACATTAGGTAAATAATAACGCTCTTATTGGAGTATGATTATTTGATTCTGGTCAACTTCTATCTATGTCTAGATTCTGGGGATACCTTAGAATTCTAGGAACTATTCCATAGAAGTACTACTTCTAATAATAACTGGAAACTTTGCCCAAATTGTTGGGTAACTTTGTGCAAATAGACTGAGAAAAATTTCATGAACTCAGATCACCAAAGAAAATATCCAAGGAATTTGCCTTTACTCTCTTTGGTAACTTCATTTGTTAATCATAAAAATTCCAGAATTTCTCACCTTTGACAAAAAAATCTAAAAACCCTCAGTTATAATGACATACACTCCCATGTTTTAGTATCAAAAAGATTAAACTTAAATTTTAGCAAAATGAAAATTTACTTTTTTGGAAAGTGGAATAATGACTCTAGTATCCAAACCTCCAGTGACCTAAAATTAAGTCTGTTAGTCTAATTATCTCCACCTATAATTAAAATACCTCAATAGCTCTTATAGTAGAATTCTTTAAAAAGTAATCTGAACTCAAAACTATGTTCCCATTCCTGAGAGATATCATGTAATTTCTCAATTCTGTCATTTATTCTTTAATATTTTTTTCTTTTATTCAGTTCTTCAGCAGAAATAGATGGGTATTCACACACCTAAGAAGTACCTTTATGGCTGTAAAATACCAGTAATGCTGAATGACCAAAACTGCCTTCTAAATGCTACCTACAGGCAAATCCTCACTTATGGGACATGGTGGAGCATCAGTCCACTCATCCCTCACGGCCCTCCCCAAGTTGCCCTTGGACTAGAAGAACAGTGACTTGAGTTGTATTCAGCTTCCAACCTAGTTTGCCCTTAGACAATATCAGACTGATATTTTGAGCCATCTTTGATTATTCTTAGCACCAGAAAATCTTTTTTCTACCAATCAAATTATGATAGACTATAATAAGAAGTCATGATATATTAAATGGAAAACCAAAAACAAAATAGTACTAATGCACAGAATACATGTTGCTCCTAGCATGATAAAAGAAGCAAGAAGCACTTCAGGTGAGTATTTTGTTTTAAGATCAGAGCATGAATGCCATTCAACATGAACTAGGAAGAGACAAGGCAGAATGCAATCCCAATATGTTAACAGAAGCTACAAAAGGTAAAAGTTATTTAACACCAATGCCGCCATTTAGATTTCTTAAAAGTTCTGGGTGAACTTTTCTCACCTCAGACTGAGAGGCCGAGGAGAAGAAGAAACCTCAGCTCACACACAGAATCATTCAGCAGACTACAGTACTGACTCCCTCAGCTGGAAATAAAAGTCTCACTGACGATGTTTACTGTCAGGTGCTGCATGGGTGTTTGCTCAAACTCCATGATGTGTGTCAAAGAGCTAGGCCCTGATCACCAATTCCTGGTCAGAAAGACGCTTCATTCAAACACAGCTAGTCTAATTCTTAGGAGGTTTTTCTTTTTTTCTTTTTTCAACAAATTTCCTAACCTTTCCGTCCCCCCAAAGACATTTGTTGTTGTTTTGCTTCTGGTTTTTGTACTCTCTTCAGGGTCTTTCCTATTTGGAAGAATTGTAAGTCCCATAAATAATGGCCTGCATGGGCTCCTGGGCCCAGTGGACAATTGAAAGGACAAATCAAAGGGAACAACGTGTTAAGATGACTCTTAGAATCTACCAGAGAGTCTGGCAAAACAGAACAGGACAGCTGACACTCATGAGTCAGCATCCGACCTCCTGGAGGCTGAACCTTACTCTTCACACAACTTCTCTATGTCTCAGCATCCTTGTCTATGAGAATTATAAAAATGTGTATTCCAGGTCATGGTACTGGCTCACTGCATGACAGTCGGTTGGTACAGAAACTCATTATTTTATGTTTTGCTGTTATATACTTGTCTATAAATACATTATTTGACTCTTTTGTATGTTTATATTTTATGCATATATTTGCTGTTGTACACCACGGTTAATAGTTTTGAGCTTTATTTATGCATCTTGCTATAAGATAGAGCAAATTAGTAAACAAGCAGAAAACAACATATAAATGAGGTTCTTCCTTTCCTACGAGTTATGAACAGTGGGGGAAGAGTGGGATTCAACAAAAAGTTCCAAAGTACTTGACAAGACAGACCAGTTTTGCCTGGACAGTTCCCTCTTCAGAAGAGTGTGCTGACTTTATCAATTAAATGCTCACACATTAAGGGCCACACATGGCAGGAGGAACCTGCTGAGAAGGAAACATACTCAAAGGCACCTGATCCACATAGAGGCAGAGAGGAGAAGCTTCCCAGGGTCACGTAAGATCTAGGCTGATGAGTGGAAGGAGCTGCGTGAAAACCGAGACAGAAGCATGGTAGGAGCACTAATTCTGAAAGGACGAAGTGGTGAGTGCAGACCTCAAAGCCCAGAGACGGGTATGAAGAAACAGACGAAGTAAAACACGGCTGGGTCATACAGTCAAAGAGGGTACACTAGACAGATCAGTAGTGCCCAGAGCAGGAGGGTTCAGACACTTCAAACCAATCTATGTTATTTTTTATTTTTTAATTGCAGTTTACATTTAATATTATTTTGTACTCATTGCAGGTGTATTGCATAGTGATTAGATAATCACATACTTTACAAAGTGGTCCCCCTTGATATTTCCAGTCCCCACCTGGCCCCACACGTATTAATTACTATGGTATTGAGTACATTCTGTATACTGTCCTTGGCATTCTTGTGACTATTCTATAACCACCAATTTGTACTTTTTAATCTCTTCCCCTTTTTCACTCAGTTACCTAGGGACCATTTCCTCAGGCTAGCATCAATCTCTTAGAGAGAAAGACAAGTACCACGTGGAATCTGAAGAACAGAATAAATGAACCAACAAAACTGAAACAAACGCACAGACAGGCACAGAGAACAGACGGATGGACCAATCTATGACAAAAAGCCAAGGTGGGCATTCTGTTTCCCTGAGGGTGTGCAATGGCAGAATGTGGGGAGCTATGAACCTACAGAATAAAGGGTCCGTTTTATTTGGAATCCTTTGGGAAACCTGTGATTTTTACAACAAACTAATATCACTTTGCCCACGGCATCCTTCTTCCAGACCATATATGTGATCAGGCTGAGAACCCCAATGCACGGAGGTAGCATCCATTTTGCCCTGAGTTCACATTTCAGCAGAACAATTCCAGGATGAATCATTGCATTTGCAGGCTGTTGGTTATGCCCGGCTAAAATCCCATTCTCAGAGCTCTTTTCTACTTTGTGTTCAAGGCTGAGTTTGCAGAGATTTATGGGGAGAGTTTTTATTCTCCTTGAAAAATATAAAATCTTTCACCGCAGTATTTTTCTCACTCAGTGAGGCAATGCTGGGCCTCTTTGTTGTTACTCCCCATAAGGCCTTTTTACCCTCCACTCACATCTCTATCATTTCTAGTCAGGAAAGGAGGGCAGTAGCTGAGAACAGAGAAATTAGCCCCTGACAGGCTCTAAAAGATGGAATGGAGCCCTTTGAAATCAGTAGAATGTGAGAGAGAAACCAGTAACTCCATGAGACAAAGCTGTGAGCTGTAAAATAGGGAGTTGATTTGGGGAGGATTCCATTTCTTAAAATCCTCTATTTCTAAGACCCAGCCTGATGTGGAGTAGAGTCTGAGGAATGGGTAGCTGCCTACAGGCATGACGGAAACTCAGGGCAGGAAAAGAAACCTTCTTAAAGAAAGATTTAGATTAAGAGGGCATTGAACATCCAAGGAGGATGTGCAACAGCACCCAGTTTACAAGAAGGGGGTTTCTAAGGAAAGGAATATAGAGTATGAGCAATTGGGGAAAAGGAGTACAGAGCTGGAGAGCCAACTGTCTGGGACCAAAC
This sequence comes from Sturnira hondurensis, assembly GCF_014824575.4. Classification (NCBI taxonomy): domain Eukaryota; kingdom Metazoa; phylum Chordata; class Mammalia; order Chiroptera; family Phyllostomidae; genus Sturnira; species Sturnira hondurensis. The sequence continues at coordinate 11,311,399 of NW_028091359.1, forward strand.
TGGCTTCATGTTCACAGTGTGGCCTTGGACAGTGTCTTAAGTTCTTGGAGCCTCAATTTCCTCATCTATAAAATGGGAATAATGACAGTTCCTACCTCCCATGATTGTTACTAGGATTAACTGTGTTAATACTTATCAGGTACTTGGAGCAATCCCTGACACAGAGTAAATGCTTGTTTACAACAATAACAAAAATCTGTCATTAACTGCTACTCAAGGATGATGGAATCTACTCCAAAATTTCTGTAAATTCAAAGTGTCTGTTTCTGTGAAATGATTGGGTTTTCTGCTATGTTCCTGCCAGCTACTCTGAATCTTCCTAAAATCAAGAAGAATGTGTAAGTCTTACAGCAAAATCTACCGACTCAAAATTTGTAAACAAAACCATTTACAATATTCTTTTCAAATCTTCAGTGATATACTAACACATATACCAAGTCCCTCCGTGATGAGTACATCTACCCAGGTGGAGATGGGAAGCCCCAAACACCCTGGGGAGCTAAGCCAGGTCAGAGTTTATCTTTCTATCTCTTTGTCCCAGTTTAGAGAAAAAGAAAGGTCCTAGCTTCCAGACAGCCATGCAAACAAAATAAATGGGCATGTAAATGAGATGTGTTTTGGATGTGGGTTTGTATGCATTGGCAGGAACAGCAGTAAAACTTATGACTCTACTTCTTATTCTTTTTTCTCTCTTCTGTCCCTCTCAGTGCCAAAGGAGTTATTTTTAAAAGCATGGGTTCATGTTTTGGATGCTAATGTTATGGCAAAAGGGGAGATGACCTTTACGTTCAATTAGTAGCTGTTACACAATCGGCATGGATGGAGGATGTCACAGCTGAAGGTCTCTATGTAAAAGCTCTCTAGATGGTAAAGAGACAACCTATAGGAGCAGCCCCAGGTGATGAAGACCCACCTAAGCAGAACACATGAGCTTTCAACACACAGGGTCCCCACCAGCAAAGAGGAGACTGAAACCCCAGGACTTACATAGTGTCCTAGTTCTTCAGCATTTCTTTCCTTTTCTTTTTTCTTTTAGGCATTCTGTGGGGGTTATCATGTCCTGGGCCAACTTTCCCAGAGGGAAAGAATGATAAGTCCTCACAAACAACAACAATAACAAATGCTGACTTTGTCTGTTTTATGCACTAATGTTATTGTGCTGGGGAAGGAGAAAAAACTAAATTCTTCTGTAGCCTCATATTTTTTTTTCAGCCTTTACTTGAGGGACCAGTGGAAGCATTGCCTATATTATTCCAAAGTTTTGATAAAAAAACTGAAAAACTTAGTTCATATTCCAGATATTTTTCTTTACACAGAATGAAACAACTTGGAAAAATCTCACGAGGTCACTCACTGAGTTTCTCTATTTTCCTTTATTGATGGATGGTCTAAAACTGTCCATTAAAATATACTCCTATGAAATAGAGGCTCTGGCACAAGTAATGCCCCTATTTTATTATAAAATCTTTTATTACGAAATCATTAGCATGTAATTCAGTAACATAACAATATCACATTCAAGCACACTGTATGACATATTAGGTGAAATATTCAAATTAAAACTATAAACCATTACACCCATATTATTACCCTAACAACCACACTCAGGCAGGCCTTAATTCTGCTGGATCCTGTATATGCCAGGGGAAAAAAATGCATCTGATCTTCATTGCTAACTTTTTGTTGTAAAACAAACTTAACTTTTCCATTCCCCAATCTCTGACCCACTGATGACCTTCTGCAGTGGGAGCTGCATCTGACAAACAACTGGTATCAGATTAGACCTGACCCATCCAAGAACCAAGTAATAGCTCTTAACGAGAGGGCAGGGTCACTGGATCTCATCACATTCGCATAGAAAGAGAGTAAGATTTAAATAACAAAAATGAGTACTATTTGAAATTTGTATTTCTTTTTTTGCACCAACGGAAAGATTACGTAGTAGTTCTGAGACCCTGTTAGAATAACTAATACTGTCTTCTGACATAAACAACCTCTAAGTACCGGAGGCTTAGCCCAACAGAGATGTATTGCTCACACATGCAGAGACCCCTGGAGGTGGCCCTGGGCCGTCTCCCTCAAACAGCTCATTGGTTTGGGTGCCTTCTGTCGTAAGGCCCTGCCATCTTGGAGCCCTTTGCTTACAGCTATACAGATGATGACAACAGAGAGAGACTGGAAGCTCAGGTAGACCAGTCTGGAAGAAGGTAACAGACATTTCAACTGCTTTAAATGGCACTTGACTTGCTACTGGCCATGACTTGAGCCTCACCATATTTTATCTCCCAACAACCTGTTACACAATTGCTGGGTCTTTGGAAATCTCACACACACTCCTCTTAAAGGGTGAAGAATCAGACAAGTGGACACGCCAGCACACAACCGCCAGAGACTGAGTTATTGGTAAGGAGTTCGTAGAAATCACCTCTAGAAAAAGTAGCAATCACATCTGCAACACATGACCAACCACTCTCTCTTTAAATGTTTCTCCCAGCTCTTCAAGGACTTAAGATAAATAAATACGCATGTTTTTAAAATGGCCCTTCTAATATAATTCAGTGATGGGGTTTGTTTGAACCAAGACAGCGGGCCCAAAATGAATTCACTTTGTGCTAAGCCCCACATTATCAAACTGAAACTTCATTATGATTTCGGCTCGGCTCTCCCATTTCAGAAATAGTAAACCGGAAATGGGATCTTAAACCAGTGGATCAGGAATCGCCTAATGAGCAGATTAGGTCATCTGCCGGGTAGAACCCTGCCATCCCCTAAAGGCACGTAACTCTGCGATAACCAACCCAGCTTTTTTGCCTAACGCAACTTCCTGTTCTCCCTGCTTCTGCCTGTATAAAAGCCTTTCATTCTGCACAGCTTCTTCCTATCTGCTAAATTGGATGCTGCCTGATATGAATCAACACTTGCTGAAATAAACTCTGAACTTTTTCATATGCTTTAGTTTATCTTTTAACACTTCGGTGTCAGAAGAGACAACGAAGGAGACACCCCTCACCAACCTCCCCTACCCCCCCGCCCCGCATCAACCAGCAACAAGGCGTTGGTACCTGTGGGACTCCTCCAATGGAGCTGGGGGATTTCACGCTGCCTCTGGAGGTGTCGAGTAAGTCGCTCTGGAATCCTAGCACAGTTTTTGTTTTGAGCTTGGAGACTTATCATTTCTTCTTCCAGACTGGGTGTGGAAACAGGTGAGACTGGCACTGGGGCTGACTTAGAGAAAACTGCTGGGGCTGACCTTGGACGGACACCGACGTCAGAGTGACGCTGCGTCAGCCTAGGGGGCCTACGTTAGCCTGGGGTGCTGACGTCACTGTGGGAGGTTGACATCATCCCTGCACCGACTGAGAAACCCAACTGGATCCAGGTCATCCTGCGTTTGACTTAAATTGTTCTGGGTCCAGCGTAATGCCACAGGGACATCAAATGTTGTTTTAAGGATAAACAAGAGGGTTCACCTTACCAAAAATAATCTTGAACTCCAGGGGCCACAGTAGAGACCTCTTAACCGTCCTAGGTAAGTTTATTCATGTACTGAGGTGCCCTAGAGACAAAGGGGTCTCAGCCCAGCACTCACTCTAGAGGGTAAAGGGAGAACTAATTTTTCTCCTCTGCAGGTTGTAGTGACCAGGATGAAACCTGCTGGCACACCCCACTCTCCAAAACCCTCAGCGAGGATCCTGGAAAAGCTGACAAAGCCTACAAAGGATGGGCGTTATCAATGTCATCGCTCTCTGATCTCTCTCTGTGGCGCCTGGCAAGAAGGAAAGGTTAACTTTCATGTTGTCCCTTCCTCTCCGAATTCAGATTGGCAGGGGAAAATTTTTCCAAGAATTAGATCTTTGAATTGCGACTTCTGAATTTGCTTTTGGGTACCCATTATTGGGTGTTGGTATTGGGTACCCAGGAAAAGCTATTGCCTCATGTTTGTCTCAGTATTGTGTTTCGAGAACACAGCTTGCTTGTGTCCATGACCTCGGAGCCTTGTGTTAGTATTTTATTTACAAACAATACAGGCAAAAATACAGCTGGACGGAAATGTGGATGGCACTCCATTTGCAGCTGGGGTTCTGCCAACTATTGCCAGCTCTCAGGGGAATTGTCTGAATCTTTATTTTGGCTCTCTCTGGGAGTGGCTTTGGTTTGGGGAAGAGTAGTATCTGTTGCACCCTCTTTAGGGACACCTCCAGTGTCCATGGGTGTTTAGTAATGCCAAGAATATTTGCTGTTTGTCTCAGCTGAAACCTGACATGATATTCAGAAGGAGATGTGTATGTGTACATGTATATTATTATATTACATATTTTTAAATAGTTCTATGGTCGGAAGTTGGCCAAATTAGAAGCTGATATTCAGAACCTAATAGGAAATTTTCAAAAGCCTCTTTCCCTGAGCTAGAATAAAATTATGTACCTTGAAGGAAAGAAAAACATTATGGTGCTTTTGTAGAAGGATTCACCAAAACATTCCAAAGGCACACAGCTCTAAATCTAGAACATGGGGTCCTTCTGATTTTCATCTTAGTTGACCATCTTCTCCCTGAGATAAAGAAGGAAACTGAATGTAACATAATTGGGTGAGTGGGTCAGGATCTTACATTTACAATATATTTAATCTTACCGCTTTTGTTTAGTTGCATACTTCCTCTCTCAGCCCTTTTAAAAAGGCTGTATTAGTTTCTCTAACCTCTGAGCCCATGGTCAAAAAAATGAGAATTTCAAGTTTACCTGTACCTTCTCTACTTACCAGTTCACCCCAAGCAAGCACACAGGCAAGCACTCTGTCCATTCAGGTTCTCCAGGAAGGAGAGACCAAGATGAAACTATTGGGTTGGCCAAAAAGTCTGTTTAGATTTTCTGTAAAACTAAACACAGATTTTTCATTTTCACCAACAACTTTACTGATTTGGATATTTTGGGTATGTCAGCTGTCTTCTGCATGGTCTGATGTTGATTGTTCTCCATTAATGTCTTGATTTGATCGCTGTCGACCTCAGCTTGTCTACCCAACTGTGGAGCATCGTCCAGTGAGAAATCTCTAGCACAAAACTTCACAAACCACTTTCGAAACATTCGATCAGTTATGGCACCTTCTCTGCACACTATACAAATCTTTTTGCTTGCTTTTCAGTTGCATTGGTACCTTTCTTGAAATAATAAAACATAATAGGCTGAAAATGTTGCATATTTTCTTCCATCTTCAAAATAAAAATGGCTACACAAAAATTCACCGATTTTGATCTCTTTTTAAATGCCTGCTTATATGAAAGCTGTCACAATACAATCTAACAAAATTGTGTCGAATGAAGTTAAAGACAACTAAGTGCCACTATTAGTCATCTTACGGAAAAAACGAACGAACTTGTTGGCCAACCCAATAGAAGTGGTTTATTGCATGAAAGGCAAATGGGAGATGAAGGAGGGAAAAGCATTTTAATGCAGATCCAACACCCAGAAAAGGCCAAAGGGGAGGCAGGGCCTCGGACTGCAGTGCAGCTCCGAGACATCTCAACCAGCCCATGGAGAGCCACGGAGCGAAGAGAATTGGACAGAAAAGGCTCACATACAGTCTCCATGCTGTGCCGAGTCGTTGGCTGGTTGCAGGCTGGGAAGAGCACAGCAAAGGCACACACATACACGGGTGACACTTCGCTAGTTCTGTTTGACACAATTTATTTGCTTTACATTGAAATGGTACTCAGTGTGGCTTTGTGTCGTTTCATACACACATACATACACATATACATATGTATTTACATGTGATTCATTCAATAAGAATTTACAGAGCTTCTACTTTCATCTGCATTTGATGATGGAAATAATCTATTTTCAATTCCCATTTCCAGCCTTGATACATTTTTTTTCTCTCAATTTTATTTACCTCTAATATTTCTGGAGTAAATCTAAGTAATTTTATCCAAAGTGTGCACAAGTAGCCTATAGTGTCTATATTCTCATCTCTGAGAAAATCTGTTGCTTTTGCACATAACATGGCATAGTGTGGAACAGTTGACTCTTAACACTCCAACCACTGTAGGGATGCCGAAGTTAGCTTAGTGTTAAGTATGACTAAGAATAAAGGACTTACTTTTGTTCTTTTGTATGTAATCTATATTCCTGGTTGAATAGGTAGATAATTTTTTTTAATTCTTAAAATGCAAACACTTTTTTCAGTGTACGTTTATGGGTGAGCTCTCCTTTTTTTTTAGTCTGTTTTTCAAATAAATCTTGCCTGGAAATTGAAGGGCCTCATTATTCATAGGTTTGGGCCTCTTTTTTAAAGCAGGAATTATTTCTTTTCTAGATTCAACGATCCAATAACCACTTCTACACCCATTATTCAGTTCCTCTGCCTAGATGCAAAAGCACCGTGCTATTACTTTTTATCTGAAAACGTACTGGAAATAAATATTCTATGCTTTTCGACGTCAGCTTAACATTCCTAAGAGCTATTTTGCTGGCCGTGCCACTAAGCCCTGCTTTTAAGGCATCACCCTGAAACTGGTCACCCCATGCCTTTACTTCTATTTCTTACCCAGTCTCAAGCACTCCTCTGGGAAGCAGAAAGAGGTCTCTTAATCATCTGTGTTTTATTAAGTGTCTAATAGACTATAGGAGAAAGCCAATTCTCTGTTTTCCTAACATTTCAGCTAAGTACCAGAATTTGGGGCCAAACAGTTACAGCAAACCGTTTTCTAATAGGAAAAAAAGAAAAAGTGCCTCAGGAGTTCTGTAATGTCCTAAACAAAGCAAAAAAAAAAAAATGAAACAAACCCCATCATCTTGGGTGTCTAGCACTCCTATTTAAGGCTCTTCCACCAGAAACCAAGTGCAATTCAATTTATCTCAAAAAAGACGAAAGGGTGACTCAATGTGGCTGTAATTTGAACTGTACAGTTCTGGGGAGCCTCTGCGTTTCTAACCTGAGACGTAGACCACGAAGCTGCCTCCCCCAGTGAATTTGGTTTCTTCGATTTCTTTGGTGCAGAATGTCTGAGTCACGATGAACAAAACACTACACGAATCTTTACCTTTGAAAGAGCGTTAAAGTGGCATTGATTGATTTGGCGGGATGTTGGCATCTCTGTTCTGTTCTCTGAATATTTGGAAAGACTTTATTTGATTCTGGTTCTATTAGTAGGGAAGATTACAAAGCAATATCATCTTCCACCTCTCAGCCTGAAAACCCTGACCATTGATTGACCCTCCTCCTCCCCTAAATGGACCTTTCTGGCTGTTCTTAGCAGTGTGTACACAGCAAGACACTTGAAAAAAAAAAACACTGAATGACCAAGGTTTTAATGACAACAGGTCTAATCAGAGAACACAACGAGACTAGTACTTTGTGTACTAGTACACAAAGCATTTATTTATTTACTTACTTACTTACTCATCGAACATTTCTTTTTAAATTAATTTTTAAACTATTTTATTTATTTATTTTTTGAGAGAGGGGAAGAGAGAGAAAGAGGGAGAGAGAAACATCAACATGTGAGAGAAACATTAATTGGCTGCCTCTTGCATGGCCCCAACCCAGGCATGTGCCCTGACTGGGAATCAAACCGGCAGCCTGTCAGTTCGCAGGCTGGCACTCAACCCACTGAGCTACACCAGCCAGGGCTCATCAAACATTTTAGTGCCTTCTATGCCTATCCACTATTCCAAATGCTCAGGATACAAAGAAGAAGAAGACCTAGGCCCTTGAGGAAAAGTCCAAATGGCCTACAATCATAATAACAACAAAGCGGAGGAGAAAGTTAAGCAGGAGAAAAAGAGATGTATTATTTACCCTTGTTTTACAGATGACAAAACTGAGTCACAGGGAGGTAAAGGAAAAGACCCAAACACACACCATTTGTAATGAGAAGGATCGAAATTCTAAGGCTTGAGTTGGACCTCATACAAAGTCATCATCTCCATGCCTTAATAGAAGACAGAAAAAATGCATTATAAGAGCAGGTCAATATAATCAAATGGATTAGTCTGAAGTCAGAGTCACAGCCATGCTCCAAATGCTCCATCCTGTAGACTTGAGTTTCACTTTTCAACTCTCTCTGTTACTTTTGAGGGTCTCTGGGGTGTTTGGCACGTGCTGATAACCATATTTTTCTTCTCCTTGAGATTCTGGCATTCCATCTGCTTTCTGCCTAGCAGAGGGATGGAAAATGCAGAGCCAGGCACCCTAAGTGTGTACTTGCATGAAGAAAATGACACTGTAGGAATCGTTTTAGGAAGCTGAATTCATTCAACACACATGAAACAAAATTCTAGCGTGTGAAAGGCATGCTATGGAGTGCAAACGAAGCGCCACTCTGACTGCCAAGGATCACACGCCCGGGCGCCTAATACCAGTCCTGCAACACAAGCTCAGTGCACTGAATCTGGTGGCCCCGCCTTCTGGATCAGCAGGGACGAGACCAGTTACATTACAACTGTGAATGGGGCCAAGTTTCATGCTCAGGAATACCCTCACTTGGATAGTAGATGGTAAGGCTATTCTCACTTTAAGAAAGGTGCATTTAAAGTATTATCAGGAGACAATGAGAGAGCAGGAGAGCAGCAAGTTGTCCATAGGAGGAGGGTCCAGTCTCTCGATGAGTTTGTTTCGTGGTTTATACAAAAATCACTGTTTTGCATTTTACCTGCTAATTAAATCATCCTGTGTTCATACACTGGCAGAGAAAGGGGTATCTAAAAAAGAAAATATCTAAGTTGTCTAATGCATGAGTTGCATTCTTCTTATTAAAATGAATAATTCCTAAAAGAAATTTTTGAATACCTACTACATGCCAGGTACTGCTCTAATGGAGTGGGTCATTGTCATTTGAACTAGACTGTCAATACCTTACATACAGGGACTCAGACACACAAAAATGATACTATAACACACTAAGTAGAAAGATAAAGTATATACAAAGTGTTAAGGGAGAAGAGGTCTTTAACCCAAGCTGAGGATTCAGAGAAACGTCCTGGAAAAAACAATTGAACTAAATATTAAAACCCTGATACCAAAAAGGGAAAATGAATAAATAAATGGATTAGTTTAAAATACTTTAATTATCTTAAAGTTTAATTAATTACATTTACAAAGTTAAAAAGTCAAAGTTGGGATGGAATCCAAGGCATGGAGAACAGTCACCCAGCCACCATCAGACACGTACCTCGCTCACCTTTGGAGGTAATTATGCCCCCTGCAAACAACAGGATGACACATGTCTAGCAGAAAGTGACAAATCTAGCCAGATGTAATTAGGCCTAAAGGGAGCTAAGCCCCAGGCATTCCCAGATGCCTCAGTTTGAAGCCAGCTCTTAAGGAACCCATGTTATAACAGGAGTCCCTCACTAATTAAATAGAATTTATTTGATTACTTAAACTATCTTCCCCTAATTTAGGAGGATGCCTCTCTAGTCTCATGCTGTGGTTTCAAGTTAATTGATTCGAAGAGCATCTTAAGATATGCTTGATTTCCTATTGCCTGTGGTCAGCTTGATGACCAACAGAAAGTTAATCAATTGGTCAACTGGATGTTGCAAATCCATTTAACAAATATCTTTCCATATCTGTTTCAACATCCTTTATGTACATCAAGTACAATAACATGTTGCTGATATTTTACTGAATTTACCCTATCCCCCTAATCCACCAACATTTAGTATCACTAATTACATCAGTGTCTTAGTTTTAGAGGTATTCATTCTTAATAGGGCCGTGTTGATCACAGCCTTGTTTCAAGATGCCCACAAACCACCTAATGGGCTTCTGTCCGTCTTCTGCCTCATGGTTTGATGTCTTCCGCGTCTTCCCTGCTGTTTTACATAAAGTCCAACGTTCCACTGGAAGCACCTCGTGGGGTGGAGTCGGGGAATGAAGGGCGGAATGGTGAGGTGGTGGGACAATCGGGACTCTGCCCCACTGACCTCTGCTTCTGGTGCAGCGGCTTCCTTCTCTCTACTTCCTTGACACAGGGGTTCTAGTTGGCATTTCACTTTTAAAATTCTGTGGACCAAAACCTGTAGGTTAAAACCATGGATCCATCCTTGAATTAAATTTTTCCTGGGAGTGAAGTCACTTCAAGATGCCTAAGGATGTTCATTTCTGTTTAAGTCTGTGGGATTGTGCAGGGAGCCTATCTCTGATGGACTCGACAATTTGTACTCCGATACCTTTCCTGTCCCGCTCTTTATGCAGAGCAGCTGCAGAGAAATACTCAAATGCATACACAGAGGAACTAATTTCAGAAAGAACACAGCAAGATAAACGGAGCGGCAGCCTAAGCTCTGGGCTAAGAATCACCTTTTTGCCTCTGTCTCAGAATAACTGAGTAAGATGATAAATGAAAGAATCTGAACTACTCCCCTCGTTTCCACGCCATCCCTAAAATTCTGTCTGTGCTGAAAATTTTGATGTCAGGCTGGGCTGCAAAGGCACTCTCTTTTTAACTGAATACCCAGGAAGACATCAGCATGATAGGGCTTCATACGTGGGGAAGTAGAAACACATACTCCATGAATTCTGTTCCCTTCTGCTTCTGTCCAGGCATGGAGTGGAAAGAAGAATGGAGGGAATTGGAGCTCTAGAAATTGTAGAGCACGGGAGAAGGCGAAGAAAGAAGCTAGTACTTCCAGGCCACCTATGAGATGTCCACTGAGAAGGATACATTCTCATGTTTTGTCCCTTCAATCCTCACAACAATCTCCCAAAGTAGCCATTATTATACTCAATTTAGAAATGAGGAGCTTTGGGGCCTGAGCCAATAATTAGCTTGCCTAGGGCTACATAGCTCCTCAGAGACCGAGCTGTAACTAGAAGAGACGTCCATGCAATTTCAGAGCTTGATAGGCTAGGCTTATTTTTTATTTAATGTGAAGCAGTGAGTAAGTCTCTGTCATTAGAAATGTGGATAGAAATTCTGCCAGTGTCGAACCTGGTTAAACTGTCACAATATTACAGTTCTGGGAGGCGGGGGGGGGGGGGGAAGACTTCTGACTTGGTTGACAAAGATTCCTAATGAGGGGAATAAAGATCTTTATAGAAAGTTGAGTTTAATTTGTTAAGGGCTAGTAACTGCGATGCCTAGTTGTATTTAGGACTTTCAAGTCTTGGTCTAATTATATATCACTTTTTTAGAGCCATAATGTTTTTATTAAATTTACTGAGGTGATATTAGTTAATATGATTACATAGGTTCATTGTGTGCCCACCACCCCCCCACCCAACGTTAAATCTTCTCCCCTCACCATATAATCCCCCTTTACCTTTTAATACCCCGGCTCTCCTTCCTAAATGCTGTCTGTCTATGAGTTCTGTTTGTTTCCCTGTGTGTTCTTCTGCTGCTTTCAGTGTTGTATCCCACAAATGAGTGAAGTCATATGGTTTTGGTTAACTTTTTCTATCTGATTTATTTCTATTAGCATGATCTTCTCAGGATTCCTCCATGTTGTATTCAATGGCAGTACTTCATTTTTTTCTTATGGCTGAATAGTATTCAGACATGTGGCAGAATATGTCTTACATCTTCTTTATCCAGTCATGTGTTCAAGGACATTTGGTCGTTTTCATGTCTTGGCCACCGTAAATAATGCTTCAATGAACATAGGCATGCATACATCTTGGCGAATAAATGCTTTCAAATTTGGGGGGTAGACACTGAGACAAAGAGTTGCTGGGTCATATGATAACTGGTTTCTTAGTTTTGGGGGGACTCTCCATATTGCTTTCCCTAGTGGTTGTACCAGTTTACATTCCTACCAACAGTGAATGAGGATTCCTTTTTCCTCACAACCTCTCCAGCACTTGTCATTCTTTTCTTAGCAATCTATTACACTGGAAAGATTGTATGCTGGGTTGTTTGTTCAATATTTTGTTATCTTATTTAAATAGCAGCCCTCATCTGAGAATGTACTAGGATTTCTTTTATTTGACCATGCACGTGGGCAGCCTTGCAGACTGAAAGAGAAGATGAGGCTAATAATGGATAGAAGCATGTTCTGTAGTGGCCAGATCCCCACACTCAACAGAAATAAATGGCCTCTTACCCTGGCTGGCATAGCTCAGTGGATTGAGCGCGGGCCTGTGAACCACATGATCGTGGTTCGATTCCCAGTCAGGGCACATGCCTGGGTTGTAGGCCAGTTCCCAGCAGGGGACTCACGAGAGGCAAACCATACATTGATGTTTCTCTCCTTCTCTCCTTCCCTTCCCCTCTAGAGATAAAATAAATAAAATCTTTAAAAAATAAAAATAAAATAAATGGCCTCTTGACACTGGTCTTGCAAATAGATCCTCTAGAAGGATAGTAAGTGGCAAAAGCTTATCATGATGTCAGATTTCCTAAAAAAAGCTTCACCTGATCATTAAAATTGGACTAAGAAGAAAATATTTCCAGGAAAACTATCCCCTATTCCCAGACCTCAGAGGGTCTCTGCAATTTTACTGGAGAGTGAGAAGAATTGTGGTGAAGTTGGAGGGAAGGTTTCGATCAGCCTCATTTGAGATGCTACCAGGAAGGAAGCCCCCGAGAGAGTGGGAAGGCCTCTTCTGACCCCTGACCCCTGACCCCCTCAGTCACCATCTTTCACCTGCTGCAGCATCTTTGAAACTTCTGACCTCCATTGTCCGATATGCCATTAAGAACACCCTTTTGTTTTATAATAATGAAAAAAATGAACCATTAAAAACTCAAGCCATTCTCCAAAGGGTATAATTGTAAGGAGTATTAAAGGTGAGATGCCATGGGGTAAAAGGATGCGGCCATCATTGACTTCCCATTCAACTTCTTGATGAAGAACTTGCAAAGAAGCAAAATCCAGCCCCACATCCAATAGATTAAAAAAACTCAGGATCTTTTATGTTGCCCGGCAGCACCAGAAACTGTTAAAATGAAATAAAAACACGTTGCATTTTCTGCCAAAGTTATAAAATGCATAGCAAGAACCCTCACTGGGAGATCCAGGCAAGGGTGTGGATATCCCAGGAACCAGGCAAGGAAATAACAGCAGACACGGATGGACGTCAGTTTCTTTCTAAAAACCCCGGACACCAGGGATCCAGAGATATAGGACGCTACCATACTCTGTTTTTAAAGCAAGACAACCCAACTGCAGCTCCCTAGGGAGAGCCCTACTTCCCAGAGCCTGTCTGCAGGAGGAGCCTGGCATTTCCTCTTTAGCAGCGCTGTGCAGCCAGCACAACAATCAAGCTGTGATTGGGAGCTGAGCGCGGTAGTTAATTAAGGCTGCATCTTTTATTCTCCAGGGCAATTCAGCCCAGCTTGAATGAGCCCCAGAGTCAGTCCTCGGTGGGAATGTCTCCCTGGGCAGTGGGAGAATCCAGGCTCATCAGCATGACAATAGCCCCCAGGATGCACTTGGACTGATGTAATGGCCAGAGTTAGAGGTGGGGGCGGTGGGGATGAAAGCCTCCTAGCAGAGGCCTGGAGCGTTTGCAGCTGACTGGGGCTATTTCAGTGCATGAAATTCCTTCTCTTTCTTCCTTTCTTCCTTTTATAAGAGATGTTTGCTAATTGGTAGAGCTCAGAAAACAATATACCATTAAGAATCCCTTTCCTTTCTCCCGCTCACCCTACCCCCTCCCCACACTCCCAGTTTTAAAAAGTCCCTTCCTGCTTGCTTTGCTGGGAATCTCAACTTTTGTTCTGTGGTTTGCATCGTCTTAATTTTTCTTTCTCTTGAACCTGGAATTTATAAACAACCAATTTACTAAAAGAGACTCTGCCCCTGATTCTTCTGTACCAGGGTTTCCCCTCACACACTCTCCGCCTTCGAGAAGCCTGGCTGCGGTCCTGCCACAAGTCATGCGTTTGCCTCGTACACGATACATTGATGTAAAACATTTTGGAAAAGTGAGTCATGGAAAGTTAATCTGATTTGCCATTACTTTTTTCTTTTTAAAAAAACCACGAGAACTTATTTAAAGCTGGAGCAATTGAATCATTTAAGTTGATAGGATCACAGTCAAAATGTAGGCAGCGTGGGCGGTGGTGCCCATGGAGAGTGTGGCAAGCAATGGACGCAGGGCTTTGGCTCTGCTGTTGACTCAGTAAGCGACCTGAGCGAGAGACACTGTCTTCCTCTCCTGCCTGTGTCTCTGCGCTCATCTGTCCAAGGGGATGGAGGAACTCAGTGACGACTAAGGCCCCTCCCGGGCTAGGACTGGTTGTCAACACAGAACATAAACTCTGATAGGCCAGAAAAGGTTCAATGTGTTACTTCTCCAAAAGAACGAGATGCTCATTTTTCTTTTAGTTTTTAAATGAATGCTCTTAATTATTCTGGATGAGGTTTCCAAATGACACAGACCACAGATGATACTCTGCAATGATTCTGACTCCCCTGGGAGGTTGGCAGCTGGGGAACAGAAATGAGAGCACCTGGGAGAATGTCATGGACTCTCCAGAGCATGGGGGGTCCCAAGAACGGGCATCTCTGCATCCTGGCCCCTACTTTGTAGTTTGCCTCATTGTCCCCCTTATCCAGCATTTGTGGGACCCCCACAGAGGTTTGAAGGTCTGTTAAGTGTTTCCTGAAGTCAAACAACATCTTTAAGTGGTCTAGTGGTCTAGATTTATCCCTGAAGTCACAATCTGTCACTCCAGCCTCTTTCTTACCACTCTCATCAAATTCTGTGAGTTGATAATTATTTAAGCTATCCCACCCTCTTTCCCCCAGGAGTAATTTTATTTTTATGGAGACTAAAGTCATCAGGAGCTCTGGAGGGGCTGGAAGTGGTTCTTCAGGGAGTCGGGGAGCCCCTTGGAATTATCTTTACTTTGAATATGTATTCATATATGTGTACATTGTACTGGGGAGAATGTCCAGGACTTTCATTTGGCTAACACGTTGGTAACCGTCATCATCTTAGATAAACTATCTGAAGGTCGAAGGTAGGACTTATAAGTGGGTGTGCGGGGTTCTTTGGAAAAGATAGTAATGCTGGGAGAAATAGAAAGAACAGGAAAAGAGGAAAACCAAGTATATGATGAATTGACCCCATAACAGAAGCCACAGGTACAGCCTGCAAGAGTGGACCAGGGCTGTGGAGGACAGGATATTGTGGGTGTCACTCACTCACAGGGTTGCCAGGAGTCAGAGCCAGCTTCAAGGCATGGTGCACTCATCAGAAGTGAAGGCCGAGAAACTCCGGGTCTGTATGGATGGTTATCTCTTCTTTCGGCTACTAAAGTAAACCCTGTGATATTCATAAAATTCTTGGGAATTATCTGCAGAACTGACTTCAGTTCTTCATCTTATGGCTTTCTGAGATTTAACAGGAAAATAAACAAAATAAGAAATTCTCAGAAGCTATTAAATCTACAACCCCTTAAATAAAATGTAACACTCTGGAGTCAAAAACCAGGGCTCTGTCACCAAATAATTTCAGTTACAGGGTTATTTCAGGTGAGCCAGGGGTTTGACTTCACGATTCCCGTCTTCTCCCAACACAGGAGAATTCCGGTGGATCCCCACTCTCCCCTCAGCAAAGATCCTACCCACAGTATCCAGTTGAAAAGCCTCTTTGAACTTGGTCGGGGTCCCCTTTATTATCATT
Organism: Sturnira hondurensis; assembly: GCF_014824575.4. Lineage (NCBI taxonomy): Eukaryota > Metazoa > Chordata > Mammalia > Chiroptera > Phyllostomidae > Sturnira > Sturnira hondurensis. The sequence goes on from NW_028091359.1 coordinate 11,326,978, forward strand.
ATTATAAAACTTGAGAGAAGAATGCAGCTCACTTAGTATGTTTCTCAGGCCCAAGTCTGAGGTTGAGTAGAGGGATCCAAGTTCAGTGGCTTTTCAAAGGTGCCAGATGTATCATCAGAATTTGTCTTGGCACGGAAACAGACACACACGCATGCACGCATACACCAGCACACACTCGCACACACACCCAGACAGCCATAGTTGTCTTCTCCAAAGGGAAAGCCAGTCCCAGTCCCGGGCATGGAGACTGTTTGCAGCTGGGAGAACAATATGGTAAAACGACGACGGCACATCCCCTCACCCCACCCCACCCCCAGAAGCAGCCAAAGAAATCTTTGTCCAGCCCAGGTGTTGGCTGTGTCCTCTTCGCTGACATCCTGTCTTGAATTATTCAGGCTCATTCATTATGTATCCTACATAGACACAATTAAATCCTTAACTTTCCCCTCAAGAGAGCAACCAAGCCCCCAGCAACGAAAGGACAGTAGTGTTCCTCCCAGCCTCCTGGAAAAGCTGATGGCCACGGGAACGGTTTTGCAAAGAGGCACTGAGCTGAGGGCCTCTCTGCTCTAAAAATCAGAACCGCACTGCCCTGCCAAGTTATTTGACTGTAGAAACAGCTCCCATGGAGGTTTCCAGGATGGGGGGAGCTAAGGAAGTCCTGAGCGATTCAAATTGAGGAGTTTAGGGTCTGCATACATCCCCAGAGGGGCTTCAGAGCTACACACACACATTTTATTTTGATGATAAGCATTCATTTGTTTCTGTAAGGTCGAAAGCTGTGAATAGACTCCAGGTCCCTGCCAAAGAAACTCTGAGTGGGGGCAGGGGTGGTCGGCAAAGTCTCAGCCTTGTGTCTGCTTGAGACCAACAATGAGATAATAACCATGGGCTTTTGAACACACACACACACAACTGTGTTCATTCCCTTGGGTCTCACAGTAACTACTGGTTTATACAGAAAGGCCCCTTGCAAGATGGCTCAAGGCATTTCTAAGCAAATCAGTGATAAAATTATACCTCGATTGGGTTTAGGCCAGGAAGTAGACAGAAGAAGGTAGGACAGGGAGTTTTCCTCCCCATTAGTATAACCCTTTGTCCACTGGGAGCCTAGAACTTGACACTGAAGCATTCTGACCACCTCCATACACCAACCAAATCAGTTATTTGCCATTGTCCACCTCTGCCGGCGGACAGAGGTGGACAGACTTGACCAGAGGAAAATTCATCATACTTTTTAAATTCTTTGTGGCAGACATTGGTAGGCACCAAAAACTGCAAGGTAGGTAAGGTTTAATGATTTCCCCCACAAACCTACTAACCAGTTATAATCACACCAAGTGTCAGATCCAATCTGTCTCCCCAACACACACACATACACACATCCAGATATTAATGTAAACCTTTATTAGCAAGTGAGTACAAAATAGCCCAGAGGAGCTGTCCTGTGAGCCCAAAGACACATCTGTGCTTTGTCCTTAAGGGGATCTCAGTCCACCTTCTATGAAAGGTTTACTCAAAATAGACATGATAATGACCTACCAGCAGAACTGTTATCCTCCTAGTTGGTCCCAAGTCACTATCTCCTCTAAACAAGTCTTTCTCAAATATCCCCACCCAGGGATATTTGTTAATGACTAAAGACACAGGTTGACAAAACAGAAGGGGAAGAAGGAGAGATTCTACTGGCATCTAGGAAGTAGAGACCAAAGATGTTACTGAACATCCTATAACGCACCGGACAGCCCCCAAGGCAAAAAAATTATCCATCCCCAAATGTCAGTAATGCCTTGGTTGAGAAACCTTACTCAAAGCCAATGGCTGAATGTAAGGCCTTTTGGATATTAACCCTCAGTAGCCAACCCTGTCGTAAAAGTTACAGCCCTTGCCGGATTCTTATGCCCTGTACCACAGGGCCCAGAGGCCTTCAAAATATTCTAGCCAAGCCACATCTCCCAAGCACTCTTTGTTTTTAAGATTTTATTTATTTTTTAGAGAGGGAAAGGAAGGGAGAAAGAGAGGGAGAGAAACATCTATGTGTGTTTGCCTCCCATGTGCCCCCACAGGGGACCTGGCTGGCAACCCTGGCATGTGCCCTGACTGGGAATTGAACCAGGAACCCTTTGGTTTACAGGCTGGAACTCAATCTACTAAGCCACACCAGCCATGGCTCCCAACCACTCTTAAGTCAACATTGCTTCCAAACATCCCTATCCTGATTGACAAACTACTAATTCACAGACAGACTATTAATTAGCTGAAGTCTGTATTAGCAGAGATTTATGTGACAGATGCACTTATAATAACCATGTCTGGAATGTAGTGTTTCCAATATATTTCCAGCAGCCACCTGTTAGGTTTAGATTGCTGATTAAAATCATAATGTTATATAGAATATAAGTATAGTATGTGTGTACACACACACAATATCAGAATTTATGCTAAAATACAATGCATTATAGACATCTCACACTGGTCCCTCGGTGTGTGTCGAGGATCCAATAATGGAATAGGACTCAGCTCAATAACTTAAGTGCTTTATTTTTATTTGCACCACTAGTTAAAGGCCAAACAGAGACAAACTCAGGCCGCCAGACCCTAAGAATCACGCCTGAGACATCTCCCAGGATGGAGTGAAGACCCAGTAATTCCCTGAAAGTTACATTCTTACCCCAAGAACATAACTTTGGGTTGACTTTTGTTCATCCTCCAAGGATCCTAAAATCCTTTCCCTGACAATTCTGAGCACCTGTCAGTTGCTGAGTTCCCAGAGACAAAGGAATGTTCAGATAAAACAAAAGACTCATTTTACACAGTAATTTCAACAACTTTTCATTTAAACTTTTATAGATCTTCTAAGTTGACTGGATACAGAGTTTATGCCCCTGGCTCTCATTTTCACTCTGTATAGATGCCGACAAACTGGGATTTTTAGCAAAGAAACAAAGGTAGAATCACCTAATACCACACAAGCCTCATTATTATTATCAGCCTGTGTATAAAGAAAAAAGAAAATCGGCTTTAGTTCTATTCTCTGAAAGAGGAAATGGCAGATCAGAATGACTAAGGGCATTTCCACGTTCCCTATTAGGATGAATTGTGACATGGTAGGTCCAGGGTTGGGGACCCAGGAACTTCCAGGGATGGTTATATTATCCCAGGCATCCTGAGACAGGGAAAGGTATTACCTGTGTCACTGTATCAATTGGCCTTATTAAAATGAGATACTGTAGAGCGAAAGGTTGTTATTTACAATTAGGCTGATAGGCACAGTGGAACTCATGGTCACTCTGTAGCCCCAATTCTAAAACTTGAGTTCTTGAAGGGACGTGAGTGATAGGCGTTCATTGAAAATAGATACAAGCTCCTCAGACAAAGGGCAGAGGCAGATTCAAGAACCAACACTGGATGAGCAGAGAACTGTGGGGAAAGCCGTACAGTGAAGCAGGAACAGGATCCTAGACGGGGCTGCAAACACTGCCCACATCCCACGTTGGCCATGGACCTGCTCAAATACATGAGCGTGCAGCACACAGAATCGGGAAATGGAGGAGGAATAAGTGACCATGGTTTCATTCCCCAGCTCAATCCTTACCTGTGTTCACTTTTAATCATCTGCGTTCATTCTTTGCCTCTGTTGACTTGGAGTATAAAAAAGAAAGGAAACGCTGGTTGTGACTGAGCCTCACCTGAGTTGAATGAGATGGCATCAAACCAGGCCCTCCTGGAATTTAGGGAGATGGAGCCGAAACAAGGGGCTGTGTTGGAGTCAGGCAGGGAGTCACACAGGGAAGGTGTACATTAATTTTACAGGCCTCACCTTACATCGGTCTTCAATTCCGGCTTCAAATCCTGCCTCTCCTGCTTTACCAACTGCGTGACATGAGAAAGAAGGATACACCCTCCGTGAGGTCAGGGCATCATGCCTATTTTGCTTATGAAGGTATCCCAAGTGCCTAGAATAATACCTGGCAGAACACAGGTATTACAATAAAAAAAAATCTGTTAACTGATCAATTGGATGAGTTACCTACTTTCAGCATCAGTTTAACGGGTTGTTCAGAGAAGTAAAAGTGTTGGTAGATGAAAAGCTCTTAGACGGTGCCCAAATATGCACAAAAATGGCAAGCTGTCATTATTATCAATGCAGTGTATGAGAGGGACAAAGTCAGAGAAATCCATGCAACTCTTTCCCTAGGTAGTGTTCTGAGTTGAGGATGTAACACTTTTCTTTTTAAACCACAAGTGATCAAATCCCAAGCATGTCCATAGAAACAATTTCACTGCAAGATAGAAGCTAGAATAAGAAATTCTTAGGTTTGTAGTACTCGTCAGACACATAAAAGTTTACTTACAAGAGCTTGATGAGTCCAAATCATGAGACTGCGGATGTGGAGGAAGTCTGTAAATGTCCAAGCTAACGAGACAGTAGCTTTCTTTCAGGTGAGCCTGGGGCCCTGTACAGCCTGAATGATGTACCATATTATCTTGACCTCATATTCTTAACAAACTCCTTTTCAATGGAGAAGTTTCGGTATACATAGAAACACCCAAAATGCGCTTGGGACACCTGTTAGCTTTGAGTAGAGACACTTAGAGTTTTGGTCCCCAGTCTGGTCAGGCAAAATCAAACATTCAGCTTTCACTTTTGCGTGACATATCACCTCCATACACCTCTCAACACATGTCCATTAGCCATAAATGGTCCCAAATGTGGACCTTTCTAAAGTGGTAACAGCAGAGTTGTTAAAATAGTGACAGACCCTAAAAATACCTGCTGCTCTGTCTCCTCCTCTCATTCCTCCCTCCCACTCTACCATCTTGAATAACTTAACTTCTTTCATTTGTTAATAGATTAAAACCGATTTACCTTGGCTTACTTACCTTGCTTATCAAACGAAGAGTAAATATGCCACTTAAAAAATAGCAACTAAAAATTAAAATGACTAAAGAGGTGCTAACTGTATTTTATAACTCTTCTCTTCCAAAATAATGCTCATGGAAATCAGAATCTTAATATAAAACTACATGCAAAAAAAAGTCTAAATGCTAATGGCTCCCAGTGTGCTTTAGACTTAAAGAAGATTAAATTGGGACAGACATTACAAGACACAATAATCCAACCACCTCTCCTCCTGTATTCATTCACTCATTTGTTCATCCGATGTTTATAGAGAATCTACTGTGAGCCAAGCAGGTACTAAACTCTGGGTTTGGTGCAAGAAATGCACTCGCTATTTAGAGTGAAAGTCAGCAAACATCTTCTATAAAGGGATGAACAGAAAATATTTTTGGCTTTGTGGACCACATGGTCTCTGTCATAGCTACTCAACTCAGATATAGACGGTATGTAAACACACAAGTATGTGTCCAAATAAAACTTTATTTATGAACACTGAAATTCGAATTTCTTATAATTTTTACATGTCAAAAATATCATTCCTCTTTTGAATTTTTCAACTACTTAAAATTGTAAAAATCATTCTTAATTCACAAGTGGTACAAAAACAGGCAATAGGAATGGTTGGCGATAGGAATATAGCCTACAGGCTATACCCCTGGTCTAAAAGAAGAAAAATATAAAAATTGCAACTTGCTAGTTGGTGACCTCAATAAGGTTTTAAAAAAGGTCATGGTTGGGTGTCACTGTGGACCTATAATTTTTACTGAAAGCGAAAGGATAAAAGAGGGTAAACCTTCACTTAACACCCTTTGCTTCCTAAAGTCCCCCTTAGGAGACCTCAGATGCTACTGTGCCCGTTTCTACCTCCATTCCCAAGTGAGGTCCTTGTCCACCAGCCCGTGGGTCTGAGATCACACAGGTAGTCACGAACATGTGCCTCTAGACAGAGAAACCTGTGAGTTTGAATAGTGCTGGACATAATTATGAATTGGTCATATCAAGAATACAGTATGAATGAAAATGTTAACTAGCCTAGGACTCTCAGAATTTTCATTTTAACCCAGAAAACAGTCTTTGGGGAAAGATCCCATGATGGATAGGCTCCAGGGCAGTGTGGTGTATATTCAAATTTGGGATATAAAAAAGTAGAATACCTTACTTCTTTAAGAGGTGCGTGGGGATTTGGGAATTGTGTGGAAGGTTTGAGGCAGGTCCCAGCAGAGGACACCTGAATTATGTCTGAAGGATAAATAAAAACCGGCCTTGGTTATTTGGCAGTGAGAAGAGCTTTGGGGTAGGGGTAACCTCAGGTAATTTGACCTTTCTAGATTGGCTGGAAGACAGAGGAAGAGTGGATCAGAAACAGAGAGAGCGTGAGGGGTCTTGAACAGGACCAAAGATCTGGACCAGAGGACAGATTCAGGAGGGTTTCAGGTTAAAGAATGGCACGATTGGATCAAATCTGTGTTCAAAGGGTCAACTCAAAGTAACAAGGTGAGGAATGGAATCGAATGAGTATCAGAGTCGTGACAACTTGCCTGACACCATAGAATTAGTAAGAGGGGGAAAAAATCCTAGGATCAAGCCAAAAAGATTGAAAACCAGACCTGCTGATGCTTGGTCTAGCAAGTTCCACTTGATAAGCTTTGTCCTCTAGTCTCCAGTACCTGATCCCAAGGGAAAGGTTTCAAGGAGCAGATAGTGTTGATTCACCCTAAAACAATGGCCACTCAGAATAACTTCTCTGAACAGACAGTGAAAGCTGGAGAAACTAGAGAACACTTAGTATGTGCTTACCATATCTTTTTACATATGTTTTACATAAGTTCTTTCTGTATTTTTTAATGGAACCTTTAAAATAGTGGTAAAGTAGGTGATGGAATTCATTTTACTCAATCTGCATCATTTTGCCAGGTTGACTAGCTTGGCAGATATTGATGGAAGAGGACTGGTAACTGGATGGAGAGTTTTTCTCCAAGAAATGATGGGAGGCAGGTAGAGTATCAGAGCAGCAAGCATTTACGGATGTGTTTATGGAAATAGAAATTGAAAAGTCTAAAACATAGGGAGAAGGATCCAAACCTTGGGCATTCACCATCAGCCCCCTATCCGCTTCACATAAAAAACAGTAAGAGAAGGAAATTTTACCTGAAGCACAAGTTAAAAATCTTTCTTATGGTTTCTATTGATCTGTGTAAGTATAAACAGTGTTCTTAGCAGCTTTAAGGGAAACCCCACAGCAGCTCAGTTTCATCTTCCCTAAACAGAAGCCTGTAAACTCTTCAGAAGCCAGGCCTTTGATAAGAAGCAAAGAGAAGACTCAGAAAGGAACAGGACCTCTGTGAAAGTCTCCATTTCATTAGTCAGAAGAGAAGGGACTATAGAGACTCCGCATGTCCTCCAACATTTGAGCTTCACTGGGGGCTCAGTACCGGACCTTTGAGCACAGGAAGGCTGCCTTGGCTTGAAAAGCCAGGAGTACCCCAGAAGATGGGTATTTTTATTCCAGTTTCACTGAATGCCCAGAATGCCCATGGCTCTAGGTGGCAGAATTAACCTCCCACTCGCCTGACTCCAAATTCCATGGTGTCATCAATCGGTGACCTTGGGTCTAGCTCAACCAAGAATAGCAACTAATCGTGTGAGAAGCAGAACTGGGAACCACCAAGCAGCCCAGGCAACACATTAAAGACTCTCATTGCTCTTATTTTGACTTATGTAATAGGGCTATGGAAGAACACTCCACCAGACAGGTGTTCCTATGAAGCCCAAGAAGCTGCCACGACACATCAGCCATTTGGCCATCCTTCTTCATCTCAGCCCGGTGAGGTGGAGGCATCCCCGGAGGAGGCTCCATCTGGGTGGCCACCATGGCTGGAATACCCCACTAGGAGGAGGTGCACACGCATAGACAGCCTTGTGCTGTGCTTTCTCCCCCTCCACTTACCCGAGCACAGCCCAGTTCCTTCCTCAGACCCAGTGGAGCCTGAGGGCTTCACAGGAGCTGTAGGAGGAAGGAGCATTATTAAGAAAATGGGAAATAGAGTAAAGGTGGAATCTGACCAAAAAGCAACTCCTCCAAATGTAGTATGTTCCAAATAGGAACATTTGGAAAGTCAGAATACGGTGGGCGAACCCAGAGGTCATGGAAAAAGTCTAAATTTCAGAGACGTTCAAGGCTATCAAGCATTTTCTGCCGCTGCTCACTTACGGCTTATTTTCACTCCCATCCAAACCTTTGTTTCTGCTAGACTTGACCACGTCCTGGAGACATGGGAGTCTGAACTAATCGACATGGAATTACTTACGATAATAGTTTCCAGAGCGATTACATTACTTTTGGATTCTAAACACAGGTTTTGTTTCTAAAAGAAAACTGTATTGTTTGTTTCTAATACTTGCTTTTTTTAAAAAAAAAATGCTTGTCTGGAGTTTTCTCTATGGAAGGCGGCAGTAGCAATATTATTTTTCTTAAATAAAAAGCAACCAAAAGACCACTTGGCAAGTTAGTGTGCAAAAATGTAGCCACACTAATAAATGCGTGAATGTAGCCCTGTAGTCCCTACATGTCAGCATTAAAAATAGAATGTATTAGTTTGTATATAATAGTTTGCAAATTGCATATAATAGTTTTCTTCAATTATCTTTTACACTGATTACTATTTTCTAACATTAAAATAATACATTCTGTATGAAGACATTGAGAAAATACAAGACAATTATTCAAGTCTTATATAAGCACTACTAAGAAATTGATTTATTTTTTCCCTTTTCCATCTGTTTCCTTTAGATAGATAGATAGACAGACAGATATTAATGTCAATTTACCTAGATAAATCATATAAATATAATCTAGATATACATATATATGGTACTATTTTTACTTAAAATGTCCTGGGCTTCATTCCATTTTCTTGGCTGAACGGAAATTCATCGGACAGCCTCACACAAATGAGCAATGCGAACACACCTTGCTGTCTGCACCCCTTTTGGATTCCTTTTTGTAGGCCCCTAGACATAGATGGCTGTGTTATGTAACACAGAGACTACTCCCTATTGCCAAAGGGCACCGGTTTACACTCTTATGTGGGATATGAAATAACAGTTCTCACAGCAGCCTTGCCAGCATTGAGAGTTATCTATTCTTCTAAAATTGTTTATTTGCAAAAGAGGGGGAGGTTTTAACTTGCATTTCTTTACCAGAACCTTTCCCTATATTCATTCGCAATCTGCATCTAGGGTAACTTCTCATATTTCAAAAGAGTCAGAATGCATTCGACATGCACTGAATGCATTGAATGACTTCACTGTTAAGTACCTCGGCTTCTCCAGGTACTTACAGTTCCTCAGAGCTGATCATTTATTTGGTGAGTCCTTGCTGAGACCAAAGCGGCAGCTCATTTCTGTTCTCCATCAACCCCAAGATATAAGAAAATATCACGAGGGAAAGGCATAATGATGCCCAGGTGGGACAACCAACTTCCTGTGTTCCGTGGTTTCAAGCAACATCTCCAACCCTCATCATCTCTTCTGCTGAGGAGCTTTGGGAGGCTGGGTGGGAGGGGCTAAAGACTGTTCCCTCACTCATGCTTTCATTTTCAAGCTCAAGGCCAGGCCCTCCCATATGCAAGAGAAACTTGGCAAATGAGTGTTCAGTGACTGAAGGACCATGACTCCGACCCTCATTTGATAAATGTGGGGTCTAGTAGTGGAAGTATTGGGTTAGCCAAAAAAGTCTGTTTAGTTTTTTTCCATAAAGTAAAAGACACATTATTTTTACCATTAACTTTATTGATTTGTATATTCTGAGTATGCCAGCTATGTCCCACTATTAGCTTCTAGTGTGTAGGGGCCCGGGTGCTGCAAAAATTCTTCCAATGCGTAAGACAGCCCCATGGCAAAGAATTATTTGGCCAAAGTGTCCATCCTACTGAGAAACAACACAAACCACCCTTGACAAGTTCCATCAGTCACAGTACCTCCTCTATACACATAAACTGCACAAATTGTTTATTGCATTTCAATTGTGTTTTTACCTTTCTTGAAATAATAAAGATAATATACTGAAAATATTGTATATTTTCTTTCGCCTTCAATATTAAAATGGTTGCACAAAAATTCACCAATTTTGGTAAGTTTTTTTAAAAATGCCCATGGATATGACAGCTTTCAGGATACCACTAACAAAATTGTTTCAAATGAAGTTAGAGACAACTAAGCACTATTAGAGCCATCGTATGGAAAAAACTAAACAAACTTTTTGTCCAACCCCATATAGACAAACAAGTACCACCCTGCGAGACATGCTATTTAGAATAGATTTGATGCGTATCAGAGAAAGCTGTGTGGCTCACTCATTGAGTTTTATGTGAAACAGAATAGATAATGTCATAGTCAAGCCAAACCTTAATGAGATGGACTGGCTATGAAGATGCAGCGGGTGGAGCTTCCAGGCCCAAGGCACAGGATGTGCCGGAGTCACAGTGTGTCTCAGAGGTCTGCACTGTTTGGGGTGAAAAGAATATAAAGCGTCCAGTCAGAATCGATAATCAGGTGGGAGGAGACAATGAGGAGCCTTGCGTCTCATACTCAGGAATCCTGATTTCTCCCAAAGGTGACTGGAAGCACCTGGAAGATTTGAACAGCAGGGTTGGAATTTACTCTGACATTGCCGTCGGAGTGGATAAGAGGGAAACACAATTGGAATCTGGAGACGGATCGGCCCCAGTTACTGTTACAGGTAGATCCAGTAGTGAACAGGTAAAGGAAAGAAAGAATGGGTTGACTAAAGAAGCTCGTAGTTCATTAGTGGGTGGGTTCCACGCAGCTCGGGAGAGAGTAGACAGGCAGATGGGGTGTCCAGTTTAGACACTGTGGTTCCCGTGGGTCACAGGGAAGCAGCGCCTAACCTACCGCTAGTAAAGCAAGACCAATCTGTTCAAGCCAATATGAAGAGTTAAAGCAAAATATAAGAAGTTTCCAAGTAGCCTACAGGTTTATAGTACTTAGAGCTGGATGAATAGTGATTTCACAGATTTTTGAAAATTATTTTCTTTCTTTCTTTCTTTCTTTCAAAAATGTGTGTATATATGTATATGTATATATTTTTATATGTATTTTATATGATTTCATAAATCCTACAAATATCATTTTGTATTTATTTATAATCATTCTGCAGTGATGTATATTACCAAAAATGTCAGTTTTGTGTAACTGAAGGGGAAAATCATAATGGCTACTCTGTGGAGCATCTACCTACAGTTTTCACACAATACCCAGGGCTTTACTTGGGTGTCTCTGATCTTCACAACTGTCCTATGAGGTACTCATTACCTTTCAGGAAATGAAGACACTAGTTCAAGTGCACAGACTGGTGTAGTAGTTACAAAACCAACACATTTCTCCCCTCTTCTTTATATCCACACTTGTTGCAACATAACTCCTATCAAGAAATAGAATCTGTTTCCCCACCCCTTGAATCTCAGTTGGTCTAGTGACTTTTTCTGGCCACAGAATGTGGAAGATGTGATATGGTGCCGTCAAAATCCATTGGACACCTCTCTCTCTCTTTTGCAGTCCCCCTGCTACCACATCAATAAGGCCAGGCCAGGATGCTCAATAATGAGAGGCAGCATCCCAGCCATGTCCATCGCTCGAGCCAACAGTTCAACCTCAGGCATGGGAGTGAGGCCATCCTCAGCCAGCCCAGCTTTGGCTGACCTGCAAGCTGACAGTGGACCCCTGAGCAAGCCCAGCCCAGATCTGGCCAAGCTCAGCAGAATTGCCCAGCTGACCTCTCTATAATGGTGGTTGTTCTATGACACTTAGGTTAGGAAAGTTTATAATTGATACAATAGAAAGTGGAAGAAGCAAGATTTGAACCCAGGTTCTGACTTTTCCATGCATCTCCCAAGCTTCCTATGTCTCCATAATGCAGTTACTGATCTCACTTTATTCTGAATTTTCTTTCCTGCCTCCTTTCCCCAAGTACTTTCAGTAGGAAAAAATTCACTCTGTCTCCACGCAACATCTATTTGGGGGTCACTGTCTTTGAATCTGAAGACTCCTCCAGGACTGCCTAGGTTTTGTTTCGCTTAGAATAATTTATCAATATAATTAAGTTGCTGGAATAGAGAGTCTCTACACCCGAGTTCGAGAATAAACTTAGAATAAACTTATGGATATATTTCTTTGTATGCCAACTTCACATATTTGATCTGGTTTTATATTTACATTCCTGAGAATAAAAAAGTATTACAATACCAATTTTATAGGTAAAATAAACAAAAATGAAGACAGAGATAGATAGAGGGTATTTGTCTGGGATCAGGCGGGGAACCAGACACCCTGCCGGGGAGCTCAGCCTAACCTAAGCACTAGACCATGAAATCTAGATTCTGACCCAGAATTATTTAATCCAGCTGTGAGACCTAGGAAGCCATTGCACATGCCGGCTTTCTAGTTAAAAATAACAATTCATTTGCTCTTGCATTTCAAACACTGCTGGTTTAACCAAGATTCTTCCCTGTCCCCAGAAAGTGTAAGGAAGCTCTCAGCTACCAGAGACTGTGACCTTCCCAAGGGCAAGCCCCTGAGTCTCCCCTTTGGCACTGGAAGAGAAACATGGAAGGAGTAAGGATAGGTATTACACACCTGGGTGCTGAGTTCATAAAAACACTCATTTAACACTCACATAATCTTAATTCTTGCAAAGTGCCCCATTTTACAGAAACCAAGATTCAGGGTTTAACGTATTTTTCCTAAAGTAAACTCAGGGAATGAATGAGTGGCAGAGTCCAATTTGGAACCCAAGTTTACTGAGGTCAAAATGGGTGCATTTTTTTTCAAATTGCCCTCCCCTCTTCCCAAACTGACAGATTTGCTTACCTGCCAGACAGCCTCTGGCATTAAGGATCTGTATTAGCGCCTCAAAGAGCCATCTCTACCAATTGTTAAAGATGAGGAAACAGGCATCAACTAAAGCAGAATCAACATAGTAGACATTAATTTAAAAGGTCCTTTCAGACTGAAACACTTTTGAGCCATCAGAGTGGATTACAAATTAAAATGGGATTTTCTGATTTATGGTTTGATCCCCTACAGCAACGATGCTGCAGGTACCATTGCCCCTGCAACCACACCCAGGAATCTGGGATTATTTCCCACAGGGCCAGAGCGTGCCTATAAGGGCCAGACCATTCCCATTTCACCTCCTGATTTGCTCTGCATCCAGGCCTTCCCTAACATAGCGTGAACACAAAGGTCAATTTCCTGCAGTCAATTTGAAAAAGGCCAACTCTCAATTAACTTTGCAAAAGGGGTCAGAGGTGACATGGAGAAATAAAATCAACGAGTAATGCAAAACACCCATTTCAGCTCTTGCACGCTAACAGGCGCTGCTTCCAAAATGCTGACCAGAGCTGCCAACCAATGGTCACCCGGATAAATGTGCAGTCTGTTGCTCAAATCGCATCATGTCTGCTCCTCACCTCACATGGACAGATCCACAAGGGAAAAGTTGTAAGACTAGTAACCAGAAAGAGAAGGAAACTGCAGCGAAAGGGATACGGGCGCAATATGCAAGCCAAATATTATTATTAAAGTCATTGTTATTTAGAATGTATTCGATTCTTTCCTCCAATCTCAGGTGTACTGCACACTTCCCGCTCACCTTCTGTCGCCCTCCCGGCCATGCTGAGAGACCAACAACATTTCATGCACTGAGCAGGGGACTTGAGAACTGTTGAAAGGCCATCCCACCCTCCCACACTGTGGAATCGCTCCCTAAATCCAAACCAGACAGGGCCCTTCACTGGAAAAGCTCACTGTGGTCTACCCAAATTAAACCCCAGTGCTCACTGAGCTCCTCACTATTGATAGGAGCAAAGCTGGGGACTTCTCAGTATGCCATGCTCTCAAGGGATGGTCTGTCCAACCCTCCTGAGTAAGGGGCATGAAGTGTGCATGGGGGAGGAGGGGGAATTGGGAAAAGGCACCGTTCCACCTTTGATTCAAATCCCTGTAATCAAAACCATATTTCGCCAGCTCCGTCTTACCTCCAAACTCCCTGAGACGCTATAAACATTGGCAGACAATGCATATAATTAAGGTGGAATATGTTCTCATAAATGTTTGTTTCCATCTGCTAGTTGTTTTAGCAAATATTAGAAGATTTCTTGTGGTCAGTCTAGAGAACAACAGGAGAGATTCTCAAATCCCCACCGAGAAGCAGCGCAGGAGCACGGCCCGGTGACGGCGCAGGAGCCTGCAGCCTCGGGGGGCAAAGAAAGATGGAGGCCAGAGTCTGTTTTCCAGCCTTTAATTGTCCAGGAGCAGGCTGGGTGCGACGGCGACACACTCAAGCTCCCCCCCACCCCTTTTTTTTTTGCTGTAAAGAAACACTGAGAGACTGTGAGCATTGTTGTCTTTCAATACCAAGGGGGGAAGTGGGCGAAAGAAAGTGAGAGTGTTCTGGCACCAGTATAATTTCTCCATTACCTCAATTAGTTCCAATGATGTGGAAAAGTTCTGTCTGGAGAAATCAAACGAAACGTAAAATCACTGAAGCGCCGGTAGGTGTTGATACAGGCATTAGTCAGCAATACTGATGGCAGTGAAGTCACTCAATAGCCCCGTCTGGAACCTGGGCAGAGAAACAAACTCATTAGATCACCCCCTTTATGAAGCACGTGGTGGTTTTCAGTGTGGCACCAGCACAACCTGGCACCACCAAAAGATTTAGCTGTCTGCCTTGGGAGGCACAATTTACTAAGGTGTCTGCTAAAGAAATCTGGGTAAGTACCATTATTATTTTCTACAGAAATGTAAATAAGTCCTCTTTCTTAAGAGCCACGTTTGCCATTACTTATGAGATGTTGGATTTCCCTTAGGGGAGTAACTAGTTTGTTGTGGCCAGCAAAGCACAGAATTGAGACGGCTAAAAGGAAGAGAACCACGGGAGAGATTTGAGCTTAGCGGAGCGGAGAATTTCTAGTGTTTGGAGCTGGCCGTGCACTCCCACGGGAGGTAGACATTAGCTCCTCACTGGGTGTTCAGTGAGGGCTGGTTCACACCTGCCAAGGACAGATGATACCAGAAGGATTCTTGCATGAGGTGGACTGTTGAATGATGTAACGATCTCTTTCCCAAGTTACAACCCAGCTAGTAGGAGTTGAGAGAGGAAAACGTATAGGTTTCTTTTTTTTTGCCATCTCTTCTTCTCTATAGAGTCATTAAAAAAATAAAAATAAAACTCTCTAGATTCCCAAAATATGTTCTCTCATATATAGACCTACATTAACATAATATGTACTCCATCGTGGTCAGAAGAATTGACAAAAATTGAGATGCCCTGTGATGGGTTGAGCTACTTCCTCCGCATCGTCTTTCTCCTAGTTTAACCACAACCTCTTCCAGCACTTACCTTGATATAAGATTGACGAGCACAGTATGCAGATGGGTGGATGGAGGAATCCAAGGGAGACAGGAAAAACTAGAAAGAGGGTATTCTCCACTTCCCATGGGGTCCATAATATATATCCCTAAAAAACACACACACATGTGTATTATATCCAGGTTATATAACTGAGGAAACTGGGTCACAGTAAAGTTGAGTAACTCTCCCCCAATCACACAGCTAGAAAGTGACAGAAGCAGGATTAAGAGGAAGAAGGAACAGCCTTCCAGCTCCATCCACTCTCTCACCTGTCCCCGGCAAGCCCACATCAGGACAGTGGCTCATCCTTCTTTGGATACCCTGCTCGGAAGGACTACGGTAAGCCCAGCATCCAGGAGGAGTAGAAGCCCCCAAGTTTTATACACCATTGTGCAGAGATGGTAACTCATCAATGGCTGATTGATAGGAGAGTTTAAAATCTCACCTCAAAAGGATTTTTTCTTTTTTAACATGACATGGTACATACCAATCCAACATGCCAGAGTTAGGATTCTTCACCCCAATGGGAAGTGTAAGCCCTGGACTTCAGCCCAGCCCCTGAAAATAGCAAGAGTACCTAACAATAGCAGGAGCCCCCGGGGGACAGCAAGGGAGTCAAGTTCAGAATTATTCCACAATGTGTGGGAACCTCAATGTCTAGAAGAAACCTCTTCTCCCTCCAAGTCTAAAATTTTAGAAGATAGACGAGAGTGATGAAAATATTACCCTTCTACTTGGGGATTTTGATGTCAAGGAGGTGTTTTGGACATTGTCATTTGAATGTCTGAGTTCCTAAAAAGAGACTGGCTTCTACAGCTTGATACGTACCAGGGCCCAGTGGAGGAATTCAGGTTAGAAAGAGTCCTTCATCCGTGGTTTTTCCTCTGATTGCAAACTTTATGTTACCGTGTGGTTGTTCATCCAACTAGTCTTCACAATGCCATCTTTTCCATTACAAGCAGCGAGTCTTTAGGAGTGAGAACAATGATTAAGCAATCATTCTACCATACAGCACTACATAGAAAATTCCAGATAGCCCATCAAAAAAGGGCTGTTTTAGTTAGTGGTCAGACTAAAAACTTGATTATCTACACCAGGTTTGGAAAAGGAATAGCAAAATTAAAGCAAAAGCCAAAGATAAACTGGAAATATCATGTCAGGCTCCGATTTTCATGTTCTCCCAGACTAATTCTTTCCCTACAGCCACCTTGTGGGCATCACCGTGATTTTCAGTATAGATGATAATCTCTATCTTATGATCTTTTTATACGGGAGGTATCATCCCCAGACATGGTAAGAAAGGACCACATCAACCTCTATGAAGCACAGCATAATAATGAAGATGCTGGGCTCTCCCTGAAAGAAGCATCTGGATTCAAACCCTGATTCCACTTCTTTCTGATCTTGGCCAAGTCATTTCACCTCTCTGGGTGTCTAAAAATGGGTCAATAATAGTTCAGATCTCACTACGTTAGTGAGAGAGATAAATTTGATTCTTACGGAACAGCCCCCAGCACAATGCCGAGCCCTTCAGAGGGAAGGCTTGCACATATGAGCCATCACTATGATTGTATCCTCTTCCACAGATAGTTTTGTGAGCACTCAGGAGAAGCTCAATATAAAAGTGATAATTTGTAACACAGGGGAGAAACAATAATCACAAATTGGACTACACTGCAGAGTAATTCGGGGAGTTTAAAATTATTTTAGTTTTTAAAAAGTGTCTCCCTTGTTATCCAATTCTTTCCCTGCCTTTCTTGTTCCCTTATTTTAGATTTTGCCCATGGCATCATTTAGTGTTCCAAAATATGAGACGCTTATAGGTATTCAGAAGCCCCAGGAGAAATGGAATACATTTACAGACCCATAAACATCTAAATTAGTGCTATAAATGGGAAATATAGTGTATAGTTGGAGAGTGCCCAATACATAATATGTTGTGGCATAGAAGAGACTTCCTTTTTGGTGGCTGGAAAATCTATTTGCTCTAAGTATTCAATTTTAAAATGGATAATAAAAATAAATAATAGGCATGCTTCTGCTTAAATTGCACCTTTCATGGGAGATCTCAAAGAGTTTTTCAACTGTTAATTTATGACCCCTGGGGTAAGGTAGGTGGCAAGTAATATCTTTCTTCCTTAAAGGGAGAAACAGACATAAGAGGCCTGGGTGACTTGTCCAAGGGCACAAGGTAAGCTCCAGCTGCAAGCTGAGAAAACATAACATTGAGCTTTTCTCTTTAAATGGTTAAAGCCTGTATTATTGCTTATAAATCCTAAGATGAGCACTAATGTGGGTTGTACAACTGTCATATACCTAACGCTAATTTCACTAGTATATCATTGTCTATTCTTGCAAAGCATACTAGCGTAAAAGCTTAGTGGCATGTGGTCGTTAGTATTTAGTCTTGCTTGTACATTGCCGGTGGGCCGGGAATTGACTATCTAGGCTGATCTCAAAGCTGAGCTCAGCTGGCCAGTACAAAACACAAATTGAGTCTGGATCTTCTAGATTCTCTCAGCTTCCCCCTGGAGCAGGGGTCTAGCCAGGGCAGAGGACCCAGGGAGCAAACCCCAGCCATGCTCGTGAATCATGCCATTTCTGCTAATCCTGTTGGCCCAAGCAAGCGAGCAGCTGAGCCCAAAGGGTGGAGAAGTATACTCTTCCAACCACAAAAAGTCACATGGCCATGCCCAAAATCAATTTTCTTGGCCATGCATCCCTGCCATGGAAGTTAGAGAAGGGAGTGAATACTCTTAAATAGTCATCTAACAGACCATTGTCAGCACTTTATCATTTTTAATATCTCAGACACTCGTGTAGGTGCTCATCTTGAAATGAGGGCTGTTTCACGTGACTCTGTAACTTCTGCTAGACCACTGGCTTGACCCTGCCTTAAAAGGGTGAAATTTTAATGAGCCAACAAATCCTTCCTGTCCCTTATTAGTCTCCTTGATGTCAAATTAAAGATACGAATCAGAGATTTAAGAGGAAATTGCCTCATAAGGAAATGATGCTGATGAACTTAGATAAAATCGTATATGGTGGATCCATGTAAATAATTTGAGCTTATGAATCTATTCATGGATACTCTTTAGTCCCTGAGACTTCCAGGGAACCAGAAATGCACAACATATATTAAAGGCTCAGTGGATTGTCTTCAGCAGAGGAAGGCTCCTTAAAGACAAGACCCCATTAACGAATGGTTCTACCTCCACCAAACCTTAGAAAGCGCAAACACTCCAGCATGACCTGTGAGGATTCTTTCTGCTTTGTAGCATCCTGGTATACATCTATATTCCCCTTGAAGTTGGTGCCTGCTTCCTCCACACCTCTCCTCCAACAGTCAATTTGTTTGTCAGCCTAGACCCAAATTCCCAGCTTGAATGTTCTTTGAGGATGGGGCATTCCTCACTTTTCTCATCATACTTTGCAGAGTCCAAGAAAAACAAAGGATTAGGGCTCCAGCCCTAATTTTCTAGACAACAGTGAGATTTAAGGAATGTTTTCATTTTAGACAACTCGTGATATAAGGAAGGGCTCACTGCACAGCAAGCGCCATGGTGTAGCCTGGCAACAGAGGGCCGAATGGAAATGCAGTTGTGCCTGCGAAGTTACTTTGAAGTCCAGGGTTCTCTCCAAGTTAGCTGAGCTCTCTCCACATCACTGCCAAGCCCACCTCCAGGTTCTCTCAAGTCACTTTCCTCTCTGGTTAAGTCTGTGGGTTCCTACAGGGAGAAGAGCGGCTCCCCCTGGCTTAGGACTGTTTCTCCAGGTTATATATGTCACAATTTTCCATGCTTTTAACAAGATTCAATTAAAAATTAATCAGTCCAGCATGGCAATTTGAGAGGTAATTGTTTCTTTTCCCCGACTCTATGGCCATAGGCTAAAAGCACACCCAGGACCTAAATTAATCATCTAATTGGGATTTTTCCATACCCCAGCCACTCAGCCTTCCAGGGGTCCCAGCAAGGTGCTGCCTGACCTCGATAATTAAACAGTCCGAGTGTCCACTCAGTGGCTTTCTGCCCTTCTTTGCTTTCCAATTCCCTGTAGTAAAATGAAAAATAGCCATAGAGGCTCTTTACCTGGACCTTCTCCAATGCTCAACAGCCTTTGCATTCAGAAGATAAAATAGTAGTCATGAGGAATCCTGGGACAATGGGGCAGGTTAATATATTCAACATGGTTTGTGACACCAAGAGTTGATTTCAACCTAATGGCAGCCCTGATTGATTAAATAAAGTATGGTCTATTCATACAACACATTGCCTATTCATATAACATGTAGCAATGCAGCTGAAAAAGAAATGAGGGAATTTTATATATAGCTATGGAATGTCCTCCAGGTAAAACCATATATTTAATCATTTAACACACACAGCAATCCTGTAAGATAAATATCATTATCTCTCCTCTTTTTAAACAAATGAATATGTGGAGCACAAAAAAGAAATGTTGTTAATACCAGTGCTATTTGTGTACACTCCTAATGGCTAACACATACTACTTCTATATTTAATTTTGATATAAAATATATTTGTTTACTCTTCTGAATCTTAAGATTAATACCATTCATTTTGTCCCTGTAATACAATAAAAGGAGGTAAAGACCTGTATTTTATTACTTCATTTTTAAACCTTGACATGAGTTTTGTACTTTCTTAAAGAAATATTATGGAGGAGCCTAAATATCTTATCTTGTCTTAAGTTCCTACCTGAGAAAAAGCAGTCAAAAAATTCCACTACATCCTTCACATCAGTTCATCGATTATACTAAATACCAAAAAATTTTTCAAAAGGATTTGGAGCTATAGTTATTTAAAGGAAAGATGATTTTGTGTATAATTGCTATGTAGAAAAACTAGCCAATGTACGAGAATCCCTTAAGGTAGAACTGAAAGTTCTATTTCCTCTATGAAATTGTCCATAAATAAAATTTATCTTGCCCTGGCTGGTGTAGCTCAGTGGACTGAGCACAGGCCTGCGACTCAGACGATCACGGTTTGATTCTCAGTCAGGGCACATGCCTGGGTTGCAGGCCAGTTCCCTGCAGGCCAACTCCCAGCAGGGAACGCACCAAAGGCAACCATACATTGATGTTTCTCTCCCTCTCTCCTTCCCTTCCCCTCTAAAGATAGATAAATAAAATCTTTAAAAAAAAAATTATCTTCATCACCCATTGTTCTCTCTGAGTACATTGAAACTATAAATGTGTATCTTCGTGCAAATTTTTACCATTTGTGAAAACTTTGGATCACCGCTAAAGACATACTTGTCACCTGGTAGGTAATTAAGAAATTAATCTTAATTAAATTGATGTGATCATACCCTCAAATGTTAAACCAATAATTAAGTATATTTAAATAATAATAGCAACATAAATGTTTGGGTCAACTGTAAATAGTATACAAATACTAGTTACAAACATTGTTGGTAATATTTACAACTATGTATATGTATTTGCAATTAATTTAATAGTATCAAAAGAGTCATTTTCCTCTAGGCAGCAGGATTTTGTCTGCCAAGGTAGCCAATCTTTTCAAAAGAGAAAATGTGGCCTCAATGAAACCTATCTCTTATTGCTTAATTGTTGTTTAAAGTTCGTGAAGACCATCATTTTAATTTCTCTGGGGTTACTTGTAGGTATATAAAGCACTGTGCCAATACTCTTTCAAAAATCTTTGTTCGTCAGAGAAGTAAATGAATATAGATGCGTACAAGTTTTATCTGTTCCGGTATTTGAATCTTGATGTTAGAACTATCAGTCCAAGACCTTATTTCTGTTACTAGCGGGTATCTGACTCTAGAAAAAGTGCTTCAAGGCACGCCTCTTCATCCCACTAGACAGTTTTCAAACAGGTAATTCTGCTTTTTACTAGCCTTATCTCAGTCTTTAATAGGACGGGCAGTAATACCTGTACGGACAAACAGCAGTGATAACTGCACTTGGTCTAATCATGAGAGTCAAACAATCCTTAGACATTTCAATAATATCTGCTTTACACAGATATAGAAGGTAAAGACGCATCCAACTTTTCATTTATCTCATTTACTGTGTTCCATAAAATTTAGTGTATATTTGGTCAGTTACAGATCCTATCAGAACATAATAAAAATCTCTTATACAGCTGCTAATAGTATTTTATAGATGGCATTGGAATGATTCTCCCAACTACCTGTCAATCGTAACAGTCCCAGGACTTTATTAGCTGTCTCCAGGCAGATCATCTCCCTGGAGAGAAGAATTTGCAGCAAGCAGGAAGCTCTAGCCTCTTCGTGTTCACATCACGAAAGCTCAAGAGCCCTCCCGAGGACCTCTGACCTTTTCTCCATGGTTGGGGTTGCCTTCAGGGCCCTTTCCCAGGGAGAAAGAACCAGCATCCTACTTTCCCCTCTCTCCTTACTCCCTCCCTGGCCAGCCTCACCTGTGATCACCCGGGGTAGGAAGAGACGAAAAGCCCTCCCCGGCTCTGATAACAGGGTAGCCTGACTGTAATTACAGGCTTTCGCTTCCCAGCTATCCAAATGACAGTCACAATCGAGACTGAAACTCTTCAGTCAGATGGAATCAATTACTGGGCAAAATTGGGAGGTTAATTTTCCCCAGAATGAGACACGCCGTTTAGCTTTGCCATCTCTTTCACTCCAGCTGGTGGCTTATTGGGTTGCATTGTTCTCTGGCCATATGAACAAAGTCCCATTCGGAAGGATTTCCAAAAGAGTTGATTTGAAAGGAAACCCCATCAGCCCCCAAACTCAATATGGGCTGAATAGAAGGACTGTTATTAACCAAGCATCATGGATGGCTAATCACTAGACTTTACATTTGACGGGCATGGGGTTAATCCAATAAGAAGAAATGGAATCTATCAGTAGAGCATCGTCCCCTCTTGAAGTTGGCCTGGCTCGGTGTGGCACGGGCCAGCACTGAGGGAGCCCTCCCTTCTGAAAATGACCATGGAAATAAACCACTTAACCCATTGAAGTCATTTTCTAAGCATGACAAAGTATCTCTTTAAAAAACAAATAAAACACAACCATTATTCATTTTATCCAAATCAAATGGACTTTTGTGAATGACTAAACGTAAGGGTTAAAATAGTTTCCACTTAGTAGGCGATAATAATAATAACTATTACAATAATAGTGACAAATTTATTCAAACTTGACCACATTTTAGGAAATTTTAAATACTGTTTCTTTATTAACTCAGTTCCCTCAAAACTGCCCTAAACTGAGGCGCTAAGGAGTTAGATAACTTGTTCATGTTTATCCGACTGTTAAGTAACAGAGCCGGAATATGACCCCGGGAAATCTAAGTCCAGAGCCTACAATTTAAAATCACTCCACTCTGTGACTCTTATCACTTCATTTGTTCCTAAATTCCGAAGGGAAATACTCGCATTACTCTGTAAATGGGGAATTTGAAGCATGAAGATAAGAATTAACTCGTTCAAGTTTAGGTAGCCCATGAATTAATGAAGCTGCTATTTCACACCACATCTGCCAACTCAAAAGCCTGGGCATGTGCTGGAGAACTGAGTCTCTACACACAGCCACTTCTGCAAGGTCTTCGGTGCCGGTTAGCCACAATCAGTGGTAGGGAAATTCAGGTCCAATGTCATTCATGTTCTTCCATTAGTCCTCTTTAGATGTATTACTAAGTCAAACTTGGTGGATTTATGTAATTTCTATAATCACATTGTATTTTTATATTATATTCTGAATCTTTTTGAGCTGTTCCTCGCGCAGCCTGTTTGAAGAGGTTACTCCATGAACTAGGTACACACCTCATTAGGAAACAGACTTTGAGAGTTTGAATCACTTATCACAGGATTTTTAAAATGAAAGTCCAGTGCCATTTCTGCCACTGAACCCCAACAGCCCCATGATATATGACGGATTTAGAGGCAGGTACTTCATTACTGCCTTTCAGTCTCTGAGTCAGAAAATTAGTCGGTATCCGCTAATTGTGTGCCATGTATCGGAAGTAAAGCTGAGTGGGTTAATTCAATTACTCAGCAAGCATTTATTAATCTTCTCCTGTACTAGTGTGGTGGCATGTAGCAGACCATGACTAAAGTCTCAGAACAGGATGGACAATGTCCCTGTTCTCTCTGTATTTTGCTATTTTAAATACAGCAACAGTGTTCACAAATGATTTTTACATTTCTCATACACTCGATATGTTATGTAATGTTCGGGAAGAAAGAATGGCAAATAAGTTCATATTTTCTTGTTAAAAGTAAAATACGCTAGATTCTCTTTTTTCCTAAATGGCATACCATGCTGATAAAGGCATTTACTATGATATGACTGTGACTAAGGGGAAAACAGTCCAAATTAAAATGGAAAAAAAGAGATACTTGTTTTTTTCATTTTGGGTTATAGAAAGTGGGAGGTGGTATTCTCATTATAGCAGAACTCTTTATCATTCATTGCCTGTGGGTGCCTTTGACTATAGAGAAATGTTACTAGCATGTTCATTTAAAACCAGTTTTAAATAAACAGAGCTTAAAAATCCTAAACTTAAAAAAGGAAAATATATTTTATGTTCTACATCACATATAATAGAGTTCATTAGTATTTGACTCACCAGTGGAATGTTCTAGATCACAGATTTCATAAAGCAAGGCTCACTTCTATTTAAGAGATGTCTGAGGTGACACCATCATGAATAAGCTAGAGGACAGAGCACTCTCTGCTCAGTGGATGCTGAAATACAATGTTTTGTACAAGCCAAAAGAAACCCATGAGGGAGGACACCCCCAAAATGGAATTTATTCATGTAAAAATTGTGTACTTATTCGTACATGTTTAAACTCAATCACTTTCTAAGTACTCTCCATTTGATGCAATACACACATTGAGACATTCTCCCACTGCTCGAAACAGTTTTTGAACTCATTGATTGTGATGCCTTTTAGTGCTTCTGCCGTTTTTTGTCTCACCTCTTCCACATGGGCAAAAGGTTTCCCACTGAGGACTTCTTTTATTTGAGGAAAGAAAAAAATGTCACTCGGGGCAATCTCAGGTGAATAGGGAGGGTGGGACATGGGGGTCAGGCTGCTTTTTTGCTCAAAAACTGCTGAACACTCAGTGCAGTGTAGGCAGGTGCGCTAGTAAATCACCCATCATGAAATGGGCAAACGCGTTGAAAGAGTCTTCAAAAATAACTCAATAAAGCTGAACGCAGCCTCTCACAACGCCAGCTGGTGCACTGACACAGATGTGTTCCTAGAACACTCAGCTACGGGGGAAGCCTGTGCTACAAGGGGCCACCCTACAGAAGATAATTCCAGGTTTTTGGGTCTCCCCCCCACACACACACATAAACACACATACACCTACACACGCTTTGTACCTCATAATTTGTTTTGATTAACATAACATGATTTCTGGATTCAAAGGGATAAAATGCCAGACGGCTTTGAATCTCTGCTAAGTGGTCTCCATTCCACTTTCCTTTTTTTCCCCTTCAACCTGGCTTTTCTTCTCATAGACTGTTTTCTTCTTTACAAAAGGCCGTCCCTGATGAGAGCTGGACACAGGCACAGGCCGTGCGAGCCCTGGCCATGCCCCAGTTACAGCCTCTGTCGTGTAGGTGTAGCCGCAGACCTTATAAAAGGGGCTTTCTCGTGATTATTATTTTGTGGTCAAAAGGTTGCATACGCTATTTTTTTTCTGCTGCTAAAGCTTAGAAAGGGTGGAAAGCAAAATATTTTGATAATTATTCAGGCCATCAGGTTACATAAGAGGTTCCATAGCTTTCTGCATCAAACTTGAGCAGTTGAAACCACAAATTCTGTTTTTGCAACCATAAAACATTCATGGCCAAAAGAGAGAGAGAGAGAGAGAGAGAGAAAGAGAGAGAGAATAATAAAATCCATTTTCCATTTGCCTGAAACTTATAAAATTTAATGTGGTGGAAAATGACAGTTTACTCCCTGTAGGAAACTGCTCAGAGCCGTGTTTCCCGGGCACAGGGTGGAGGCTTCGGTGCACAGTGCAGCCCTTCGTGCTGGGGGAGTGGCGCGCTGGTGTCGCCAGGCTGAATGTCTAAGGGGCGGGGTAAACGGGGCCTTGATCTAACAGGAAAAGCTTTGCGTCTCTACCCCAATAATTAAGCTACATGACTCGGCCATCGCCATTTGGTGTGTGTGTGTGTGTGTGTATGTGTGTGTGTGTGTGTGTCCCCGCCGGCTCAACTGGAGAAATATACGCAGGTAGACATGGGGTGTTCACTACAGTGCAGTCCTCACTACGAGACTGAAGACGTTTCGCTGTCAGCAGTCACTGAATGCGGTTCTCAGCGTACAAAACATCGAGTTATTTTTTAGAACGATACGGTGGCACAAGTTACGACCTCCACAAAATATAGTGTCCACATAAATTTGTCTTTTTATAATGGCTTCCTAAGAGCAGAAATCAAGGCACCCAATTTTAAGTAGCCAACTGGCCTTGATTCCTTTTCTGTCAAGTTAACAGTTGGACGATGTGACTTCTAAGACCCATTTTAATGGATATTCTACAGGATTTTTTTTAAAGGGATAATTATTGTCCTTGTATGTCCAAATCCATGGAGCAGTGAATGAAGTAACAGCTGAAAACAGGAATTGCTTTGACTATATCTGAATAAAGTTGGATATAATTAGGTGGCTATGAAATTTCTGAGTCTACCATTGCTTTAGTCATACCTTTAATGTTTCACTGTATCAGTTATCCATTGCCGCAATAATGCTGTCTAATAAACCACTCCAAAACTTAGAAGCTTGAAGAATACGCATCTGTGATTGCTGCAGGGTCTACAGATCACCTGGGTAGTTCTGTAGGTCTGGGTGAGGTGTGGCTGCACCTGGCTGGGTTTGCTCATGCATCTGCAGTCAGCTGATGGACCAGCTCATCTAGAGTCGCCTCGCTTACATGTCTCATGGGGACTGGAGTAACACTGGTCACACCGCCAAACACTTCTCATCAGCTGGAAGAAGGGCACATGCTTGTTCTCATGGCAGGTGGAAAGGGTTCTGAGAGAGAAAAGGGACATAAACAGGCCACTCAGGTCACATGCTCAGAACTGGCCCATTGTCACTTTCTGCACGTTCTACTGGTGAAAGCACGTTGCAAGGCAGGTCCAAATTTGAGGAGTGGGGAAGTGGAAATCATCTCTTGATTAAAGAAGCTACAAAGTCACATTGCAAAGTGTGTGGATTTAGGAAGATGGGATGGATTAGAAACAGTGTGGCAATCAATCTGCCTCTCTATACTTAGACATTTATATGGCTGAAAGTGTGGTCTGTGTTTTCTGATGGTAAAAGAAAATGTGTTTCTCTTTGTGTATTGTCATGTAATTTTCCATAGGCATTGTCTTCCATTGATTTTTTTCCCATGTGATCCTCTCTACTTAGCTTTATTCAGTATCATATTTGATCAAACCACAATTGGGAGCGAATTAATCCCAACTTCATTATTGTAGCATTTACTGTCTACCTAATTTGGGATTAATGATGAGGATGCCTTCATTATAATTAAAGATATATAAACAATAATCTAAAATATATAAACAATAATCTAATCCTGTATCCTAATCTAGTTATTATACAGGAAAAGTATATATGATTTTTGCATAGTCTACAGACAAAGTTCAATTCTGGAAAAAATTTTCAAAAAATTTGAAAGGACATACTACTTGCCCCCTATTCTTTGTAGATCATTTAGTCTTTTTGAGTATCAATTACCTTTCCTACAAAAAGAGTGTTTTCTCTTTTTCCCTTTATATTTTTAATTAAAATTATTTGGAGCAACATTGGTTTATGAGATTATATAGGTTCCGAGTCTCTATTTCTATGATACATCATCTGTACACTGCCCTGTGTGCCCACCACCCAAAGTCAGGTCTTCTTCTAACCCCATGTATTTGACTCCGTTCACTCTTTACTACCTGTGACCCCCCTTCCCTCTGTACCCACCATACTATTGTCTGTATCTACGGGTTTTTGTTCATTTGTTTTCTGGGTGTCTACCTGAAAAATTTAAAGCCATCTATAGTGTCTCTCTTTTTTTAAAAATTTCATTTATTTATTCTTAAACTGGTAAGAACAGGTACTACACTTGATCTTAGCCAAAAGGCAGGAAAGTGGTTGTTTATTTTCAGAGAGAGGGGATGGGAGGGAGAAAGAGAGGGTGAGAAACATCAGTGTGAGAGAAAGACCGATGTGAGAGAAACATCTATCATCCACCTACCCTACTCACCCCAACTGGGGACCGAACCTGCAGCCCAGGCATGTGCCCTGACCAGAACTGAAGTGGTGACCTTCTGCTCTGCGAGATGATGCCCAGCCAACTGAGCCACACTGCTCGGGGATTTAGTGTCTTCTAATGTTAACTTCTGTCACTTTAGGTGGACTCTACACCGACATTGTTGGACCCCTGTAACTTACTGAAATTCTAGAATATATTTTTTAAAAAGTATTTTGAGTATTCAAAATATCTAAATGAGCAAAAACATCCAAGTCATCCACTAGAGATTGACATCAGCAAGGGGCTTTGAAAGAATTTAGATTTAACCAGGGACGAATCTTGAGCTTCATTTCTTTTCCTATGCTAGTAAAAAGATTAAGAATGCTTTTTCATACCCATGTTTTCTAATAGTATTATAATTACTCCCCACCAGTCCTGCTCAAATCCTGCCTCGTTATCACTAGCCTCTTTAAACCCAGGTAGAATAATACACTCAAAAGGAGAGAAGCACTGGAGACCCGACATGAGAGCGCATCCAGTGATTCTTGTCTCAGACTCTGTGTCATCTGAAAAAAGTAGCCGGTCAATAAAAATAAGATCATGCATTTGTTATGGTCTGTGTATAGGTGCCACAGAAAAATATAATTGATGTACAGATATCGACCATTCGTTTCCATCTTAAAATGAGTTTATAGGACAGAGATTTACCTTTCCATTCAATATTTCCATACATTTCATAAACTTCAAATTGTTTTTAAAAAGCAGGGTAAGGAAATAAATCAGAAATTTGGCAATTGTCAACCACAAAAATATACAATTGCAACTTAAAACCGACATTATTCTCCCTTATTAGAATTCAGCACATTTGAGCATCAGACACAATGAAAAATATCTTTGAAGAATACAACTGAATCTTTCCTATTTAGAAGCAAAATGCAATGCCTGAAATAGTAGCTAATGAGCAAATACAAAACCTGAAAAGTGACCAAATATAATACAGAGATACCCAGGAATAAGCAGTGCCTGTAGCATTTTAAATGCTTATCAGTACCAAAGCCACAGGGCTCTGTGGTACATGTGTCCTGAGAGTGTTTCCACTTGGCAAAGCAGTGACAAGGTGTGTGTGTGTTTTCATGCCTTTTGTTGTTTATATAAAGCGATTTCAGTTGACTCCACACAAATAAGAGGAAATAGAAGCTTGAGGCCACCGTTGGAATTATTCAAAACACAAAGAAAACCCATGTGTTTCATTCATATGGCAATTTGGGGCAAATGTGGTTTTTGGCCAACATTTGCAGAAAACCACTTGATTCTACAAGTTTCTCCTGAGTCTAGAGACACCAGCAGAATCCCAGCTGACCGGTTTCACCCAGGCTGGAGACGCAGACTGGTCCAGGATACACACTCAACACGGAACTTTTCTTGGAAGATCAGAAGATATTTACAGGTGATATGGAAACAGGAAACACAGGATGCCTTTCAAATTCTAGTAACACAAGAAATCACAGGCTGGATCCCTACAAGTGCTCAGGACACTTACGGCAGCCTCAGTTGCTCCTCACGGCCATTGCTTTTTGCTAACACACTTGGAACCAGGCTCCCCGGGTCACATGCAGACTTTACTATCCATGAATGGTGAGTTCCTGAGTAGGTCACCTCATCACTCTGGGCCTCAGGTCCCCACACAGAGCACAAGGGTGTGTAACTCACAGTGTTCTTAGTAAGAGGAAAGATTTTATACCAAAAGCAGCTTGACATAGTGTCTGACACATGTTAAATGCCCAACAAATGTTAGCTATTGGTGTTGTCATTGTACCATCATCTTCATCATCAGTTAGATGCAATCAAACACATGTAAAGACGTCTGACCATAAATCTGACATCAACTTTACATATCACATAAACAGCTTATTATTACCAAAGAAATGTAGTGAATTCCTCATTGATTCCTCATTGGATTTAGTGGAATCCTGATAGAGGGAGGTGCCCTCCTAAGTCTGGGTTCCAGGGCTTATCCGTGGCAAATCATTAAAGGGGACTGAGAATCCCGTCATTTAGTTAGGCTCATCGTAACCTCTGAAAAGCCCCATTCATCCTTGGACTCATCAATCGTATTTATGGAGTACCACATTAGACAGTGATGGAATTAACGAAGAAGAAAGCAAAGTCTCCTGCTCCAGACAGAGTCATCGGCCAGTGAGGAGACAGCCATATTCACAAATAATTACCATGCATTTACGCCTTGCACTCAGACAGCGGCAGAGCCCCAAAGCAGAGGCCCTTTCGGCCTGCCTGAGGGGACTGGCCAAGGCTGGACACAACCAGAAAGGACACGTGGTCCCGTCTTAGAAGAGAAGAAAGAGTCACCGAACAGGGAAAAGGAAGAAAGGCCTGCACATATAGAGTAGCAAATATCAAAGGTTATGAAAGCTCTTGGTAATGTACAGAGAAAGTAATCACGTGCAGCCGAAGGAAGAGCAGTATTCTAGGAATCAAACAGGAGCATTTGAAGAGGGAATTATGAGGATATATCTCTCATCCCCACCCATCATGCAGGAAATGAAAGTGAATTAAAACATAGATCATTTAGAGGTGCCCACATAAACTTTGTCTAAAAAAAAAAAAGACAAAAAAAGGGACAAAAGAAAAATACTTGCTTAGATAACTACATTTCACTTGCTCTTGGAAAAATCTCCCAGTGAATGCCTCTTTCCACAGTCGGATCTTTTTTTTTTAATGGACCAAAGGAAACAAAATAATATTTATTGTGTCTCCTGCATTTGATCCTTACGAAAATGGCATTAGCCTCATATGGAAACACTTGGACGCCCCTGAAAATAATTCCTTAACCACAAACATGTCTTCCACTTGTCTGATCTCAAATTATTCCAAGCGAGTATCACAATTTCAGGTCGGGTTTAAGGATATGACAGGCACTATCAGTCCATTAAATATGAATGATATATGAGGCAGAGGGCGGAGGTGTTGGCACAGGAGGAAAGACTGCCGGGGGGAGCCCCATTCCGTGTTCTATGGAACTTTCCAGTCCCACCTGAAGACACTTACCAGCAGCCTCTCGGCACAGATGAAGGGAAGAACAATGGAACTGCTCTCTGTGTGCATCACCCAGATACCATCTCAGAACCTCAGTGGAGCATGATTATTGGAAGCAAAATAACACAGATAGGGTTTCACATCCAAGCTTTGGATATAAGGAAAACAAAGACCCAAGGGCACTAACACCCCCTCTCGCTGCCCTCCATTCCTCTTCACCCCCTGCATCCACCTTCTTGTTGCTCTTTTGCTTCCAGCTTCTAATTGGCAGACACTTGATCTGCACTGTCGTTTCATTTTCAGAGCGCACAGGGCCACTTGAGACTGCCTGATACGTGTGGGAAAGTGGCGGCCATGTTACTTGCACCTGTTGCGGGGAACTGCCCATTGCCCCTCCCTCCCTCCAGTTCCCATTGTGTGCAACCTTATTCTGTTTCAGTAGCAGAAGAAAAGAAGTCAAAGTAGCTGGTATTCAACATGAACACATACAAAAAGGAGGCCAGAAAACTTCCTTGTATCTCTTTCCTTCCCAAAGCCTGCCCAGTGGCCTATTTCAGTAGTAAGTGTAGCAGCCCTATCTCTTTTCAGAGCTATGGCATGTAAGCATCAGTAAAAGGCAATGACATAAGCATTTATGTGGACGGTTCATTCAGCACTACTCATGTGAGTCAGCTGTGCACACACACACACTTCCTAATTCAAAACTGTTCATATTTGGTATCCCCAAGTAGACCATATCTATTACTTTTGTGAAAGTAAATAGACTTGAGATCAAAGGCACCGGGACTTTTAACTTCCAGGAGAATAGGCTGCAATACCAATAAACTTTCACAGCAACCTCCTTGGAATGTAGACTGAAATTGAATAACTCCGCATACAGATCTTAATGACAGCAATGGAGAACACACTCAAGTTCAAAGAGGAGGGGGAAGGAGCACAGCTACTGTCTTGAGCAACTGTGCGGCAACTCTGAAGTCTGATGGCCGAACAGTGTAGTGAGTGTCCATTACCATATGGGTACTAAAATCTAAGACTATAACCACTCAATGGTGGTAATAATACATCATAAGACCTGGCAATGGGAAAGACCCATTAAATCATCAAGTAATGCCTTTGCCAGCACCGGATGCAGTTCCCAGAGAATATTCCTTAAAGCGCCCCTTGGGATGAGCTCAAAGACCAAGTCACTTTATCCATTTCCAAAGAGTGCAATCCATCTATCTACAGTATCCAATTGCTGTTATGAAATTAAACTTTGGCCTTAAAAGCATTGTTCCGTACCAAACTAGACCTTGGTACCAGGTTTTCATTAAGGACCAGTCATAGCCCTTGGAGGAGGCAGGAAAGGTCATTTTATCCATTCCCCTACCTCCGGGCAGGTCTTGTGTGAAATGACACCAGCCTGGCTCTTATTATACAATTCCCAAAGCAGGAAGTTCTATAGCCCTGTTGTAACAGTGCTTTCCCATGACACATAACCCTCATGAAGAAAGTGTTTGCTACGGTCTAGACGAACTCCCTCCCACCACAGTTTAAAAACATGTTCCCACAGTAGCAGAGAACTATGCATCACCCTCAGTGCACCCGGTGCACCTGGAGAGTCACTTGCAAGTGCTTCCCTACATTGCCTCTTGTAGCATAGCCTTGAGTTTAACTAGAATTTTCATATCAGAGTTTATCAAAGCAAAAGGCCATATGGGCTTTTGGAAGGCAGGGGTTCTTCTTTTCCTTTTTTCTATATTGGACATTGCAGGTGGTGGTGGGGATTTTGATTACTTGGAAGGACAATACTGAAAACAGAAAAACGCTCTCCTGAATGAGACAGTTACGTTCGATTTTAGTAAGTATAACACAAATCCAAGTATAACACAAATCCATTTATTTCTTCATTTCATATTTCATTCTCATTATATTGAAAGAATCATTAAGAGATTCGTGAAATCAATGTGTGAAGTCTGGACTTTACAACCTTAAAATGTGAAAATATTTACCATATAATATGCTAGTTATACCTCATTATTATTTATTTTTCTGTGACTTATAGTAGATAAGAAGACAGGCCTCTTGTTGGCAATCTTATTTTCCTATTTTACGTTTCTATAAGTAATTGAAAGCAATGCAAGAGCATGCAATATTTTTATTACCTTTAACTGCTCTTTTCAAAATTTGTTCAGAGTAATGAAGCCTTAACAGTAAGGAACCTGGAAATACCTAACCCGAGTTTATGCTTCAGACAATTGCCCTCCCTGACTTTTAATTAACTGGTGAGCATACCCATACTAACAAGATGCTCTGAGAAAAGAAATCAAAATCAATTACTTTCATGCTAGTCTTCTTTTCTGTTTTGGAAAAAAACCCATGTTTTCACACAACATTACAAAAACTTCTAAAATGTATCCTATTGATAGAAACAAAGCAGTATAAAAGAAAAGCTTACAATTTAGTCATTTCTATTTCATGTTTATTTCAAATCTTTTTTGACCGAACTCAAAAGCAGTAAGTTCTACACAGTAAAATAGTCACCTGGCGCCTTTTGAAATACACACATCATTGTTCCTTTATTCTCTCTGTTAGAGAAACAGAGAGCGAAGGAGAGGGCATTTACTTGAAGTTAGCAAGGATAGAAGTAGCCCCAATACACACTCCAGTGTGAATTTTCTGATAAAGTTGTCGAACCAGAATTTCTTCACACATGACTATAAGGTTTATCCTTATGAAAATTCTCAAGAACACGTTAAATCAAAGTGGGTCAATAATCTTAAGTGTTCTATTTTACATTCAATAATGCAATGCCCCTGTAAGCCCGCAATGCCTGTGTAGGAGACGGGGGTGTAAGTATCTTGCTTGATCCTCACATTAAATTTTAGACCTTCCTCTTCAAGTCCCTGCCTCCTAAGAAAGACACACCTTTGTGGATTTCTAAACTCAGCCAGAATTGTTGGGAAAATACTCCCTTATCTACACCAACAATAACAGTTAACGTTTTATTGAGTGCTTACCGTGTGCTAAACACTCCCCACGCATCATATTATTTGATTTTTATAATCACCCTATGAAGTAGGCACTATAGTGATTTCCATTTTGCAGGTGAGGTTCACCAAGGTTAAGTATCTTGCCCAAGGTCACACAGCTGGTAAGGAGCATGGCCAGGACTTAAACCCCACAGTTCCTCTGCAGAGCCTCGGACCATATCCTACACCAGGCTTAGCATGTGAATCTCTAATTTAAGTATCACTTTTATTATGATGCCACTTTCTTGTGTCCAACAGATTAAACAGCTTGCAATCATTAGAATAATAAGAGCACACGGAAAAGAGCAAACCAAATAGAGCTGAAATAAAAACAGTATTTTAAAGCGCCTCTTTCAGTCACATGATCAATAAGGACGACGGTGAAATTAACCCTTTGGTTATATTTGTTTTCCTTTGTTTAAAAACTGGAAGGTGCTCAAACCGCTGTACTAATTCGGGTCTAAGCATCGTCTTGTAACTTTGGGTGACAGAGAAGAGAAACCAGCCTTCTCATTTGTACTAGAAATAACAACCGTGGCAGGGGCATTTAAATACACCAATGCCACTTCTAGGAAAATGTGTAAACCTGCTATCCCTCAAAAAGAGTAAATTTATGAAGCCCTGGCTGGTGTAGCTCTGTGGATTGAGCGCGGGCCTGTGAACCACACGACCGCGGTTCGATTCCCAGTCAGGACCATATGCCTGGGTTGCAGGCCATTTCCCAGCAGGACACTCACGAGAGGCAACCATACATTGATATTTCTCTCCTTCTCTCTTTCCCTTCCCCTCTAAGGATAAATAAATAAATAAATGTTTAAAAAAGAGTAAATTTATGTACAGAACAAAAGAAACGAAGACAATTAGAAAATAATTACAGGCATGCCATTTTTCAATGAAAGTGACTTCTTCCTTTCATTAAAGATTCTGCTGCTTTTGTCCAATCATCGATCATTTCACATGAACAATTCCATAATAGTGAATTGTTCCTGTGTAGGGTTTAGCTGAATATTGAAAAGTAGAGCCTCCGCCCTTACTTTTGTTTGTTTGTTTGTTTAAAGCACATAACTATTATTAGATATGAGTAGGTATTTTGTGACACAGGAAGTAATTATTTGACACCAATAGCAGTTTGAGCTGACTTTAGAAAGTTCGCCCATCTCCCTGTTCAGGCCCTCATTGCTAAGAGCACATGGATGAGCTTCAAAGCTTTTGGTTTGGACTGAGGGAGGGACACAAATAATCAACAGATGATAGAGAGAAACATGCTCTCCCCCCACTTGTTTTGGGGTCTTTTTTTTTTTTTTCTCTCCCAGATCTCCTTGTCAAAGGATGATTGATATGTGTGGACCAGCCCTTCAAACGCCAGTCACTGCCTGAGGCATTTCCTATAATCAAAGCACACGCCCACCCAGAGCTAATTAGACATTAGATTAGTGTCAACTGATTGATTTAAAGCAGCCGTCCCTCTATCCCCACTCCTCCCTCCTCCCAGCAGTCAGAATGGGACTGGCCTCCAAAATGGCTCAGCAAAGGGGCGAGTTTTTCATGGAAGCCCCAGGGAAGGAGACATAGGGATTATGCAATGTGGCCAGAACACAGGCAGAGTAACATTTCTAGAAAGAAAGCGAGAAGGAGGAGAGGGAGAAAGAGGAACAGAGAGAAAAGGAGAATGAATCATGTTTCCTAGAGCAATAAAACCCTTCGGTCCAATTTGTTGAGTTTAAGTTAGAGAGAGTGTTTGTGATGTTTGAAAGAAAATTATTTGCAATTTAACCTAGGAGAGTTCTGAGTACATTTGGCTACAATTTAGATACCATTTTTCAAAGTCTTTTTCCCTTCATTTCCCCCCCCCCCTTTATAAATATATGAGCCGGGAACATTCAAAGTTGTCTTAATGGATTAAGCAGAGACAGGGCTGCAAGGAGCAAATTAAAAATGAAATAGTTACAGCTGTTGGAACTGGCATCGGGCAGAGAGAGGTAAAAAAGATTTCTCACAGGATAAGAGAGATCTCAGACACGTGAAGCCCTTGCAGGAGTTCAGACCCGCGGGCCTCCAAAACAGTGTGTGTGACCCAGACTTCTCAGGAACTGTGCAGTTCCGCGGCCACTCACCCTGTAGAGGAGCTGAAATAGTTGTATTTCAACTAAAAAGTGAGCCCATTCCCAGAAGAGACCACCAGAGTCGGGGGCAGCCAGGGGCCAGTTTTAGACTTTTCATTTGCAGATTAAAGGCCCTTTTCACTTGTCACATCCCGCTACTAGCACACTCTGGGGCCAGGGCTGATCCAACACAAACACGCCTCTGAAATTATTTCTGTGAATGTGGGACCCCGAGACGAGCTGGAACGGCGGCAGAAACGTACAAGGAAGGTAGTACTGGCTAAGGGGACTCCCCAGGCCTGCACAGAAGGACACTTCCTCATCTCTGTCCTGGAGGGGGCTGGAGCAAAGGAAGAGGGGACAGCTTGCGATTTGGGGAGAGGAAAGCAGAGGTAAGAACAAACGCAACAGCCAGCCAGTTGTACTGTTTCAGTTAGTCACCGTGCCTGGTACTTTTTAAAGTCTTTAAACTTTCAAGGCCACATGCATTATCTCACTGACTTTTTATGATTCCCTGGAAGATAAGTCAGGCATGTGTCATTATGAATTTGCATCTTGGATATTTTACCCCTTACAGATGCAATGATTAAGGATGATAACTCTCCCCCGAAGATAGTAAGTAAAGTCAGTGAACCAGTAACAGATCTGAAGATTTTTGATTTCTGCTTATTAGCCTTACTGCTTAATGCGCCACACTGCCTTCTAAACCCCTGTCTGATGGCATTTCACATATATATATATGTATACATATATATACATATATATATATAATTTTATTATTATTATCGTTTTTAAATTTAGCTACCCAACCCATCTGCAACCATGCTAAGGTCTGAAGATTCATTCCTCTTAGCTCAAGAAATGAACCAGACCCTAAGCCAGAGGTCTAGAAGGCTACTGGGGGTGAAATACAGAATCCAGAGGACAAAATGCTGAACCCTGCATTGACTACAGGAGTAATAACTCAGATTTTTATTCTAGGCGATAACTAAAGACCTAAGTCAGCTTCCAACTGACTCCCACCAAAGCAGTAAAGGTGTGGGGAAGTGGGCACTAAAATAAGTCGTGAAAACTGACGGAAGTTCCNATATACATATATATACATATATATATATAATTTTATTATTATTATCGTTTTTAAATTTAGCTACCCAACCCATCTGCAACCATGCTAAGGTCTGAAGATTCATTCCTCTTAGCTTAAGAAATGAACCAGACCCTAAGCCAGAGGTCTAGAAGGCTACTGGGGGTGATCTACAGAATCCAGAGGACAAAATGCTGAACCCTGCATTGACTACAGGAGTAATAACTCAGATTTTTATTCTAGGCGATAACTAAAGACCTAAGTCAGCTTCTAACTGACTCCCACCAAAGCAGTAAAGGTGTGGGGAAGTGGGCACTAAAATAAGTCGTGAAAACTGACGGAAGTTCCTGGAGTCCAGAATGCAATCAGGCACCAAGGTAGAATGGAACTATTGTTTTATTTTTCTTGTGTATGGGTCTTAGCATCATAATGACAGCTTTCAAGGGCTACTTAGGTTGAAATATGAAGCCGCAAAGGCCAAGAGTAGGCAAAGTCTGGACGATTCCATCCACGTCACTGTTTCCCCCAGGCTTCCTGGTCCCCCCCGTGGAGACAGGAATTCAGAGAACAGAACTGGAGAGCCAAACCGAGTGAGGCACACAGGAGAGTCTTCCAAATGCCGATTCGGCAAATTTTAACTTTTTTCAGCTATAAACCTTTCAATACCTCAAAATAAATCCTTCAATTTTATATGAGATTTCGATTTTTGTAGCTGTAGATTTATGCAGTGTGCTGAGGCCAGGCCAAGAGAAGTGAACATAAACGACGTGACAGATAGCGTAAGGATGTTATTCAGCTTTTCACTACACATTGCTCACTCAGGAACTTTCCAAATGTCATGCAGAGCCTCTCTCATTAATTAGCTGCTAAAGCAGCTGATCTCTTGCAGTGGCTGTGCGTCTCCAGCCTCCAGCCCTCAGCTTGAGAGATGCAGGAAGCAATGCACTTCCTCCCGCTGGCAGGGATCTGGGATGCTCAGACAGCAGAGCACCCAGGCAAACCTGCTGCCTGCAGACCTGCCCTCCTGGGATACCAAGTTACACGCCTTGGTTGCTAGTAGGAAGGGGAATACTGAAATGTAATATGCTTCCAGAGTCAGCTATAGTCACTATAGTCATTATGTTATAGTCACGTAATTTATGCCCACAGAATAAACAGCCAGTAGGTTTGCAAGAGAATGTAATAGGCCTATTGCTATGTTGCCTTTACTGATGTGCTTAAGAATAAATTAACTGATGCTTTCTGAGACTTATTATGAATCAGGCTCTGTGCTGGTTTTCTTATAAATATCTTAGTTAATTCTCATAATGACAGAGCAAAGCAGATAGAATCACTTTGCTCTACAGGAGAAGAAACCAAGGATAAGAAAGGTTAATGCCTTACCTAAAAGCATCAGATATTTGCTTGAGGAACCATCTCCTTTATCCTCAACATTACGGGTTCGACTTAAAGTAAATAGAATGATAATTCTCTCAAAAACCTATATGTAAGGGAAAGGAGGTTGTTTTCCAGCTAAAATTATGGTGGGAGTCCCAGGTTGGTTCTCTCCCACGAACATCAAGTAGGCTTTGTCATCATAGCGGCAGCCAAACA
The DNA here is from genome assembly GCF_014824575.4 of Sturnira hondurensis. Lineage (NCBI taxonomy): Eukaryota > Metazoa > Chordata > Mammalia > Chiroptera > Phyllostomidae > Sturnira > Sturnira hondurensis. The sequence continues at coordinate 11,365,403 of NW_028091359.1, forward strand.
CAAAAAGACTGGAACTTCTTAACAATGCCTGATGCCATGATTTTTCCATCTCATTTTGATCAAACTTTTTCACGTGTGAGTTCCGATGCTGGCCAAAAAGAAGTAAAAGGGAGCATGCTTACCTTCCCACCTGAAACAAATTTTTTTAATTGGGATAAGAAAATAAAACATAAAACAATGGCTCTGGGGACGTTGGACAACACAAAGGACAGCGAACTCCAAGTGAAGGGCAGCAACAAAGGCAGCCCTACAATTTACGCAGTCTACTTCCCAGAGAGAAGTGGGGAACCCAGGTGGAGCTGAGTCATCTCCTTAGGCTGAGGAGACAGAAAGGGTAGTTTGGGAAGGCCATGGCAGCTAGAGCCTGCATACGGAGCAGAGCTCCTGTGACCCAGACTCTCAGCAGATCAGTGCGTACATAACAGAGGTCCGTGATTATCCCTAGTCCCACGTTTTCCGTGCACAGCAAACCCATTATCCCTGGCTCCTATTTCTGTTTGCTGTTCTCCTGAAAGTAAGCCCCCACCTCCCATTGGGGTAGGGGTGGGAATACAGTGAGTGATAGAAGGTTAGGAGCCGTATGTCAGTGTTTTCCACCATATTCTCCACTCCTGCCTCCCCAAAGTCTTCCTTAGCAGCGAGTACCTGAAATTCACTTTATCAGCATAATCAGCTTATTTTTAATATCTTCATCTATAGGCACATCGTGTCCACTCTCTGTCATCTGCTGAGTCATTTACCAAAGTAGTCATTCTTTTCTCAGGATCTAACTTTTGAAGAAATTTCTAGTCCATTATGTTCTCCTTTCCTACCTTTTTTTTTTCAACCTCAAACTTTCTTTGAAATTGTTTTACTGCTAGGTGAGTAGGGTTTTAAAAGAAATGAATATAGGCTACACTACACATACTCAAACACATGTTCAAACAATGGTTAGCCAGTGTTAGAGAATTCTTCCTAAAGTGCGCACTGGCAATCCACATTCTGAAATGTGATGAGCGAGGTCCACAGCCCTCCTTTCCTGTGTATTTTCTCACTCTGCTCACTGATGAGAAAGCTGGGACTTAAGATGATTAAATAAGTGGTTCAAATGATGTGCTCTTACTGAGTGTAGTAGGCAAGGCTCCCACATGAGTGAGTGCTAATCAGTCTAAATATTTTATTTAGCTATGAATTCCATTCAAAGGAAAGACTTCTCTTTTCAAACTCATACTTCCATCCCAGGGCTTTTATGAGTCTTAAATAAGAAAAACCACTTAGCATGGTTGCTGTCTTATCATAATTGATTTAAGAAATTGTTTTTCATGATTAAACATCTGGTCCTTATTGATTGTCCAGTTTCTGAATACAGCATAGGTAGTGAGTGGGAAAGAAGAGAAAAATGGGGCAGAATAAGATGCCCTACACTAAGTGAAAAAAATAAGACACTAGCGAATATGTACTCTGTGAGTCTGTTTATATGACATTCTAGAATAACCAAAACTAATCTGTAATATAGAAATCAGATTGGCAATTGCTTAGAGCAGGGTTGGCTGGGATGGGGCATAAGGAAGCTTTCTGGGGCACATGAAAGTGTTCTCTTTCTCTCTATATATATATATGTGTGTGTGTGTGTGTGTATACACACATATACATGTATATATACACACATATATGTATATATACTTACGTGTGTGTATTCATATGTTTACATGAATATATACATATATATATTTGGTGATATGCACATGAATAGAGAAAATACACCATCGGTCCTCCTTAGCAGAAGAAGAGACAATGTCATAATGTGTTAGCACAAACATGGGAATTATAAAGAATCTTAACCACCGGCAGAGAATGCCAAGGGACTCTGATTACCCTGCTCTGTTTATCTGTCTCCTTTTTTAACAGACTCTGATTGCAAATTACTCCTGTTTGTTCAAACCATTTGTTTCTACTCAAAGTTCAGTGTTCTCTAATTGCAGATCTAGAAAATGCCCCAGCATATTTTTCTCTCTGCTACAAGATCATTTTAGGGACCAAAACCCCTTGTCACTATAACAGTAGGAGTCTGCAGAAAGTTTGGCATTGAATTACTTGAGACACACAGGGAGTTTATTCTCATATTGTTGCTTATTATTGTATTATTTATTTGTATGACTCCCTACTTTTGCTCACCCCTGTATGTTATGCTAAATGATGTGCTCTTACTGAGCGTAGTAGGCAAGGCTCCCACATGAGTGAGTGCTAATCAGTCTAAATATTTTATTTAGCTATGAATTCCATTCAAAGGAAAGACTTCTCTTTTAAAGGCCATGGATCATTAATATTTCAATACCCCAAGCATAAATCTGGCAACTTCAAGAAATTTTTCAGAGGAAAGGCACACAATCCAAGTGACTGTCTTAATTATCTCCATCAGCCCAATTAATTTGTGGTCGATTTCAAGCTGAAACAAAGGTCCAGGAATGAGTCTTGCTGTCCCCACCCAGCCCAAGGATTCTGCGAAGCCTCTCCCTCAGTCATTCCAGGGAAGAAATACAATAGCGTGGGGTTGAGCCCTCGGGGTCTTGGCAGCCAGAAGTAGTGGCGGGGAGGCACTGCCAGGTCTCCTATCAGTGTGGAAAATCACGACCCAGCCAGCTGAGGTGAAGGATCCTTGAGAACAGAGGGGAAGACTGTACATCATCTGATAAGTCAAAATTTAGTAATTGTCCTGAGGGGGAGTCTTACTGTCTGAATCAACGGATGTCTAAAATGCAAAAACTTCCCAGAGTTCTTCATTAGCCTCCTGATGGCATGTGGCTCCTTTTGTCTCCAGGAGCCAGTAGCAACAGTGAGTCTTTAAGCCAGATGCTGGGGGGATCCTCAGACCACAAGGCAGCATCCACGCAAAGGCCTGAGTGTCCCATCTCCCCAGACACTTTTTTGGTGTGCTTCTCCCATCAGATTAGTTCCCTTGCATGTGGCCACGAGTTTAAAACAGGCCTGAGCTTGTTCTATTCGGTGCTCTAGTTTGAATTGTTTCTACTGCATGACAAATAAATCAATGCTCTGTCACAAATCCATGCATAAGTAGAATAGACAGGAACCCAGATGGTATGTTTAGCAAGCAGGCTGAGAAGAATAACCACAGCCCCACCAGCTCAAAAATCCCCCCAAGTCCATTTCTGATGTCTAAAGTTTCATCAGGACAAGTTCGTTGTTGTCAGGTTAAAGTAGAAAAATTTACTGATATACAAAGAGCACGTGGGCAGAGAATTAAAGCATTATTAGTTATCAACCACTTACTCGGAACTTTCCTATTCTAAATGTCTCCAAGGCAACAGAGGTCCTAGAGGTTTATATATAAGAAGGTATAATAGAAACCCTATGCACCAACCAAGTGGAAGGAAGCCAGGTGGGAATAAAGAAATTGGGGCAGGTCAGGACACTGAGGATCTTGAGAGAAGAAGCACATCAAGAAAACTAAAAGGGGAAATAAGCAATTGCCCAAGACATATTTTACCTATTTTGCAATTATGTAAATTACCCAACACAGAGGAAGGTCTGTGGTCAATACTTCTGGAGGGACAAAAGCCAGAGATTACCCTCCCCCAAAGTACTTTCAGGAAATGACCGTAAAGTCAACGAAAAGCCACTGCAGTCCCCCTGGAGATGGTAAAATGCAGTAGCTTTAGGCCATGGTGTCAGGCAGAGGCTGGGTGACCACCAGCCCAAGAGTTAGAGAGAGAGTTTCTTTCAAGTCTGAGTTGGGCCAGACGGTTTCCCTGGTTGCATTTAGGAGCCTGTGATAACGAATGCGCGATTTATTGCAGAAGAGCCTCAGGATGAGAAAGAAATGTTGTGGCCAATACCGAAACAAGTAAATAAGACAACTGTCCCTCTTAACTACAATGCCTACCAGGGGCTGAATGCAATGCTGGCTCCTCCTCTGAGCAGACTCACAGTCTGCAGGTGACAAGAAAACCAATCAGAGCAACATGGGAGAAGTATTTGATAGGGAAGTGCTCAGAATGCTAGAAGAATTTAGAAGAGGGTCTCAAACCCACTCCTCCAGGAGGCTCCCCACTGAAGGTTACTTCCGGGCTAAGGCTCAAAAGATGAGGGATTAGGCAGACCTAGAGGAGAATGAATTCCACACAGCGAGCAGCAGGACAATGTATTCACAGGCGCAGGGGCAGATGGGGTGCATGGAGTGTGTCCAGGGTGAGAGGTCAAGGGGTGAGAGGGCAGAGGCCAAGCTACAAAAGATCTTTCGCATGTGCTCTACTAAGGAATCTGTGCAAGCATGTGTCCACGTTTGCACTCCCCCCCCCCAATCTTATTGCAGAAAAGATTTACAGCGCCTGTTGCTAAAGAGTTTGGATTGTATTATGAGTGCAATTGAGTGTAATTGAAGGATTTTAAGCAGGGAATAACATGTTCAGGCATGCATTTAAGAAAGATTATTCGGGCAATGTAGAAAATAAATCGTAGGGGGTACAGGGAAAAGGACAAGACTTCAGGCAGTTAAGGCAGAATAGGGGCAATTACAGTAATCCGAGGGAAAAACGATGCAGGCCTGAACCCATGTAGTGGCATGGGGAGTGGAGAGGACTAGATAGATTTAAGGTGTATTTAAGAGTGGGCGGAATAATTTCTAAGTTAGCAGGCCTAATGATACTTAACGCTCCGGGAGTAAACTGAGTAGAAAGAAATTGCTCAGGAAATGTGTCTTGGTCAGGAATTTGGATAAGAGAGACAAGTGATCTAGACAATGGCTCGATCCTAGACAGCATTTGTAGTGGGGAAATTTACGGTTTCAAGCACTGTGAATCATCAGCCTAGTTTCTTTTCAGCATAGCCTTATTTCTTGCAGGCTATGCTGAAATAGCCATGCTATTTCTTGCAACCCAACTCCCGGGATTGTCCAATGATCATAACTGCCCTTGGAATGACTTGGTGTGTTTTTCAGAGGAGTATTAACAACATACATGTTGTTAGTAACACCTGGAGAATTGAAAAACCATCTCCTTGTCGTGTGTAGTTTGCCACATACAGAAAGTGAGGGAGGCTATTATTTTCCAGGACATAAAATGTCTTCCCAGTTAAAGCAAACACTTCACACAAAGATTGAATTGTCCAATAACTTATATTAGACATTATGAGTGAAAATGTCTAACACCAAACCTGGAAGATAACTAGGTCTCAGTAAGCATTTGTGGCATCTGCAACTACTTGTAAAAAAAGAATTTAAAAAAGTGTGATTGAAAGAAATGATGTTAATGCAAATATAAAATTTGAGAAATCTCCTGAAGCTTACTATAATTGAATAGGACCTACAGGAAGACAAACTGGCATAGAGGGGTGGGGTGAGAATGTGTTTGTGAATACGGAGTGAATTTAGAAGATTCCAAAGTAAAGGTCTCCCGTTAGAGAAAGGTAGTATTTTCCTTTCAGTACTTTCAATAAGAACATAGAATCACTCCCAAATGAGAATTTAAGCTATAAAAATACATACAGCTGAGCGTGATTCTCAGTTCTTTAAAATGCATGTGTATGTAGCAGTAAGATTGTATTCCAAACACATCAAGATGGGTTAAGATTAGGTTATCTGTCAATGCCTTCAAATGCACAAATTTTAACAAATGAAAAAGTAATCTTGAAAGATACCTGAAAAACATTTGATGAAATTCAATGTTATATATGGATTTTTTAAAAAGTAGGACATGGGTAGTTACTTAAATGAAGAATATACCTATCCCAAACCAATAACTGCCACCATCCAGGTTGGCTAGGGGACTGTCCATGAAAGCTGGGGACAAGAAAGTGTGCACTGTTACTTAACATCCTACTGATGTTAAATAACAAACTAAAAGGTACAAGTATTCAAAAGGAGGATACAAAAGTACCATTATTTGTTACTGGCATGATTACACAAAAATGATTCAAAATTAAGAAATTAAAGCAATAAAGGATCTGAAGGAAATGGACTTTCATAAATAGATCTATAGAATTAATAATCACTCTCTATGTATTTTGAATAGCAATTGAGGGACAACATTGGCCATTTATTCATCTATTTTATTGACCTGGTTTTCTCTCTTCTGGATTACTATACCCATATACCGAGGAGATGTCCTGTTGACATTAGGAAGCATTCATTTATTTAATGTGGGCGTTCATTTATATACCATTTATTGCTGAGTGTGGCGACTGTGATCGGCTCTGGGGAAACTGGTGCCCTTCCCCCCCACCATCACAGGACGGAGTGCTCTAGTCCCATGTGAGAGAGGATGTCAATACAATTTGTCTCTCTTCTCTCTCTCTCTCACATTTTACTGGAAGGGGAAACCAAGTCATTCCTTCAACTTTTTGCTTAGAAATCTCCTCAGCTAAATACCCAGTATCACCACTCACAATTTCTGCCTTCCACAGAACACTAGAACACAGTTCATCCAGGCTCTTGGCCACATTATGACAAGAATTGCTCTTTCTCCAGTTCCCAATAACACATTCCTCATTTCCACTTTGGACCCTACCAGAACAGCTGTTAACACTCAGGTTTCTACAGCATTCTGTTTGTGATGGCCTAGGTACTCCCTAAGATGAGAGTCTTCCTCCATTACACTCCTCTTTCCTCCCTGAGTTCTCATTAGAATTGTCTTTAATAGTCTTAGCAAAGTCATGCTGCCACCAAGTGAAGTGCCTCATGAAAGGCATTATTGGAAGATCAGGAGCATCTTAAATGGCATTTGTGTAAGCGAAGAGATCCCGGAGCTCTCCAGAGTTCATTTCCGTCCCACTGGCCCTGACAGACTTCTTTACAGAACATTGGTTTAGGCAGCATAGCTCTCTGCCCTCTTACTAAACATAATACCTCAAACTGCCCTGATTTTGGCTAAATTCACTCCAAATGTAGTTTTAGAACATCTATTATGAAGGGAACACAGTTGCGTGTATTGCCGATTTTCCTCTACCCACGTGAGCCTGATGGAAGTGTTTTTTTTTTAAACTGTGACAAAAGTAAGTTTTGAGTTTTCTTAAGAGAGAAAGACAGAACCTTCTGAAGCACCAAACACAGCAAAGAAGAGGACCCGTGGCTGTGCTGTGGGGAGAGGCTAAGCACGAGAGCCACGAGGGGAGAACCAAGCTAGGAGTCCAGGGGCATGAGCCAGAGAAATGTGGAATGGGCAGGACAGCCCGCAGCCAGCCCTGCGTCCCCCACTTGTTCACTGTGTGCCTTCAGCTCGTCGTTTCACTTAGCTTCCCAAGTTTCTATTCCTTCTTCCATGAAAAACAAAACAAGGATTAGATTAGCTGGCTTTAAAGATTATTTTTCTACTTCTAAAGTTCTCCAGTTCTTAATACATTCAGACACTCTTTCACATGCTCTGACTACCAGAAACTCCACCTTCTTTTAATAAGTTCTATTTACTTGCAGGTGGTTGGACTATTAAAAAAAGCAAATTGTTTAAATAATGTCTGACTTTTTGACTGGTTTGACTCTCCTAACGGGTCATATATATAATTTTTTTTCTGGGTCGTGATTTTTGGGGTACATCAATCAAGTTGCCAGTATTTATTGCATGGAGCTAATTAACTTTCAAAATGACATTTTCATTTGTAACATTGGTTGAGATTTGAACTCAGAGCTCCTCAATGAAAAGCACCTGCACTAATAACCTGAGTCCCAAGGAGCCCTGTAATTCTCCCAGCTTACCCCCACCATAAATGTGTGATTAATCGCAGGTTCAAGGGCGTTCTCAGTTACTGTGAAAACAAATCATTACCAGAAACTGGCATTCCCAATTTATTTTATTTATTTTATTTTTATTTTTATTACTTATACCCTATTCTCCATATTTTCCATATGTTTGGGGGTCCTTTTCAGCTATTCTGGACCTGTGGAAAGCTTAGCTCACCCCCATATTCTATTGGGTCGTGCATGATAAACAGGAAAATTTTGCTGTGCCGTGTCCTTTGGCCTTGTGAGGATAGCTTTCTGACAAACAGCTACATACATTTTATTCATCCTCTATCTTATACGAGAGGCAAAGACCTCTCTCCTAAAACAGGTGAGTTTTCTAGTGGAATTTATGCTCTGGTACTCACTTTTTCTCCAAGTTCCTTCTCCTGCTGAACTTTATTTTATTTAGGTCTTGCATGAGTATTCTCTTTTCCCTGCCCAATATAAAAGTAAAAAATGTATCTCCCTTGCCTTGACTTTATCCAAATACCACCATCCTTAGCCAGTTCTGCATAATCAGGGCATGAAAGAATTTGAAGTTGAACAAGGAACAAGGTACATTCGTTGCAAGACATGGCAATAACCAGCTGAGCAGGTCCCTACGTTAAAATTCCCGCCGCTGGTGCTATATTACGACATTTCTCACTAGCTGTCTCTTTGCCTTATTGCCCAGCCCACTGCCTCATGTTTTACTTCTTCTTCTCATGATCAGCCACCATTTCTTTCTGCACACATTCATTAGTTTCTTCAACAAAATAGTACAGCCTTCCACTCCCTACTTCAAAGGCTCTGGCCCATGTTAGCCTGTCCCCAAACTCATCATCGGTGCTACAGGAACCAGAGATGCTTATCCTTTCTCCTGTGATCAAATATTCAAGCTTCTTGGCCCCCAGGTCTTTGGAAGTGAAGAATAATAATACAAAACACCATCTCCCCTGTATGAATTGTGAGAGCACACTCAGAAAGCAGAACTGTCCTCTGTCCGGTCCATTCGTGCTTTGTTTTATTTCAGAGAGTATATTTTGTTTGCCACTACCAATACTCTCACAAGCAGTCACACCCTTACGTACACACATACACACACATTCTGGTTCACTCACATACTCTTTTGAAAATTCTCACACTGATACACACAGGAAATCAATGAACTAGTCAGCCAATCCTTACACGTTCAGTATGTACAATTAGCCTGAGATGGGGAAAAATGAAAGGGAAAGGAAAGTCGAAAAAAAGCAAGACACAGGAGGAAAAAAGTTGAAGTAGTAAGGAGGAAAAAGAAAAGGAAAAGTTAAGTAAATTTTGCACTAGTGTGTCTGATCGCAGGGGATGAAGGCAGTGGTGGGGAATGTGTGTTCTCACTGGGTGGGACCACTGTTCTGTGTCTCCTGCTCTTCGGCTGAGCCTGGAATCATCCTTAGCTTGCTGGTCATATGTCGCAATGTGCACAGCACACATATCTATGTAGAGACACCACACAGACTCGCATATGGGTCTGCCTTTTGGGCAACAGCTGCCTTGTCTTCCTGTGCAAGAATGACAGCCGGAGGGGAATGAGCTTATTGGGAATTTTTAAAAATGCACACAACCCCAATAACTGTTTTTTAATAAAAAAATTTAATTTTATTAAGAGGCTATAAGAAATATATCTGATTCTTTATGCCTTAATAAAGAAAGCCTTTTAAAAATGCTTTCCCTGTCATTCGGGCACATCGTAGGCCAGAAATTGGCATGGCACAGACAGAGTCAGAATGCGACGCCCAGGGTCTGCACGTCCTGGCCGGGAGTGGAAAGCTCGCTCTGTTCCCAGGAGGGCTTTCCTTGTACCATGTCCCTATAACTCACCCCTCTGAGGTTTATCAAAGTAGCCAAAGTGGCCAAAGCCGGGGGTTAATACAAACCAAACCTCAGCCCCTTTCCATACTCACTTGTTCGTGGTGACTCCAGGGCTCTCACACAGTTCCTCCACCCTGAGTTGCCACCACCCACTTTGAGACCATGGCGCTGGAGAGGGTCATGCCCACAGACACGTCTTTTTCTGTGTGTGACCAGCCTCTGCCAATTTGTGGTGAGACCTTGGATGCCAAACGTAACCAAGTACAGGAGTCCCCATCCTGTGGCTGAAGGCAGCTCTTTGTAGGAGTGTATTCCCTGGATGTCATCAGAGCTGGGATGACAGACCCCTGGGCTCCCGGGAAGTCTGGAAGGGAGTCTTCCTCCATCTGCCACGTACCCATTCTCGTCATCCTCCCCCTCTGCCAGTATCTACAGTGTCTCTGTGAGGTCATTAGTCACCACGAAGAGGCTCTGGCCCACCCATCGTCCTTATTTCTTTAATCTATTGGATACTACCACCTCCAGAGAAGTTAGGACAAAAAAAAAAAAAGAAAGACTGAGTAAAATAAAAAAAAATTGAGAAAGAACTTGAGACGTGCCCTCAAATTAGATGCCATTTTTTCAAGTTCATCCTGAAAATTCCAAAGCCTCTATCACATCAATTTTCTGTTCTCCGATTCTATGACCCTTTCATTATCTTTCACTTGGATTCTTGCAAAATCTTTTCTAGTGTTCCACTTCCACAAATACCTGTCTTCCAGATTGTCCAGTTATCTTTCTGAAATCAAATGTCCAATTATGTTTCTGGTCTGTAGTGGCTCTCTATTCTCTATAGTGGAAAATGGAAAAAAAATTTAATATATGCCCTTCCCACACATTGGGATATTCACATTTCCCTCTGCGTGCTGTGCACATCCGTGCCAATGTCCCACTAAATACTCTGTTACTCCTGGAATGTTCTGCTTGCAATTGTGTCGGCAAAGAGCTACTCCTTCCAAGGCCAAGGTGGCCGGTTGTCTGCTCTGTAAGGTCTACTGAAGCCCTTCAAATGAGGCCGCTTCTCCTTCCAGTGTGGTTTTTATCTTCCTTTATGCTTCCTTCTTTTATAATATGCATCCTGTTGTACACTGTTGATATCACAAGTCAATAGTTTGACTTCTATGTGCAAAATAAACACAAGGAGCACATAGACCACACTTTTAGGTCTTAATATAAGTCATGACATATAACGGTGTTCAACAAATATGGGATAAGTATTTGATGAAAAAATGACTAAATAAATGAACATGTGACTCATTCAATGATACCAAAGGAGACCATGTTTGGCATGGGTGATGTAAAACTGACTCACCCACACTTAACTTTGTGCTTTTACTTACATATGTAGAATGACACAATTCATGTAACCCTAATGTACCAATAAACACACCTGTAAATCCAAAGAATATTTTCTTGAGAATGCAGATTACTTTTTTGTTGTTGTTAACTAAAACATATGCCCTGAAGGTCTTCTGGAGTCAGGCCTGTCCATGTTTGTTTGGTTTTGTCTTTTTTTTTTTATTTTCTAATTACTACTTTGGATTCCATACACCAGATACATCCCAGAGTTTTTAGCTGTCCTCCCTGGCTGAAAGATATTTAGATGGATTCTATTTTCTTTCACTATTAGAAGCAATTGCTATTATGAAATCCTTGGGCAGATACACCATGTTTTTTAAGGGTAACACCTGAGAAGACTTGCTAGGTCATGGGAAATGCACATTTTGCATATTAATCACATTCTTAGAAATTGCTCTACAAAGTGGTTTACAAATGTAGCTACTTCTTACACCCTCACTAACACTAGATACACCTGCCATTCCTTTCTTTCTTTCTACTCTTCTTTCTTCCCAGCCCACCTCCACTAAATTCTTCACTGATATATTCTGAAAATTTAGTTCCATATAGATAGATAGATAGATAGATAGATATGTAGATATATGTCTATATGTCTATATAGATATATGGATATATTCTTTTTACAATGAGTGTTTATTAAACTTAGCATTCAGTTTTTCTGATATCATTGCTTACCTTTGGTTTTTGTATCTCATTTCCTCCTGGCTTCATCTTTATTGTTGCTGGTATATATCTTCTCGTAATTCTTTCAGAATGTATACAAGAGTTTAACTATCTTATTATTCATGTTTCAAAAACTATCTTTCTTTCAAATATATGCTTGAATAATAGCACTAAGAATTAGTCTAGAAGAAACTTTCTTTTAGCATTTAAAAGTCTCCCTGTATTCTTACATTTAATGCTGATGAAAACGCTCCTGTCAATAGGAGCCTCCATCTATTGGAGGTAATCTTTTTTTTTTCTACTCTGAATTTCACCCTTGATTCTTGACATTATAAACCTTTAATACGATGTGTCTAGATGCTACAGTAGAGGTTGGTAAGTAATTAAGAAACTTCTAAATATGGGGATGTTTTATGTTCAGTGGATAAAGCATCGGAATGACTAAATATACCGGTTGGCCTTTATTTCAGATACAATATCAACAGACATAGAATAGCTGACTCTAGCTCAGCCCAAACAGGGGTGTACTATTGCCTGGTTTTAGAACTTCTCTGGACACCAGTTTCTCCCTGCTTCATACATGAAATGAGGTGGTTATTGAAAGTCTGTAAGATCCTTTTCAGTTACAAAACCGCGTGCCAGGAGTACTGAGTCTTTATAAACTTTAAGAGATTTTTTGTGGTTCTCTTTCTTAAGATAATATCAAACACAAACTGTTCCAATGATATCACTACTGGTAGCCTTATTTCATTGAAATGGTTTCCAGAAAGCTAACATCTCTTAACTCACTTCCTTGTGTCCCTTTTTCTAACAACTGCATTTTATTTGAAAGTCTGACTTTCAAAACCAGGAAAATACGTAATTATGGGAATGTCCTTTCTTTTTATCTTAGAGCTGAGGTAGGAGGGAATGTCTATAGGTCGAGGAGGTGAAGAATGATTCTATATGAGATGCTATATATATTCCGACTTGTTCCAGAAGGATACTTAAACATTCACAAAGGGAATTCTAGAAAGCTGAAGGATTTCTCCCTCCAAAAGGCATACGAGCCCTCTGAACTAAAGCTTCCGACCTCTGAGTACCAGGCTGCCCCTGATTAAAAACAAATGGAACATGTGCTGTGGAGCATAAGTCTACCTGATTTATGGCTTGGAAAATTAAGTTACTATTACTTGTGAGGCTTGGAAGTGAGGGCCCAGTGCAATAGCTAATTGTGAGTAGAGAAGGAGTATATGCTGAAATTGGGAAAATATATTTTAGAGACTGGCTGAGTGAAGACATCAGGGTATGTAATTAAATGGCCTTTAAAAAAGTCACACTCCCTCCAACCTCTTATATCAAACAATTGGAATGTGTTGGTTTTATTAACTGGTCTTCTGCCATTCGCTCATCAAGCTGGGGACAACTGAGTTAATTTTCACTGTTGACTGACTGCAATAAACACTAAAATTTCAATGACCAGTTGTCTTTTCATAGTAGAATATTGGTCAGGGAGAAACATTTGTGGTCATTCTCCAACAATTAAAGCTTGCTTAAAATGCAGGCAATGACCAGGTTTGGGAGCTGTACAGATGGCTCCTTCTTGCGTTCTCCATAGGCACGCAAGAAGGTTTTGATGAGTTTTCTGATTCATCCCATGCATTTCCAGCAAATTCTCAGGAGGAATTTTAGTTTCAGAGGTGTAAAGAGACAGAAAGGTCTGGTTCTGAAAGGTCAGATGCTGGGAGACTTGGGAGGGCGTGAAGCTGCCCCCAGCACCCTCGCCACCAGTTGCCTCCCAGGGTAAATCCACTTTCCAAGCAGCTGAGGAAGCTGCAGGGTAAAGAAGGGGGGAAAAAAATGACTCCTTTAGCTTGGGCTATTACTGTGTGGGTAATAAAATTGATGACATAGGTAGAGACATTTTATTTGTATTGGACAATCGAACATTCCAGACTGATTGCTGTAATTTAAAACAACTCCTAAAAATTTCTGAAATTGACAGGCAGTGCTGTCTAATCAGAGTAAAGACCACTTTCATAGTCATTGAACTTGGTTACCAAGGGCGTGTGTGTGTGTATACTTATTTAAATGCCATAAAGGGCTGTTTTGTTCATTGAGAGTTCTTCTTCTCATCGAAGAACTTAAAGAATAGTTCCCTTACCTCCTCTTATTTTTTTTAAACATCACACAGCTGATCCTGTTGCCGTGGTTCTCCTCTGGGAGTGATTTTGCCCTGCAGGAGTACTTCTCCTAAGGTTTGTTGGTCAGTCACACTGGGGCCAGGGATGGCTACTAGCATGTACACGGTAAAGGTCAACCATGCTGCTACATATTCTAAAAGGAACAGAAGAACCCCCATGTGAAGAATCAATCCAAAATATCCCCCTGTTCATGAATCAATCCAAAATAGTGCCAGAGTTGAAGACCCTATTCAAGGAAGACCTTTGATTATGGATTATACACCCCATCATTCACTTAGAAATTTCTAATCCATGGGCATATAAAACAAATTTAGGCTATCATTAATTATTACTCTAAATGGACCCAATTGATAAAAATTCACATAATGTCTCAGGAGCACAGTCATTGTTAAAAATGAGATGTGGATGTACAGATTCAAACCAATCAAACAACAAAGGAAAGCCCGGTGGTGAAATCGCCTGGAAGGGAAGCACCTTTTCCAGGCCCGGCCTTGCACTTTGCCCACAGTAAGAACTCACTCAATACCTAGTGAATGTTGTGTTTTGTTTTGTTTTTTAATCAATTAGCTATTTAAAAGATATAAGGATAGGTCCTTTTGAGAATTTGGATAATTTTTTTTCATAACAATCTAAAATGCCCAACAGGAAAAAAATAATCCTTCTTAGAGAAACTAAATTCTCACCTTTTCCAAATTTAAATAACATTCACTGATAGAGTGGTTTCTAGGGGATGGGTTTGGACAGAACATGGGTAGTTTTGTGGCAGTTTTAGTCTCAGCTTTGGCTCTGTTTTAATGAGATACACTGACTGTTTCCAGACACAGAAATACTCCTGTGACCTTCGGAGGAACACTGCGAGGCAGCTGTCTCCCAGGGACCCTGTCTTCTTCATCAATCACCGGTAAGAATGCAGTCTTAACTTCAGCTCACTAGCCCGAGGTAACAAAGATGTTTCACGCCTGCTAATTAGGGGCTGGCAGGTAACCCATCTAACCCCTGAGATAGAAAACACATGGTTGATAAATTGCTTGGTCACACTTCCTGCCGCTCTGACTCCGAGATGCTCACCCTTGAGGAGGGCGGGGAAGGCGGAGACGCAGTGACAAGGAGGAAGCGATCCCGAGAGAACCAGAAGCTCGGAGACCAGGAGCTAAAGACGGTTTTCTGGGCTAGACATTGCCAGACTCTCACTGAAGTGTCTCACATAAACACAAAGAGTTCAGTGACATTAAACAAGGAAACATTAGGTCTTTCTAACGTGTTCAAGCAGATGTAGAAACCGGCTTTCACACTTTCTTAGTCCTCTTGCTTGAATTATTGGTTCTAGACTAATATAACCTTCCTTAAGGATTATAAAAGATTGTGAGAAATAGCCGTGACTGGTGTAGCTCAGTGGATAGAGCAGGGGTCTGCGAACCAGGAGATCACGGTTCGATTCCCAGTCAGGGCACATACCTGGGTTGCAGGCCAGTTCCCAGCAGGGGACACACCAGAGGCAACCATACATTGATATTTTTCTCCCTCTCTCCTTCCCTTCCCCTCTGAAGATAAATAAATAAAATCTTTTTAAAAAATTGTGAGAAATAAGGGAAGAGTTAAATGTTAGGATAATAAGGTTGGGAATAGAAGTTAAAGATGTGACAGAATCAAACTCCTCTCCATGTATATGTATATATACATGGAGATGTATGTATACATCTGTGTATATACATATTTTTAGCTGCGAGATAAATAAGTTATACCTGTGTTTCTTCCCATGGTCAATGATATTAATTGTATTTTATTTTTGACAGCCTTACCTATACTCAAAAATAAATTAATGGCTGCCTGATGAAATTTAAGTGTTAATGATGAAAAATAACTCTATTGAGAAAAACACATTACCCAAATTTAGAGAACTTTTAAAAAGTGATTTCACAAAAACAACTGAGCCTAACTTGACTCATGAGCCATGGCATGGAGCACCGAGGGGTCATGGGCACTTTTTTTTATTAAAATTGAGTAAATGAATAAAGCAGTTGATGCTGTGAGATGTTACCTTAGATACAGTATAAGAAATTCAACCTAATATCTGCTTGTTTAATAAGTTTTAACTGTATAAAGTAGCTGAGTTTATAGGTCAATGGTGAATAGCAACAATTTTACATAGTTTAGAGTAATAGCATCATATGAATTAAAAAAAACTTAACAGGAAATTTTAAATATCTTCCCTTCTCAAATTATCTGTGAAAGAGAATTTTCAAAATCAACTTTTGTCTCCCCTGCCACTGGTGGGGAGTGACACCTTAGAAATAAATTCTTCCTCTCTAAGCATGTAAAATGAATTTCCTTTCAAAAAAGAACCAATGATTTCCAGATCTGTAGGGATTGCTTGGGAAGTGGGACTGGGACCCTGCAGCCAGGGTCAGCAAAGGGGTGGGGTCAGGACAAAGGGGACAAGGAAAGCCAACATTCAGAGGGCCAGGCAAAGTCTAACATCCTGACACATATTTACTCATTTAAATCTCTCAAAAAACCAGTGAGATGTCATTAGTTCTAGCTCCGTTTTTATACATGAGGTAACAATGACGTGGGCTAGTCATCTGTGGTTGTTAACATAGGATTCAGACCCAGGCACTTACCCAGAAATTATATTTCTCCCCCCAAAGCACCCTGTCCTTTATGAGCTACATGCTCCTTACTCTGACTTGCATTCCTTCATGAGCATCTACCCTCACCCACTGGGTATATGTGCACGGACTTCCACATTTGTTGTTTGGCTCTTTCTGCTGAATGTGAGACTCCTGACTGCAGCAGCTGTGTCTGGTCGTCAGTTGAAGCATCCTCTGGGTCTAGACATAGACTCCTAAATAGACAGTTGTTGAAATAAGTTATTGGGTGAATGAATGAATGAATGAATGAATGATGTACCTCACCCTAGACTAAGGAAGCAGGTAAGATTCAAGGCATCAAGGATAAGCATCAAATTTAAGAATAAGTTTCTAATCAAAGATGAGACACAACGTAAGTGTGAGGGGCCAAGCCTGAGCACATTTCCACAGGCAACTTTTGGGGTGGGGCTAAACACGGCACATTTCTGCCCTGTCTGAAGGGAGGTAAAGGGTGACACAGCCTTTTGGGTCAAGACTGCGTGCCATTCTTGCCCATTTGCCTGGTCCCTTCCAGCACCAACACCACCATGAGTACGAGTTCACTTTTCAGCTGCTTTCAGCCCAGCCAGTTCGCTGAATCATGCACAGTCTTCCTCTGATAGGTTTCCAAGAGGACAGACCAGGATTCAGACCAAAAAAATTTCCCCAGAAAATCCAAACAGCCCAAACAAGGACTAAACCCACGCCTTGGTTCTAATTAGCACCAAAAGGTAGCCAAAGTTCCCATTGTAGAGAGGAGAAGTAGAAAAGGGTGGAAGATCACATAATTGAATGTGAAATGTTTCCATGAATTTAAACAGGGAACTGGTGAAACACATTTACACTTTTATGGATAATGATTCTGACTACTTACTGAAGTTGCAGAAAAAGGACACAGGACAAGTGTTAGGCAAAATAGGAGGAAGAGTATTTTCTTTTTCCATCTGTGTGTGTGTGTGTGTGTGTGTGTGAAATGGAACATAAGAGAACAGTCTATACAGTAGCAGTTAATGTAATATCGAACAAAGTATTTGAGGCTCTTTTTAGCCAGCACCAGCACAGACTCAGTGTATGCTTACCTGAAGGCACCTGGGTGGAGGAGAGAGGGCCAGAATCTGGGTGATCGTGATCATTCTCACACATGCCTTTATCCCCAAGGGAAGAAAATACTACAGCTGCAGGATTCCTCCTCCCTCTCTTGGTTCAGAGTAAGGACAGCTCCATGTGCATGTCCACACACAGCCAGATAAGAGGTCAGGATGTAAGGATGGAGACTACATTTGGTTCCTGAATACCGCCCCCAATCCCAGAGTGGAAGCAGCTGTGGGAATAAGCACAAGGCAAGGTGGCATCTGCAGCTCATTCCTCCCAACACATCCAGCCATCAACCTCAGAAAACACCCACTGAGCCCCTGTTATACAGCAGCCTAGCATCCCCTGTGCTCCTAAGACACAAAGATGACTTAGGCAGGGCCCCTGCCCTCAGCACTGTACAGGAAGAAACAGCCTAGTTAAGAATGATCAAGTTTGGTAGGTGCTGGAATAAGAAGCAACAGGGTTGCATGGGAACACAAGGAGTGGGAGGGGGGCAAGGACGCCTGGGTGGAGATTGCAAGCCTTAGAGCCAGAGCTTCAGCCTCGACCTGTATGTCAGTATCTCTCTATATATAAATTTGAAGACACTTATGGCATGAACTTGACAGTTTTCCACAGGCTGTCCTCACCCTGGCTGGTCAACCTCTGTCTACTTGTGTGGTCACAAGTAGGTGGAGTGACCGTGCAAGCAGTCACCATGGAGTGTCATTGCTGAGGGACCTGGCTGAGTTCTCAGGGGAATGAAGAAGGGATGTCCAGGATGGCTAAACCTTGGCTGTGCATTAGCCACACTGAGGAGAGGAGGGGGCTTCAGGAGAGCGAACCACCTGTACAACAGAGCAGAGACATGAATATGAGCGTGAGCAGCCACTGCGGGGCATCACAGGGAGCTGGGCATTTCCGGGGAGGGGTGATAGAAAGGGTCTTCACCACTGAAAATGCAGAGTGACTTTTAAAATCAATCATACATACATGTGTATTTTTTACTTATTAATGGCTCTTGGTTATAGATCTCAAACAATCATTTTAAAATTTTTTATTTAAATTAAATATATTTTTAATACAGGATCTGGATCAGGGTTACCAAATAAAATACGGGGTGTCAAATTTGAATTGGAAATATAAGTGTGTCCCACATATTGCAGGGACGTTCTTGCACTAGAAAAGAAAATCTTGAAGCCTATCTGAAATTCAGAATTAATTTATTTGCTAAATTTGAGAGCCCTGGCCTGCATACTTGAGAACTACCCCCACCCCCACCCCATAGTATTCCTGTTTGCCTCCCATAGCTTGCCGTTTGACAACACTCATTCACCTGCTCTCAGAAAGCCTTGAGGAGTTCTGGAAGGTACACAGTAACTTCTTTTAGCCCACACATCTCTTTCTGTTTAGTCTGTGACCCCTTTTCCACCCTCTGATATCACCGCTTGTTAGCATCCTACTCTCTATCCTTTGGTCATTCTTCCAGACCATCAGAAAGCAGGTTAAGGAGGAGCGTGTGTGGTTGGACAGGTAACCCTGAGAATTTGGAGGCTGAGTGAGAGAGAGTAGGTAGGTAGAGAGCATAACTGGTCCACCAAGTGTCAACAGGCTGCTGGCAAAAGCTCAACAATGTTGCTTTAGCACAAAGGAGAAGGACGGCCCTGGACCACTCAAATGCCATCCATGCCCTGAGCTTCTGAGGAGACCCCCCAGAGGAAGCTGGCCAAGGAGCCCATTCTTCCGGAGGAAACTAAACTACGGCACCGATGGGGTGGCTTCTTCGGCCAAGTTCAAGCACGTCATTCCTCACGAGCACCATTACCAAGTTCAGTGTACCACTGCCGGCGGCATTCCAAGAAGTTCACACCTTTACAACCGTTTTCCATCGTTCTTCTCTAATCCAGCCACTGATCCTTGAATTAGGGTCACAGGAGCTGTCTTCAGAGTGGAGCGAGGAGGGACTCAGATCACCAGAGGCATTCCGACTCAAGCTTCCACGGCAGAATTAAAATTTTAATCTGATTTGACACAGTTATTTGGGGAATCTGAGGACTTGTCATGAGACCAATGATTAAAGCGGAACTAAGGGATTTGGGCCTGTCTTTGTGGAGAAGACAAAAAAAGTTGGAGAAATTTGCATTGTTTCTCCTTTGACACATCCCTCACAAGAAAATTGTACTAGAGACGCTTGGCAATGCACTTGGCCCCAATAGCCAGTCTGGGTATGTGGAGTGGGGGAGAAAGGCAACAAGAAAAGATCATTTCTCAAGTTCTTTGTCTTTGCCACAGCCAACTTGGTGAAAAGAGCTACAGAAAACAATGAAATGGAAGTATTTTATTTCCTTTGGCCAAAGAGTTCTTATAAGTAATAACTACATTATGGTAACAGGGCAATAGATATAGCTTTAGGAGTGCAACACAAGAAAAGAGAGTGTATGTTCTGTGATTCGTTTGGGAGTCCAAGTGATCTAATTCAATTGTTACTTAGTTTAGTGACAGAAATAGCTCATGCGATCGACCTCTGAAAGGCCAGTGCAGGCAGCACAGATTTGGCCAGGTTTTGGAGAACTTTGTGCCTGAAGGCGGCAGAGTGGTGGTGGAATTTCCCCAGGTGAAAACCAGAGTAGCATGCCCCCCGGGGAACATGTGTCTATCACTACACATTTTCAGACAGTTTTCCTTTGTCATGCATGACACATTCTTGCAGGTTTCCTGTTTTCTGCTCAGATGTAGCAGGAGGATTATCAGATAAGAGCAAGTTCTTTACTCAGTAAGAGCAGGATTCATTATCTTTGGTATCTAGATTTTTTTTTTTTTTTTTTGCCTCAAGCTCAAGAAAACACCAATGTTCAAGAATGAAAGAATCACATTCATTCTTCCCCTCGACCAAGACTAGGAAACCAGGATGCAAGATCTCATTTGAGATGCCAGCATTGGAGACTGACATTCCTAAGCAGAAAGGCAGTGGTTCCATAAACTTCATACAGCCCGTGGAATGAGATGGGGGTGGCATTTTCTGAATTTCTGACATCACCGGCCTATTTTTTTTAATAGGAGCCCTCCCACTCTTTGTCTAAGAACTTTATTATGCCTCCTGCTGAAGATGCTTCCCAAATCAACAGAGAAGTATTGTTTTAGCCTGAGCAGAGAGACTCCCAAACCTTGTGTTTGACCTTGGGCAAATCACATTAAGTCTTGGGGCTCTATTTTACCATCTATAAAATAGCAATCATTCTATCTGCTCCTCCCACCTTCGTGAGGTTGCTTTAAGGGCAAAATGTTGAGATTATCGATTTAAAAGCATTTAGAAGTAATACCTACTGCAGTTTAGGCATTAACATCATGATCGCCAGCATTCTGACAACAGTAACAGCATCCAGGTATTTTGTCAATGGGCGATTCTACGATTCCCCCACATGCATGCCCTGTCCCACTACACAGCGGATCTGCTCCCGCCTTTGCTTTGACTCTTCTCTCTCCCTAGAATGTTCTTCTGCCCCATAGCATCATCACAAGCTTCCTCTCCTCCTCCAAGATTTGTTTCACTATATTCTTCTCGGTGAGAATGCTCCAACTATTCGAATCACAACCAGCCCTCTACCCCCCAGCATTTTTGATACTCCATGGCTGCCTCACACCACCCTATAAAGATTATCTCTTCCAACATGCTGTAAAGTCTATTAAAATTCAATGTAATTATGATTGAAGTCATATATAAAACTGACCTAGTAACTGTCATTTATTATATTTGTGATTGATCGCCAGTCTCTGTTTCATGAGGGCAGAGTTGTCTGTGCATTTTGCTATTAAAATAACCCAGGTTTATTTAGGACAGTCTCTGGCACAAAGTGCACATTTTGAAAATATTTGTTAAATTAGGTAATTAATTAAAAATAAACTGGTGGATAGCCACTGCATGCCAACTACATATGTTCCACATTCCTTAGCCTAGAATCCAAGGCCAAACACAACTACTCTGCTCTACCTTTTAGTATCATCTTCCTCTCCCCCCTTTTTTTTCTTTCCCTCTTTAATACACACATTTCAGCTAACGTGGATGGTTCTCAGGTGCCCCAAACACCCTGCAGAATTGTATAAACTGTTCCTATCCTGTTTCTTTCATTTAGAATGCTCACTCTCCAAACGTGCTCATTTAAAACCCTATCTGTCATTCACATTCAAATGCTTCTTCTTCTATGAACCCCCTCCTGGTTTTCATATCAGGACATAACCTTTCCCTTTCTTAGCTCAGCATTAACTGATGCTTCTAGTAGGGCCCTTTGCTCTTTGGGGTGCTCTGTTAGTTTCCTAGGGGTGCCATGGCAAAGTACCACAGACTCGGTGGCTTAAAGAACAGAAATTTATTTTCTCACTATTCTGAAGGCTAGAAATCTGAGATCAAGGTATTATAGATTTGGGTTTTTTGAAGGCCCCTCTCTTTTGGCTTATACTTGGCCATCTTCTCCCTGCGTCTTCATGTGGTCTTTCCTCTGTGTGTGTCTGTGTCCATCTCTTTATAAAGACATTAGTCATGTTGAATTAGGGTCCACACTAACAAACTCACTTTACCTTAATTACCTCCGTAAAGGCCCTGTTGCCAAACAGTCATATTCTGAGATCCCGGAGGTTACAATTCAGCTCATAGCGGGTGCATACCCTCAAGCTCCCTCAAAGGACCCTACAACCTGCTCCAGGAGCTGTGAGTCGGTTCCTTCAAGACAGGCACTCCATCTCATCCAGTTTTTAACTCCCAGGCAACAGAGCAGAGTTTCAGACCTAATTTGGTCTCCACAAGTGTTGACTGAACCAGATTTCTGAGCAGTCTTACAGAAACCAGAGTGTAAGATGAAGATCGGCATGACTCCCTCATTCGCTGCACTTTGGGCCACTTGCTGAATCCACAGGATCTCCTTCAATTGGTCTCAGCATAGTGTCTTACTGCTTTTCCTTTCTCCCAAGTTCGCTCTCCCAAGAACTGTTTCCAAACTGAGGAAAGGTTTGCTTCTTCAATTACTATTTGCAAATGAGAATAAACTTTGGTCTGCTTGACAATCACTGAGCACCCTTGTAGCTTTCAAGGAGGA
Source organism: Sturnira hondurensis (assembly GCF_014824575.4). Lineage (NCBI taxonomy): Eukaryota > Metazoa > Chordata > Mammalia > Chiroptera > Phyllostomidae > Sturnira > Sturnira hondurensis. Next base: position 11,387,979 of record NW_028091359.1, read on the forward strand.
AAAATTTTCTGTGCACAGGCTCACATTGCAGTAAAGAGGGTATGGAGGAAACTCAGGGAAGCTTTCTACCTGAATGATGCCCTAACTAACTGTTCTAGGTAGCACTGATCTATTGCATTTTGTTTCCATTGCTTATTGACTTGGAAGCACATGCCGTCCTTAACAACCTGCACTTCAAAGGCTGGATTTCTAATGTCCTTTCCAAACCACTAAATTTGTTTGTTTCAGCTGAAATGTAAAATGTCATTAGCTAACACAGGGTTCCAACTTTATAATCCACTAGTTGAGAAGACTTTGGAAACTCAAGAGATTGACAATGATGAATGCTCTGAGCCTGGAAACACAGAGAAATCTTAATTTTTCAGAAGATGGTTGGTCTTTACAGTGTAGGTTAAAGATTTTACACGCAGGAACTCAGTTCTCAATTGAATTTTTCGGTTAGGATTTGCGAACAAAACTGTGACCCCCTGATTTCTTATTACTGAGAACAGTCTAGCAGTGAAACTGAGAGACATTAAATTGGCTTATTGGTGAAAAAAAAAAAAGCAGATCACTTAGAAGTTCATGCTTAAAGAAAAATATCATCAAGGAGCTCTCTCCAAGAAACAAGAATACCCAACATTCTGAGGTTAAGTAAAATAATCACCACAGTAACTTTTAATACTGGGAGGCAGTATTTTTATCAGGAAAAAAGGCAGAATTAGGCCAAGGAGTCAAAGTTCTGCCCCTGTTTCTACTAGCATTTGCTGAATGACTTAGGGTAACTTACATAGCATCTGTGGGTTACTACAGCCACATCTGTATGGAGAATAGGCAGATAAAATGGTAACTATCTGGAGACAGGCTGAAGGTGAACTTCGGGGAACTCAGACTTCTCCATGAACTTGGGTGATATTTTAATTTCTTTTCTTCAATTTAAGAAATCCCCATTGACTATATCAAGGGGTACTTGGATTGGATGGAGAACAAAAGCCAGGAACACACATGGCACTGTACAAAGATCAGATAAGAAGTTCTTGAAATCACATCATTTTTGTTGTGAGCAGGGCTCTCTCACCTTCTCCCCGTCTTCCACCTGCTGAAGCAGGGACACTCAGACCATTCATTGAGAGGGCCCACAGTGACAACAAAACAACTACAAGATGTTGTGATGGAGAAAGCATGTCAATAAAACAGACGTATCCCCTTGGGTCACACTATGTCACTCCCCAGCTATCTTATAAGGCATAGTGTATAAAATATAATGAGCAGGAAGATACTGAAAGCATAAGTCCAGTTCACACAGTAAAAATGAAAAGTTGACTACTTCTTCATGATTTCCTCAGAAATGGGGTATTTGTCCTATATGTTTAGTGCAATCATGTTCTAACAAATGCCATTTTTTAATAGATTTATTCCCAAGAAAGAAATCGCCTGAGTACTCCCCATGGCAAATGCCAGGGGCTGCCAGACAGCCTGTAGAGAAACCTGCCAGTTGTCATTCCTGATAGGTTGCGCATCTGTTGTCTACTGATGACACCCAGGCAACCTGTCCATCAGGAGAAGGCCAAAAGCCAGTCAGATCGCAATAAGATCTCTTTGTGTATGGAACTGTACAGCAGAGTGGTCTTTGCTTTTTGTTTTTTCATTCCACTTGGCAAACCTCATCAAGATCTAGATATGCAAAGCAAATTGGGTTATTAAGAGTTTTCCCACTAAAACATTCAAACACATGGAAACACAAAGAATCTCATTAGTTTAGAGATCTACTAATTGAATCCTGCTGGCTGGTAAACTCCAACAGAGAATTATGCCCAGGGTTATAGGAATCACAGTAATCACGCACAGCAGCAGGAGACCAATAATCTGCTTTAGGTCTTTATACATTGGCCTTTTTTCTTTTGATATTTTATATGAATAGAGTGATATAATATGTCCTGACTGGTGTGACTCAGTTGGTTGGGCATCCTCCCACAAAGCAAAAGGGCGCCAGTTCTATTCCCAGCCGGGGAACAGGCCTGGGTTGCCAGCCCCTGTCCCTGGTTGGGGTAAGAACAAGAGGCAACCAATCCATGTTTCTCTCCCTATCTTCCTCCCTCCCTTCTCTTCTCTCTAAAAATAAGGAAATACAAATTTTTAAAGAAGAATAGTGATAGAATATCTAGAATTCCATACTTGTCTTTTGCACATGACCTTATTCATTTAGCCAAGTAAAGACTTATCCATGTTGTAAATGTCTTGGTTCTTTGTTCCTTTTTAATACCATATGGGATACTTGACACTTTGTTGATTAATCAATGTATGGACATTAGGACTGTTTTTCTTTTTTGGCCTTATGAATAAGCTTTTTTGAATGCCCATATGTAAGTCTGGATGTGGATCTGTGTTTCCCTTTCTCTTGGGTAAATACTCCCAAGTAGAATTCTTGAGTCACATAGTAAATTTATCTGTTAGAAACTGTCAAATTATTTTCCGAAATGGCTGCACCATTTTACATTTCCACCAACAATGCAGAAGGCTTCCAGTTCCTCTCCGTTCTTATCAATACTCGTTCATATCGATACCTGTTAAACTAGCAAGAGTTTTGAAACTCAACTTTTCTTTGGGTCCACTGACATCTGGCTATTCTTCATGTAAATAAGTACACTGAAAAAATCTTATTGATAAGGTATTAGGAGTGTGAAAACATTTGAAAATGTCTCGATATTCAAGAACCACTTCCTCTATTATATCAAAAGTCCCCAAATGACAACCTGTCACTTGCTTTACCATTTGAAAATAAGCTGTTGTTCTTCTCCCTCCTTAAGTACCTCCTCACCCCCAGCACAGCCTAGTATAAAATATTTTCAACTGCAGACAAGAAAAAACAACCCAGAAGTAGTGAAGGAAAAAAATGACAAACCAGAGTTTTTCAGCAGACACAAAAAAATCATGTGGCCCGATGTTTCTAAAAAGGAAGTGGAAACAGCACGAGCCCAGAGCAGCAAACTCCAGGCTCCTGAGCCTGGCTTCTCGTTTCACCAGTTCCCAGTGGCTCCACTGAAATCAAAAGGTTAGTCGTTACTCAGTGGAAAATTTTATTGAAGGGAAAAATATAGGCTCATGGAATCTCTTGTCCAGACCGCAAATTATTTTACAAGTGACAATTAATTAAGACCCATACCACACACATAAGGAAGGTACTTTCATCCACATTGTGGCGCAGACTTGCTGACCCTCATTATTTCTTAGGATGTAGCATTCTGGGGAGAGCACTGGGATACGGGGGCCTCCTAAGGACGTTTATGACAGACAAAGGCCACTTAGACACTGTGTTGGAAAAGACCTTCCCTTTATGGAAGGTAGCCAGAGAAGTGGCTGAATCGGTCAAATGGATTTGCCACATGTCATCCAAAGCTTATCATCTAGAGGTCATGGGTTAAGTGAGACTCTTCCCACTTAGTGTTAGGACCAACATAGACTAGCCATAGCGGCAAACTCTTTAGTTCACAGTTCATCCAGCAAACGTGTATTGAACATCAAGTGTGTGTCAGTCATCGCATTTCCTGAAACCATCAAGTATTTTTTAATAGCGTCACGGCCCCAAAGTTGCCGGCAGTGGCTGTTGACAGAGTCGGGTGTGGGAAGTGGACGAACCACAAGATAAAACAAGAAATTAAATCATGGAACCTTTGTAAAATACGAGAAACGGCTGAACAGAGAAATCCTCACTCCTGTTGCCTAGGATTATGCCCTCATTAGCCAATCTGTTCAGTACTTTGTTGATGTTGGGGTGTCCTTGTCCCCCCCAAATCCAGAACTTTTCCAGGTTCGGCCAATGCCTGAGCCATGGGGCCAAGTGCTATTTTCAGCTGCAGCAGCTCCCTTGTTTGGCGAGTCCAGGCCAGACAGGAAACCACCCAGTCTGGGAGGATTCAGTTAGATCCCAAAGGAGCACACACACTCAGGTGCAAGACCTTCAGGGCAGCAAGGGATGTTCCGGTTAATCACTGGACACAGCGAGAAGTAAACAAGCAGCTACCGTTTCTCAAGGGGTGAACACCTTTGTATGTGTGTATATATCTACACACATACACATACATACAGCATGTGTATATTGTATATATGTACATGTGTATGTATGTATATGTAGGTAAATATATGAGGTTTGGATTGAAAAGGTGTTTAACAAATTCTCCTGCTTCTCACCATCATGTATATCCCCCATGGTTTTGCATGGGTAACTTGTGGAGAGTTTGGAAATCATTTTATTTCAGAAAGATATTTCATTTTGATGGAAAGTGCTGCTGGTTGGAAATTTTTTGAATGTGAAGGGAGTAATATACAGCAGATTTTGTAGACAGAAAAAAGCATCTGTCACAGACAGAGTTTACAGTTTTGGTCTGTAATTTGGAGAACGTCCCTAAGGTGCTCTTGACTTATTCATCATCTCTTGTCATGAGAAGCAGAACTTATCTGAACTTATTCAGTTAAGTTCATCTAGCCTTCCTGGTCCTGGGAGTGCCCATGGTAGCTTTAGGGATAAAAGAAGAGATGGGGAGAGCAGTGGGACCCATCAAATCACTCAGAAATCTATGCACTGTCTGGGACATGCTTATACTAAAAAATCACTCATTGTTTATCTGAAATTCAAATTTAACTGGCATTCCTGAATTCCATCAGGTAACCCCCTCCTCACTCGCCTTCATACTTTGATTTCTGCCCTGCTGTTCCATGTCTTCTTTATCTTTGTTTCCCCTTGGGACCTGGGAATGGAGTAAGTAATCCACTAATGTTCACTGGATGAATGGATAGATGGATTACTAATATAACCTGAATCACTAATTCTTATAAGCTCTATTACCTTACATAAAATGTTCAAATTGAAGTTAATTGAAGAAATAAATGTTAATGAGATCTTTTAGTTGTTAGGAGTATGTATTCAACTATGCTGACTCTATGGCTTTTGCTTCAGAATGTAGATAAATTCTTCCTGACCATCCATGCCCCGGCTCGAATCCTCTACAAGCTAAATCTATTCCTGAGCAGACCCTCTCAGGAATCTCTACTTCTACCATGCTCTCTCCTTCTGCTTTGTGTAGCTCTTGGCCAGCACTGGAAATGGCTTTCCAGAATGGTGGCAACAATATACAAGAGAAAACTGGCAGTGGATTATGCACCAAATTTAAGAACTTATCAAGTGAATCTTCCTTTTACCCTATGCCCCCAAAGAAAAGATAGGATGGGGTGGGGGAGGGGCAATTAACACAGTATAAGAAAGCTTCTATTTTAAAACCTTTACTTCTTGGGTGGGGAGGGTAGGGAGTTGGGTACAGATTTCTTTCAGACTAGAAATTCGTATCCAGTGGATAGACAGAGACCCAGAAAAATGAACATAATTCACTTTATTAAGAATGACTTGGGTGATCTGTAATGACTCATAGCATCTATGATTTGGGGAAAAAGAGATTCTTGAAAAGTTCCTTAAGTCACTTCATGTAGAAGACTACAAAAATATTAGGTGGCATGCTGTTTTATCTGCATTTGATAGAGATGTAATGCATCTTTATTATCCAATTTAAAACTAATATTTTAGGTGATGACAAGTTGAGAAGACTGGATCCACAGAACTGGAACTGGAAATTATCAACTGGGAAAATATAATTCAGCATGACTGATAGCTGGAAGGAACAGGGGTGAGGCTGAATGAACATTTTGGAAGGCCAATTCATCTGCTATAATAAGCCAATTTCAAGGGGAAAAATAATGTGTTAAAGCATGAGATGCTTGTTTAAAAAAAAATACTACAAAAGGCCAGTATCAAGAGAAATTTCTAAAGAAGCTTGTTGAAATGATCTTTCCAGATTTTTTTCTATAGAACAGCTTTGAAAGAAAATTAAATAGTTGTCCACCTGTAACAACTGGGTTAAACTTTGCACTAGGCACATAAGGATAGCCAGAATGATATTACACTTCCTGAAATTCTTTGACTTTTATATCAAAGGGCTTTCAGTGCAATTTACAATAAACATGTTAATTTTTGCTCCATCATCTACCCACACCCGCCTACGTCGGTCCACTAGACTTTGGCGTCTGGGTCTTCGGAAACACAGCCAAGGGATCTGCTACATCAGAAACATTAACCACCAGCATCTCTGCCTGTGGATATCAGTGCTCTATGTTCCTTAATCAAATTACCAGGGGCCTCAAACCCATGTCACCCATTCTAACTACTGTCAGGAACAAGCGAAATAGCTGCTCTGTTTTGCCATCACCATCTAGTCCATAGGGTGTTCTCAGAGGCCCAGAGGGTAAAGCAAACCCATCACGTGGCCACAGTGGGATATGTAGGCCAGGTGTCTTCATCGATTCCACCTCATATGGATGCAAAACCTCATTTCATCCAAAGCAGAAGTTTCAGTTTATCTCCTGGGTGGAGATGGGCGGGGGCATGCAGGCAAAGACCAAATAATCATAATGCAGAATCTCTGTGCACCACCCACCCCCTCCAAAGTGCAGAAACTGGTAACTTTATTCAGGTGGGTTTGACCAGAAGGTACCTTTCTTCATACTTCAGAGCTGATGTACTCCAAAGAAAAAATAGTCACCTCTTTAAGAAATGTCAGGAAAATTTTACCCAGAAAACATTGATGGAGCAGTAGAGGGGAGAAGAATGGAGGCTAGGAGAGAAAAGAGAAAAGAAGAGAAAGAAGGAGATTAAGTAGGAATGGGGAAGAAGCAAGGGTGGGGGAAAGTTAACCAAATCTTCATTCTGATTGAGCCCCTGAACCCCTGCCAGTTCAAGAGAAACTTGCTGTTGTTGTTTTTTTTCGAAGGTCCCATTTCATTAAGACCAGGAGTTGGGCAAGGTTCCCTGCTGATCACTGGGCCAATCTGTTATTGCTACCATTGAGAAGGGAAGAAAAAGAAATATTTGGCATCATTGCCTAGACAAATTTGCATTTCATTGTGGAAGATTCTTAGCTGTTCAACTCTACTCAGTCCCAATCCATTCCAGCCAAATAACTTTTTCATCCTTCTTCCTCATTTTTGTAGGGATGGAACGGAAAAAGAAAAAAGAGGAAAGAGACAGAGATAATAGAAATAGAGGGAGGAAAGAGAGAGAATGAGAGTGAGGGAGAATATAGGAACACAGATCGTAGGGTCCTTAAGTTCTGCCCAGCCCCCTTTGAAATGCGATATTTCCTACCTGTGTACTAAGAATTGGAATTTGTATTAATCTGCTTTTTATTTTACTCGTGGTTTCAAAAAGATAGAAAATAAGCACCCAACATTGCTTAACCTTTTTGAAATTGAAAAGCCTCAGCCTTATATGAGGCTGATTTTTAAAAATCAGCCTCGTATGAGAAAAAACTTATATGAGGCTGAATTGAACACAAGCAGGACTAGCTTGGTTCCTATCCAAGAAATAAACCCTTATTTATAAAATGCCAAAGGAACCTCATTTGTATCCATCAGACTACTTAACGTCTTGAACCTTGAAAAGAATGCTAACAGAATACTACAGGCTAGACCAATTGGAGACAATGGTTACGCTTGCAAGGTACCTTAAGATCCGATGATCAAATGATTCATGACAAGCCCTATTTTCCATTTATCAGCATATTTGCTAGTGAGACAAACATGCCCTAATTCAGGATAATTCTTCCTATCAATCTGCAAACCACAGAAAAAGAAAGACAGCAAACCTGGAAAATATAAACCTCATCTTGGAAGCTGGCATTAGCAAAGACTGTAATATTTAACCAAAAAAATCTAAATAAATAAAGTAGGACTGCAAGACTTAAGTGGAAACCAGAACCAATTGCCCAAGCACCTTATCAGGTATGAGCCCAGCCCAGAGGTAGAGTGAGAGAAGTAAGAAAGCTATAAAATCAGCTCCTCCGAACACGCAAATCCACCCTTCTTACCCATTTGCAAAAAGTGGCTGCCGTTGAAATTATTAGACTTTAAAAAATTGCTAACTATTGACTTTATTTTTTTAAGTGTAGGTAGATACAGATGTGTGTATAACTCTACAAATGCACATTCCAACTAGCTTAGGAAATGATATAATTAGTTTAGCATGGTGGTTGCAGTCACTTGAACAAAAAAGAAAAAAAAGATCCAACTGCTGCCTGTTGCCTGTTTCTGACTATTTAACAAAGAATTGAAAGGACTCCATATAGGTTTGCCCTAGGTAATGCCTTCAACTTTTGAAAATTGAACCCCTTGCATCCTGATCAAAAATGACCAATATTGATTCAGTCATGTTTCTTAATTCTGGTGTATTTCAGAACCTTTTTGGATATTTTCTACTATTTTTGTTTCATAGAACCAGGAAATGACAGGGCAGAGATAGGAGGAGAAGAGGAAGGAGAAAAGAAGAAAAACTACATTATGATACCAAAAAGTGACATATTTCCATCAATTACTGAAGAAATTCTCAACCTGATCCCTCCACTAGTCATAGTACAATGTGTGTGACTTCAGTACAGTCCCTCTACATGAACACCGCCCCAGGGAATGAGTCTACCCCTGGTCAAATCCAAGCTACATGTAGCACAGGTGTTGAACTTGGGAGGGAAGGAAGAACCCACTCTGTGCTCTCTTCTACTCGATTCAAACTGAACCCCCAATACTCTTCATTTTTCTTATAAAAATCCTAAGGAACTGGCCTGACAATAACACTCTGTAGCCCGCTACATGTTAAGAGGATGCAAATGTTAGGCACTGTACACTTGTTCCCTCAGTGCATTTAACTGTAGAATATTTTAAAAAATGTTTCTGTGCTCTTACTCACATTGGCAGGAAACATGCGAAATAGGAATTCCACCCTTGACCAGTGTAGCTCAGTTGTTTGGGCATTGTCTCATAAACCAAAGGATAGTGGGTTTGATTCCTGGTGGGTTTGGTCCCCAGTGGGGTTGCATGCAAGATGCAACTGATTGGTTTTTCCCTGTCATGTCAATGTTTCTCTCCCTCTCTCCCTCCCTTCCCCTCTCTCTGAAGTCAATGGGCATGTCCTTGAATGAGTATTTAAAAAAAATACAAAACAGGAATTCCAAAACAGTTGGCATCTAATTGATATCAGTAAGTCAAAGAGAGATGTGTGTAACCTTATTTTGATCAGAACTTTCTCCTAGGAGGTGCCAACCCCACCCCCACCTAATCCAATACTCCTATGTGCTGCACTAAAACAAAAGCCAGAGTGAATATCTAAACTGGGCCCTTCCTGCGTGCCTGCTGCACAATGCTCAATGCTGCACAATGGGTCTGAGCATTGTGCAGACTGCTGGGGACAAAGCTGGCAAATGAGACAGACGTGCTCACTGCTTTGTGGAGTTTATGTCTAAAAAGGGGGACAGACATTCAGCAGATAATCACCAGAATTGTGTCAAATAGAAAGTACTGGGTGTCATGAGAGCATGGGGCAGAGAGGGCCCAACAAAGAGAAGAGCCTCTTGCAATAGCCTTACTTTCCACGGCAGACTCAGCATTGCACAGATGTGGACACAAGGCAATCTGAGGAAGCAGGGGAGTGGAGGTTGACTGATTCCTTGGATTCTTAATTTTTGTCTCATTTTGAAAGAACTTTTTCTCTGTAGGTGGAGGGGGTACGGGATTCTTTGGAGAAAACAGAATCAAGCAGAGAGAGCAGCAAAGAGGGGCCACTTGAACTAGATGCCCAAACGAGGTATCTTCTGTAAAGCCATGAGGTCACCGTCAGTGAATTCCTGCCATTCGGTGGGAAGACTTCTTTCTGGATATGTCATGGGGAAGGGACATGGGGGCGACAGGGGCAGAACCTTACCCAGAAGCCTTGATGCCGAGGTAAACGCTCTCTGTCTTTATTACAATTCTCAGGAGCCCACATCCTGTTTTCTCCCAGGCTCTGAACTCATCTCCGTGGTCAGACCAACTCAGTGTTCCTTCCAGCTCCGGGTCTCTGTGCTGGCTGGAAGCTGTTTTGGTAGATCTATGTGATGCAAGGGGAGCTTACTCCAGGTGTCTGTTAGGTTCTAATAGCCCACAAAGGCTACTTTGCACTTTGCATTTCCACATGCAGAAGTAGCAGTAAGCTCTTGCCCCATCTTATCAATAGAAAAGCTAACACTAGAACACAGGCTTCCTGATTTCTTGCCCAGAATCCTTCCCCGGGTGAGGCCTTTATTTTTATATCTGTGAGTAGCAAGAAGGAAAAAAATGCACTTTCTCTTTTCCAAACTTGAGGTTTGTAAAATATTATGTGCCCTTATTTAAATTGCAGTGTCACTTTATACAATATATTTGTATTATTAAAAGCTGCCCAAGTTAAATGACCGGTAAAAGATGTGGAATGGCACCAAACAGTTGCTAGGGGTTGGAGGTTAACTGCATTTCCAGTACCTGACGTCACAGAATCCCCCAGGGGAGTCAGGAAAATGGTGAAATTATGCAAGAGGCGTCTTAAACATACGCAAAATGCATTTAATGTCGTAAAAAGCTATAGGTGGAAAACCAGTTAGGCTGAATGTTTCACTTAACGGCCCTTATTAAGTGCAATGACAACAAAAGATATGGAATCACAGACTTGGAAAACTCATCCAGGCTGACCCCTCATCAGATACTTCCATGCCTCCAGTAAGCAGGGTCTCCCTATCTAGTGAGAGGGGTCTCGCTACCTCTTAAACAGCCCATTAGACAGCTTTAAGTTCGTTAAACTGCAATCCAGAAGGGCATGAAGAAAGAAAGAAAGAAAAACCCTCCAACCTGCCTTCCATGTAAAGAATAGACAAGTTACCAAGAATACAATATAGCATTTTCCCAGACCGCTCAAATAAAGAAATCATCTGTTCAATGACTAAAACATTGTCTCAAAGAGGAGCAGAGCCAAAGTAGATCTAATATAGCAAGTCATTAGTTTAACAAATATTTATTGAGTACTTATTACATACCTAGCACTGCTCGGGGCATTAGATAAAGCAGTGAATAAACTAGACTATGCTCTGGCAGCTTGTACGAGACTAGCTTGTGTCAGAATACGTCTATAATAATGGCCAAGCACTTCTGTTACGTGACAGGTTCTGTTCTAAACAGCTTTTGTATATTAATATATTGGATCCCATAATGACCCTATGTAGACACTGCTTTTATTACCACTGTTCGATTTCTATATAGGGGAAGATTAAGGCTTCTCCTCCTATGCTACGTGGTTAGCATTATTGTGTTGGTGTGCACCCAGGCCGCCTGGCTTCAGAGCCATCATACCTGGATGTCTTTTCGAAGAAAGGTGTGTGTGTTTGACAAGTGGAGGGGCAGCTTGTTTCATCATAGGTGAAGTACTGATGCTATGGGGTGCACGCCAAGTTTCATTTTAGGGGAGCATCTGTAAATGCTTCCTGGTGGAAGGAACCCTCAGCAAAGGCCTGGCAGTCAAATAGGAAGTAGACAGATGAGGTTTGCTGCATGCAGGTGCATGGGGTTGAGGGATGTGACTCCACCAAAGGGGACAGGGGCTACCCAGACCCTGAGGAGTAAGACAGCATGACATCTGCCGGGGACAGAAGAACCACTGGGTGCATAGATCTCTGAGGGTAACAACATTGAGACAAACTCATTTTTTTTTTTTGCTGTTGCTGTTGTTGCTGAATTGCTCCTTCCCTTATGAGGTAAGTGATGTGTTCAACTATGATGTGGGTACTGTGACGTGTCCGCCGCTCCCCGGGAGCTCCACCTGTAGTACGCCTGACACGCAGCGCAGCTCGGGTGCGCCACGTTCCACAGGGGGTGAGGAGATGGAGGACCAAGCAGTGCCCAAAGGAGCAGGGTAAATGTTTTAGAGATGGAAGACCACCCTGCACACGTGCCATTGCTTTCTAGATTAATCTAGAAGTAATACATAGTATTAATGCTCATCCATCAAAACACCAAAGTTATGCTTTGAAACTCGAAAGAGTGATTCTAGAGTTNGCATGGGGTTGAGGGATGTGACTCCACCAAAGGGGACAGGGGCTACCCAGACCCTGAGGAGTAAGACAGCATGACATCTGCCGGGGACAGAAGAACCACTGGGTGCATAGATCTCTGAGGGTAACAACATTGAGACAAACTCATTTTTTTTTTTTGCTGTTGCTGTTGTTGCTGAGTTGCTCCTTCCCTTATGAGGTAAGTGATGTGTTCAACTATGCTGTGGGTACTGTGACGTGTCCGCCGCTCCCCGGGAGCTCCACCTGTAGTACGCCTGACACGCAGCTCGGGTGCGCCACGTTCCACAGGGGGTGAGGAGATGGAGGACCAAGCAGTGCCCAAAGGAGCAGGGTAAATGTTTTAGAGATGGAAGACCACACTGCACGCGTGCCATTGCTTTCTAGATTAATCTAGAAGTAATACATAGTATTAATGCTCATCCATCAAAACACCAAAGTTATGCTTTGAAACTCGAAAGAGTGATTCCAGAGTTCATTGCAGGGGGGCGGGGAGAGAATGCACAAGAAAAAAAAAAGAACAATAAATCTCTGGGGAAAAAATATAATCAATTTGGGTTAGAGAACTACCAGGTAATAAAATGGATCCTGAAGCCAAAACTTACAAAAGTGGTGTTGGTGCGAGATGGACAACCAGCCCTGTCCTCATAGTCAGCCTGCGCTGGAAGGCACCGTTACAAAGTCATTTAAAATCTCCAGTGACAGGGGAAAGCAGAATGTCAGGTTTATTTTTATTTCTCAAATTGCCATCGAGACTGAACCTTTTTCATATACATATAAGCCATTTGTAGTTTTCTTTCTGTGAATTGTTCAGTTTTCAGCCTATATTTATATTAATTGGGGGGTTTACTCATGAATTTGTTGAAGATATTACGTGTCAAGAACGTGAAATTTTGGTAGCGTTTATTTGTTGCAAATGAACCCATGCGTGAACTTTCACTTACCCTCCACAATAGCTACCTCCCTACAGCCTTGGCTCACAGGCAGGTGTCCTCAAGCATCCACACTTGCTCGTCTGCATCATCATTCATTCTCTCTCTAATAATAACAAAGAAGATAAGGCAACTGAATCTGGGAAACATTGTCATGGCCCATCTCTTGGGACCCTGTGTGAGCCAAGTCACAAATTCAAGGAGGGGTGATACCTAGGCTATGAAGCTTTCTTTTAGGAAAAACCCATACTGCCTGAAAAAGATATCAGAACTACATTTGCAGGGGGCGGGAAATGCATGCCCATGTGAAGAAAATTTTCCAGATACAAAAATATTTGCTGCTATAATTCATCCTCTTTCCATAATCCACCCTTGAGTATTTTAAATGTGAACACCGTGCTTTAGTTCCCTAAAGGTGAGTGTCAGATAGAGTCAGCAATATCTTAGAGGAGACACAACGCTGAGTGGGTAGCCTGGCTCACCACACGTCTAATATCTGAGGAAATAAACAGAGGAGTCGCCCGGCAATGTCCCCATTCACAACACGAAATCCAGTGGCTGTAACTCTCCCTTCCTCGGGCTTGATTGACTTCTATCCTCAAAGCTTCTCCCAGGACCGGGTGCCCAGCAGAATCCTGGATTACACCATATAGTATATTTATCTAATGAAATATGAGCTGTGGGTACAATGAGCAATGCCTTGCCACAGACACCCCATCCATCTGCTGAAAATAATCAATCTCAGAAAATAAAAGTCCTGGGAAAAGTTAAAATTGGGTACATGCCGAGGATTAACAAGAGGTTCAAGGGCAGAACAGCAGTTACTTTACTAACTTGGAATCAGTGTTCGGGGGAAGGATTTGGTCATTTACCATTGGCCTAAAAAATGCATTTATCATAGAAAGGCCGGGGTTGCTGACGGCGCAGCTGCCAAGCAGGTTACTCAGAGTTGCCTCGAATGGGAAATCACACAGTTGTGGGGGTGGCTGAGCACTCCCGTTTCTGAACAGATTGACATTGCGGGCCTGTCACCTTTGTTGGAGAGACTTAACCTCATCCATCCCATGGCCCCACATGATACCCTTAACTTTGGCTGAAAAGTTACTGTATTACTATAGTAATATCACTATAATAATATTACTATACTATATTACTATAGTATTAGTAATAACTATAATAATGATGGTAATAGCATAGAGCATTCATTGAGTGCCTATGATATGCCAGGAACTTTCATAGAGATGTTTCGAATAAGAAATACCTCATTTAGTCTTCTTAGGAACACTTAGGAAGCTAGTGCTCCTAGCTTATGGTTTCACGCACAAACCGAGGGTTGGAGAGGATCGGGTTTGAAGCCCAGATGTGAGTGCTGTGACCGCAAACACAGCCACTCACGACACAGCCCTGCACTGTCAGAAAGTCTGGATGGATTGGGTATTTGGCCATTTTTCTTCATGGAAAAACAAGAACTCACCCTCAGCTCTGCTACTTCCAATCTCAGATTGATAGGATGGTAGCTAACCAGCATGGGGAGGAGTGTCTCCAATGGCAACGTCCGGGGTGAAAGGGTTCAAATTCCAAGGTGGCTTTCCAAAAACCTCAAACCTCAGGCAGGGAATGCACACAGCCATGGCCACCTGCCCTCCGGGTAAGGCTGGTAGTAGGCACTGCACTCCCACCCTGGTCTACAGGAAGAACTGCCTGAGCCACCAGACACTCCCAATGAACACTTTCCAAATTAGCTCTGAATATATTTATTCCGTAAGGGAAGAAGCGGTGTCAGATGGGAAGATATGCAAAAAAGAATAGAAAATGAGACAACCATGAAGCAAAAAATGAAAAGTAATGTTGCAATGGGCTCCCTAAATTTCATCCGCAGTAAGAATGTGAGCTCTGGCGTCAGCTAGACACTGTGTGTACAGAGCAGGAGCAGAACAGACTTTTTGGACACTTTTGACAATTCATTATGGAGTCACTGTCAACCATGACAGTTGTGCCTAGTGCTGTGTCAAGACTGAGGTCTTAGCAAAGGTTTAATCTCCAAAATATACAAAGAACCCACACGACTCCACTCAAAGACGAGCAACCCAATTAAAAAATGGGCAAAGTTACTTCGCCAAGGAGGACATACAGAGGATCCAGAGACACATGAAAAGATGCTTGATATCACTAGCTATCAGAGAGATGCAAATCAAAACCACAATGAGATACCACTTAACACCAGTCAGAATGGCTACCATAAACAAAGAAACAAACAACAAGTGTTGGAGAGGTTGTGGGGAAAAGGGGACTCTAGTTCACTGTTGGTGGGATTGCAGACTGGTACAACCACTATGGAAAACAGTATGGAATTTTCTAAGAAAACTAAAAATGGACGTGCCTTTTGACCCAGCAATTCCACTGTTAGGAGTATATCCTAAGAACCTTGAAGCACCAATCCAAAAGAACCTATGCACCCCAATGTTCATAGCAGCACAATTTACGATAGCCAAGAGTTGGAAGCAACCTAGATGCCCATCGGTCAATGACTGGACCAAAAAACTATGGTACATTTACACAATGGAATTCTATGCTGCAGAAAGGAAGAAAGAGCTCCTACCCTTTGCAACATCATGCTGAGCGAAATAAGCCAGGCGGTGAAAGACAAATACCATATGATATCACCTTTAACAGGATTCTAAACAACAAAACAAACAAGCAAGCAAAATGTAACCAAAGACACTGTAATACAGAAGGTGCTGACAGGGTCCAGAGGGGAGAGGGGAGAGAATCACAGGGGAAAAGGGGAAGGACTCACATGAACAAGTATAAAGGACACATGGACAATAACTGAGGTTGGGGGCGGAGATGGGAGGGAGGTGGGGAGCACTGCGGGGGGCAGGGCTGGGAATACAAGAAAGAAAACTGTACCTGAACAAGAGTTAAATAAAAATTAAAAAAAAAAAAAGACTGAGGTCTTAGGGTGTAATGGGAATGCCCAAAGCCACAAGCCAGAACACTTGGATAAGAACTCCGTCTTGACACCAGTCCGAGTAGGACCTCCGCCCCTGGTGGGCTGTAAGGACTGAGAGCTCTGACTACCCGGCACTGGAGCCTGCTTGTACTACACAACATGCTTGGAGCCCTGCTGGCGATGCCCACCCGTGGACGCTGCCAGTGACTGGGACTTTTTGCAGACACTTCCTCTGCTCGCTTCTATCTCCTAAACTCCCCCTATCTGTGCCACCTGTGTGTGAATCCATTAGCTTTTGGGGGAGGTCTGCCTTAATAAACCTGGCACTGTGGAAAGTGACAAACGTGTGGGTGTGGGAATGACTCCTTTCAGGAATGTTCCCTTGTTCATGACACTCAGAGATCTAGCTGTCCTCAACTCTATTTCTTTTTTTAATGACGACTGCTCAGTTCCTAGTTCCGCACATCAAGCCCCCACACGCAGCTCTCTCGTATTTGCACAGAGGTACCACCTCTCGCAAAGACCTCTTTCTCCGTAGAAAATGTCAGGTTACCGTCTTCAGCATACTCTTACTGTTTTTGTCTACTTTTCCTGAAAACTGATAGACCAATTAATTGTTGAAGAACTTTAGGGAGAGGCAGTTGGTCCAAATGCAGCTCTAAGGAACCAGAGCGGGAAATAAAGAAGTTTGAATTGGAGCAACAGTGAGAGGCTTACACAGAAGAAGGGGCAGCTGACTGGGAGAAGGCCAAAGGACAAAGTGAGGAAAAGGGGCCCGACTCCTAGAGCACCTGGCCGAGTTTCTGGGTGGTAACCCACCCAGCTCCAGAATAGCACCCTATGTAGATATTAATCACACTCTTAGAACTCCATAAGCATAGATTTCTGATTACCTTTGTACAAACTGGCAAGTCACCTCCAAAACAGTGTCTTTCAAAGTGGGCTTCCCAGAGATAGACAGTGCAAGCCAGCGCAAATAGAAAATTCAGATCGGCCATGGCTTTATGGAAACACTATCCAAATAAAATAAACCCAAGGGTTTTTCTCCATGGGCCTCAGATCACAAGCTATATTTCTATCCCAAACAGAGGGACTTTTCCCTGCAAGGTCCCATAGATGAAGCCGAAGTGTCAGCTTTAATAGTAGAATTTAATTCTACATTTCCTTCAGCGGGTCACCAATTCCAAGGTTCAGCCTGCCTGAGTGTTCTGCGGCTGAGTGGATTTTAGTGGTCTTTAAGAGATTACTTCAAACGCAAAAGCCTCTCTATACAAGACCAAAAAGATTTCAAAAGAAAAGAAAACCCCTTCCAAGTGCTTTATAATTTAGCTTTCAAGAACTGAAAACTGCTTAAAGCCATATTCTCATATCTAAACTGTGCCAGGTTTCAGGCATGGATGATGTGTTATTCTTGTTTTTCAGACAAATGTGTCATTCATCAAGTATTTATTGAGCGTTCCAGTCGGACACAGCGATGTGCAAATGTGGTAAAGGAACATAATAGAGAAGACAGCTCTTTGCCTTCAGGGGACTTACAGTTTAATTGGGAGCTTTTTGTTTCATATGTTGTTGTTGTTGTTGTTGTTGTTACTTTAGCTCCTTTGTATATCCAGTTGTTTGACCTACTCCCAAATGACAGAGAATGACTTGTTTGGGCTCATTCGGGTTTATAGAATGACTAAGATCACTGACCACCAGGACTTCCTATTTGCATACTAACTTTTTAAACTGAAGTTGGCAAAGGATGTTCATTTCAGAAAGCCAGGGCCACAGACACAATGGAGGGGATGGGTTGAAGCCAAACGGAAGAGTATGAGCTAAGGAGAAGGAGATTTCAGAACAGGGGCAAAGTCAGTCTGAAAGGAGGTAACAGGCAGGCGCTGGTGTAGAGAAGAGAGGGAAGAGCATTCATTGCCAGTGGAGAAAGTAATAGATGAAAAGTCACGAAGTCAGGGAGCCAGGTGTGTGCAGTGGCCCGTCAGCCGAGTGGACATGCTGCTCTCTTTGCTTTGGTGGGGACGGGGTTGTGTGGAGATGCATTCAAATTGAACTTTCAAGTGTGGGAAACAGAAAGTGTTTTGTCCCCGTCGGAGAGTGTCCCGTTTTCCACTCAGGCCGGTCTGCGTGCCGCAGGCCCGACTTGGCCATCCTTCTTTCAATGGGCGCTATGTTCTCGCCAGGAAGGGCAGCCCTTGCTAAATGTTATGGTTTGGAGTGATCCTTCCTAAGGATGGAAAACCGAGTTAATTCAATTAAGGCCTGGGGTCCTGGGCTTTGAACCAGCCAAAGTCTCAATTTTATGAGAGGATGAAAAGTTAATTATTTGCCGGGTTTGACAAGTCTACTTTGAAAATCCCTTTCCAAAAGACTAATTTCCACTGCGGCTTCCCTGTGGAAAATCAAGACAGGCTGAACTAAGGTCAGAAAGAGAACCTTGGGAGCAGGGTGTGCAGACGGGGCTCCTTCACCCACATTTGAAGGGTCGAATGGTATCTGAATGCAACCAAAGCCGTGTTTATCCCACAGGCTACTTTGAAAAACAGAAAAGAAAATACAAATTGAATTCAGGAAGTCAAGTCTTCAGGGAACTTTTTTTAGGGGAAGATCTTAATTCACTGATGGACTGTTGCCTTTCTAATGCAGCTTCGTTGCTACTTTTAATGTTATTACTTTAAAATTTTAACTTTAAAAGTTATATACTCATATGTATGCATGTGTGCACAACTCTGAGACAATTGCAGTGATGTAGAAAATATAAAGAAATTGAAAATCATCCATAAACCCAATGATCATATAATAGGTTGATGATTTTGGTGTATATACTTCCCAAAACTTTTTTAGCATGTATACGCAGATATACATACATGCGCGCACACAACATACATACACCACACATAATTAAGCACACACAGAAATGATTATGCAACTTTTGTTTTTCACATCAAGATTATTTTCATGTAAGTTTGGAGAACAAAAGGGTGACATGTGTNAAAGTTATATACTCATATGTATGCATGTGTGCACAACTCTGAGACAATTGCAGTGATGTAGAAAATATAAAGAAATTGAAAATCATCCATAAACCCAATGATCATATAATAGGTTGATGATTTTGGTGTATATACTTCCCAAAACTTTTTTAGCATGTATACACAGATATACATACATGCACACACACAACATACATACACCACACATAATTAAGCACACACAGAAATGATTATGCAACTTACTTTTGTTTTTCACATCAAGATTATTTTCATGTAAGTTTGGAGAACAAAAGGGTGACATGTGTGGGTTTTGGCGG
This sequence comes from Sturnira hondurensis, assembly GCF_014824575.4. Taxonomy (NCBI): domain Eukaryota; kingdom Metazoa; phylum Chordata; class Mammalia; order Chiroptera; family Phyllostomidae; genus Sturnira; species Sturnira hondurensis. The sequence continues at coordinate 11,407,095 of NW_028091359.1, forward strand.
GGGGGGGAACTTTAAAGTGAATTAAGAAAACTACCGAACTTTTTAAGCCCCATTGAAAATACAACCAATCTATGGTATGGTGTTCAGGCTTGAATGAACTACTCTATGTAAGGATTTTAGTACCTAAATTTACCAAATGCTCAGTAAATATTAGCTCCTGTCTTAGTATGAATGACTATAAATTTGTGTCTTCCTTTATAATGGCAGCAAATTATTCTCTTGTATTTATGGATGTGCCAATGTAGCACAACCTTCTTGATGGACACTTAACTTGTTTCTAATTTCTCACTCTCACAGATGAATCTGTGATGCGTACTTTGCATACACAACTTTGGTGGCTCTGGTGTTTATGTATGAGACTGGAAAGAAATATTGTTGGAAAATAAGAAACATCAGCACCACCCCCCACCGCACCCCCCACACACACACACACAAGTTGTTTTAACCTTACTAATGAGTTTGCTTCACTAATCCCAAGGACACGCTAGAGATGCTACCACAGGACCTAAACTACAAGGACATTTTGAAATCAATGTAATCCTGGCAAGCAGACTGGACTTGAAGTACAGAGAACCCAGTTCTAACTCCAAGTTTATTAGCAGCCCCAAACAAATAGCAAACTCTCTAGGCTGCAGTTCTCACTTAGTAAGAAGAAATGAAACAGAACATTTGACCACAGGACTTATACTCAGTATGTCTTGCTTGTGGGATATCTTACCATCATGGCTCTGAGGAAACCTGTCTTCCAAGGACGTTGGGGTAAGCCTAAGGAGTATCATGATGCTTCAAATCTTTGCATTCAACCCTGCCGAGATGACGAGATATGAAATGCAAAATGCACCTCTTTCACTTAATCCCCATGCTAAATTCCAGGCAATTGATACTACCTAGTATTACACAACACTTGTAAACATGCAAAGGCCTTAGAAATATTTAGCAGACAAATGACTCAATCTTATTATACATAGAAAAAGAATTTCAAGGAGCTGTGGAGGATATAAGGAAGTTAACATTGGATTTCTACCTTAGCGTTGCTACCACAGGTGGGAGAGAAAAGGCATGCCCATAAAAAGATCTCTGAAAATGTAAAGCTTGATTATTTATGAATTGATACACTTCTTTTTTTCAAGGATTTGTGGGAGTTTAGAAAATTGCATGTGATACTGAAAAAAATGTGTTAAAATAATTTAGAAAAATGATGCTAACAGAATAACAACAAGGGTACAAGAGTAAGGCAGGGATGAGCTTACCAAATTCATTCAAAAAAACACTATTCACTACACCTTCAAATGTTCTGGCAGCCACTGCAAAGGGGAAGGCTAGGCAAGGTGGGGCGGGCACTGCAATGTTACCAGGATCAAAGGAATGCCAGGGACGGCTTATGGAGGGCTCACTGCGAGATGCAGCAGGTAAGGCCCTAAGGATTTTACATATACAGTTAACTCATGAACAACATGGGTTCGAACTGCAGGTCCACTCTACACTGTTGTTTTCAATAAATACAGTCTAGTCAGCCCTTTGAATCTAAAGGTTTCACATCCTTGGATTCAACCAACCCTGGAGGAAAAACAATATTTTCCCATTCCCAACCTGGATTCCCACCTACAAATCAAAAAATTTTCTTCAGTCTATGGTTGGTTGAATCTGAAAGTACAAAGAGCTAACTACCTGTAGTTAAGGTGTTCAGAGCTCTGAGGTGATAAGCAGATGTTCAACTGCACAGGAATCAGAGTCCCTAATACCTGCATTGTTTCTAGGTCAATTGTCCATTAACTCACTGAACCTCATGTTAAACAATTCTATTATCCCCAGCCTACCATTGTAGAAGCAGGTCCAGAGTGGTCAAGAAATTCCCCAGGAGCACCCAGCGAGGAAGTCCCAACTAGAGCTGGCATTCAACTCCCCTTCAAGTCTCAGTTTCCTGAGACTTGCTGTACCTCTTCGCCCTCTGCCTCTGGGCTGTGAAATAGAGAAAAGGGGCTTTTAGTTTGGGGGTTTGTTTTCCCTTTCTTAGACTTTCCTGAATGCTCCTATTTCCCTAACATGTAAATGTAAACTTACAATCAGGAAACTAATACTTTTACAACAATAAATGAAACAGGATACACTTAGGGCCCATTCGCTGAACTCACTGCAAGATACAGGAGAGGGGATGACCTGTTGAGGAGGTCAGTGGGCTTCACAAAAGAGGCAACCCTTGAGGGACAGGAAGGATGGGGAAGCATCTTCGAAAATAGGAATTGTGGGTGGCCTAGCATATTTTTTTTCAGGTCTGTCAACAATGCTGAGCTCCTGAGCAATGGTCGCATTAAAATCCAGCCTGATTTCTACATAACCCAAAGACATTGACCTTCCTGTATTGACAGATCAAAGAGAGAAAAATAATTTAGCGTTTTCTTTGCATGTAATTTCAGATGCCTACAAAGACTAAATTTCTTTCAGGAAGATGGCAGCCCTTGTAGCCTCCATATTGTCTTCTTTCTCTCCTCTGCTGTCACATCATTTGTGTCTCCCTAAAGTCACAAACCCACAGCCCAGAGGAGAATGACATAGTAGGGAAGCAAGAGAGGACGCTCCAAGCAAGAGAAAAGGGAGAGGCAACTGGCCTCTGGATCCTGCTCCTCGGTGATCCCTTCCACGAGACCCCATCACAAAGACGAAAAACCCACCCTCATTAGCAGCCTGGTGACAGATATGAGAAAGGTCACCCATCTGAAGCCACTGGAGCTTCCTTGTCTCTGAGAGTCTCAGGCGAACAAAACCCTGCCCCCAGATATTTTCAGAACATTCATTTACTTAAAATCAGATCAGTGAAGAGTTGAGAATATTCCTGGGAAATCTGCTCGGCCTTGAAGGAGAGGGCTCTAAATGCAGCCATTGATGCTGTGCAATAATTATCTCTTCCCTTTATTCTGCTACAGAGAATCGCTGGAGGCCAAGAACCGATTAGTGCTGGCTAACAATCCCTGCCCCAGCCCCGCCCCACCTCCCTGCCCCCACTGACTCCCAGAGGGAACCAGCCAGAATATTTTTCAGCTGAACTAATTCACGAAGCTATAAAACTACCAACCCTGCTTGCCATTCGCCATTTGGGATTTAAAAACTCAAAAATGGGAGATTAAAGAGATTGGTTTTATATACTGTTATTGCAATTAAATAAACAGCGCCTGGGTGAATCAACCATCTCGATGCCACCTATAACCAAGCAACAATCCAGACGAGATTTTGAAAAATGTTGACACTGATTTGAACCAACTGGAAATTGCGAATCGGTTTTATAGCTAATACGTTCAACTCCCTGTCCGCAAAACAATCGCAACAAACACACACACAAACACACACGCTCCTAAACCTCAGGATCACGGTTGTGTCTTCCTGATCTTGCAAAAAGAAGATATGTATTATTCTTCCTCTGCTTTTCTTCTAAGCATCTCAACATGGCTAAGGAGAGACAAAGACTGTGATGCCGGTAATATTCCCTTCCCCAAAGTGTAAGCATATATGCTCAAAGTTGCTTCCATCATGATATCTTGGACCAGAGCCCCCAGGTGGTTGTCCAATAATCTTTGAAACAAGACTAGAATCTTTTGAAACATCATGTGGCTAGAATGACTAAAATTTACACAAGTACAGTCATAGAAAAAGCTCTAAGGACTTCAGGAGTCCACCTAAGAAAGAGGAAAGAGAGACAGACAAAGAATAGCAGTATGTGTGTGTGTGTGTGTGTGTGTGTGTGTGAGAGAGAGAGAGAGAGAGAGAGAGAGAGACAGAGAAAGAGAGAGAAGCTAGCCATTAACTTTGATTTTAATTAAAAATAGGATGACAGAAAAAGTATAGCCTGTACATTAAGAGAGAAAAAACTGAGGCATTGACTCTCCAGAGGGGACTTTAGGGTCACAGCCATGGGTCAGTGCAACTGGACTCAATCAGCTTAACCTAAAAAAAGAGAAAAAGGAAACCCATTTTCACAAACAGCGCATGTGAGAGTCCTAGGAGATTTTTCAAGGGGAAAGAGGTGAAAGAACACGCTCAACAGGAACCGTGATAGCCCAAGTGGTGGCGGAGAGCGGCCGCGCCGACGAAAGCCCCAAACACAGCAGCAGGTGGAGAAGATGTTGACTTTATTTCGCATTAATTGCAGGAAAGGGTCTATAAAATGTGGTCCAAAATGATTAAACCCCCAATGTTATGCCAATATTATGCCATCCCCTGTTCCACGGCAGGTGTATTATTTCTGGTCCCCAGGATTAAAGTAAATCATTGCTTTTCCATGTATTCTGAATATTGCATTTCATTATTTTTTACTGCCCTGTTTCTCGAGGTTTTGTGGCTTAAAAGGGACTATTTTGTATAAAGCCATCGTGGGTTCCATGTTGGAAGACGGAATGTCAGGAAAAGAATATCCGTTCAACATTCCCCCTCCATCCTTAAATTCCTAGATGAGCGTTCTCTACACACATTTCCGGAAACTTCTCTGGGGTCAGGGATAAATTTCTCCCAGCTCACTGACATTGGGTTACTTGCTTAGATTTAAGAGACTTACCTCAAGCCACTCTGTCATCCAGAGAGGCCTAGACTTACTGACTTGAAGCCCCAAACTTTCTTTTAGAAGCCACAAAATTATGCTACTTACTTCAGACAAAAAGAGATTGGGTTCGCCAGTAACTCCAAAATAAATCAAAACATACTTTTAAAATCTCGACTTGAAATTAAAATGTCCAAGTAGTATTTGCACTAGACTCACTGCAGCCCACAAAAACATTTACGAAGACCCAGAAAAAGATAACCAACCTATCGTCAGAGTCTGGAGAGTGTTTCCACCAGCTACAAGATCCCAGAGATGAGTTGAGGAAAATAAAACAATTCAAAGCCTTTCTGGGAGACCTCCGTGCCCACTGACAGTCCCACTGTTGGCCGCTGTGATCAGAAAACAACACTCGGGCCAGACAGAACACTGAGCAGCCTCCCTGTACCCTGCCTGTTCCTAGATTTGGGACGTTGCTCCCTCAAGTCCTTTCTCACTTCTGTTCTCAAAATGTCTGTATTGTTTTGTCATTACATCACAGAAAACAACAGATGGGCAGTCAGACAGTGCCCTGCAGCCAGTTCTGGGCTTCCCAGCACGCAGAGTGGTAGCCAGGGAAAAACTCAGAGAGCAGAACCCTGGCTGGAGCCATCAGGAACTATGGTGGGACGGGGACGGTGGTGGGACAGGATATGTGGTGGGACAAGGACTGTGACAGGACAGGGACCACGGTGGGACAGGGACTGTGATGGGACAGGGGCCATAGTGGAATACACCAGCTGTCCTGTGGATGGTTGGGGAAAAGAACCTGCAGTCACTCTATTTTAGTGATTCCCTGCCTTTTTTTTCCATTTTCACTGCCTCCCAAGAAAATTTTTTAGACTTTTATTCTCTAATTATTCCCCTCCATGAAATCTTAGTATCACAGCTATTCTATATATCCAGTTACATACTGTATGTACATCCGTGCTTTGTACATCTTTATTAAAGGGGTGAGTTCCTTTTTCCCCAGGGAGAGCCAACTCTCACCCCCTTGACCGTGCTCCTGTTGAGGGTGCATGTGCCTCCCAGACCCTGGGAGTCAGGTCGTGTTCCCACAGTGAATTGTTTTTCCCTCTATGGGGCAGGGTTTCTCAGCTTCTGAACTATTGCCATTTGGGCCAAACAATTCTTTGTTGGTGGGGCCATCCTGCGCATCGCAGCATATTTAGCAGCATCCTGGCCTTGAGATGCCAGTGGCACTTTAAGCCTCCATCCCCAGCAGAAGCAACCAAAAATGTCTCCAGATCCTGCCAAATGTCTCCCCAGCCCCGCCCCCAGCCCCACCCCCAACTGAGAACCACTGCTCTAGGAATGAGGGTTACCTCAGTGCAGGCAGGTGGAGCCCCTGCCTGCTCTGCTACTGAACGGTTCATCTTAACAGCTCTTAGTTGCTTTACCTCTCAAAGAAGAGAAATTACATAATACCCAAGAATGAAATGTTGCCATTTGCAACGACGTGGCTGGACCTAGCGCATATCATGCTAAGTGAAATAAGTCAGATAAAGATGAAAAAAACTGTATTATTTTACTTAGATGTGGGATCTAGCCCTGTGGGTACTAGACTTCTGGTGATCACTTCCTAAGGTCTGTATATGTCAGATCACTATGCTGTAACCTGAAACTCATATAATACTGCATGTCAAGTACATTTTAATTAAAACGGGCTTTATACTCCAGAAGGAAAAAACACTCAAGGTCCTCTCCAACTTTATTATCCGATGTCAAGTGATTTCTCTGTGCATTTAATGTAATAAACGTGGTCTGTTTAGAATAGCTTTTTTCCCCTTTAAAAGTTTGAACCAAAATCACAGACACAATTAATTGCATTTTAAAACTCAAAAGCATTTTTTGATAGTCTTCCAAAATTGGTTTGTGAATGCTCTTATACAGAGAGAGTTATACAAATATCACCTTGTTATTAGATTACAGTCCTGAGCAAGCAACTCGGGGGCTTGCAGAGAAAAGAGCAACAGACAGAATCTAGCATGCAGTGGATGTCATGCTTTATGAGCGTGGAGCCAGTAAAGAGTGTAATAAAATTACACAGACCCTCATGAAAGATTTTGTTAACATTTTTTATAAAAGGCATCTCTCTCTCCCTTCCTCCCTCCTCCCTTCACTCATATTCTCTCTCTCTTTCTCTCTCTCTGTCTCTCTCTGTCTCTCTCTCTCATAAACGAATGTTTTGCAACAAAACCCAGGGCTAGATTAAGCAATTGTAATGGTAATAAAAAAGAGAACTTAACATGCCACCCAATATCATAAATACCACTTAATTCTCACCAAAAAAAAAAGTCTTGTGATATTCAGAGTGAAGAAGGCGTTCGTCCAAAGAGAGGAAGTAATATAAAGAAGAGAGGCTGAGGAAAGGTGAGTCATGGAAATAAAGTCCCCTTATGGGCCCTTCAGGCAGGTTATGTGGGAACCCCTCAGGTGGTACCAAAAATTTTCTAGCCATTCTTGCTGCTGCTAAGTCCTGTTTGCCCAAGCTCACCAACATGCTCTATTCCTGGACTCAAGAATAAACTCGGAATGTCTCTGGGTGAGAAGAGGATGGAGGCTAGTTTTGTACCATTCGTGTCTCTTCAGTCTCAGAGATTACATGGCATTTTAATGAACAAGGGGTGACCTTAAGAAGGAAATTCTACCTAAGTGTGGAGCTGACTTAATGAGAGGGTCCCAAACTAGACCTGAGACCCACTTGCTTCTTGGAGTGCTGACGCACCACTCTGGCTTGAGGTTTTCCATTGCAAAGCAATCATCAAAGAGGATGGGTGACTCATTTGCTTTGGAAACCCTTTAGTGACTAGAGAATCGTGAGGAAGACCAGGATGCGTCCTAATTCTTTACACTAATGACCCATGTCCCTCAGATTACTGTCAGCCCTGGACCACACCAAAGAACTACCCACAAAGAGGCCATTGCTTCCTTTTCCTGTGTAGATGGAGGGAGCGGTTTGGCATCTCGCTTCTTGCCTCATCGATTAGAATGAGCCAACTTTGATGGCCAAAGCATTTTGAAAGGAGAGGGGATTTTAAGTTCTTAGAAATTGCGACTTCATTTCTCATTCTGAGTCTGGCTCGGCATCCAGGAAACTTATAAATAAGATCTGATGACTTATTCCCAAATAAAGCCCTTTGGTGCCAGAACTCATTTAAGAAGTCGAGGGACCTCTTCATGTTATGTTCCCATAGCCACCAGACTTTATCTTCCTATCCAGGGGGACCCAGGTATAGAGATACTGTGTTAGCCAGTTCACCCATTCCCTGTGGGGTAGCTAAGACTCTGGTGGTCAGCATCTGGAGACCATTGCCAGAAAGCCTAAATGGTTATTATCCTATTTTGGAATCTTCTCACTCTCTGGCCAGAAGTTAAAATAATTGGCTGACGAACCAGGAACTTCTCCCAAAGAGGCATCCAGGGGGAAAGCCAAATAGCTCATAAAATCCTACCCCAGTCTGTAAAACAGTGAAAGAGACACTTAGCATAGAGTGTTGTTTCCTTGGTTCTCATTATTTTATGAGGTCTCAATAAGTTCCTGGGGCTGCTGTAAAAAAGAGCTCTTTTTAGTGGTTTGCTAGGCCCGACCCCCCACCCACCCTCACATGCACCCCTCATTCCCACCTCCTCACCACACCTCCCTTCTCTTTGTTGGGCTCACAAACTTTTTTCTGTGTCCTGTGCTAGTTGTGTCCACTGAATTTTTGTGGCTCAAAATGTGTTTTTTCTCTTAAAGGCAATATGCACTGCCGATTGAGCTTCTCGAGCTTCAAATAATAGGCCCATCCAGGCTCTATTGGAGACTTCTTTTACAAAGTGAAACACGCTGGTAACACCTCATAATCATGGGAGGTGGAGCCTGTGATGTGCCCTGTGGATGACGTCCTTCAGATTCTCTAGTTGCTGGTTGTGCTGAGATAGAACTCAGCTCTCAGCACCCTTTGAGAATTGCTGTTGAAGAAAGATGCCTCACCCAAAGCCGTTCCTTTGTCCAGGGCAGCTCGCACCCAGTGACCAGTCAGTGTGATGTACAAAAGCCCAGCCTGCTCATCCTACATCTAGGCAACTCAGAAGGTGATTCCTGCCCCACAGCTACCTATGGTGTTGGCTCTGTGTCATGGCTCAGCTTGTCCTTCTGCCCAGTCCTCCTCCCAGCCCCTCTCTGTCATGCAAGATGCTAATTGCAGGAGTTCTTTGTAGTAACCATCTCCTGCACACTATTCTCTGTCTTGGAGTCGGCTTCCCAGGGCACTCAGCTTGTGACAGCCAGTACCAGGAATGGGCTGAGAAAGCAGAGGCTGAGATGGGATTTTGGAACTTGATCCCCTGCCACTCAGCTGGCAGTGAAGACCTTTCACTCGTGACAGGTGCAGCACAATGGAGCAATACCACTGTTGAACTTCCACCCATACAGGGCTGGCCAGGAGGAGGCGTACCTGTGGAAGAGGATGCACTAGCTGGTGCAATGTATGAGGCCTTTCCAAAAACAGCAGGAAGAGCAACTAGAAAGACAGTGGAGTGACCTGGCCGTTGCTAAATTTGATTGACACTCTAAGAAAAAGAAATGCTGAGTGTCATGGACCAGCAACTAAAAGCTAAGCAAGAAAACCAGAGGACATCTCTGGTAGCACGGAGAGAGGCTCTTGTTTGCCTTCAGCAGAAGCAGAGAAAGCAGAGAGAAAAGGGAATGAGCAGACATTTCAAGGACTGTGGGAGGCGGGGTCTGCGTTGACAGAGATCACCTACACTCTGGAGGCGTAATTGTGGCCCCTTGTTAAAACGGGAGCACATGGAAATCAGGACATCAGCGAAACCCTGCCTCAAATTCAGCCAACAGAGGATCCTCTCTGTCTTCACCATTGTTGCACTTCTCCAGCCCCTGCCTCTACAAATGGAACCGATACACTTGGTATTCAGTCCAGTCCCCACAATGACCTGTGTGCTATTAAAGTGGACAACACCTGGAAGCTCCTAACTAGCCCCTCACTCATACACACACACACACACACACACACACACACACGCCAAACAGTGAATCAAAATCAAGATCTCATCTTGAAAAGGATGGCAGAAATTAAGGCCACCTTTAAAGATTTAAAGGATTAAATCAGAAATCTGTAAACAACAGATCACTCTGATCTTCTACCTGTTGAGTGGCCTATAAGCTAGGAATGGTGTTATATTTTTAAATGATTGCAGAAGTACCTACATAGTAGCCTCAACTTTTCTGATTGACTAGTAAAGCCTAAAATATTTACTACCTAGCCCTTTACAGAAAAAGTTTGCCACACTTGGATTACAAGATAGTCTTCATCACCTTTATTTATTCAGGAATCTTACTCCTTCCAAACAAACAAACAAACAGAATACAAACCCTGGAGATTGACAGTGCCCCACTGAGAACTCAACCCAGTAGCAGCTCCAACAACTTGTTGCTGCTTGGTCGAATAGGGTAACTTTCCTAGAGAACATGGGTCCTGTATTTGCTATGGGGTCACTGTTCCTGAGAATGCCTTAGTTCCTGCCTTATCACAAAAGAAGGTTATAAACAGTTTGCTAGTCTTGGAAGGGACAAGAAAATACTTTTACAGTGTTGCCCCAAGGCTCAGTTAATCTTCCCATTCTCTGTCAAAATGTAGCCTGAAGACTCCTGGACCATTGAGACATCCCACAAAACAACACCCTAGACCACTGTGTGAATGACATTGTGTTCATCAGACTAGACAAGCAAGGAATAAGTAGCCTATTGGAGGCCTCCATGAGATGCATATGCTCCAAAACATGGGTAATAAAGCCTACAAAAATACAGGAGCCTGCCAGTAACTTTCCGGGTCCCAGCACGGAAGCATTTCAGCACAGAGATCAAAAGAACACTCCTGGCTCTTCTCTGCCAGGCAAAGAGTAGGTGCTCAGAAACTGGAAATTAATAGGATGATAGTTAAGACTTTTGGAGTTTGGGAAACCTGGCCCAAACTGCTGTAAACCTGCCCATGTCTTTAAATCATTTACTTTGTTATTCCATGTGGCAATATGATGGCTTGATTTGGAATATTGGAGCTTAATCAAAGTGTTGGCTCAGCCCTGCTTGGTGGTTGTGAAATCCTCAGCGTGTTCTTTCCTATCTCTCCGGAGTCTGTGCGTTATCCCTATCAGGATCACTTCGGATCAGATAACAACAGAAACATCTTGAGTACTCCACATCCGGGCAGTCTGCAACGATGGCTACAGGCGGCTGTTTACACTTATAGTTAAGTTCATTAAAAGTAAATTAAATTCCAACTTGAGGTCTTCAGTTGCACTGACCACATTTCCAGCGTTCAGTAGTCACCTGTGGCCAGTGGCTGTCACACCGACACAGACAAAGAACATTTTCACAATCATAGAAACTTCTGTTGACAGTGCTGCTCTATTATATTTCCATCTTTTAAGGTCCAGTTATGATATTACAGTCCTTTTATGTCATAGGTCGAACACACACATTCATGCACACCCATATCAATAAAATACACATTTAGAAAACCTAACGAAGTTATAAGTCAGTCATTCATAAGGAGTAGGAGAGTACTGCATATCTCAATTTTATCATATAACACCCCTTGAAATTGTTATGCTGATGGTATCATTTCTAGATAAGGAATCTATTAGTTTCTTCATGTGATTAAGATCCTTGCCCTAGTCTTAGCCCCAGAAAGTGGTGGAGTGAAGACCTAAACTCTTGAGTCCTCATCCCTCAGCACGATCCCCTGCCTTCTCCCAGTGACCTTCTGGGCTGATGCCAGTTACCATGTGAATTCCAATGTGGCAGATCCTTAGGGTCTGGAACCCAAGAAGCTAGTAACTGGCTTGCGGGCCCTTGGGGGAAGAGACTAGCCTAGTTTCTTAGTTCTCGGGGCAGCATGTTGGAAATAAAGGGAGCACAGCCTGGAAATGCTTCCTTCGCTCTGGCTTTCACATTAATTGTTTTTTTTGCCTCAAGCTGACATTTTTTACCACTTTGTTAATTCCTCCCCCAATCTTCACACATGCCCTCCTTTGTTAATACATTTTTTCCCTATACTGCAGTCTGAAAATAGCATAGATGTCTGGATGGTTTGTTATTTCATTTATTTAATAATACCCTAGATGTCTGGATGCTCTGTTACTCCTGAAAATAGCATAGCATAGATGCCAGTCAGAAAATAGCATAGATATCTGGATGCTGTGTTATTTCATTAATTTAATAATAATTCCAGTAATATTCTGCTTTTATCCTATATGCTGCTTTTAAAGTACACATAAGTGCATGTGTTTGCATGTGAAAGAAAACTGTCTCATTTTTTAGTACTGGAAGTTCGGAAGAATTCTTTGACATGGGCAAGTTGAGAACTGAATTTTATGTTTTGGAAGGAAATGGGGGATTCCCAGGTGAGAGTTGTGAAATCTAAATGACTGAAGTTCAATTGCCTTTAAATATTTTTTTGAGATCAAACAGTACAGCACATTTTGAGGGACAATACTGTTGCTTAAAGGCACTTGGCTTGGAATCAGAAGACTTGGGTCGTGGTACCAACTCTGCCACTCCTAGCTGTGGGGACTCCGGGTGGGCAATTAAACTACTGGGTCTCATTCTCCTCCGCTGAAAATGGCAACCATGGTAATACCAGCCTTATAGTGGAGTGGATGCTGTAGTATACAACCCAGATTCCCCCTCTCAGACCAAGGAAATTATTTCCCCAGGTGTCGGAAGTATTGCCTGTTGACAGCTGACAGACCAATTTGTCTCCAGGAATTACTTTCAGCCTAAAGGAATCAACTTGCTCAAAAGCAGCCGCCATCCATGACTGGCTCCTGTGATGTACAAAGGTCCAGGATCCTTATCTCAACTTAGGTCTTCTCTGAGGGGTCACCCAGCTCCAGAGCTCCTGATGGGATCAGCCAGTGTCTCTGTTGTAACCACATTCCAGTTCAATTTCTCTCTGCCCAGTCCTGCTTTCCCCACTTCTCCATAAGTGGTGCCTTCCAGAACATTCCTCATTTGGTCATGTGGAAGCAAATCTCCCTCTCCGAGGTACTTGGAAGTCACCTACAGCCACAAGACAATGTAAGAGTTTTGTTTCTTCACTCTAGTCCCACAAACATCAAGACAAACATGCTATTAAAAATATGTCTTGTGTGTTTTTATACCGAAACATTTTGTCTAAAATACATCAAGTAGGAGAAAACTTTTGAAAGCTTAGATCCTTATTGGCCAATGAAATAACTGTTATCTGGATGCAACCACTGGCATATTTAATATTGTGGGCATTTTGGTGGGACCTGCTTTTAGAATAGTAAAACCATATCATCAGAAACAGTTTTCATATTACCCGAGATAACTCATGTTGCCCACTTTCCGCCTCATGATGTCTTCCAAAAAAACCCACAGTCAAAATGAGTCGTTCTTTCCTGTTCTGTGTCACTTTGTAAAAGCTGGGCACAGTATATGCCTTTCTTTCCTGCTGGATGGTGATGTTCCTATAGCTCAGGGACTATGTATTATTCATATTTACCCTCCCACTACCAACTTCATTACCTTTCTCTTAGCGAGCTGTCCGCAAATATTGTCTGAGTGTCAACCTGGGTAGTTACATTTGTTGTAGTTTGCATGTATACATAGGGCCAATTTTTCTCCTTTTTGTTTTTTGAAGACTAAAGGAAAGACACTTCCGGCCAAGATGGAGGTGTAGATAGACACACTGTGCCTCCTCGCACAACCAAAAGGAGGACAACAACAATTTAAAAACAAAAAGCAACCAGAACTGACAGAAAATTGAATGGTATGGAAGTCCGACAACCAAGGATTTAGAGAAGACACACTCACCCAGAACAGCAGGAGGGGCAGAGATAGGCGCTTGGAGAGGACTCAGCAAAGTGGTAGCTGGAGGACCCAGCGAGGCAGCGGATTGTGGAACAGGGCAGGCAAGGCTGCAGCAGGCTGGCAAGGCAGCGGCTGGCAGACTGGGCAGTCCCACATTTGCTCAGTAAACCAAGTGAAACAAAGAGAGGGAGGGACGAACTGCACAACCCAGGGTCCCAGCACAGGGAAATAAAGGCTCAAACCTCTGATTGAAAACACCTGTGGGGGTTGAGGCGGCAGTGGGAGAAATTCCCAGCCTCAAAGGACAGTTCAATGGAGAGACACAAAGGGTTCTAGAAGGTTCACAAGCCAACCCACCAGGGAATCAGCACCAGAAGGGCCCAATTTGTTTGTGGGAAGCAGGGGAAGTGACTGAAAGCTGGCTGAGAGCAGAGCAAGTGCCATCATTCCCTCTCAAACCCTTTCCCCACATACAGCATCACAACACAGCAATGTGGGTTGCCCAGCCCTGGTGAACACCTAAGGCTCTGCCCCTCACTACATATCAGGAGCCTCGAGACAAAAAAAAAAAAAAATAGCCCAAACTAAAGAACAGATCAAAGCACCAGAAAAAATACAACAAACCAATGGAGAGGTAGCCAACCTATCAGATGCACAGTTAAAAACACTGCTAATCAGGATGCTCACAGAATTGGTCACAAATTAGATGAAAAAAAATGAAGGCTATGCTAAGTGAAATAAAGGAAAATATACAGGGAACCAATAGTGATGGGAAGGAAACTGAAACCCTAATTAATGATGTGGACCAGAAGGAAGAAAAAAAAACATTCAACCAGAAAAGAATGAAGAAACAAGAATTCAAAAAAATGAGGAGAGGCTTAGGAACCTCCAGGACACCTTTAAACATTCCAACATCTGAATTATAGGCGTAGCAGAAGAAGAGGAAGAGCAGCAAGCAGAAAAGTTATTTGAACAAATAATAAAAGAGAACTTCCCCAATCTGGCAAAGGAAATAGACTTTCAGGAAGTCCAGGAAGCTCAGAGAGTCCCAAATCTTGTCATTAGTCAAGGTTAAAATTAAGGAGAGAATCCTAGAAGCAGCAAGAGATAAGGAGGCAGTTATCTACAAAGGAGTTCCCATCAGACTGTCAGCTGATTTCTCAAAAGAGACCTTACAGGCAAGAATGGGCTGGAAAGAAGTATTCCAAGTCATGAAATGCAAGGACCTACATCCAAGATTGCTCTGTCCAACAAAGCTTTCATTTAGAATGAAAAGGCAGATAAAGTACTTCTCAGATAAGATCAAGTTCAAGGAGTTCATCATCACCAAGCCCCTATTACATGAAATGTTAAAGGGACTTATCTAAGAAAAAGAAGATAAAAAACACGTACAGTAAAATGAAAGCAAACACACAATTATTAACAACCACACCTAAAACAAAAACAAACTAACCAAATAACTAGAACAGGAGCAAAACTAGAGAAATGGAGATCACATGGAGGGTTATCAATAGGGGAGTGGGAGGAGAGGGGGGAAAAGGTACAGAAAATAAGTAGCATAGATGGTCCATAGAAAATAGACAGGGGTAGGGTATGAATAGTATGGGAAATGTAGAAGCCAAAGAACTTATATGTATGACATATGGACATGAACTAAAGGGAAGGAATGTGAGTGGGAGGGGGTGTGCAGGGTGGACGGGAGTGAAGAAGGGGAAATGAGACAACTGTAATAGCATAATCAATAAAGTATATTTTAAAAAAAGAAAAGAGAAAAAGTCTTTCAACAGAAGCCAGTGATATATAGGTGTAATATAAAAAATGTTTTATAATTGTGAAGTGTGTCATATATTAAAATGGTTATTAACACCCATATATTTGTGGTCACTTGCTTCCTGACAAGATCACTTAATGAGAAAAGAATAGTCTGTCCAATAAACAGTGCTGGGGCAACTGGACATCCACAGGCAAAAATAATGAAGTTGGACTCCTGGCTCATACCATAATCAACACCTACCTCAAATGGACCAATGATCTAAATATGAGAGCTAAAACTATACAATTCTAAGAAAAGCCCTGGCTGGTGTAGCTCAGTAGATTGAGTGCAGTCCTGCGAACCAAAGGACTGTGGTTCAATTCTCAGTCAGGGCACATGTCTGGGTTTGAGGCCAGTTCCCAGCAGGGGACGCACGAGAGGCAACCATACATTGATATTTCACTCCCTCTCTCCTTCCCTTCCCCTCTAAAGATAAATAAATAAAATCTGTAAAAAAAATTAAACTCTAAGAAAAAACATAGGTTTAAATCTTTATGACCATGGGTGTGGTGGTGGAGTCTTAGACATGACACTAAAACATAAGAAAAACTGGACAAACTATATTTTATCACATTAAAAAAATGCATATTAAAGGACACTATCAAAAAAGTAGCAGAACAATGTACACATTAGAAGAAATT
Source organism: Sturnira hondurensis (assembly GCF_014824575.4). Taxonomy (NCBI): domain Eukaryota; kingdom Metazoa; phylum Chordata; class Mammalia; order Chiroptera; family Phyllostomidae; genus Sturnira; species Sturnira hondurensis. Next base: position 11,422,952 of record NW_028091359.1, read on the forward strand.
ATTTGCAGGTATATACCCAATAAGGATCAAGTGTCCAGAATATATAAAGAACTCTTACAACTCAACAACAAAAAGACAAACAACCTAATATTAAAATGGGCAAAGGACTTGAATAAAATAAATATTTTTCCTAAAGTGATACACAAATAGCCAAAAAACCAAAATGAAACTACGCTCAACATAATTTTTCATTAGGGAAACACAAATCAAAACCACAATGAGACACTATTCTATATCCACTAGAATGACTGTAGTTTAACAGTAATAATGTGCAAAATGGTTCAGCTGTTGCAGAAAACAGTTTGGCAACTCCTAAAACATCAAAGATAGAATTACCACATGATTCCACAATTTCACTCCTAGGTATATACCCAAAAGAACTGAAAAAATAAACTCAAACACGTTTCCACATATCTACAGCAGCACCATCCACAATAACTAAAAGGCATAAAGAGTGAATGAGTGGATAAGCAAGTGGCGGCGGAAACATACAATGGAATATTACTCAGCCATAGAAAAGGATGGCAGACTGATACATGCTACCATACATATGAACCTCCAAAACATCCCAAGTGAGGGAAGTCAGACACAAAAAGTCACATACGCTATCATTCTGTATGTATTGGACAACCAAAATAGATAAATCCCCTGAGAAGAAACACAGATTGATGGTTCCCAGGGGCTGAAGGGAGGTGGAACAGAGAACGGCTGCTCAGTGCATGTTACTTTGGAGAGATGGAAATCTTCTGGTAGATAGAGGTGGTGGTTGCACACAACCCTGTGAGTGTCAGAAAGGCCACTATGAAATGGTAATTTTATGCTATGTGAACCTAGCCTCGGTGAGCCACGTTTTAATGTTGAAATGGCTATGAAGGGAGGTTTTACAGAGTCTCATGTGTGAGCCCCAGACTCCACACCGGCGATCTTCAACCTCTCTCAGCTCATGGCACGTATACACTAATTACTAAAACCCTGCGCACACCAGAAATATATTCTTTGCTGATCTGACCAAAAAAGAGGCTTAATTTTGATTGATTTACAAAGGGAAAAAAAAGCAATTACCTACCCTTTTTGCTCCAAAGTGACTTTTTAAAAAAATCGAATGCCTATACTTACATATAAGGATTTTTGGTATCAACAATTAACCAAGCAGATGCAACCTTATGTGATGTGGCCCGTAAGATGCAAGGCTACTATATGACCTATATATGTATGGTTCAAGACAGGGCATTCACACCAGAGGGCTATTGTTGTGTTGACTTTTGTCATTTTTTTCAATTGACAATCTAAGGGGAAAGGGGTCAGTGTCCCTGACTCAATAGCCAGGCATTGCTTATTTTAAAAATTCTGTGGCACGCCAGTTGAAAATTGCTGACCTCGGACAATGCCGTCAGCTCTAGTGCTTCCATTCGGTAACCAGATAGATAAAGGCTACTGTACTACCTTAAAATGAAATTCACAGGGGCATAATTTGCCTCCAAACATAGTTCCAGGAGAATAAGTGTAATACCCTACTTGTAACATAAAGGAATGAGGTGATTAGTTCATATGAAACATGTTCTTGTACATGGGTTGTTAAATTAACAAATACGGCTGTCCACTCGTGTATATGAGATAAAGATAATTTTTCCTCTTAAGTAGAAAGTTTAAAAATAATGATTTTAGTTTCTTGATGCCCTGTTGGCCCTCTTGCACTATCTGGCTCTTTACAGGAAATAGTTGCCAGCCCCTATTTCTGGGAATGGCTATATAATTTCTGTGCCTCCCTGCAAAGTGAAAATGTGGGATCCTAATAAAAATTATTAAGAAGTTCAAGACGGTGATAGCAGAGCAGTGAAGCCAGAGCAAGACCCACACCCGTGTAGCCAGCCCTGCCAGTTCTATTACATGGATACTCAGATGCCACCTCACTGCCAACGTAGCAAACTAGTTGGACATGTGTACCTGTGATGTCAATGCACCAGCTGCATGGGCAGACCCGTAGCTGGTCCACGCACAGGGCCATGTGTACTGCACTACCCTATGTAGCAACCCCAGTAGAACTGTGTTGTATCAACTGCTCAAGTACCGTGGTGGTGTGTCCATGCTCCATGTGAACTGGCAAACAACTCTTGTAGAACTTTTGAATAATGAGCAGCACAAATCATTCTTTAATTTACAAGAAAGTTGCATTTCTGCAATATCCATGGAATGTTAAAACAGAAGGGACTGTATTTGTGTGTGAGATGGAATTAGTGTCCAGCCTGAGATAATTATTAGCAGGTTTTATACGAATGTTCAGTGAGCTATGCAAGGTTGGTGGGGGACACAGGGTGATTCTTTACTGTGAAGCACATTGCAGAATGAACAATGTCACTGGCCCCTATGCACTCAATGCCATTGTGTCTCCACCAGCCCTCATATCGTCAGACCTAAAAGTGCCCAAGGTCATTTCCAAACCACCCTTTAGCAGGTCTTTCTACTTGAGTTGAGAACCATTAGTCTAGCAGGGGTGTCCAACCTGCGGCCCACGGGCCACATGCAGCCCAGGGTGGCTGTGAACATGGCCCAATATAAAATCGTAAACTTACTTAAAACACAATGAGATTTTTTTGTGATTACATGTCACAATGTATTTAATGTGTAGCCCAAGACAACTCTTCTTCTTTCAGTGTGGCCCAGAAATGCCCAAAGGGTGGACATCCTTGGTAGAGGATCTTATAACAATCAGATATTTGGAGGTGAGGATGAGATATCGTGGCACTGGAATTTTGGGTCCTTGCTTATTGGTTGGTACAGCCCTTTTAAATGTGTCAAATCAGAATTGTTTAGGTTATCTTTCTTTTTTGTGATATACCTTTTGGTAGGTAGGACAAATGCTAATAACATCAGCACCTAAGACCAATGTAGAGTTAATTCTTTTTAGCACTTTTTTATTTTACATTTTACAGGATACAGATTCAGCAAGAAGGATGGACATTACTCAATTCATTTAAATATGTTTATTAAAATGTATATTCATTTCAGAATTAATTGCTAACCATCACTATACGTAAGACACTTAGTTTGGGAATATTGAAAACAGCACTCTGAGGCCTAGAAAGAGCAGGCAACTTTCCCAAGTCCCTGTGACAGAGAGATAGACAGGAGAGCCAGGACTGGAGTTCAACTTTTATGATTCATAATTCTGTGTTCCTCCAGTTTTTTCCCCTTGTGGGGGAAACTAATTCACCCAGAACCTGCTTTGGATAGAAGGCATTTCAACTCATAACTTATGAGAATAAGAACACCATCAAGGATGGTGACGCCCAATTCTCCTCCAGCCTTAAGAAGGCACTCACTTGGCACCCCTCTCTAACCGAAGGAAAGAGAGTAGTTCACAGACAGTTTGGCACGAACTAAATGCCAGTGAATTCCCAAGAAGAAAATATTCATATCTATACTTAGGTAGAGCCCATGGAAAACATGGAGAAATGAGACATTGGAGTGTTTTTAAAAATTATTATTGTTGAACCGGGCCCAGAACCCCACTACAGAGCATATAGACCTGGAACTTGGCAGTACCCAGAATTAATGGCATCGTCATAAAGTTTATATATAACATATATATATAACTCTTTAAGCCATGCACCAGGAAGGAGGCTCCTATAGGGTAACCACCTCAGCCCACCCATAAATAATCCATGTTAATATCCTAAGAGAGGTCACGGACTGGAGTAATGTGCTGACATCTGGCTCCTTCTGGCAGGACAGCCTTTATGGTCTAAACAGATGGCCTTTAATTAGTGGTGGGTTGTCCCAGCAGAGGGCAGCTTGGGCAGGAATCATTATTTGGACTACCCACCTCATGCCTGGCTCCTAGAACTCTTGGCATATTGTCAGAAGTGCCACTGCAGTTACTGCCAATAGGTCTGATGTCACTGATGGCAGCCTCTTGGGCTACCATCATCATTGGAGAGAGGCCTCTGTGGAGAATCTCAGCAAAGATGCCACGGCGCAAATAGGCTGGGGAAATTTGGGAGATGGATGAGGCTGGGGAAAATGTGTGGAATAAGCTTGCTTTCGGGAGAGTTCCCTACTGAACCTTTGGGTTTGGGAGCCACAAATTGCTGCTTATTATTTTTGAACTCAACACACTCTGAACCTTTTCAGCAGTAGGAAGAGATATGAACTAGGGAGTGAAGTTTTAGACTTGTTTCCTACAATATATGAGCTAAATAGCAGAGGAAAGTGCCCGTAGGTTATTACAAAGAACCAAGCTGCTGAAGGATCACAAGTTCTATTGCGCAGACACATTTAAAAAAAAAAAGCAGTATTCCATTTCAGATATAAAGAAAAAATAACTCACTGTATCCAAAATGGAACACAACAGCCAGAAAAACCATGTCTCCAATTCGCAAGGTCCTGAAAGTCTTAAGAACAACTTGGGCCTTGTGCGGAGTAAACCAAGCTTCTGACCTGAATAAAAAATAAAATGAAATCAAGCAAAGTAAAATAAAGTAATTCCTGGGACACTTGACCGTGAGCTGGGATGTGTGAGAACAGAGTAAATTATGTGCCTTCAAAGTTGGGTTGTTGGTGAGGACCAGAGCTGAGCTCCACTATCCACAGTAAAAGTGTGGGTTGACTTGTGGTCATGTGAGCATTTACCCAGCTATCTCTTGGGTTTTTCTAATGATGGCCTTGAAGTTTACTTTTCAGTATGTGATGGTAGTGGGAATCACTCTTAGCCAACTCAGCTATCTTCAAACTGAGTAGAAACAAAACAGCAGTATGATAGTAATTTAATGTGTCTTCAGAACTCTAAGCAGATACCTTCATTTACTTGTCTGGTCCATCAATAGGTTGCTTGACAACTTTCATAGGTCAAGGTTCATTCTGATGCAATTTCCAAGACTTAAGAATTGGCATGATTCATTCCATTATATGGAAATCCTAAAAAGTCAGGATTTGGGGAGTGCCTGGATGGGAGAGCTCTCTCTCCCCAAGTAGGAAGCACATTGTACAAAGACCTAAGCATAGAGAAGAGGCCTCCTTCTGTTTAAGACACAGTGACCTTGAGGAAGTCTTAGGGAGCAGGGTCAAATTTTTCTAAGCCATGAGACCCGTGGGTAGTATATAAATCACAAGAAGAATTTGGTCAATTGTTTAAGAATTGAAGTTTTCCCTACATACATGTAGAATATCTCCAATCAGATATAATATTACATGAGCCAAGAATACCAAGGAAAGATCGCAATGAATCTAATGTGAATTTCATGGACTTGAGTTGAAATTTATCTTGTGTCGAAAGTTATAAAAATCAGGTTAAAGCCCAGAATATTCTTGATTGCCTGAGTGCTTTAATGATTCTAAATTATTGCAATAAACTAGAAAGACATCTAGAGATAAAATAGGAAATATATATATATATATACACGTATATGTTTTATTTGTTTATTTAATTGATAGTATATGCCTTCTATATTTTGGGCACCATTTGAGACTTTAGAAATGTTGCAATGAAAAACAACAAAGAAGAAACTACTTTCACGGATCTTACATGCTGGCAGGGGTCCTAGGTAGTAACTGTATTAATATGCAAATATAACACTCAGGTACTGGGACAAAAGCAAATGACACAGGGAAGAGAGATAGAAAGTGACTGGGGTGGTGAAGGTGCCACTTTAGATCGTCTGGAGAGCAAGATCTCTTTGTAACAAATTAATTATCAGAATGGGATCAAGTGGCAAGTCCTGAAGCTATCTGGGAGCAGGATGTTTCAGGCGGAAGAAAGAGCAAATGTGAAGGCCTGGATGCTTGCTGTGAATGAAGAAATTCCAGGAGGTCAGTGGGACCAGAGGGAGCCAGTGAGCCTCATTCCCATCGAGGGAACGACGATGGGGTCAGAGTGAGGGTGGGGACCAGGACGTATGGGTCTCACACATTTTTCCTTTGTGATTTTCAAGTGAACGACTTTATTTCCACGTGTTTGTTCCCTGTAAAGCTCTGGCGCTACAAACACAGCCAACATTTTTGAGTGCTTGCTGTGTGCCAGGTCCTATAGGAAGTGCTTGCCCAAGACACGTCATTTTCTCATCACTACAACCTTAAAGCCGTAGGTACCATTATTACCCCCTTTTACAGTCAGGACACTTAGGCTTGAAGGTGAAACAACTCGCCAGAGCTGCTCTGCTGTTATTCACTGGGGGTTCTGAAGTAGACAAGAACAAAGCAGAAGGGGTTAAAGGGCCCACCCTGCTGTTTGAGCCCCCTCCCTACTCAGTGACAAAATTCTAGCCGACTTAGCCTAGGCTGTGCTCTTCTTCAGCCAGGAAGCCAGGCAGGAGAAACCAAGATGTAAACTCTTGGGAGGAGCCTGTCTCTCTCTCTCTCCAGACATTCACTAGGCTTCTAAACCCCTTGTTCTCAAGAAGCCTTCGCTCTTTGCTGGCCCTTGAATTTATGTTTCCATTGATGCCGAGAATCTTGCTGAGTGCTGAGAAGTCCTCTGTATTCTTCTCCCCGTGTGGTTAGAGGTGGAGGAGAGTCTGGGTGGCAGTGCCAGGGACCACACCTCTTTGTCAGGAACATGTAATTAAAAAAGAAAGAAAAAGGGGGAAAATGAGCAAAGAAATAGCCACCCACCCCCGTTTTTCTTCAACACATGCACATGCACGCGCGCACACAAACCAGCAGACGTCCATCACCCGGGTCCTTGGGGCTCTGATGAAAACATTTTCCACCTGGCACAGTGAGGCATTAAACACCCCTCCAACCCAACCTGAGACTTGGACCGTCAGTGGAGATATTTTTAAAACCATGACACAGAGGAGTGTGACACACTTGGTTTTCTCAGTGGGTGGGTAGAGTGTTATTTCATGTTGTTCTTGTCACTCAGCCCAACATTATAAGTGTGCACTTTATTACTACACGGAGAAACTCTGCAGCCCGACCCAGCACAGTGTGTTCCCAGCAAGGGTATGGCAACCGGGACAGGCGCGGGGAAGGTGGAGCTGAATGATGCTGGGACACAGGCTGCCCCTAGGGTTTTCCCCTGTGCACTGAGTTCACACTCAGCTGTGCGTGTGGTGTCTCTATTGCTATTTTTGATACTCTGTATCTACCAGTTGCTGTCCTTGAGAAAAGTCTGGACATTCAGATATTTAGTGACATTCTTCCATAACTATTTTTGTTCTCTTTTTCTCCACTTTTTTTAATGGGGGGGGGGGGTCTCAATATCACACATAAAGTGTATGATAGAGTGAAGACCACATTATCCGTGCCTTGTCATTTACGTGTGAAGGTATTAGTCAAGGGCCCTTGTTGTTTCTTTGGGACAGGCAGGACACTGAGCTACCAAAAGGGAAGTGAGGGGCAGTGAGTGGGCTGACAAGATCCATTGTCGTCATCTGGCCTCTGTCCACAGTCAGCACTCTCCAGTCTGCTCCAGGCACGAAGAACTCACCGTCCCACCCCAGACATGCCACCTTCCTGACCACTTCATGACCTTCATGCTTGTTCTTCCCTCAGCTGTAATGCTTTCTCCTTGGATCTGGCAGGAGTTTGTGCTTTTCCATGTTTCAGGAAAATCTTTGCTTTATGTTACTTTCTGAAAGAGTCCATCCTTGACCATGATTCACGAATAATACCTCCAAACTTTTTTCCCTTTTGGTACATTCTATCTCTACACCCTGTTTATTATTTTTTTTTTTTTGTAGCATTGCTTGGTGCCTTCCACTGACATTCACTGCAAGCGGACATGTTGAATGACGAGTTTGTTTGTGCAGGAAAAGGGGAAGGAAGGTTACAAGGATGACTGCTTTACCTGGGACCTGAACAGCTGGAGAATGGTGACACCATTTACTGGGATGAGACAACCTGAGGGAGGAGCCTATTTTGGGAGGAAAGGGTAGGGAAGGATCAAGATTTCCATTTTTGGCATGTTATTAACATATCTGTCAGATATCAGGGTGGAGAGGTCTGGTGGGCATGTGGCTATACATGTCTGGAATCCAGAAGAGAGACTGAGTCTGAAGATAAAAATTCATGAGTCATGAACATATATAGATATTTAAAGACATGATCTTGCTTGAGATCTGCTGTAATATAACAGCTAGATAGTATAGACCTGGAAGAGAAGAGGGCCAAGAGCTGATCTGTGGAGCAATAGGATACTTAGAGGATGGGGCAGAAAGGAGGGATAAAGGAGATTGGAAAAGAGATTGTAAAAGAGAACCCATTGAGGTAGCAGGAGACTACCAGGTACAAAAAGTCAAGGGAAGAAAGATTTGCTATTCTAGTTGCTGCTATAATCTCCAAGTGAGGACTGAGAATTGTCTTTACATCTGGCCAAGGACTGAGGCGAGAACAGAGAAACAGAGACAGAAGCCTGGGATGGAAGGATTGAGAACAGCTCTTAAGGTGAAGGTGAAGAAGGAGGGACAGAATACAGGTCATAGGGTCAAGGAGTTTTGTCATATGACAAAAAAAAATGAAGAATCCCACAAGAAAGGGGAGATATTGCTGTGCACCTATAGGCTGATGAGAATGAGACACTGGAGAGAAAAATGTCATTGAGAGAAGGAGAGATGATTGTGGAGTGCAGGCTTTAAGTAGGCAGGTCAGGATGGGCTACCAATATGGTGCAATGGAGTAGGTCTCAGATGGGAACAGGCTGCAGTCCACAAGGAAGGCAGGCTATATGGGCACCAAAGGAGGTGGTAGGTGACTCATTATAGGTGGATGAGAGAGTTCTCTTCTGCCTGCTTCTGTTTTCCAAGTGAATAAAAGATGAGGTCATCAACTGAGAGTGAGGGGGTGGACATAAGGAGGAGAGGTGTGAAATAATGGCCTTGGAGAACAGGATTGTGACTTGACTAGTGGGAGACAGTAGGATTGCCAGCCAGTGCTGAGATCCCGAGTAAGGTTTGTGGTCAGAAATTAACATGTGACCAGCCAGTTCTGCTTTATGTTTTCCTCTGGTTGTATTCAAATATTCTGGGGCAGGTTCAGAGTCAGTGCAGAGCTGGGTTGAAGCAGGGTAGAAAATTTCCAAGGCAATGGGAGAAACAGAAGCTGAGGGTTCACACAAGGCAGTGACTATAGCAACGGAAAGAAGAGAATGAAGGAAGGGCATGAAAGGTTGAAGGAATGGAGCCGATGGAAGAGTCAATGGTTTAAAGGTCTTGGTAAGAACCAAAGAATTGCTGAGGTCAGGTAGTAGAGAGAATTATCTGGAAGATGGCAGCTGGTGGTTGGAGAGTGGGATTGTTAAAAATGAGATTGGGAAGTCGAATGCTATGGGCATCAAAGAAGCTGGGGTTGGAGAGGACGGAGGATGGAGAAAAAGTCTGGAGGACAGAATGTGGAGTGAGTAAGACACACAACCCTTCTCTAGACCCTGCGTCCAAGGGAAGATAGAAGAGCCACTGCTAGAGATGGCTGGAAGGGAAGCCACAACCTAGACAGTTGAAATCACAACCTGGCTTCAGCTGCAGCAGGCCTTCAAAGAGAACGTTCCTAAAAAAAGGGTAAGACTATGGGGCATTTTGGTAACTACAGACTCTGAGCTACAGGTAACAATGGAAGGATTTTGAGGGACTTTCTCTGCGTTCACATTTCTTCTTTTTATAAGGACACCAGTCACATTGGATTAGCGCCCACCTTGATGACCTCGTCTTAAACTTGATTAAATCTACAAAAATGCAATTTCCAAAAAAAAGTCACATTCTGAAGGACTGATGTTAGGACTTTGCCATATGCACTTTTGGAAAGCAATCCAACCCATGACAAGATATGGTGGTCTGAGTGACAGTGGATATTCTTGCAGGCTTAGACTTTAGGTGGCAAACTGCAATGAAGTGCATGAAGGGAGGAATCTTGATGGTGTCATGGGGGGAAACCAGCAGTCTTCTCCTTGGGCTTGGTCGCTGAGAAAGTTTGTAGGACAGGATTAGTTACAACAAGGGAGTGATGGTCTCATGAAGAGCTTATTTATCCCAGGACTACACCAATCTTTATGGGCCTTCCTTATAGAGAGCTGTGACAAGGGCGGTCGTGGGCAGCGGACTCTATCCTGCTCTGCTTCCAGATCACTCTACTCACTACACCTCAGCTACTCTGTTCTGTCTCTGCCTCAGAAGGATACCTAGATCATTCCAGCCTCAGGGCCGCCCCATTGCCATCAGAAACTCTTGTCCCAGAGCTTCTCATGGCTGCCTCTGACTCATGGCAGAGAGCTCAGATCATTTCAGAGGTCACCTGCTTGGAGAGGCCATCCCTGAACAGCATAGCTAGTGTATTTGTCATCATGATTGGAGAAGGTACCACTTTCATATTTGTTCACTTTGTTTAAAGTGAGTTTCTCCAACTAGTTTGCAAGCTTCACACACTAAGCATATCGTCCCCCTCTTGTCCATCAGTGATTCACCAGTATGCAGAACGATGCTTAGTGTGTGTAGGTGTCAAATAATAAAAACAGCAAGAACAAAATAAGCAGTAGTAATAATAACCTTTGATGAATAAAGGTAGGTGTATACAAAGCATAAGTTATTTAACCTCTCTCAACCTCAGTCATAAATTAAAGACTTTGACCTAGGTATTCTCTTTAAGATCCTTCCCAATCTTACAATGCCAGTTATATAACAGCCTGATAAAATCTGAGAGACCCACAGGAATGTTAATGCTCCAGGTATGTGCTCCTATCTCAAGGCCAAGAGAAGAAAGGTCTCAAGTAGTATACTTTGAAAAAAGTCTCTGATCAGGTGAAGATCAGTGATCTTAGTTGAACAAAGCAGGGTTTTGCTAACACCTTTCCTTCCATGTCACATTAATCCTTTAAGCTGCAGGTAGATGACATGCTTAAAAGGTAAGGCCAGGGAACAAGATGGTCCCGCAGCTGCAGCTGTGCTGACCCAGCCACCGTCTTGGACCTTTGGGTGAGTTCCACGGGCTTTGGTCAGTCTTCTTGTGTGCCTAGAATATAAACAGGGCTTCTAAACCCCAGAAGTAGTCTCATTCCCCTGAGAATCACCCAGACCTTTATCATTTGGTCTTGGTCCAGTTTGTTGTTTAAGTTAAAAATAACTAGTTTCATCCTTTTGCCTTTTTCTGCAGTCATTATTAATTTAGAAACTACAGTGGCCCATTCTTGACTGTGGTCCTCTGTCGCTCCTTTTACATTTTCCAATTCTGTATATTCTATTTTACTGCATTACAGAGGTATCTTTCTTTCCCCCAAGTAGCAGCAGCATAACCACCCCTCTTCCCTACCCTTTCCCCTAATTCCAAGGCACATGTCCAGAGCCCTGTCCTGGGAAGGTTAATGTGCCTTCGGGGTTGTAGGATCTTTATGAGGCTGAGGGATAGAAGCCAGCAGCCTTGTAGCTCTGCTGGGCGGTGGAAGCCGCTGCAGTAGGGAAAAAGGCAGGAAGAGCCCAGGAGGCAAAGCCTGCCTTTTTTGATGACTGGTCTAAGCCTTCTTACTTGAACTTTTGGTTTTATAGTTCTATAAAAGGCAGCTGACAAAAGAGATCCCGTTTTGGGAGGGTCCAGCTGGCCACGCTGAGCTGGGAGGGGCAGCCCCAACGTTTGAAAGCCAAACCTGATTTTCATCCATGATGTCAGAGTGGCTTGGGGTTCCCAGTGAGCCAGAGGGAGGGAGCGCAGACAGCCCCAGCCCCAGCCCGCACCCTGCCTGGTGCCAGCAGCAGCTTCAAATGCTGCCTTCCTGGCATGTCAGCAGGAGCCTTTTCCTCCTTGGAGACTCTTTGCAATGTTTGGAAGGGAAGCACCCTCCCTCAGCTGGTGGGTGCCTGCTGGGGCAGGGGAGCCTCGTGCCTCCCTCCCAGGCTCCCTGGCTCTCCCTGTGTCCAGGCTTGGACCAGCTCTCTGTTCCCTTTCACTTCTATGGTGGATGCAGAAAGCCTGTGCATGCTGGCTTCTCTGAGCCCCACATCTCTCTACAGACCTATGGTCCTGAGCCCTTGGGCTCTGGCCACCCCTTCTGGATCTGGGGTGCCAGCCTCTGCTCCCTGCTCTGACTCGGAGGCTGATGCTGGACCCTCACGCTGCCCAGAAGAAAAGAGAATTGGGGATGAGTAGTGGTTTTTAATTAAATCTAAACTTAAAAAAAAAATAGAGTGAAGAAACTCTTTTTTTTCTTGCTTATTCACATCAAACTACTGCATTGCTCTGGCCCAAGCCGTACAGTTTCCTGTGGACAAAGTGGGTTGGCTGTCCAAGCCCTTGGGGACTGGGGTGAAGCAACAGCTACTCACTCAGGCCCGACTCAGGGAAGGTTCCTTTTTCCCAAGCCAGGAGCAGGGCTGCCCAGCCCCAGGGAGAGGCCAGAAGGAGGGAGAAGGGAAAGGCAATTGTGAGGGGCACTGACACTTGTTTTAGGATTCTCCAAAGGTTGCAGAAGGGCAGGGGCTGTGGCAGCCCACGGGTCCCACATGGGCCTAACATGCGTGGTCAGCTCCTTCCCATGGACACCAGTCAGGCTCCCCTCGGGGCCTTGGCAGCCAGGCCAGGAGGGCAGGGCTATAACAGAACCTCACTGACGAGTGGCTAGAAGGACTACAGCCATCCATCTCCATCCAAAACTATCATGTCGTACAATTTAAATCTGTTCTCACGTTTTCCTGGCTTTTACGTGTGTTCTGTCCAGCGACGCATTATTCCTAGACTCATTCATTCAACTGTCACATGTTCTTTCCGGGGCCTACTACCTGCTGGGTAGTACTGCATGCATGACAGATAGACCTTCAGTAGGGAGCTTGAGATATTAAATAAATGGAGGTCCACTGATTAGCAAATTTCCCAGAGACCAGGGCTCTTTCAACAGAGTTGCCCCAGGGACGGAGGGTATACAGGGTATGGTGTTTTCCTCTGGACCACATGAGACTAGGCATGACATTGGCCCTCTGGTCCTCATGGGCCATATGTGAGCATACGCACGGTTCCAAGACTGTCCCCTTCTCTCTGATAAGAAGAACCTATATTGGAGGTAAATTTAAAGAAATCTCCCCAGTAAGGTGGAAATGGAGTCTCCTCTGCTCAAGGCTGGGAGAAGGGGCTCCACCACTTGTCAGGCTTTCTTATTCCTCCCTCTCTCTTTGTTCCCTTTCTTTTCCTCCTTTATTATTCATTAAATATTCATTGAGTGCCCACAATGGGCTGATTGATATCATCCTAGTTATGAGGTGTTGCTGTATATTAAGTATATAAGTTGAATCAAATATAATGAAAAAAAAACCTGCAACGAGAGAGCAACCCATTGGCTTGGCAGAGCAGTGGGCCTGGTCGTGGGCGGGTGTTGTGTAGGGTGGGAGCAGGCATGGACCTCTCTTCCACCTGCCTTGGTGAGGTCACACAAACTGTATGATCAACTAACATCATCCTTTTCAAAGTACTGTTTCGTGATCTCATCTACTTTTGTAATAGTCCTAGAACATAGAACCAGGGAAACCATGCCCACTGCAGAGATTAATAAACTGTGGCCTGCAGTTAAGTAGCTTGACCATTTTTATTGCCAAATATTTAGGTATTGGCAGAAAAAGAACCTAACCCAGGACTTCGAGGTGCTATCTGAGGACTTCAGCATCCATACCAAACCAGGTACACAGAGCTTTACTGGAAATGCTTGATTTTCTTCCTTTTTCTCAATTAGTACTTAAAGAATGTCTTAGTTTGGGCTGACTGCAAATTACTATAGTCTGGGTGACTTCAATAACAAGCATTATTTCACAGTTTCGAAGGCTGCTAAGTCCAAGATCAGGCTGCCACGATAAACAATGTCTGGCGAAAGCTCTTCCCAGTTTACGGGTGGCTGTCTTGTTGTACTTCCACATGGCCAAGAACAGTGAGAGCTAGGTCACTCTATTCTCTCATTTCTCTTCTTAGCCAGGTTTTACCCCATTCATGAGGCCTCCACCCTCACGACTGGATGACTTCCCAAAGACCCAGTCTCTTAATACCATCATATTAGGGGTTAGAACTACAACACACGGATTGCAGTGGGGGGAGTGAGGACAGGGCAGGGCACTCACCTTCGCTTCCTAACTGGTAGAAATAAAACTTAAAAGAGCATCCTAGTTTGTCTATACCTTCGTGTTGCCTGGGTTTGAAGTCATGAGAAGGACTCAGACTGTCGTTGCTGGCTTTAAGGGTAGAGAAGGGGCCAGGGGCCAAGGAACACAGGCAACTCCTAATTTGGAAGAGGCAGTGAAGTGGATTCTCCCCCAGAGCCTCCAGAAGAAACCTAGGTCTACTGACACCTTGATGTCAGCCCAGTGAGATGAGACCTGCTTCAGATTTCTGACCTCTAGAACTGTGAGATAATAAATGGATGGTGCAAGGCAGTAATTTTATGACAACTTGTTACAGGAACCATACAGAACTAATACAGATCAAGAACCTTCATCTAGATCACCCTGGTTAAATTCCCACTGGTGAAATTCCAAGCATGTCTATAGGTTATTAGATTGGGCACATGAATCATGAAACAAAGAAAATGGCTATAAAGGCTTCGAGGATTTCTCTGCCCAGCTAATTTTTTCAGAACACTTACAAGGTCTCCCTTTGCTGTGGCCACACCAACATCAGTGAATCTGGTCCCTCTCTGCTTCCCTCCATCTTTTTTAACTGTGGCTGCCCACTGAGGCTAGCTCCAGAGCCCAGCTGTGGAGCAATAGGGTAATGGCTGTGTTGTGCAGGTGACCCCATGGCTCCCTTCTATTAGCAAAATTCAGTTGCAGCAAGTCACCACTAATAAAACTGCACACAAAACCCAGGGCTCCAAAGGAGGCCAGGACTATGGACATCAAACTAAACACTTTGGTTGGACCTGCACAAACTCTTCATGCCGACAGATCTCCACCTCCCCATGGGCAGAGGTCATCCTGGCGTGATGCTGATTCTGATAGTCAAGTAGAGGCTGCCAGTAACCTTGGTCCCAACTGTGAAACGCACCGGAAGGGGCCCAGCCAAGGTGGGCATGGAGGTGCAGAAAACTCTGGGTTCTCTCTTTGGAAGGCCATACAAGCAGAGCCTTGGAATCAGAACCACAGAAGGGCACTGGTGCCGGGCAGATTAGCTATAAACCAGAGAACCCCTCTCTGCTTGTAATCCTTTTGAGAAAATATTCCATTTTATAACATAACTACACTGATTAGCAACTGAAGTTGGGGTTGTCCTCATTCTCAGCATAACATAAGAAAGGAGTTCCAAGCCCTGATCCACTTCCCTTCTCCACCTCTTCCCAGTTGTGGGTTTCCTGAGCCTCATCTTCCTCCTCTGAAAAGGGAAGATAATAATGGCAACATCATTGTGTGGTTTAGAAGATGAAATGTGTCAATGATATAAAAATGACTAGCACAACACAGTCGATCAATAAATATTAATTTCCTTGTTTCACCCCTTGTCATCTTCATCAGATTCAGCTATAGTATTCTTATTGGTCTCACTGGGGTCTAGCCTTCTGGTTTCAGAAATGACCGCAAGTAAATAGCTCTCAAAATAGCAGAAACTACCATGTTTTAAAAATGTACAGTGGAGGCTAGAGATTCTACAGCCTCCGTTGGCCCGTATTTCCTTCTGATCTTCTCAGGACCCCTTGCTTTTGTTCTGTCCCCAGCAACAGTGATACAAACTGGGTCCAGTCTTGGCTTATAAATAAAGCCACTCACCATGGTTTCTTCAGACTCTGCCCTCCAAGTCACATGCAGAGCATTTGGATGTTCTTTATTGAAAACATTTGTTTATTGAGGTGTTACTAGTGTTCAGGCCCAATGTCCTGCTCTAAGATTCATTCACTGAGTTCCCATGATGCATTTCTTCCCTCCATGCTTATGTGTCAGAAGGGCACCAAGATGGTCTAATCACAGAAATATGTCCTCCACCAGAGGCCTAGAGGTAAAACCTTTTACCTCTAGGCCTCTGGTGACACAAGGCTGGGATGACGGAATGGGATTCCCATCTGATAACTGGTTTCTTGGCTTAGTTGAAACCAATTTTTAGGAGGCAGAAAGCCAAATCCTCAGGCCAGGCCCTGAGCTGGCACTCCCTGCCGCTGCGTTCACTTGTCCAGTAAACCTTCTTACCGGCAGCAGAGGACTTACTGGCACCTACAACTGCAGAGCAGGAGAAGCACTGGTAGGCTTCTTCCACCCAGCAATGATAAATGGTTGGAGCTCCCCCAGAACCAGAAGTAGGAAAGGGAGTGAAAGGGAAGGACTTCCTGAAGGCTGTGGAGCTGGAGTGGGTTCTTCAGGCAAGAGCTGCCGTGGTTCCGGTTCATGGTCTGGCTCTGCCCAACCAGCCATGCGAAATGGCAAGGGCAGTTTCAGATGATTTCTATGGTCTATTGGAGTCCTCAGGACTCTAGTTCCCATTCCTCCCATTTTCAATATTATCGTAATGCCTTTTCATCCCAGGCCATGAGTGGCATTGCAGCAGTCTCTACAAAAATATTTTTGGTGTGTTATTAAAGGTGTTTTACTTTCCAGTGCCAGGTGTTACCCTGTCTATTAGACAACCAGTAGGTGAACCTTTCGGTGCTGAACTGGGCTGGCTCCTTGGGCACAGGACCACAGACGGCTGGAGCCTCTGCCTCAGGTACTTTACGTTCTAATGGGAGAAGGCAGGAAATAAGCACGGAAATGACCACAGTATCACTAACACAGTGAGTGCTCTCGGAAAGAGAAAAGGTGATAGAGGGTAATTGGGAAGGCATTTTGGATAGGAGCCACCATGTGAAATTAGAGGGAAGAGAGTGAGCATTTCAAGTAGAAGTAACAAAAGTGCACAGGCCTGCTGTGCTTAGAAGGCCAGAGGAAGCCCCAAAAATCAGCAAGGGCCAGAACACTAAGTCCTTATAGGCCAGGTTTGAAAGATTCATTTGAAATTGAAGGATTTTATGATTGGACTTCTAGTCATTGTGAACTGAGCTACTAAAGTTCATGTGATTCTATATAAGTGAAATTATTTATGATCACATTTTAGCTGCAATCCATGGGGAGACCATCAGGCGGGTATTTCGTGGACTGAAGCCTCATTCCAAGTTGATTTGTCAAGTTGGCCTGGGAGGGCTAAGATCAAGGAAGGGTCCTAATATGGACAACGGGGAAGTTGGTGAGCCTAAGTAGCGAGTGCATGAGACTCAGGTGTGCTTGGGTGAAGGGAACACAGGAGGAGACTGGCCATCCCAATTTACCTGGGATGGCCGTGGAGGAATGATAGGACTCTGGTGGCGATAAAGACGAGAGTAGCCTGGAGAATCCCTGGTTTTTGAAACAGAGGATGAGAAGTTTGTAACATGAGAAAATTATGATTGACACAGATCTCCACCCCTCAGGTTTTCCACTCCTTCTCTGGGCCTTACACATAGCAGACTGGCCTGAAATGAGACAAGAGACTAATTTCCACTGACCTGGCTTTTCTCACCAACTCTTTGCTAGTTAAAAGGGTCAACATATGTTTGGATTTTTTTCTTGCCTTAACATATATAATTTCTATTTATTCCAACTTATTCTAATTTACATTAGAAAAGGCTTAGTTTGTTGATTATAAAAAATAATATAGAATAGTTTTTTTAATAATAAAAACATCCCTATTCCTGCCTCTGAGTCCATCCTTAATATCTGATATATTTTCCCAGTCTCTTTATATATGCACTTATGGATTTTCTATACATCAATGTCATTGAAATAATATTGCACATTTAGTTTTGTGATCTTATTTATCAGTGAATTTTTCTATATCATTGCTATGCCATAAACTCATTAATTTAATGACTGATAATATTCCTTTATAAGGAGTATTTACTTAACTATTTTCCTGTTATTTCACTTATAAGAAGTAGTTTGGATTTAATACCTGTTGCTACTATCTAATAGGTCTTCTACATAAAAATATGTGTGTACTAGTACAATGAATCTTCACAACAGCCCTATGATTGGATCCTGTTTTTCATTCCCATTTTACAGATAAGGAAACTGAGGCTTAGTCAGGTTTGGTGACTCACACAAAGTCATCCCAGCCAGTAAGAGGTGGAGCCAGAGATATTATTACTTCAGGGTATATTCTTAACCTTTACATAATTATATCTGCAAATAATTTGCAGGTTTAGAAGTGGAATTTCTGGATGAAAGAGTGTAGCCTTGTTTTCATGAAGGTACTCATGTATATTGTCAAACTGCTTTAGACTAGACCCCCAGCCAACACTACAAGTAGCTGCCATATTGTGACATCCTTTCTCCCAACACTGTTACATGGTTGTGGTTAATTCTGCTGCTGTTCTTCAGTTCTCCCGTCTTGAGGCCAAACTTTCATTTGTTCACACATTGATCCATTTGTATTTTTCCTTAGTGTGCTGTCTATTGATATCCTCTGCCTATGGCCAACTGGGAGTTTCTCAATAAATTTGGAAGGCCATTTGTATACTTAGGGTATTATTCTTTGCTTTGGTATATGTGGGTCAAGTGTTTTGTTTTGTTCCTAGTTTGCCGTTTGCCTTTTAATTATGATGTTTTTTATGTGTAGCTGGGATTAGCAGAGGTTTTCTGTAAAGGGCCAGATAATAAATATTTTAGACTTTGTGAGGTATCTTTGCTGTATTGCTTGTATTCAACATGACATAGTAGTCAGAAATCAGGAACAAATAGTTCATAAACTAATGGGTGTGGCCAGATTTGGCCCATGGGTTATAGTTTGCAAACTCATGATATTTAAAAAAGAAAATTTAATCTTATGTTAGGAAATCCACTAGTTGCCCCTCTTTGAGATTTCCTTTATGGCTTTTGTACTCTTGGGAGCCAGATACCTGATAGTCACCTCCCAACCTGTGGAAACACTGAAAACACGCCCAAACTCCCATCTGGTAGATAGTAACAGTTGAACATCTTTTTTTTTAAGAGAAATTCAGAATTTATTTTAAACATGACAGTTCAGCATCTGATCCTTCTAGATTCTCCTTCCTCTTCCCTCCACACACCACGATGTCTTCTTTTGTTTTATTTGTTTTTGCTTCTTTTTTCTCCTTCTCTCTTACTTGTGGGAATGTCAAGAAAGTTCTTTTTGTCTCCCACAGAGCAATGTTCATCAGTCAGCCCCCTTTAGGCCCTCCCTTTCTACCTCGTGAACACTCTCCAACAAATGAGTTCCATTCACAAGTGGAGTTGTGGTGAACAAAATGTCCCCCATCTCATTACACATAGACAAACTAAACCAAGCTCAAGATCAGAGATAGAGCCATCTATATTTTATTTTGGCTTCTATTTGTGCATTGGACTATTTAGTCCTTTTTTGGCCTTCATATTGTGGTGTATGCTTGGGGAAATGATTCCAACTTTATTTCAAAGTTACCACTTATCCCCAAAATAGACCGGTATATATATATATAGAAGAGTGAGTTTGTGATTAAACTTGGCATTCAAAATTAGAGGAGAAAGAATCATTAAAAAATGCCGGGACATCTTCTCTGTACGTTCTTTGCCTATCAGTTCTACCACTGCCATGCTGTTCTGATTACAGTTTATTATAATAGCTCTTTTTAAAATGTCTTGGCTATTTACATCATTTCTGCTTCCAAATAAATGTTAGATTTACTTTTTCAAGGGCCCCTTGAGTCCTTACTATCAGGATTTTTATTAAAATTATTTAAATCATAATATAGGAAGGATGTATACCTTTATATCACTTGATCTTCTGACTGAGAATATCTATCCAAATCTTATTTTATATATTTTAGTATATTTAAAAATTTTTTATCATAATTAGTCTAAAAACTCTTAATTTATTATCTGAATTAAGAATTTTGGAATCTATTGACTAGGGCTTAATGCTGTAGAAGCACAATTCACTCGCATTTTCATGTGTGATTTTGTATCATAATTATTAATGAGCAGATCTATTATTTCCTTCTGCAAAAAAGTGCCCATAATTCTTTTACTGGGTCTTTGTTCTCTTCCATATCAGTCATTTTCCCTTTGACTTTTCTCACTCTCTAACCGTTTTTCTGCACTCTGGGAGTTGAGTCTGTTCCATCTCACTAATTCCATTGTCTATAGTGTCTAGTCTAGTTTTAACCATCTCTAAGACAGACATTATTTCTGATATTATAAGTTTTGTGTTTTTTCAGTTTTATTTCCCTTCAGTATCTTCTATATCCTCTGTTCATTGGCTCTGTTCTACTCCAAGTTTGCAAAAATGACTTGACATCTATTAAACAAAAGAGAAAGTCAAGAGGAGACAACAACTTAAAAATGAAAAGATTGAAGAACAAAAAGTTGGTTATGTTTGTCTAATTTTGCTACTTCCTAAAGAAGATAATTTTCAAAAGTATGCCTTTTTAAAAAAAACTTCAGGATACAGTTCTGTTTTCTCTGTGTTTGACTATTTGTCTCCCATGAATATGATCTTGACTTTTTTTTAAATCCTCTCAACTTGTCCTAGAAGGAAGAGAGGGCCATCCAAATCCAGCATTTGCGAACAGCTTCTTCCTGTAGACTCTTCTTAGCCTCTCTCGCTGTTCACTTCTGGGCTGATTGAAATTGCATCCTAGCTGGAGAGTAAGTGGCTAATGAACACATTTCCCCAGTCCCATATCCAGAAACCTGGTGGCGATTTCTGCCAAGATGTTCATATCTGAGACTTCCAGGTCTGAGACTGCTGGGCTCTGCCAGCTATAGACAGACATTTGTTAAATGCTTCTCTTAGATGTCAAAGTACACTCCATAAAGCTTTGCAGCAGAGAGGCACAGAGCCATGGGAACCTGCCAGAAGTGTAGGAGGCAGATCCACTCTGTCCTACAAATCTCGTTTCCAAGCACAAAAGATGCAAGCAGTGACTCAGCCTGTGACTCAGTGACTCCCAGCTGTGTGGGTGCTGATCACATGAGTCCCAAAGGTTAAACATGGGCCACAGGGCATTGAGTATTGGTCTTAAGCAGCACAGGAGCTTGGTGGAGGCCAGAAAGACCCCTTAGAGGAGGTCCTAACTGTGTGGTTAAGAGCTCAGTCTATAGCCATACCATTCTGTATGCACCTGATCTTGTCTGTGGTTAAGAGCTCAAAGTCTGCTTGGGATGTAGTGACTTCTATTAGGTAACCATTTTGGTTCACCTCTTCATTAAGCTGTTGGAAAGAATATCAGCTTACCAGCTGGCAATCAGTCAGGGCCACGTGACTAGCTTTGACCAATGAGGTGTGAGCAAAAGTGAAGGATGTCATTTACAGATAATAACTGCTCCAGTGACCTCTTCCCTGCCATGTTCCCAGACTAAAATTTTAAGTTGGTGAAGCCTCCCTTAGTCTGGGTCTTCGAGTAATTGTATGAGCCCGTAGCATACATGAGGAATAAACACCTGTTTCTTTAAGCCATGGAATTTGTTGGGCTTTGATGGTTTTTGACTACC
Organism: Sturnira hondurensis; assembly: GCF_014824575.4. NCBI lineage: Eukaryota > Metazoa > Chordata > Mammalia > Chiroptera > Phyllostomidae > Sturnira > Sturnira hondurensis. The sequence continues at coordinate 11,444,329 of NW_028091359.1, forward strand.
ATGGCATAACTGAAACTACTTTGACAAATACAATCTTTTATTAACTGGCTGGGTGATCATAATCAACTCTCTGAATCTCTCTGAGTCTCCATCTCCTCATCAGTCAACTGGAGAAAATTGGAGGGCTTGCCTTATAAAAATGATAAAACAATAAATTGCTTGTAAAATCTGAACCAATATATCTAGCACTTAACTAACACATAGGTTGTAAATGTTACCTCTTAACCTCACCTCTATGAGATAAAATGTAAAAATGAGTGTTTCTCTGTCAAATTATCTCAATTCCTCTCTGAAAAAGAGAATTAGAAAGAGGGAAGGAAAGAATCCTTGGGAAACTTCTCTCATCGACAGAGCAGTTAATGGGATCCTTGTAAAAACAGCCAGCATTTTATTGCCCAAGTCCCACATGCCAATATGTTCAAGGTCCCATGAGTCTGTATTACCTGAGCTACGTTGAGATAAATATCTGAGGAGAATAAAGTTCTAGCTCCATAGGACTACATTCCCACATGTCATTCCTCTCTTTACTGAGTTCAAAGATGGTAGTGGCAGACCTCTGGAAAAAACAGGGCTGATTTCTGGAGGCCCTTCCTTATTTTCTCTCAGCAGGGAGGGAAGCCAACTCAGGGTGTGGTTTCTCCGCCTGCCTTCTCCACACACATTCTCCCTAGGGTGTCTCAGCATACCACAGGTGCGGTTAGGTATCACTCCGCCCATGAGGTGTCTTCTTGGCCAAGCCTCCTATGACCCAAACTCTCATAAACAAGACGGGGGTGTGGAAGAAAAGATGGAGATTTGTTTAGAGCCCTCTATCATCTCTCCCAATAGACTGTTGGATGGGTTTGCCAAGAACATTCTACCCTCAGTAAAACCATCTTTCTGTAGGCAATTCCTTGAAGGCCTCCTCAGGTATACCCGAAGCCGACACAGGTCTCTGGCGTGAGGCCTGACACCAGCTCAGCCCAGATGTGGTGGCAAAGGGAAGACAGGGAAGGCCACACACCGAGGCCACACGGTGCTTCCCTAGCGTCACAACAGGAGCACCAGTTTTCCAACAGGCGCTCTTCAGGCCTTTCCCAAATGTAGTCACACAGAGTCACCAACGTCCCAGGACAATCATGCAGTCCTTTGAGGGCAGCAATGATAGTCAAGGTCAAAATTTAAGCCCCTTCTGTGGTGGGGATAAAATTGCAAAGACCAGTATCCTCCAAACATACATTCTAACCTTCCAGAAAAACACACAAACCTCCAGGTTGTGTTCTCCACACCCTCCCCACGCCAGTCTATTATTGAACGTGGCCCTGAAATTTTTTTTTTTCAGCAAGTGAACAGCCAAAGGAGACTCACCTCAAGAATCAAAGACAGGGCCACCTGTGAAGCTGGAACCAATATATGTACATATATTACGTGTGTCATATATATAACATACATCACATGTATTGCATATATAATGTCATATATATATAACATAGATGAACACACTGGACATTGGTAACAGATTTCATGTGCGTGTACAAAGCCTATCCTCACAGATCTTTCAAATGGCAGAACCAAAAGTGGAAAGAGACCCCAGGCAGAGTCTCTTTCAACCTTACTTCAAAGAGCTACATGTTTTGGGATTCACCACAAAAACAGGATAAATTATACTATTGTCCTGATTCTATATATATTGGTATGGGCAGATAACGATAATATAAAGACCGTGTCCCCCCTATTACCATCTTGCTTCTTGTAGGTATATGTCCCTCCACTCTGTCTTGGTTCTTAAGGAAAAAAATGGCACCAGCAATATGGAGCAAGTTGGAAAATTTCATTAGTTAAAACCAAGAAGTTTCCAGTTGTGGGCCCCTCCAACCTGCAAGCCTAGTTCCAACATGACAGTAGACTGAGGGGCCTGAGAAGAAAAAGAGGAAAAAGATTCATCGGATGCTTGTATATTTTTTGATGACCTCTCAGTCTCTTACTTATTTTTCTTCATTGGAAGAAGGTAGGTTAATACTATATTAATTTTGGAATGTCTAAAAAGATACAGCTAACCCTAGTTACTATTTTATGGACTCAATACTCCACAAGCCTCACGCAAAAGTCTAGAAATATCCTGAGGAAGTGGAATAAGAAAGACCTACTTTTGTTTCTCTTCAAATCCTCATTTTCTTACCTTACCCATAATGCCTCCAAGAATCTATGATGTATAAAATAGTAATTAAGAAGCTCTAATTTCTCTTCTAATTCTAAGACTCTACAACCTTAGATTTAAATGACATTAAGGTCACTTAAATCTTCACAAGTTAGCAATTAGTCATTTGGTCTTTCTCACTGACCTCCCAATAGCAGGTCTCAAAGATAAAAAGAACTTGATTCTTCCTTTTTAATACTATTTAGGGTCAAATTCCTGAAATGAATTTCTATAATTCATAAAAGTCTTTAAAAATCCCAGGTAACCAGCCTCCAGTAATCTAATACTGCCTTTCCACAGGCTGCCCCCATTGTTCAATAGTCAGTAAGGAGTTCAGTGATGTTTCTCTCCTGAACTTTTTGTCAGTTGACTTTACAGACAGAGCCCCCATTATGTACGATGTCTTGTGGTTCGCAGTAAGAGAAGGCATTTTTGTGCAGATACATTTTGAGCCACATTACATTTTATCAGGTAAGGTCCTAACTTGCAGAGGGAAAAGCAGTCTTTGACTTTATAGAGGGTTATGCTCCCTTATATTCAAATCCCTGTATTACAGACAACAAACCCTGATCACTTATTGTGTGCAAAGAAACATTTCTCTTTGTGTATTTCTCCCACAGTTCTTCAGTACTTAGTCTATTTCTGTCTGACTTCAAAAATGTATCATTCTGTAAAGGAAACATTAAAAAAACAACAAAAAGCAAGCTGAAGGCCTCCTCCCCCTTTCTCACCCACCAAACCCTCTCTAGGTCCTTAAAGGAAGGAACCAAACCCTCTCTAGGTCCTTAAAGGAACTGTCCCATCGGAGCCTGTCTCATCACCACCATTCACACCACCATGGTGACCACCAGCCCCACCAGCAACACCACCACTAATTTTCAGGGGATGATAAATCATTGATTTCCACACTGAAACTATAACTTACAAATGCTGAGTGTGCCAGAGGGTGTATCATAGCCAAAGGCAGTTAAAGTCCCTACAGGAATCCTGTTCTTAGACTTGGGGACCTTGAGATACCACTGGAATTTGCCTAAAAGCCAGAATCAATAATAACAGCACTCCCCGTGGAAGGCTTAGGATTTCCTCCAGACTGCTCCCTCTTCCTGCTGTGAAATGTGCTTCTTGCAGGAGGGTGATGTGGCTGTCAACAAAGCGACCCCAGAAATGCCCTGTTCGCAATCAGCCCCAATCTGCTGCCTCCGATGCCTACACAGTCGCTCTCACTTTTTATTTTACGATTGAGGACTCTATCTCTGTAGTCTACAACACTAGTTGAAATGGTCACTTTGAACATACATCCTCCTGGAGTAAGGGGACTTACTTGCTGACATACTGCTTTCTCTATTTACTTTCACTTGACATTCAGTCTTCAAGAAAGTACATGGAAACCAAAAATACCACCATCACAGAATTCTAGGTCAAGTTTAAAGACAGAAAAGCTAAATTTAATCTGGCATGTTACATCAATTTAATGGATGAGAAACATGTTTCTGAGATGGAATGAGTTGCAGAAAGAAATCTATCAGAGGGTTGATGGAGAAACCAGATCACCTTCCTTGTCCTTCCAACCTCATGGAATCGGAGTGGCTTGATTGTTTAACTTAGAGTGAATCTTTACTACTTCATCAGAAAGACATCACAAAGATGAAAACGCTAAACAGAACTTTCAAAATAATCCACAATTATCTTTTATACTCCCCAACCCCACATCATCCAGCTTGGGAGGATGCTGATCATTTGTACACAAACATACAAGGAAGGAGAGCCTTTTAGTACTACAAACAGGCGGTTATTACTCCGGAGAGATGAGACGTTGAAGATAAAGAAAAGAAGACTTGACAGAACTTAAGCAACTTGATGAAAGTCTTAAAAGACATGAGAGATCTCAGAGTCAATCTTAAATTCTCAAGCCACGAGAATTCAGAACAAATGCTTTGCTGAGGTTTACAACAGGTGTAAGACCGCAGCTGGCAACTGCTTAGCACACACAGAGTAGCTTCTCCTGTCAAATCTATCATCACCTGGGTGAGCAAAGAAGCCTCTTCTCCCACCATCTCTTGCTTATTAACTTTAAGCACAGAGCAAACACTCTTTACTCCCTGATAGCTGTGCTCAGATGCTCTGCTCCGCCTCAATGTCCGCAACACACACATACACCTGCTGTGTGATGAGTTGCTTGTAAGTAGGAACAGCCTAGCTTGAGTGTTTTCCAACTTGTCTGGATACATTTAGGTGCACTTCATCCGATCTCCCCTTCTTATAGGATTTTTCAGACTGTGATTAACCTCTTTGTATACATCTGTTGATTTCTCGTTGGCCGTGAAACTTTTGAGGGCTGTCTCTTCTTCACCTTTCTATTCTTAGCACCTAGCACAGGGTGTAGTTCATAGGATGTTTCATCCTTGTAAAATTAATAAATGTCAATACATCTGTGGGGGATAAATTTTGTGGTGAGTTTTAATCAATTCTAATCCTCTGGAATTTCTTGTTGACATAGTGGCTTCTGCCTAGGAGCCATTAGTCAGATGCTGAGAAGATGAGAACTCCCAGAAGAGCATCTGTTGCAGGCTGGGCGTGTGGGGAGGGCTCCTGTGATCATTGCAGAGAACCCACCCCAGCTCTGCTGTCTCTGAGCCCTCTTCACTGTAACCATTTAAAATACCATTCGAACAGAATTGGCCTTTCTAGTTTCTTCCACAAATAGCCAGTCACTTTTTCCTTCTAAACAGTAAGAGAAGATCTCTATTTCAAGCCCCGATGGAAGAGCTGGTATTTGAGGTGTTCTTTTCTATAAACAATGATAACATTGAACAAAATATATAAGGCATCTATATTCAGGCATTGGAATATTCAGGTAAAAACACTGAATTACTCTTGCCTTCCAAAAAAAGAAGGGCAAAAATCAGAAAGGAACAACGTATGAGGCAAATAAGAAAGAAATAGCAAGACGATTGACTTATGTACAACCAAATCAATGATAATGTTAAACGTGAATACCGTAACTCAAATTATAGTGTTTGCTAAATGGGACAGAAAAGCAAGACCCAACTATCTGTAAGAAACTCATGTAGAACATTTATATTTTAAACAAAAACAGTTTGACTAAACACTGCCATTAAATATATCCAACATTTATACTCTGCAAACACTATTTTAACACTTGATTTACTTGGCTTGTGTATCAGCTCTGAATGTAAACTGAAGTGTGCTATCTAAGCAAAAGGAAAGAGAGAGAGATCATTTTTCCCTAAAATATTCATGACTGTGTTATTTGGGCTCTCTCTCTGTCTTCAAAATTTCAATAAATCTCTGTTCACCTCTTGTGGCATAGCAAGACTACCCAACACATCATCCTTTAAAAGAAAACCTACATGTCTTATCTTCCATCCTAGATTAAAAGCTCACTGAGTGTCCAGAATTAATGTTTACTGATATTCTGAAAATAAAGCATATGTTGAAGATACAATAGGAGCAAGTTTCACTGGATGCCTACAGACCAGTGGAGGGAGATGACAAGCAGCAGCAATTAAACTAAATGTATTACATACATGATAGATGTGTGATAGATAAATAGATGAGAAGAAGAATGAGTGGGCAAATGTCCCCCGCTTAGTAATTTTCATTTCTGAATCAAGTCCAACCACAGCCTGAACAATCCCGAGGCATCTCCATGCAGTGGCAGCTGGCAGAGAAGAAAGCAAAAATCATGCAGGAACTAAGACCCCTTAATAGGATTTGTCCTGAAAACATGGCATTTCATAAAGCAGCAAAGTAAAAGCATTCTATCTATTCCAGTGGAGCATAAACAATGTCTTTCAAAGGCACCATGTGAATGGTAATGTCTTTGTTGTTCTTTAGCCTTAATTTAATTGTAAAGAAATGCGGTATCATGTTTTGTTCCACGGGGAGGAAAATAATCCCTGCATTATGCCAGCCAATAAAAACAAGTCAACCTGAGGTCTACACTTTTGATTATCTCCATTTCCCTCAACGCTAGCTTTTTGTTGGTTATTTTTTTAATTGGAGGAGTTGGCATTAAATCAAACTTGAGACTTAATGCAGGTCTCAGGTAGTGCTGCTGCTGCTGTTCATGTTAGAGGTTAAGCATCTGTGCACACTTGAAAGAACACCGATTCACGTTGTGGCTTTGGCAGTGACCAAATTGCAAGAATTTAGCGTCACTTCCTGTAATAGTAGGAAACCTAGTCTTACATGGCAGGGGTTCCCACCCCCTGGGCCATGGACCAGAATGGGACGGTGGCCTGTTAGGAACAGGGCCACACAGCAGGAGGTGAGCGGCAGTGATCAAGTGAAGCTTCATCTGTATTTACAGCCACTCCCCATTGTTTGAATTACTGCCTGACCTCTGCCTTCTGTCAGATCAGTGCGGCATTAGATTCTTACAGGACCGAGAACCCTACTGTGAGCTGAGCATGCAAGGGATCCAGGTTGTGCACTCCTGTGAGAATCTAATTAATGCCTGATGATCCGAGGTGGAGCTGAGGCAGTGATGCTAGCACGGGGGAGGGGCTGCAAATACAGATTATCATTAGCAGAGAGGTCTCTGTGACTGCACAGAGACCATAATAAATCATTTGTTTGCAGACTTACATCAAAACCCTATCAGTTAGTGGCAAGTGACAATTAAGCCGTGTCTGGGCGCAGACCATAAAGCCATCCTCCTTCCCCCTCATTCCATGGAAAACTTCCTTCCATGAGACTGGTCTCTGGTGCCAAAAAAGTTGGGGAGCATTGTTATACGGTGAAATGGGGCAATCAAATAGTAGGGAGTTTGTAATTCACTCACCTAAGCACACGGTACTGAATATTTCAGGAAGGGTATGTGGCTGACTGTTAAGAAGTCAGTTAACTTTGTCATCTTTCAGCGGCACTGTTTTTCCTCATCTCAATGAAAATAGTCTGTAAGTCCCTTTTACGGTACACTGTTCTATAGGACAGGCACTCTATCCCTTATTGACTACATTACCCAAATACCCACTCATCCCCTGCCTTTCCGTTGCTAGATTCTTCACGTTCTCCTAACATGGGACTCAAGGCGGACAAGTACTGATTAGCCCCAGTCAATTATATAATCCTTTTCTCTTTGAGAAGAACTGGTTTAAAAAAGGACATATGACCCAATTCTTACCAATGAGATGTAAGGGAAGTCTGAAAATGCAAAGGTTTCAAGAAAGGTTTCCTTGTGACTGAAAAGAGCTAGAAAGTGCTCTTGTCTGCTGCATGTTGGTGTGTCTGTCTCAAACTGCAGCCACCATCTTTCCAATGTGAGGAGCGCCAGGTAAAGACAGAGGTAATATTAGACAATACGCTAAGGGTGTCAGAACAACCAGAAGGCACTTGAGCCCTAAAGACCATCGCTGAGCAGAAGAATTCATCTAATTTGCATTTCCCTATCAGAGAACATTGTATTATATGACTTTATAAATCTTCCTTATTAAAACAGCTGTGTCATGAGAAGTTTCAAACCAAGAGAGAACCGATGGAGGCTTCAGGTTATGAGGAATAAGGAGTGGGGATATTGCAATGGGGACAAACTAGTATCTACATAGTTACTGCTGAATAAATTAATGGCCCAAATCAGCACCATTCTTTCTGAGGTAACAGCTCAGAAGCTTGATTCTAAGGCTGCATCAATTTACCAAGGTCGACGTAAGACAAGCTAGGCCAGAAAGCTACGAGCTTCAAGTCAAACTCGGGCCCATTAGGAAGAGAGCACATGGAAGCCTTTGGTCCTCAGGAAACAATTTCGGGTTTGTCCCGTTTGCAAACACAGAGGCAGCACAATTGAATCTCACAGAGATCTGATTGGGGGAGGTGGGGTGAGAGGTGGGCAGGGGACCAGGAAAAAGGCAGTCTAGGTATGAGGCCCCCTGCGGTTGGTCAGATTCGATTGCTAAGTCTCAGGAAACCATGAACTATTTCTCCTGGAAATTAAACTGAGATTTGAAACTAATGAGGGACCGAAGCATAGAAGAGCGTTGGATAGCATGTGCAGCTAATTATTTCATCCACAGGGGCCAAAGGGACCTTGGGACATTTCCATGTAGCCTATAAACTAAGAAAATTAATCCTAAAGGCTTGAAAGAAAAAAAAATAGGTTCCCATATCATAAAAGTGAAGATATTAAACCTGATGATAATTTCTCCTCACCTTTCTAGGAGGTTACTTTAGGGCCACGTAGGAATTTTCAGTCCCAATTAAGGTCATTCTGACTCTTTGGTGAAAATTTGGCTAGGAACAAAATGATTGCTCCAACCTTGGCCCATCCCAGACGGCTCTGTTTTCATGGAAGAATTTAGTGTTCTGTGGGTGCAATTTTATTTTCATGGGGAAATTCTTCCCTAAGGAGAGGAAAGAAGTCAATACGTTATCAGGAACTATATTGTCTAGTCAATCAAGTAATTAGGTTTATGTACCCATGTCTGCAAAGTCCTTTCTCATTACCCTGTTTGGGGGGGGGGGGAAGCTTTGGGGGGTGGAAGGTAAAAAATAAAGTACAAAGAAATAAAAAAATCAGTTTCCCTCCCAAAGGGTTCTGAGTCAAGTACTATACAATACAGGCCAAATCCTTCTAAAAAGTGTAAAATAAAATAACTATCTCAGTCGGTTGTTCCCACATCAGGTTGATTTTTAGCATCATTGGTAGAATTTAGAAATGAAAAACCAATAAATGAGCGTTCTGGGGCCCATCCCAAGACTCTGCTTTATTAAACTTGAACATCTTTTATGTTCCCCCTTGTGCCACTGATGATCAGCCAGTTTTGTGACATGCTTGCCTAATTTGTAACTCATCAAACATCTGTGGATATGGTTAGATATCAAGGACTTTTTTTATTCCTTCCACACATTCATTAACATGTAGAAAAGCTCAGACTTAGAGGAATGGGCAAAGGTAGAGTCCATGTGGGTGACCATTCCGTAAACACTTAGCAGATACACGTTTCCGAAAAGTTAAAATTAACATACTATGTGCTGAGCACATGCATGAGCACACGCTCAAGGGTTTGTCGATATATATCCACCTGTGCCCATAAAGAAGCAATCAGCCTCCGCTGGCTACCATTGCCATTAACACTAGCAGCAGTGACATCATTATATATGGACTGGTTAGGGTGAGATAAGCCATCTTTTCCTGTAAAAAAACAAAGAGTGAATATCTTAGCCTTTGGGGGGCCATAAAGTTGCTGTCACAAGCACTCAGTCTGCTGTGTGTATTACATGCCCTTGAGTCAGCTCCAGCTCCTGGTGACCCTGTGACCGAGAGATGTCCACAATGCCCGGTCCTCAGCAGGCCTGTCCAGCTCCGGGAGACTCACGCCAAAGGCTTCTGCACGAGGTCTATCCATCTCCTAGTTGATCTTCCTCCTTTCCTGCTGCCTACTATTTTTCACAACATCATTGTCTTTTCCAGAGAACCCTGCCTTCTCATGACGGGCTCAAAGCAGGACAGCTTCGGTTTTGTCGTTTTGCCTCTGCTACTATTCAACAAAAGCAGCCACAGACAGTACAGAAATGAATAAGCATGGCAGTGTTCCAATACAACCGTATTCATGGAGACTGAAGTTCATTGGAACTTCATACCACTTTCACATCATATAATATTTTCCCCTTTTGTTGCCAACCATTTAAAAATGTAAGAGCAATCTTGAGCTTGTAGGCCATACACAAACAGCTGTGGGCACTACAGTGTTGTTCCTGTAGGAGTCGGCACTGTGTTGTAGAGCAGATCTCTGGGTCTTGCTCATCTTGTGTAACCCAAATTTGATAACAATTGAATAGCCTCACTTAAAAAATTGTCAGTAGGGTAGATCTCAAGATATCTGTCCTTAATCCTCAAAGACAAAAACAAAACAAACAACAACAAAAATTCAGCAGAAGGAATCTTTTGGAGGTGATGAATGTGTCCACTACCTTGAATGTGGCGATGGTTTCACGAGTGTTTGCCTAGGTCCAATCTCATCAAATTGTATGCATTAAATATGTGTTATTTCTTGCATATCAACTAATTTGGCCCACAGACCTTAGTTTGCCAGTGACCAGTCTAGGATCTACCCAGTCATTCACAGAGCAGTGTGCAAACAAATGGTTGAGGATTTTTCCAATTGCACCAGAATCTGGGATCTGTGAGTAGTCACCCCCATGGAGCACCGGGGATGCGTGCTTTAGGTATGCACCTGCCACTCAGAAGGGAAATCTTGCCATCTTTACAGGTTTTCCCAATGCCTGCTGACAAGAACATCTGATTTTCAGAATGCTGTAAATCCCAGCCTTCCCTGCCAGTAAATTCACGTGCATCATGTTAACATCGGGTTTGCATTAAACATTTACATTAAGCATTGGATTGGAAGATTAAGTTCTTTGTATATGGTGCAGCCGCAGAAGGAAGAACCCTAACACTCTCCCTGCCAAGGGCACTGCATCAGACGGTGACCTCCCTGGAAGGCGGGTGAGACACTTATGTACAGACCCCAGCACAGCTGGGCAGGCTTGATCCACTCTGCCTGCGTCCTTCCCAGCAGCCAGCAACTGTTAACTCTCCTGCCACACCCCACCAGGAGAGGTTTCATTTAGGACGGCGAAGAGAACCATTCGCTCCAGCTTGAACACTCAGAATTATTGTCTCTTTCCCAGCACCGGTATTTCCCTACCCCACAAATCATTCACAGTTTTGTTATTGTGATCTGAATCAGTCTAGTGATAGTGCTGGCTGTCGTGGGGATGAGAACCACATTTGGTTGTGTAGCTTATGTATTCTGCAAGAGATGGAGTTGGAGAGAGACCAAAGAGGATTGTAAGCTAGGTTCCTAAGGAACACTGTTGTCTTTTGACTGGAATTCGGACACAGAGAGACTAGACTAAATGTAGGAGGAACTTGGGTTTGGAGCCTCTCCTGGGCCAGTTCTTCCTCCAAAAATGAAGGGTTGCCCAGGACACTCTAACAAGCAAATGGTCTGCAGAACAAATGTTTTTATGGGGGAAAAAAAGCCCAACCACCACGATGCCAAGTGAAGTGGCCAGAGAAGAGTGATGCTGTTAGAGTGTATGATTCATTAAGTCTTGTCTGGGTGTCAGATGTGCAGCATTCGATGCTATTGCCTCCAATTTAAATCATTTTTAAAGAAGTGCCGGAAAAGGTGCTGAAAGGCACCTCGCTCTGTTCCCTCACTTGAAAAACACTGTCTGCTTGTGCGCTGTGGTAAAACTTTGCATTTTGGCTAGACACCCTGTGTGGAACCACGCTGGAGCTTGGACTTTTTTTGGAGTTTGTACAGTCACCCAAAGGCAGGAAGAGAACAGAGGATTTCCACAAGTCAGAGTCCCTCCTGGTGGCATCTGTAAAGTAAGGGAGGGCTGAAGGGCCCGTCCTCCTCCGCAGTGGGGAGGCCATCATGGCACAGCCCGCAAGCCTCTGTGCGGGGATCACCCCTCCAAAGACCCCAGGGTGTGTGCATTTCTGCCCCAGTCCTTGTCTCCCAGGGTTCGTTTCTGAGCCCCTGGAAAGTCTGGAGCTGCCGGTGGTGGTTTATCACTTCCATGAGGAGCAAAGCTAATGCTACCACACCCTAGATTCCTGTCAATCAATACCCAGTGACCTCATGGAGACTCTACACATGTGGATTCCTTAGTGTCCCTCAAGTATCTCTGACAGCTGTCAGTACCACTCCCTCTTCATGCGAAAACAGACCCATGCATACCCCATGGACCAACGTGAGGACATGATGCTAAGTGAAATACGCCAGCCACGAAAGAGCACATGTTGTGTGATTCCACTCACAGAGGGTCACTAGAGGAGTCAGACCCACACAGGCAGAAGTAGAATGGTGGCTGCCAGAGGCCAGGGGTAGAAGGAAATGGGAGTCACAGTTTTGCAGGGATAGAGTTTCTGTTTTGCAAGATGAAAAGGGTTCTGGAGCAAGGATGGCGGTGATGGTTCATGCCAATGTGAATGTACTTATTACCACTAAACTGTACACCTAAAAATGGTTAAGATGGTTTATTTCATGTTATGTGTATTTTACTGCAATTTACAAGGATGCTACCAATCAGAAAGTGGTTAGAAAAGTCATAGTTAAGACTCCGGGTTCTTTTCCAGTTAAGTATGAATTAGCATCCACCAATCAAATGTGGTTTTCAGGGATGTTAATCTGAGACTTCGGTCTCCATATTCCCAAGCATACTTTTACAGACGTGTTATCAATGAGAAGAGTAATCCTTACAGATAGAAACTTCCCCAGTTTCTCGGGCCATTGGCGACCCAGGCCTTCAGCATCAGAGTAGCTGTTTAAGACTTAGCTGAAAAGTTAAGGCTGTTCTGTTTCCTGCAATTCTAAGAAAACACACACAGCCAAGCTGCAGTTTGGTTGGGGAGTCAACAGACGGAGGCACATAAAAACTACCCAGGCCCTTTGAAATATAACTGCGTCAAGAAATATTAATGATGCGTAATTTGCTTAGCAATGTGTGGATTGCCAGACAGTTTCATAAATACAGACCACATAGTCTTCACAATAAACCCATGATTAATGGCCACCATTGAGGGTCTGGGGCATGCCAGTTCTCATCTTTATTGTTTGCATTATTTTGTCTTAGAGATTTAGAGAAGCCAATAGCATTTGGCCTAGTAAGTAGACATGATAGAAGAGACACGGCTGTAGGACAGGATTGCTTATTTGTGTGTTTGCTTCTTTGTTTGTCCTAAGAGTGTCTTTTAGCCCCAAATTCTGTACTTTGCCTATTTCCTAATATAATCAAAGGGAAAAGGAAAGAAGGATAGAATCCTAAGAGTTTGTAGTGATGTGTGGATTTTAGGTCTTCAAACAAGTTGAAAGAGCATCTCATCAATTCCCACCCCACCAAAGCTTTGGGAAATATCTTCTTGGCCAGAAATCACAACCGAAATCACAGCACTCACGGCATAAAATACTTAGACTCTCTTCTTTGTCCTATTGTGTCACTTTTTAGCAGCATAACCTATGTGTTGAACAGAAATAAAGACAATTTTTTTTAACTGCAATAGAAAACCTAGCACCAGTTTCCTCATCCCTGGATGGCTAATGGCTGGGATGGTTAATTCTTCAGGTCAGCTGTTGTGCCATCTTCGGAAAGTGCACACTTGAGGAATTTCCCCTTCTCCCCCTTCTATCCTGAATGCGGATGTCCCCTCAAACGTATCTTTGCCACAGAGTGACTGCAGGCAGATCTCCCCAAGTCACAGAGCCACTGAGCAGGGGGGAGCCTAAAAGCAGACCCCCGCAGCTCCGTTCTTAATCCTTTCCAGACAAATGAGATAGGATTTCAAAAGATCTTCAGGAAACGCAAGTCCCCTCCCTACTTGGGTGACTGGTTTTGAAGCTTTACTCGCAGGATTAGAAACAAACCTTCATTACCATTACTCTCAAGTTCATCCTGTTGCAATTTTGCCTTCTTAACAAAGTGACATGTCCAACTTTACAAAAACCTCTCAACGGTACAAATGGATTTGTAAACAAATAGGCTGAGTAATGGTGGATAACTTACAGAATAATACCATGTTCTACAAAAGAACATAGCATACAGAGTTTTTAATAATGACTCATCAATATAGTCAAAACATGATTGAGTATAGGAATACTTGCAATATAGGAAACTTCACAGAGACCAAATTATCGTGTAAAGTTAAAGACCTTGGCACATATGAATGTATTTAGACAATGCTTTCATGGTGTCAGATTCATCTCTCTGTCCCTATCACATGTTCACATAAGCGAGTAAAATTTCCTAGATATATCCACATTGATGGCACTCTGCTGGTCTGTATGCATATGCATCTGTCCACGAATTAGTCCATTTCAAGTGCATATATGTGTCTGTGTGTGCATAGAAAGATAAGCCTCGCAATTGTGTGATTTGTTTCTGCTTAGGCAGTAAGTTACTAATCTCCTGATTGGAACCAGATTTGTATGAATTAGGAGTTGAAATTGGAACAGTCACTGCTGTGTGCAGGATGTAAAGTGAATAAAATGAATGGGGTATTAACCTTCAACCACTGAATATTAATCAGCTTTTCATAAGAAAGAAAACACAGACCTTGCCACACTAAATATTTTCAGCGCTTATTGACAGGATATGATTTCTTTTCTCCCTTAGCCCTGTTACTCCTAGTCAAGGACCTGAACACCAGACAATAGTCAGCTTGACCCAGACTAATGCATGATATGAAAAGCCCCAGGTATCTTGAGTGGGTCAGACTCTGCGAATGTGTGGGACCTGATGAAATGATATGCTTGTATCAAAAGCGAGGCTGCCTTCCAGTCACTCCTAAAAACATGGGCCAGACTAAGCCCAAAGGGAATTCACAGAAAGAACGTGGACAGGAACTTGATGACCACCAAATGAACATGTAAAAGGAATACATTTCCCATTACCCTGGAAAGAACTTGCGATTAGGAGTGATTGCGTTTGTATATTTGGATGAGAATGACATCTACCTCAAGGAGAATTTTAAAAAAAAGAAAATGAGTGGTATAATAATGGAATCTGGGTGAAAACAAAGCTCATAGTCATTTTTGTTTCTTATGCAATATCACAAGTGCTTTTGTTCAAAATGCAGTCTAGGATTCATGTCTATGTAATGATGATATATCATATTTATATCAACTTCTATGTTTATCCATGTCTATCTGTATCTATATTTATAGGTATAAATATATACATAACCATATATGAACAAATAGAATTTGTATATGTATATATATGTGTGTATGTGTGTATTTATATGTTATATCACCAAAGAAGACAATGAACCCTTTTTTCCTGAAGATATCTTGAAGCAGCATATGTTATATTTAAACCTTATAATAGGTCTGTCCAAAAAAAGTCCAGCCATCATTAATATAACAAGAACAGTTTGTGTGACATAGACATAACTGGCAGCCAAAGAGAGTGGACTGGAATGCACATGTGTGAACAATGATGACTTCACTATCTAGTCAGTGGGGGTGGTGGACGCTGTTGAGTGAGCATGTGCACTGTATAGTCGTTGCATTCAAAATGAGCAAGTAGAGCCATGAATTTGCATCAAATTTTGCATTAAGCTTAAACATTCTGCCATGGTAACTAATAGGATGATTCAGAAGGCCACAGCTATCGGCACCTGGCAATTGGCAGTTTCGCCATGACAACACGCCTGCTCATGCATCGTGTCTTGTGCAGAGTTTTTTGGCAAAACATCAAATCACCCAGGTGACTCAGCCCCCCTACGGCCCACATTTGGTACCCTGCAACTTCTGACTCTTCCCAAAACTAAAATAACCTTTGAAAAAGAACAGACTTCAGACCATTGATGAAATTCAGGAAAATGTGACCGGGCAGCTGATGGTGGTTGGTAGACCTGTGTGAGGTCCCAAGGTGCCTACTTTAAAAGAGACTGAGGTGTCATTGTCCTGTGTGCAATATTTCTTATACCTTGTATCTTTTTCAGTTATTGTCTCTATTTTTTCATAGTACATGGCTGGATACCTTCTGGGCAGGCCTCGTACATCTCTATCAATAAAACTACTTACATAGTACTGCAAAGAGCACATTTTGTGGTAGTAGGCTTAAGTGGTGATTAGCTCAATTTAAAAAGCCCAAGAGGGTAGAAGAAGAAAGAGAAGACTTCTTCTATACCCAACTCATGCAAATTTTCTCTTTATTTCCAAAGCTGTACTTCAAATCAGATCAGTGTTTATAGATGATATTGTATTACTTATAGATCAGTAGGTACCTCTCAACCTCAAACTTATCAGAGTAGTGTTAAGTAAGTGACTTTCCTCCTTGGTGATGTCTCTTATTTTATTTTATTTTTCCCAACAGGGGCCCCTTTCTCTGTCTATACCACCTCACTTAGATCTCCACTGCACTCGTATGTTCTCGGCCAAAAAATGTTAACCCTTGATCCCAAACACTGAAGTAATCTCCCATGTGATGTGCTATTTAGCATCTTTAAAAAATCACCCAGCTCCCTTTAGCTGGCGAGTGATACTGGAAATCCATCCATTAAGCTAATTGCACAAAGGTGCTGATGACTGATAATAGCGTAATAGTTACCCTGTAAGGCAATTTCCTAGAATTCTAAAGATGCCTCCTTGGCACCCCCACGATTCCCAGCGCTCAGTTATTCAATCCAACGCTAATCTAGGTGCTGCTGTAAAGAGCCTTTGTAGAGAAAATTATGGTTACTAATCAGCTGACCTTCAAGTAGGGACAATACTGTCCCTTGGACTGTCCAGGTGGGTACAATGTAATCACATGAGCCCTTAAAAGAGGAGGAAGGCAGACCAGTCAAACACAAGAGAGGCGGAAGAAGTAAACACAAGAAAGGAGGCCAAAGGGGAGGTCAAAACTTGAATTTTGACTTTCTTTGCTGTTGCTGGCTTTGAAGAAGGAAGGGAGCAGTGAGCCAAGGAACACCGGCAACCCCCTGCTGACAGCCAACAAGGAAACAGGGGCCTCCGTCCTTATTACAACCGCCAGGAACTGCATTCGACAGTTGCGTGAACTTGAAAGGGATTCTTCCCCCAGAGCCTCCCGGAGGTATCGAAGCCCTGCCAACACCTTGATTTCAGCCCTGTGAGACCCATGTTGGACTTGTGACTTGCAGAAACCATGAGGTATTAATTTGAGTTCTTTTAAACCACCAAGTTTATGGTAACTTGTTATGGCAGCAATAGAAAACTAAAACAGGTAACCAGAAAAGGAGAAAATATTTTCTCCTGTGAGAAAATATTATTACTCTCAAAGAATACATCTCAAGTGAGCCCCGGAATAGCCTGGGAAGGTGGAACAGTGTTGGGGCAGTGGGGGGAGGTAGCTGCAGATACAGCATCTCCCAATCTCATCTCTAGGTCCCTGTAATTACAGTTGCCTTAGAAAAAATCATAGCTCCTCAATGTCCTGGCTATAGGGTGGTTAACTCTTTTATAATAAAATGTTGGCCAAAAGAACAATGTAAGAGTAACCTGGAGGTAGCTGAAGTAAGGGACACCTCCCATTAGCTTTCCTGCATATTTGGTCACAGCGTCTGAGGCAGTCCAATGTCCATTGAAGACCTTTGACCTTCAGAGACATTCAATGGCTTTGCTAAGATCGTACAGCTAGTTGATAGTAACTCAGACACTGAAGTTCAAGTCCTCACAATGTCTTCTCCTAAGTTTCCCATATCATTTCCATAAGTCCCTCCTTAGGAGTGAAATTAAGAAAACACACTTAATAACTACACCATAAGGAGGCATGGTGTGTTAGTACGGGTAAAGGGAATACAGGCATTTGTTTGGCTCACCTATTGCCCAAGTCAGGTCATCAAAAGACAGTGCTGGCTGTCTGATTCATGGATAACTTCTCAGACCAAACAAACAACAACAACAACAACAACAACAAAAACATAGATATCCAGATAGTTGTGACAAAGAAGATTTTGGTTTAGATCACTAAATTGATGATCTAATTCCATAATTCTCTATTGTACTTTTCCAAAGATTTCACAGTCACTTTCCCTGGTACTCACAAGTCTGGGTCTGCCTTCACAGATAATATCAATTTGTAATCCTGGAAGGCAAATTGACAAGCCCTAGGAAGAAAATAGAATGAGTCAGCATGCATGTTGGGAATGGAATTCAGAAATTCAAGATGCAACTGCCCAACTATTTGACGGAAGCCTTATTTGGAAGATGTTAGCATCCTTGCCCCCTTCCCACCCATCTGAATTCCACTGGCACTCAGCATCCTCCCTTTGGTCTACTGGGTTTCTCCCTTTCTGTCATTCTCAACCAACAGCCAAACACCGCAAACCCCCAAGTCCTGAGGCAAATGACTATTGCAGTCTGCTGTGTTTCAGAACCAGACCACAGATCCATCCCTATTCCAAGCCACCTCCTCAAAACATCCAGAGCTGGAGGAAGATTCAGTCCATTTCTTCTGGAGCAGCTTATGAACATTCTGGCTGAAAGTTACCCGGTACATGGAGGTAACCCTGCAACGAGGTGGAATGCATTATGTAACATCTTGACTGAGAGTGTAAAGAAATGGAATGCCCTTCCTCCAGTTTTGGGAATGATATCCATAAAGAAGCAAAATTATCTGGAAAGCATCTTCCAAATGCAATGGGTATGATGTACCCACTTGAGGCATTTCTGTAAATTCTTAAGCTTCGGCCTGAGAATTGCATCTCAGTTTGATAGCACTTAAATCTCTAGCTGAGCTTAACACAAATCTTCAATTTATGAAGAAAAAGGTAGAACCACCTTGGAAATTCCTATAGGGAGGAGAGAGGATGCCCTTAGATAAAGAGATGGAGTGATATATTATATCTCCAATTTACTTCCCCTCTGCGGTCCACTTCTGATATCATCTAATCTCTATCAGTTACAAAGACCTGGTATTGGAGAAAGAGGAAGAGGAGAAGGAGAAAAAAGAAGAATGACTTGATATTTGTCTAGGTATTTTTGGTGAGAGGAAACCACACAATTCTTCTGGGATGCCCCCATTTATTAGCTTCTGGTCCTCTCAACATTATGATTCAATATTCTTTGGGAGCCGAGAATAAGAACAAACCCCCAAGCAGTGACATTGACAGGCCTAGACAACTCCCTAGCCCTCACTCTCCACAATACATCACACAATAATAACCTCCAACACATTGCCGTCATTCTTACTGTGTCAAAAACACATAGTTCTGTGAGTTCACATAACGAGATATAGAAATGTAACATCTTGTCCCCCGTGCTACCTCCTTTCTATGTCACTTTCAGTGGTTCTACAAAAGTATAGAAAACTGCCAGCTTTGAAAGATGTGCATTTCCTCAAAACGGGCAGTCTTCCTGGAAGTCCAGAAAGATTATGGAGTGAGCATGCTCTGTCCTTGGAAGCACAAGGGCTTAGAAAAGAAAGGCAGGAGTGAAGGTCAGGCTGCCTCTCCTACCGCCGAACAATCCTGTCCCTGAAGGAGAGACTCGGGATGATTAAAAGACTGTTTCTACAGCTGTCACGCAAATGCTATTTAAAATTCCTATTCTGTATCTCAGGATTTCATGCAAATTGTCCACATAACAGAGGATCAAAATGATCATTTAAGTGCAATCAGTCAGATGTGTTGAAATGAAATTTCTCCCACCCATCCCCCCCTCAAATTATCTGAATAATTTACACACACATAATCACCTCACTCCAGTGGGAAAATAGTGTGCCCTTGTTTATTTCTCCGAAATACCTGGACTTCCCTACAGTGTTACACCAACAAAGTGCAAATTCCAGGGAAGCAAATAAGATAACTCTGTGAGGCCGAGCTGTCTGTCTTTTAAATGCAGACAGAATTAATTTGTTTTCATTAACTCCTTATCAAGTTACCTGACTTTGATTCCCAGCACAAAATGTATTTAAAAAGGGGGTGGGAGGTGGTGGTGGTAGATTTTCAGGAAATAGCAAGTTCTTTTTCTACTGAGATAAAAATCATTCTGGCAGGCCAGGGCGAACAGAGAGAGAGAAAGAAAAAATTTTAGAAGATGCTAATGAACCACAAAAGAAAAAGAAGGAAGTATATATATTTTTAAATGAGACCTTACTTTTGAAAACAGCTCAGTTTGCAACTCATTTTTGAAGAAATGTCAAGGTTATTCCTTTGGGAGCTATACTGGAGCCAAACCAGGCCTTGGGATGACTGCAATAAAGCATGAGCAATTCAGGTGACTTCAATTAAAGGACCCAGGCTCATCAGAAATGACCTTTCAGATACATTCTTTCATCTCTCAAAAGTCTGAAGCTGGTAAGAGCCAGTGATCTAGGGCAAAGGGAAGGGGCCTTGGAACCTGAGCACCAGGTTACTTTGTGAGGTAACTGTGTTAACGTGAACCACGTTAGGAAAGCAATCTGTCCTTATAATTATGCATTTGAAGGGGGGCAGGACAGGCTAGTAAGAATGGAAGCAACAGATGACTCTGTCTTCATGGAGGGCCTTCAGAATCCCTTAGCCCCCAAGGTGGCCACCTTCACCCCATTCTCCAGAATTCAGATGCTAACGTGTCAAGAGATGGTCAACAGGAAGGACTGGGGAAGAGGTGAGAATAAGGGAAACTCAGAGCCAGAGTGATGGTCACAGAGGGTCAGCTCATGCTTGGAGAGGTGTCCACTCCAAGAGCAGCAAGGCCACCTTAGCTTCTCTCCGAAATGAAGACACTTCAGGTGTCAAGGTGACTTAAAGAACAGCTCAAGAAAGCAGCCCAAAGGCTGTGTGAACAAGGTCACCAGCCCAGCTTCTGCTCTAGTTAGGAGACAGGTCCTCATCAGCTGGGATGTGGGCTTGAGGGAAGCAAGCAGAAAGGAAAGAGCTAAGAACACAGGGTCAAGCCCTGGCTGGTGTAGCTCAGTGGATTAAGCGCAAGCCTGTGAACCACACAATCTCGGTTCAATTCCCAGTCAGGGCACCTGCCTAGGTGGCAGGCCAGTTCCCAGCAGGGAACTCATGAGAGGCAATCATACATTGATATTTCTCTCCTTCCCTTCCCCTCTAAAAATAAATTTAAAATTAAAAAAAAAAAAGAATCACAGAGTCTGGAAGGGAGGAGGGGAGTGTGGAATTTTACTGTTTGCACTTATCCAAATCCAGGGAGGGGCTACCAAACTTTCTTCCTTCCCATCTTTCCCCCTTGGAAAAGATTAAGACATTTGGGAGCCCCAAGCACTGAGAAGATTTGTCTTCCTTGTCCCACCTTGTGTGTGCATACGTATGTTCGATCTCTATTTCTTTATCATCTGTCATCATCCATTCATCCATCCATCCATCCATCCATCCCTCTATATAAAATACTGTAGTTGTCAGGTTGTTCTTCAATATGTTCGGTTTCTCCTTCCATGCACATGCTAGTATGGGCAGTCTTTACCTCCCTGAAATCAGATATGCCGCGAGATTTGCTTTGGCCGATGGAATGTGAGCATAGGAGAAATTAGACATTTTCTGGGGAAGACCAATTTTAAGAGCCAATGCACAGTTGCCAGTGCAGTTTCCCATGTGCTCCCCTGGGCCACTGAGGCCAGGGCTCTCCCATTCCCAGCCTCCTCCCCTGAGACAGAACAGTCATGCAAAACCTCTCCAGCTCACCCCCCACTTCCCCTGTGGTTGACCCATGGTGACGGTGCAGTACAAATAAATAAGATGTCATTGTTATTTTCATCCACTGAGATTGTGACATTGTTTTTTTTTTTATTGAAGATACAAAAATATAATAAGAAAGACATCTAAAAGATTTCTGATCACTTCCCAAATGACTACTTTGCTAATCTGGCATTTCTGTGAAATAACCAAGTTCTTTCAGAAATGTATCTCCCTGTTTTTATGCGTATGCTGTTATCGTGGTGTGGTAAGCATGTGCCTCATCTGTTGGGAAAGCTGACCCTTCTCACCACAGAAACTCTGCCCTGTGGTAAAGCCCAATGACTTTTAAATACTGCCCTAAGATGCCTCCACTGTCATTTGTCAGCCACATGTCCTTGGAAAATTTACTCAAACTCTCTAAACCTCAGATTTCTTAGCCATAAACTTAGCATTGTAATTCCAGTCTTTCCAATTTATTGTGCCATGGAGGAAAAGTACACAAATTGCAGTGACCACCCCCCCTACTACTCTGCACCAGCAGAAATGTTACTTGACCCTCCAAGATGATGTTTCCCTTCCATAAAATAGGGATGACAATACCCACCTTCCCCCCTGGGGTCAGGATTCAACAAATCAGCCACACAGAGCTCTTAGCCAGTGTATGCACTAAATACATAGCAGTTGATGTGACCGTCATAATCATCATTGAATTAATTAATATAATTGTTTATTAATACAGAGTAAAAGTAGGCTTTTACCTGAGCAAAAGTAGGCCTACAGTTGCAAATATGCAAAACACAGAGTTTATTCTTGTATTATTATTCATTATTTATTGTATTATTTTCCATATGAGCAACTATAACCCTACTTTAGCCCTAAGCTGTGTAATTAATAAATTACATAGGACCTAATTGGCATTCAATAAATCTTAGCTGCTTCCTTTGCCTTTGGTGTCAAGGGCTCTTGATGTTTAGGGATGGGATCATCCAGAATAGCATTTTCAATAGTTAATCGGGAAGGTAGCCAACAACCTACTAAGAAGAGAAAAGAACTCAAAATTTAAAAAGATTCTCTGCTTTAGACCCATTTATGGCAAGACACGTCGGCATCCTCAAGACGCCAGTTTGGGGTTTTTTTCCCACTCTGCAAACACATGGCTTCCATTAGTTGGCTGATCCTGACACATCCGAGGCTTCCAAAGTACCCTGGGCCTCTGATGAGTGAAAGGTTTGCATGCCCAACAAGGAAAAGGCAGGCTGTGCAGGCATGAAAATGCTGCCAGGGACGGGGCCACAGAGGTGTTGAGTTTAGGTAGGAGACCAAATCTGGCTCTGTTTTTAATGACCAGCCTGTCCACACCTGAAAATAAACTAGCCACACCTGGTGTGATGTCGAATGCTCCGGAGCTGTGATGCCATGTCAGTGTGCATAGATAGCCCCCATTAATCAGAGCAAGCACTGTGTGCGTGCATGCTCAACTGGAGAACAGCGACTAATTTGACTGGTGTGCACACACCGTCTCTGCTGAGCTCTCTACTCCAAAGCAAACCCATGCTCCAGTGTCCTGCTCCCTTTATTTTGAGTTCTAAGGACATTGTTGTTTGGTTGGTTTTTTAGAAATAGGCCTGAATTCTAATTAGTTTGCAGTTGGAGGCTGCATAATGGTAACCCAAATCCTCGCCTAAACTCAATCATCTGTTTCCCATCTTCAAAGCTGTTCGGTCCACTATTGTGCTGCACAACAGTGTGCTAGGGACCTCGTTTGTTTTCTGTCTCGTAGCAACTAGGGCTCTTAGGAAGTGGGGGAGTGGTGGGGGCAGCCCTGACCTGAGAAGTTTGAGACAACCCTTTGCTCTAAATTTCATCCCCAAGGGGATGAGTCCAAGGGAGTAAGGCTTTGTGTTCCTGATTACAGAGGGGACCTACTTAACCAGGGCAGTCCTGTTATCTGTCACAGTGTTTGCAGTTTCAGACTCTGCAGTGAGGGTGAGTAAATAAAAGTGTGGTGAAAAACATAATGAGGGCACATTTGCCTAATACTTGGAGTTGATAACATGTTTTTGCATACACTGAATCACGGGATTCTTTCAACAGGCTTGAGAGTTATATGATTAGTTACTATTAGCCCATTTTACAGGAGAGGAAAGTAAGACTGAAGGTCAGCCTTCCTTGATTTGTCTCATTGCTTCACCCAACTCTAAAACCCTGAGCTAGTCCTCTGTCTCTGTGTCTGTGTGTCCTCACCTGTAAAAGGGGGCAGGGGGGCAGGCGGGTTGGGAAACGGCAGTTGTTATTTTATGGGTTGCTGTTAAGTTTACTGAGTTAACATATGTAAAAATCTAAAAGTACTTAAAGAGCCCTGGCTGGTGTGGCTCATTTGGTTGGAGCATTGTCCCATAAACCAAAAGGTCATGGGTTTGATTCCCAGTTAGGGCACAAGCCAGGTTGTGGGTTTCGTCCCCAGTCGGGGTACATTTGAGAGAAAACCAATGGATGTTTCCCTCACAGAGATATTTCTCTCTGTCTCTCTCTCTCTCTCTCTCTCTTCTCTTTCTCACCTCCCCTGCCCCTGGAATCAGTGGATATATACTTGGGTAAGAATTTTTAAAAAATACAAGTGCTTAAAGATCATTTGTGACATAAAAAGTGTTCAATATGCATTAGCTACTATGATTATGAGGAAAGGTAGAAAGTTGAAAATTTGGGATCTAGGAGCCTTAGGACTGAGAACACCCATGGGAAGAAGACTTGGCTAAGACGAAATACACATCGTTGCACCCCAGCAAAGGACGGCCAAGTGCCCTGTTTGAACATACAGCTGGTCAATCCCCATCCCGCCTACTCCCCGCTCTCTGTCCTGGAATGTCCTCAGAAGGGTAGATGACACAAGTTTCTCAAGGTCACCAGGGAGATTCTGACCCAATCTGACAACTGATCGTGACGAGCTGTATTTCTCTCTAGTTTTACAAAAGCACATCCAACATGTTTGAGGGGAAAAGATAAAGTTTGATCCATGCAATAATCCACTTAATAATGGCTAAAATAATTTAAACTTTTCTTATGGGCCAGCGCCATGCTGTATATGTTGCACAAATGTTCTCATTTCTTTCTCATAAATGGGGTGACCAATTGTGGTTTGTTCAGGACTGAGGAATTCCATGAAATCTGGGGTTTCCATTGCAAAAATTATATGAGGCCCAGGCAAGCTGGGACAACTGGTCACCCTACGCTCAGTAGGTACTTGATCTACCCCATTTTGCAAATAGAAGAACTGAAGCCTGAGGAGTTTCAAGTTCACACAGCCAGGCTAGTTGAGATTTTTTAACCTATACTTTTATTTTGTTGTTCTTTTTCAAATTTTATTAAATTCATTGGGGTGACATTGGTTACTAAAATAATATATTTCACATATATAATTCTATAATACATCATCTATATATTGCATCATGTATTCACCACCCAAAGTCAAATCTCCTTTCATCAACATAAATTTGACCCCCTTCACCCTTTACTACCTTCTCCCCCAACCTCCCTATCAATTTTAGGACTATTTATTCTAGTTCTGTGGGTAATTCACAAATTTTTAATTTTGTGACCCAAATGTCATTCTATAGAATGACCCAATGTCATTTTATCTCTGAGGAAAAAGAAACAGTGACATTAGTATTAGCAACTCCAAGAGAACTAAGGCTTGATTCTCTAAGAGATGAGTTCTGTGTATTATCTATTTCTCCCTCAAGAGAGATCCTAGCTAGCAGTGGTTTTCTGTGAGTTACAATTTCAGTGGCCCCCAGGGATTCTCAAGAAGCATTATCTTAGCCCCTAAATACTTTCCAAATGCATTTTAAGCCTACATATCTCCCACTATACTGCCTATAAAACAGGCTCACAGAGAGGAATCCAAGGGTTGTGTGAACCATCATCTCAAGTTATAATGGGGCCCAAGAAAAAAAGGTTTTACATGGAAAAGGACTTTCCCACTTCCCAAATAATTGTTCATGAATGGATTTACTTAAGCAAGAGCTTAAGTACATCTCAAAAGAAACCAGTGATCATAGCTGTGAAATGAACAGTGCATAAATTTAAGGGCTACTTGGGAACACTGTAAAACCCAAAGAAAAATTGACTTTCTTGATTTGTTAGAGGAATAGAGCCAATTGGGAGTTAGAGTGATTCTGTTTTTCATGAGTCATTTTGTCTGTGGACATGCCTCATAAATTAAAACACACATTAAAAAATCTCTAGGTGTGAGATGATTAAAGTTTCAAATCTGGTCATTTGAAAATCACAAAAGTGTTGGATGACAGCCCTGCTCTTTTGAGGATTTTATTTTCCTTTAAAAAATCCTAGGGGTTGCTGAGCTTATAAAGAATCTTTGATTCTAATAAAAAGTGAGAGTTTTTGGAGAGAGTCATTCTCTTTGATATCAGATGTATTTTAGTCTATAATTTTCTACTCTGGGCTTATGTGGGTGTCTAGGCTTGGTTCCATCAACTCATTGAATCTCTGATTTCATTTCAAAAAAGCATGTTTTCTGTTTATCGTTGTCCCAACTGAGTGTAATCTGTGCTTTCTAGCTCTTCTAACAATCCCAACTTTCCAAATTTCCTATCAGAATGCCTGTGTGGCATGGGAAATCCATGCTTGTCTTGACAGGTTGGAAATCGCATATTCACAGTGAGCAAATTGAGTTACTTCTTCCCAAGACAGCCACTTAACAATTTAAAAACAGATCATCACTTTAATTTACTGCAGTAAGTGAAGGGGGAAAGCAAAGTTAACACAAATAAGCACTGAGCTATAAGTTTAAAAATTAATAGGGAAAGTTTTTCACAGAACATTAAATTTCCATATGCATTAATTGGACAAAGATTAGTATTCAATATAAGCTAATTTGAAAAGCAACCCAAAATTACAAAAACAAAACAAAATCAGAAAGCTGAACTGAATTTACTTATTTTTACTTCCTACTATCTCTTGAAGCTAAAAAAGCTGATGATATTTCAGGGAAAATTTAATAAATAACCATTTGACCACAGAGACTGCACATTTGAATATCACATCCCCACCAACCCAACCTACAGATGACAACATCAAGGACCAACTTGTGTTACTCCTCATGGTCCTTATTTTTTTAATAATTTGATCATGAATTTAGAAAGATATTTTACTTCATGGTATCCATCATTACACCAAAGAGACTTCCAACTTCCAACAAATAAATTTAAATAAAACAAGTAAAGAATGTTTATGGTCACAAATATTTGCTTCCCAAAATGCTGTTTGTCAATTTCTCAGCATTTATTTAGCATATGTCCTATCACAAACCCTTAACACTGGCAAAACCAAGGCCTAAGAAAAGTACTGCTTTTTTGGTCCCAACCACACACACACACACACACCAGCAACAACAACTTTGCAACTGAGTACACACATGAAGTAAGGAGAGAAAGCAAAGTCTGCCACATCTCGTGAACACACATTCACTTTACTGTTCATGCAGAATAAAGTGTTAAAAATAACCCAAAGGGTTTGGATAAATGCAACACTTTTAGTTATCGATTTGTTTTTGCTTCCAACTCCTCATTGTTTATGTAACTTTGGTTCTTTTAAAAGAAAGAATTTATTCATAAATAAGAGGAATGAGTTGGCAGCTGGACTCAGGTCTGACCACTACACCTGAGCAACGAAAAGGGGAATGAGAGGGAGGCCACCGGACTCGCTCCTCCCAAGATCATCAGTCACCGAGGGATGCTGCACTTGGTCTTCATTTTGTGGATTGATTAGTTGACGCCTAAGCAGTTCTTTGAACATAAAAGGCAATGTGTAAATCTGCGTAATTATTCATCCTGAAGCCAGTGATTATTCCATTAGTGTTTTCTGCTTGTTCAATGGTCCACAAAGAAGAGGGCCATGGGGAAGGGGCTTCTACCATTGCTATATGAGAATTTATGATTATAGATCGAACTAGAATGAAAAAGTGATGTTCAATGTTCAAATAAATGTTTTAAAATAAATTGGAAATTTGACACTCTCATCTCCCAGTAACTAAGAGACATGAAAAAACTGAAAGTGAAGCGTGCCTTTTGGCATTATTTGTATATTTCTAGAATTAGGAATCATAGTTTGAATTGGGCTAATTTGAAGTTTTCTGGAAAAACTGAAGACCTACCTGATGTGACGATTATAGAGCAGAAAATATATTAACTCTGGGGTGTGTGTATGTATCCTGAAGGTTCTTCTGCCTTCTTCGTAAAATAGGCTACCAGTTCCCTAACTAGGAAATTATGCCCAAGTTGAAAGTCATTAGATATAGCTAAGAGTTTTGCTAAATATCTGTATTAGACCTTCTTCCATGGATTTCTCATCAGTTCTCCATATGCTCCCCTGTTAGATCACACACCCAAAGCTAAGCACCTTGGCTTTTTATCTTCATCTTTCCAGACTTAGGCAGCCAATAGTCAGCATACATGAAGTGAGTGAATCAATGAACAAATAATAATTAAAAATACACATATAGAAACAACACGAGCAAGCAGGTCTCTGGGTATAAGAATTATTCCTATGAACGCAACAGGGGAACTTCCATGTCAGAGAAGTTGTGAATGGCTCTATTACATGTTCTATACCCAGAAGTCTCTGTCTGCTGCCGGGTGAGCAGACACCATCAGCAGGAGATTGTCCAGACAACTCCCAAGTCGGCCGGCCGGCGAGCAGCTTTCCTGCTTTATCTAATCAACACTTGCATCAGGTGACTTCTGGAAGCCACAATTTAATCAGTTGTGAAATGGGGCAGTTGGGACAGTTAAATTGGATGATTGTAAATCTAATAGAAAGTAATTATTCAGTGTCAGCTGTATTAACATCAGCTGATTTGTCTTTTTATAGGAACTTTGATTCAAGAAAGGAAAACATAAAATTTGCTGAAAGTCTGTGTAGCCTCACCTTCCACACACAAGAATTTCCTTTGCTGACTGATAATCCAAGTAGCATAAGCAATATTGGAGATCATAGTACCAACAGTTTGTGATAACAAGAGGTATACATCACGCCTAAGCGTTGGGGGAATGCTGTAAAATGAAACATTACAAAAAAGCTTTTTAAAAAAAAGTGAAAGCAGTTATAAAGATATAGAAGTCATGTTCGATTTTCTCAACAGAAGAAAAGTTAAAACTACAAAGAATTTAACAGTGAAAATAAACTGTGGTATAGTGGGAGAGAGGATAATAATAATGCCATTTGAAATTTTACTCAAAAAAAGAGACATTTGAATTATAAGTAAGAGATGAGAATCTTAAAGTAGCTGGAAGCCTACCCTGCGTTTCAGAAGGGTGTTTTTCATGTTCCTTTCAGAAGTCCTGGAGAAATTTCTAAATCCAATTTCCTGAAAGACCTCCACATCTACCTTAGACAACACAGAAGCACCAGGCATTCTTCACCAACGAGGCTGCCAGTACAGCAACATGCATTTGACCAGATTGTACAACATGTTCCTCAAGAAAGCCCACGGGAAAGGTCCTTGCAAAGGATGGGCACACAGGGTCCAGGAAGGCACTGGACCCACAGGTAAGCACAGGATTCACAAAACACCTTCTCCCTTCACTTTTGTGACAAAGGTGCAGCCTGGCTTCTCTCAGTGCATCTTATTTCCCGATCAGCTCTGAAGCTGCTGACTTCCGCAGTGTATGAAAGATCGTGGTCTCTGCACCTGACGTCATGTAAGAGAACAGAAGAAAATTATGTGTTGATCTGAGTAAAAGATCAGTTTTTAGAAGGTCCGATTAAAACAAGGCAGGAGAAAAACAGATCCAGCTATTACCAATAACTTCATCCTAAAGCCAAGAAAAAAAGCCTCCATTGAACAGTATATGTGACCAATCTAAACGGATGTATTTTTGAACATTTTCCTCTGTCTGTTCTGAGTATGACTGCTTTCCATACTTGCTTGAAACTATGAGGGTGAAGAAAACAAAAACAGAGCAAAATTTGTATCACTCATAATTTTATTCTCAATTTTCCCCCTTTGTAGAAAACTGGAAACATGAAAACAACACACAACAAGTACACAAACCTAAACAGCAGATGCTATATTCTGCGACATTCACCATGTTATATATCCATTGGTAAAACAAGATAAAGCCCTCAAAAGCCCATTTACAGACAGTATGAGCATCATGAAATGTCAGAGAGTTTCCTCTCAGCAGAGGAAGCCAATTGCAACAGGATGCGCACTTAGGCAGATCCTACTCCAATGATTAAAATATAAATGTATTTCGTGAAGCCTCTGATTCCAGACAGCCGCCCTCGCTGTCCTCTTCACCCTTTTATTGGAATCTCTGAGACCATTTCGCTTGGGGGGAGAAAGCAGATTTTAGTCGAATGGGAACCATGCCAGACATCCATGGCAACGCAGAATTTTTCCACTTTCTTTACATGTTCAATTGAGACCTTCATAAAATTATAACTGAAAGGACACATTATGAGCACGTTCTTTGAAGGCAGAAAAAAAAAGGGGTCTTGCTGGAAAGTGAAATTTTTGGAGTTTATATTCTTCCCCTAGAACACTCGTGAACTTTCTCAGCCAACAGCAAGACCCCTCAAAGAGCTTGCCTTTGCCTTTGGAATTCAAAAAGGTAGAACCATCATGCTTCCCCTGGTTGGGGGGGAGGCACTGGGCACCAGGAGGGGACTGGAAAGTACTGGGCTCCGTGTTCCTGTCCCTCGGGGACGGAGGTCAGTGCTTCTGGTCTCCTCGGTTCTACCTCCCTCCCACGTGCCCTCCCCACCCCCTCCAGGGAGTCACTCCTGTTTACGTTGGGGAGACTGCAACTTCTGTTCCTTAACGTTTAAAAGAACTTTAAAAGCTTATAAAAAAGCTCTTAAGATTTCTTGGACACCAACTGCCTCTTACAGAACAATATTTTGATGAGTTAAGTGCAAATGAATCAGGAGCCTATGTATTAAATTTCCTTTGACTTAGACATCCGTGTAAAAATCTAATAGAAAAAGTGCCAGGGGCTCAAAGTGTGGGGGATTTTCTCAAACCCAACGTGCTCGAACATGAAGAGTGGAAACCCATGTGAGCCAGCCAGGTTTGCTGGTTCCCACCCTCACCCCCACCCCACCGCCCGCTCTGCCCCCAGAACTCTCGTCATAACTACGGCGGAAGCAGCATTTCCATGTGGTGACCGGCGAACGGCTGGCTGCGGATATGTCACATTCCTGGTCATCATGCCTGGGTGACAGCAGGAGCCCAAGACTAGCTGACACGGTGGAGATGTGTAGCCACTGCTCGAGTAGGCTGACCCTCAACGCTGTCTTTTGCTTTTTAAGGCATAGGCAACGAAATAAACAATCAGCAAAGATCATAAATCACTGACAAAGGTATTTAGATTCGAAGCGGACACAGAAAAGAAGAGATGCCACGTTTGTCACTCAAAGATGAACTCGGTCCTGGGTCCCACCATTGTGGATCCCAGGACTTCTGAGGTGAAAGGGCACAAGCGTCAAAACTGGAGAAGCAGTACAGTTGTGGTGGCCTTGTGCTTGGGTGTTAATGCAGGTTCTGACTCCAAACAATACCCCCAGAATCAGAAATAACCAAACATTTTGAAACCATACTGGGTCCCTGAAATAATTGTTTTCCTGGCTTTTAAAAACGAGTTTTTCACGTCTGTCGGTTTGGCTATGGGAATGGGGTGACCACACTAGGTGAGCAGCTCACCTAGTAAAGACGGAGGCAGGTTTTGCTTCTGTCCTCTTGTGTCCCATAGGAGACCTGACCCTTGGGGGATGTGTGTCAAACACACCACAACTGTGAGCGACTGCTAAGGTTTTGGTGACACATGTCATGTGTCCATTGCTTCACAGCACCACCATGCTCCCCAGCAATCAGGAGGACAGTCTTAGGAACCTTTGTCCCCAGCACTAACCACAGGATCCAGCAAGGAGGGATCATGCATTCCAGCTCAGGCCTTAGTCAACTGACTCTCATTCCACGAAAGCTTTCTGTGAACCCCAGTGAGCTGTTGTTACTATTATTTTTCAGGCCCACGCCCTCTGTCCCCTTCAGGAGACTTTGCAGTCCCCAGTGGGTCAGAGGAGGCCCGGAAGGACCTCCAGCTCGGGAAGGGTGGAGGTGCAAGAACACCTTCATCTGATGGATTCATGCCTTGCTCGTCCTTTCCCAGGCAAGCGCTTGCTCCAAAGCTTGGCACAGCCTGGGGGGCGAGGAAGCGATCCTTACAGAAACAGGCCACTGTTCCATCCAAAGCATGTGCTCAATGCATGTCTGCTGAATGCATGAGTGTGTGAGCAAATAGCTTCACAGGGAAGCTGTAGACAAACGAAAAGTTAAAAGACTGACAAAGGCAGGCATTAAGACAAACTCCCTCCACCTCAGTCATAGAGCTGGCCCCTCCCCACTGAGAAAAGGCCCCCTCATCTCCAACTCAAAATTGTATTAGGGTTCCGTGGGAAAGAAGAGAAGCTATATAGCACCCCAAAGAGAGCAAACAGAAGATTCTTTTGTCTTGTTTTTTGTACCTTTCCACCGACCACCAGTTCTCGAAATCTCCTCAGTCTTTAAAATAGAAGAAAGAGGAAAAGCAAGGCTAGGGAGAGCCTCACGGGAACCAGCAGACACAGAAAGACTCAAAAATAGAGGCAGCAGAACAACCGACGGGTCGCATTTGCTCTTGGTGAGATCTGGGGACTAGGAAAATGTTATCAGCCGGGCACAGAACGGACATCAGAAATAACTGATTCCAAACTGTTCTCTCACACTCCTTTCTCAGGACAAGGCTAAGGACAAGGGCATGCAGAAACAGAGGGGGGTTCCTACCACCTAGTGACCACTTTGCTTCCCAAGTATTGAGAGAACACCGTTTGCCCAGGCTGGGCCTCTCCTGGTCCACCTGAGATGCAGGGTCACAATGCCTGACACCCCTGTGAGGTTTGCTCAGTAGGTGAAGGAGCTAGAAACAAAAACGCATGCATGCAGTCCCTGCGGCCCTAGGTTACGTGTAAATTTGGCGGCCGTTACTTTATCCTCAAAAAGCTCTGGTGCTTGTTCCTGGTGCTTTTGCCCAAACCTTCACATCCTGTGCTTAGCGGGGGTGGAAACTCATTTTAACACTAGTTGAGACCTGCCCTCCCCCAGGTGAAATGCAAGCAGAATAAAAAGAAAGTTACACTTTAAGGCCCAGAAGGTAACCCCATTGCTCAGCCTTCCCCGGGACTCGCTGTAGCCACCGGATTATTTTCATTTGCACATTTGCTGAGCAGAAGAGCCACAGAAATGAGATCCAGAAATTCAGCCGGTGCTTGACAACTTTGGGGACTTGGATATACCCCACCCCCACCGCCCGCCCCCGCCCCAGTCCAGGGCCTGTTGTGAGAATGCACAGGCTTGATCCCCTTTCCTTTGATATGGGACCTGTGCCTACAGCAGGCTCTCAGGGCTAAAGAAAACAGCCCGTTCAGAATTGGATTCGCCTCCTGCCCTGGCAGCTGCTAATCTGCCACCAGCCGCTGCCACAATGTGGCTGCAGTGCAGCCAGTGTCGTGGGGGTGAATGGCAGGGGTTCTTTCTTCTCTGGGTTTGATACATCCTTCCTTCCTGCCACTCCTTGCAGTCGACCTCTCCAGAAGGACGGAAGCAGGCAGGAGGGAGAGCAGGAGACTTCCGGAAACCTCTTTCGTCCCTCGCCTTCCCAGGCTGCCCGATAATGACCCTGGAGACGTCCACCTGGCCCCAGTGAAGGAATCGGTTACTGTCCTGGAGCCCTCCCTGGCACGCCCCCTTGCTCACTTCCTCCTCTTCCTGCCCCCGAAACCTCTACTCCTCCAGCCTCCTGTGGCTCCACAGCCAAGTTCACCATCTCAGGAAGAGTGAGTCGGAGCTTAGTAATAGTGAGCTTTCAACGCTTCACTCCACACTGCTTTCCCTTTCCTGGTATCATGCATGAATCTAGAAGCATGAGTGTAGTTGCAAAGAGAGTATGTAGCATATTCTTCTTTCTGTTAATAAATAATAGTAATAATTACTAATAATTCACATGTGCTGGGGAAAGGGCTTTTTAACGTATGTTTTTAACCTACCTTAGAATTGGTTTGTTTGTAATGCACTCTCTCTTTCCCTGGGATCTAATGGGAAGCCTAACCTTGGCGTTCTGCAGCTTTGTAAGTGAACAGGAGGGGGACGCCCCCCAACGCCCACTCACCAGTTTTGCCAGCACTAGCTTACTAGTTTGTTTTCTCTTCTGCAAGCTCTGCAGCCAGAAAGCAAAGGCTGACGATCATTCTCGATTCTCAGCTGACACGCTCCCCCACGCCTGCAGCCAACCCCCAAGGAAAGGTACTGGTATTTAGAAAAAGTTTGTTGGTACCTTTACTCCTTTTTGCTTCTTTTATTGGAAGCATCTTTATGGCTGGCAGGTGCACACCTGTAGCAGTTGAGGTCTTTTATTAGAGTACTTACAGTACTTATGATCCTCCTGGAATCAACCCCCGCATTGCCAATTATATTTGCTTTGTTTCAGGGTCACAGATCATACCCCTAATCCCGGCCACTTGTCTCCCTAGTGTGTGTCATAAGGGGCCTGGAGCAAGAAGGTATAAATGGCCAAACATTCCCATTACTTCTGTTGAAGAAAAACAACTCAGAGGGCACATCACAGAAAGAGCAGGCCACGGGTAGAGGCCGGCATAATTGCAGTCACTAAATTAGCGTGGGTCACTCAGCCAGGGGCTAATCTAAGCCAGACCCCATGTCATGTCAGGCCATGAGTACGTCAACATCGCAATTAAAAAGAAAAGAGAAAAATCACCCTTGCTTCCCAAATGTTTATTTTTAACATGGCAGGTCCTTAGTGATAAAATGAGATACTAAGGCATCTGGAATGAGCAAGAAATGTAATTTGGGTTAATAATCTTGGAAAGGCTAAAGGGTTTTAAATATATCTCCAGGGCCAAGCCCTCTGCATGCTCCCCTGTCTCTCTGTAACTTCAGCCACATCCTTTCCACCTCTGCTGCAACCTCTCATTGCTGCCTAAGATCTCAGCCATGCACAGTCTTCCTGCGTGCACTGCTTCCCCTGCATCCTCCTGTTGACTCCTGTTGACTTTCCTGACGTGGTCAAGCTCTTCCCCCAGGTCCCTTTGACAGGCCATAGTTCTTAGATGCTCCGTGTTTGGCGTCTTCTTCTTTCTTTAGGTTCCCCTTATACCCACCAGGCCCCATGCTTCTGGCTACACTCCAACGGTGAGCTTTTACCCCCTCACTTCTACCTGAAGGCAGAAATCAAGTCTGGGACCCAAAATGCATGGGCTTATGAGAAAATGTTTCCCCTGTAGCAAACATGCATTGATTTTACATTCAAGAAACATTTTGTTTTAGTTTACTTTCAAAATCCAGTATACAAACACACCAGGCTTTGCTTCTCTTCACTTTCAAGTTCTTCACAGCCCGCAAAACCTGGATTCACTGGTGCCGTTTGTCTTTGAATTTGCCACTTGAGTTTCTCAAATCAAAATGGGTATCAGAGACCCATTGTGTTTTTTCCTACAGTCACGTTATATTACAATGTGGCCAATGACTTGTTTCTACTTTGCACAGTTTTATTTTTGTTAGGGACTACTACTTTGATAAAAAGTACGCCTTTTCCTGGCTGGGACCTAGTAAACCCTCTGGCTATAGTGCAGTAAATTTTGAAAAACTTGGCCAAAGTTTGGGCTCTACTGGAATTTCACCTTTTTATCAGCAGGACCATAGAGAACTCTTGATCTTACAGAGAAACTCATTGTAATAGGATTGTTCTGTGTGTTAATATAATGATTTAATAAAGACATTTGGCACCTGAATAAGACTTTTGTAGACCATTTTGAACAATGAGAGGATTAGGATCAGCCCATAGGGGTTATTAGGAAAACTGTCTTTTCTAGATTTAGTAAAACTCTTCCATCTGTCTGGAGATATATTCATTATTCTTAACTAAAAACCCTCCTGAAAGAGAGGTGGTAAAAAAAAGTTCTGTCCCTGTTACAAGACTTTCCAAACAACTTAAAATTGCTGAGAAACAAAAGGCAGGAGGAGAGAGAAAGGGCCCTGTTGCCAGGTAATGAGGTCCTGCCTTTGTGTTTTATCTGCAAAACAGCGTGGTTTGAAAAGTCTGGATCCCATTTCATTTGAACTGAGCATAAATGTAGTGCCTGGAATTCTCCCAAATGAATAAATTCTTTGCTGATAATTTTTAAGTAAAGAAAGATCAACAGGATAGGGGCAGTAGGGAGGATCAGAGACTGTAGGGCATGTGTGTGTGTGCGTGTGTGTGCGTGTGCGTGTGTGTGTGTAAGAGAGATGGGGTTGGGTGGGGCAATTGAATATAAATAAAAGAACACAAAACCTCATCTAATGTGCCCATTCGTTTGGGGGTCTTTGTATTTAGAGGAACAGTTGGGAGAGTTCTGGGCACAATATTTTTTCTTTTCCTTTTTTTACTGTTCCTCGCTGAATTCCCTCTTGGAATACCCTCTTGGAATACTCCAACAGATTTATTTCCTCCAAAGGAACCCCTGCTGTCTATTGCTCATGTTACACCCTGCCGTTTCCCTGTCCCATCCTGAGGGCAGCAACACAACAAAGCTCCATTCCTTCCACCAGCATCTGATCTTCTCTCTGCTTCTACAGGCTGGGTTTTCTCCCCTGGATGGTGGCCCAAAATGATGCCAATTTAGGGCCGGTACAAGAATACACTGTGGAGCATTTCTCTCTTAATTTTCCTCCAGTTCATGAGGTCTTGCTGAGCATACTCACACCTTCCATAGAGATGGGGATAGCAGAAAGCTGTGGGGTCACCACCGTGTCCACTCTCAGGGTCAAGGTTACCAAAGGAGGAACCAGATACTTTGTCGATACAAATCTGTCCACAAAGTCTTGAGAAGTTCTGCAAGGAACTCATTCTCCTTCAGGCTTATTGGTCTCATTTAGCTTCTTTGTTCAAAAAAATGAAGGAAAAAGAAAAGATCACTGAGCCTCTTCCTTCTTTGGCCACTGGAAGAAAGGTAGAGAAAAAGGGAAATAAAAATTAACAAAGAGAGGACACATGTCCCTCCTCCTTCCTTCCCCTCTCCCCATCCACAGGCAAAAATCTAATAAAGATGATTGAATTGCATGTCTTTTCCTCCCATTGAAATCCAGTGCATGCTATTCAGATATTAGAACTCAGGAAATAAGGCAGGACAGGGTCCTTCATGAAACCTTAGAAGGCAGCACAGAGGTCTGAGCTGGAGGTCTGCCTGGCTGGGCGGCTCTAATTAAGAAATCACCCCGCTGAGCAGAACTTAATCTAAATAAAATATAAAAAGGAATTCAGTAAAAACCATTACCTCCTCCCCAGGCACCTCATGTCCAGAGCCCCGGTGCCCCTCCGTCCTGGGAACTCTTCCCTCCCAGAACTGGGAGTTCTATGCTGTTCTCTGGGCCCACAGCACAACCAAGTATAAAGACTTTTGAAGAGGAAGCTGGGTCTCGTGCTGGTCGCTTGCTGTTTGGCCAGACTTTTTCAGGGCCAGAAGCAGATTTAGTCAATGTCGTTTTTGTTTGGAGGGGGAGGGGGCATAGGACTTGATCAGGGATTGATGAAAGAATTGGACATCTGGCCCACTCTTGTAGCTTTGCCAACCCATAATCTCTCTGTAGGGTGGCTGAGTTCTTGCTTGTCCATCAACTGCGTTTGATGGAGTGGCCACTTGAGAGCAATGACCAGACATGTTTAACTTGGTTTGTTCAATGTCCTTATACCCGTCAGTGCTTTAAACTGTCTAGAGTCAGCCTCAGACCCCTGCTGTGTGCCCAGGTCCTGGGTCATCCCTCTGGTGATGGGTAACATTCGTTTATGCCTCATCTCTATCCATACCCTCTAGGAATCTGTTTTCTATTTTCACTGTTGACCTCTATCGATGTGTTATTCTCTTTTACACCTTCGTGGCTTTCCACGGGCTGCCGTGTCTGCCTACAATAGCGATTCTTAAACTGTTGAAAACCCGTCGAAAGGGATAGACCCCTTCACAGGGGAAAAGAATGCACACATGCTGTACAAACACAGGTTTTGGCAAAGAATCTCAGGGAGTACCTGAACCCTCTGGGAAGTCCATGGCCACCAAGTTAAGCACCATCGAAAGATTATCCTTTCCTTCTTTTCTCCTCTGACAAAGACTCAAAGATCTTCTCCTTCGAACTTGAGACAGCCTCTTGTTTCTGAGCAGGTCCAACCTGAGGCTCCGTCCTTGGACCATTTAGCCTAATTTTAGCAAGAATCCTGCTGGATCAGTTTTGCAAAACTTCCTCGCCCTTATTAGCTGATCAAATTCTTTATCTCAACCCTGGATATCTTATCGCCCTGACCAACTTTCTGCAAAAATCCTGTCAAGTTGGTTTAGCCAGAATCTCTCTACTCTTGATGTTTCCACTTAGTAATTTTCCCCTGTTGTATTCACAGCTGAGCCCAGTTTCTCCCCACCCACAAATGTAAAACGTCATTGTAGTAGCCTGTCTTAAAGAAATTGTCCTAGGGAGGGATTTAGAGGAACCTATATAAAGGATACATGGACAACAACTGAGAAGGGTGGAAATGGGAGGGAGGGGGGAGGATGGGGGGTAGGATGGGATGGGAGTAATAGACAGAAAACAGTACTTGAAAAATAATTAAATAAAAAAATTGAAAAAAAAAAAGAAATTGTCCTCACCATCTTCAATAAGTGCCATAAATCAGTTCTCCTTAACATATCTCATTTCAGGAAAGCCTCTACTTTCCTCAAGGAGAACTCCAAAGAGCCTTCACTGACCCGCCAGAAAGCTATGAACAGAACTCCCACCTCTTCGGGAGTTCTGATGACCCTTGTCTCTAAGTTGAGTATATCACATATCACAGTGCAGTAGTCGTTTGTTTGTATGTCAATCTTCCTGTAGACCAGGGGTGGGCACACTTTCTCTGCAAGGTCCAGGCAGTAAATATGTCAGGCTTCATGGGCTATATGGCTTCTGTGGCACCTACACAACCCCGCTCCAGCAACACATCCAGCCACAGACAGGCATCAATCAGTGGGCATGGGTATGTCCCAGTGAAGCTGCAGAGGCACCGCACTTTGACTTTCGTATCATTTTCATGTATCACAAATTATTTCTCTTTTGTTTGTTTTTTCAAACATTAAAAAAAATGCAAAAACATTCTTACCTCACAGACTATACAAAAAGAGACCAGGGAGGGGCAGATTTAATCCACAGGACATCACTTGCTGACCCCTGGTCCAGACTGAGTGGAGGCCCTCAGAGGTACATCTTAGTCATTTTTTAGTTCATTATCCAGTTTCTCAAAAGTAATTCCTCTTTGAGTTTCACTCGCTGTCATTAACTGATGCATAAAATGA
Source organism: Sturnira hondurensis (assembly GCF_014824575.4). Lineage (NCBI taxonomy): Eukaryota > Metazoa > Chordata > Mammalia > Chiroptera > Phyllostomidae > Sturnira > Sturnira hondurensis. The sequence continues at coordinate 11,483,055 of NW_028091359.1, forward strand.
GCGAGCAAATAAACAACCATATAACCAGTTGACTACAAAAATATTCTTGGGTCAGATACTCAATAGAACAACCATAAATGTGACTTTGGGGAGCCTGCAAGGGTCCGTGTTTCTTTATAATTAGGGATATAGTATCTTCAGTGAGCTCCTAAAGTTCCAATTATAAATTCTGCAAGTCTAGGACTATTCTACAAATCACTGGTAGATGCCAAGATCTTCTAGAGCTGTTCAATACCCGTATAGTCAGAAAATACCTCCTTTTAAAGATAAGATTTCTTACACCACTCCCTGCCTTGACAGAATCATGACCTTAACCTTTCTGTGATACTCAGCTTCTGACATAGTGATTCCTACCCTGCTACCCCACTACTCAAGCCATTGTGTAATCCTCTCTTTCTGAGTTTGGGCTGGAACTACTGACTCACTTCTAATCAACAGAATCTACAAAAGTGATGTGCTGTCACCTCCAAAATTAGTTCGTGTAAGATGGTGACTTTGGTTTTGTCATCAAACTGTCTATGGCTTTCTCGGCTTGCACTCTGGTGGCAAGCTGCCCTGTTGAAGCAGCTATTGTGGCAAGGAACTGAGGGTAGCCTCAGCCAACAGCTGGTGAGGACCCAAGACCCTTAACTACCCTCAAGGAAATGAGTCCCTACAATAACCACATGGGTGAACTTAGCAGCAAATCTTTCTCAAGTTGAAGCTCCAGATGAGACCACCAAAGAGTCTAGACCAACATTTGGATTAGTCTTATGAGAAAATTTAAAGCAGAAGACTCAGCTAAGCCATGCACGGATTCCTGACTTACAGGAACTGTGCAATGATACATGTGAATTATTTTAAGCTGCTAAGTTTTGGTGCAATGTGTTATGCAGAAATCGATAACTAGTACATCTATCTATGTGATAATTGTATATATATTTACTCATTCCCCCACCAAAATGTTAAGTTCCTCCAGGGGAGGGGCTAGTGATATCATACTCATCTTGTCCCATAATAGACATTTACACAAATGCTTGTTAAGTTGACTTGTATTTTGAGTTCCATTGAATTCAGTTCATTGAAATAACAGCAATGATATATAAATATGCATCAGTGGACAGACAAAGCAGACAGTTGGTTAGGGCAAAAGGTTTTTAAAAATTGTTAGAGGAAAAACATTTGAGTTTATATCTCTGGTGTCCAAACTTTTAGGGGGGTTTTATCTATCTTCAAAAGACTTCAAAGTTGGTACTACCTAACAACACTAAAGAGACTTTTGCCGTCACTGACCCAGCCACACCAACTTCCCTGTTGGATGGTCAGTCTCATTATTTAAGCAATTTTCCTCCCTTCCCTTCCTTAACATTGTATATGGGCAGTGAGAAATACTCTAAGGAGAGAGAAGATGAAAATAGAGAGAACTGTAAAAAAGTTGGGGAAAATGGAGAAGAGGAAAGGGAAAAAAAGCAGAGAAAAGAAAAGAATATCAAAACACCCAAGCCAAATCCAGAGAAATGATTCAAAAGAAACCATCTGATTTTCCTCTGTCTAGTCATAAATATTTTGACAAGGGGTTTGGCATTTATCAAAAAGGAAAAAAAAAAGGAAAAACTGAAGTTGTCTTCCTGAGGACCCAATGCTCTTGGAATTCAATGACCTAATTCTGTATAAGGTTGCAGAATGGAGATTGCCACTCTTGTCTGAGTCCCAAGGCATCGGGCCCTCTGTTTTCTCAACAGCACATGGCGCACCCCTATCAGAGGTTAGGAGTAAAGAACAGAGGATGTAAGGGAACCGTCTGGACACTGTGCTTAGAAAATATATTTTTAAATCACTGTAGATTCTCGTGTACTATCTTACTGTTTGCTTATCGTAGCCATTAAGTCAACTTTTCATTACTTTTGCAGACATTATATAATATCTTCTTCCCCCGGCCCCAGTCACCAGCTGTTAGTGAGCCAGCCTCATCCCAGAATGGAATGGGGGTGGGGCTGCTTGGGCTGCATGACTTTCATGCTGACATTTGAGGGAACTGATTCCCAGCCATTGAACAAACCTAAATTGTCTGCAATTATCACTGAACCAAATACATCTCAAGAAAGAAACCTGAGAGTGTCCAAGGGTCAAAGCAGTTTGAACTAATTACTTTTAGCCTAAATGTTCTCATCTGTAAAGTGGGGACAATAATAACATGTGCCTCACAGGGATGTTTGGGAGGTTGAATATGGATAAAAACCTCAGTCTACTGACATTTCAGGAGGAATACTTCTTTGTTGTGGGGGATCCGACTGTGCATTAGAGGAAGTTCAGCAGTATCTCTGGCTTGTACGCGCAAGCTGCCAGTGGCATCACCACCTACATGCCACCGCCCCTCCATCACGACACTCAGAAATGCCTCCAGGCGTTTCCAAATGTCCACAGTGGGGCAAAATCACCCTGGTTGAGGACCACTATTCTAGGGCTTAGCATATAGTTATTGTTCTGTAAACATCAAAAGTTATTTTTATCATCCTTAAAAATTATTCCTAACAGCAACATTACCCTGCTGAGGTAACAGTCCCTTTTCCAGTGAATGCTCGAAGTACTGGCTCTACGTCTGCATCCTTTCAAAAGAAAGGACTAAAAAGGGGAAGATCATGAATTGGATGACAATCACATAGGAAACCTACTCTCTCCTGTGAAGCCTTCTTTCATGGAAGGAGAAAGGGCTGCCATTTTGTCCTGCTCTGGGAACCAGGTACATGCCTTAGCCACATAGTTTGTGAGACACTATAGATTCTTTCATTGGCATAAACTTTCCAGCCATAGGCACTATTTGTATAGTTGTCTCTTAAAGCTGCTCTTGGAGCTATCCAAGGGTACCACCACTCCTACCTGAAAAAGTAAGGAAAGAGCTCTTAACAGAAGTTACTCTCTTTGTTCATGTGTGTGGGGGTATGTGTGGGTGTGTGTGTGTGTGTGTGTGGTTTTGTGCTTGTTTGGGTTTACAAGTGTGTTTTTTGCCCCAAATTGTTCTCACATAATCTAGCAGAGTTTGCTTTAGGTGTTTTGATGCCATGCTGTTTAGAAGGTACAAATGTTTCTCATGGCCTATCTTGTGTTAAGTGGACAAACTGAGAGGTGAATGCTGATGATGGACAGAGGGCAATGTTCCTCAAAGATTTTAACAAAATAGATGCTAAAAGCACAGGAAAGTGGAAAAAAGATTTCTAGGGGTCTGGGAGTGGCCAGCTGAAAATAAGAACTTCCTCTCTACCTCTTAGTTTTATCTTTAGCATCCATGCTCATTGTATTTTCTCCTCTAATTTTTTTCATTTGTTTCCATGCAATATGTGTAAAAGGGCTGTCCATGTTGATCCCCTGCATATTGGGTAGCTTTTTTGACTCCCTTTTTAAAGCATGCACAATGCATTTACAAAGGACGGATCATGGCATTGAGATTTGATGGACCTACAGGAAAATTTGTTTTTATTTTTAAAAAAGTTCTCATCCTGCCTTGACCAGTGTGGCTCAGTTGGCTGGGCATTTTACTGCAAAGCAAAAGGTCACCAGTTCAATTCCTGGTCAGGGCACATGCCTGGGTAGCAGGTTCAGTCTCCAGTCAGGGCTCATACAAGAAGCAACTGATCGATGTTTCCCTCGCACATCGATATTTCTCTCCCTCTCTTTCTCCCCCCCTCCCCCTCTAAAAAGATTAAGTTAATAAAATTTGTAAAATCCTCATTGTAGCAAGCCCTCAAATCCTACATTTATCCCTTGTTCTTTATTTTTTCCTTTCTTAGCACACAGCTTTGCTTTTTCCATCATGTTAACTGAATCTTTCTCTATCCCTCATTCCCATCATGCACCACGATGCCAATTTCCTCATTCCCCTTCTACATTCTGCTAAAAACTTTCCCTTCCTAGAGGCCTATNCACATAATCTAGCAGAGTTTGCTTTAGGTGTTTTGATGCCATGCTGTTTAGAAGGTACAAATGTTTCTCATGGCCTATCTTGTGTTAAGTGGACAAACTGAGAGGTGAATGCTGATGATGGACAGAGGGCAATGTTCCTCAAAGATTTTAACAAAATAGATGCTAAAAGCACAGGAAAGTGGAAAAAAGATTTCTAGGGGTCTGGGAGTGGCCAGCTGAAAATAAGAACTTCCTCTCTACCTCTTAGTTTTATCTTTAGCATCCATGCTCATTGTATTTTCTCCTCTAATTTTTTTCATTTGTTTTCATGCAAAATGTGTAAAAGGGCTCTCCATGTTGATCCCCTGTGTATTGGGTAGCTTTTTTGACTCCCTTTTTAAAGCATTTACAAAGGAAAGATCATGGCAATGAGATCTGATGGACCTACAGGAAAATTTGTTTTTATTTTTTAAAAAGTTCTCATCCTGCCTTGACCAGTGTGGCTCAGTTGGCTGGGCATTTTACTGCAAAGCAAAAGGTTACCAGTTCAATTCCTGGTCAGGGCACATGCCTGGGTAGCAGGTTCAGTCCCCAGTCAGGGCTCATACAAGAAGCAACTGATCGATGTTTCCCTTGCACATCAATATTTCTCTCCCTCTCTTTCCCCCTTCCTCCCCCTCTAAAAAGATTAAATTAATAAAATTTTTAAAATCCTCATTGTAGCAAACCCTCAAATCCTACATTTATCCCTTGTTCTTTATTTTCTTCCTTTCTTAGCACACAGCTTTGCTTTTTCCATCATGTTAACTGGATCTTTCTCTATCCCTCATTCCCATCATGCACCACGATGCCAATTTCCTCATTCCCCTTCTGCATTCTGCTAAAAACTTTCCCTTCCTAGAGGCCTGTCTCTCTGCGACCTTCGAGTTCTCCAAAAGCTGTGTTGAATCAACCATCTACAAGGATTTCCCCGATGAACTGCACTCTATAAAAGCCTCTCCTCCTGAGCATTCGACATATCTTACCAATTGAAGACACAGAGAAAGTCTTTTTAAAAATAAAATAAATTCACTTTGGTGTCAACCATTCCTCCCTCTTATTTTAATTTTTTTTTTCAATTTTTAATCTAACGATGGCTATGATAAAGTTGTCTTCACTTGAACCTGACATTGGTATGGTTGTATTTCACCAATCACAAGTTTCTTAGTAAATAATAGACTCCATCTTTATATTTCACAATAAAAATATCAACAAGAGCTACTTACAGTCTCTCCTAATGGCCTAATTATAAGCTCCTTGAAGGCAGGAAACTTAACTATTTTCCTCTTAGTATTGAACTAACTTGTGGACATTAAAAACCTTCAAAAAATATATGTTGAATGAATCTAGGAGTGAATGAGTGACTGTATTTTTCTAATTCATTTCTGTGAGTTGTAGTTGATCTGAAAACATTGGCAAAAAATGTATAATACATTGTCAGTATTGTGCTTGTGCAATCTGTTTGTTGACTTGCAGTTGTTGGCTAGTTCTAGGCATGGTCGTCAGGTATCCCTTGTTTACTCTTGACCTCATCCATGTCCTTCAGAGCACCAAGCACAAGGGATTGCCCAAGGTAGGTACCTTAGAGATTGAGGCAATGAATGTCATTTGCTGCATAATACAAAAAGCATAGGCATAAGATTTTGAAGAAAAGGTAATCAGTCAAAAAGGAATGATAGCAACTTGGCCCCAAAATGTTTAAGGCTAGGTGAAATGTTTGCAGGGGGAAGGAAAACTATCTGATGAAGAATGATGGACAAATCTGGGGGTTAGGATATGAGGACCTAGACTGGCTCTGAAAATACTGCCTCTTCTTCTCACTCTTCAGGATATTGGGGTAAGAACAGGAGTGTAAAAAATTTTCCAGATATTTGTGCTTCATTAACTGCTGTCTCCCAGGTAGGGAGAAGGTCCACAATGAGGAGGCCGTGGTTTTCTGGGCTGTCAAGGACTTAATTAAAAATCATAACCTGTGTTAATAATGAGTCTTATATAGGCCAATGCTTATGGATCTTTTCACTTATAGATGCTTTGGGGACTTATCAAAATGCAGACAAGCCAGCAGTCACAAAGAGAAGCAATTATTTCAACTGAAGGCAGGATGCATTGATTAACAGAAGAAATAACAGGAGTTGGGATCATGATGGGAACTTAGTCATCAATAGACATTGGGATTATGACTTTGCCTAGACTTGGCCAAATACTGGAGACTCTGAGCACTTTCCTAGCACTCACTTCCAAGTAGGAAGTTAGAAAGCAACACTCAGAGCTTGTGTGCCAGACATTACCTTTACAGCAACAAAAGTTCACATGCAGCATTGTCTCAGGGACCCTCTGCACCTCCTAGTAGTCTCGAGTGATTTGTTTGTGATGTCTGGAAGTCCACTGTGAGTCAACTAGAGACCGTGTTTAATGGCCTCTATCTTCTGGCCAGTTCAGATACAAGTGCTCCTCCAGCCAACAGATCCCATTCAGGCTGAGCTTATCTGGTGGCCATAGTCAAAGCTGGCACTTAATCCACCACCTGTAAACTGAGCCCAATGACATCGACCACCAGTGTTGTGATGGTCCAGAGCCTGGTCCAAAGTCAGCATTGACAAGGGCTTGCCCAATGGGAAAGACCAATACCTGAACACCCACCCAGCTTCACACCTGTACTTGGACTCAATTTCCTTGTTGGCTCTAGTGGAGCATGTTAACCAGGAGAGCCAAGCCTGCGGATGGACAATGGGAACTTTCCTGGAAAGCCAGTTCCCATACAGCTCATAGAAGATGATGAACTAAATCTTTACCATCTGAGTTGAAGGGATGCAAGGAATTCTCCCTGTGAAACTTTTAAATAACTGTGATGTGCTTCCTGCATAATCCCCGGTATTGAAGTTGTTTCCTTCCCTTATAATAACCGTCCACTAGGTAGCTTGTGGCCAGCGGGCTAAGAAACAGAAGGCAGTTGGAGTTAGCCTCCTGGGGTGCCAAGTGGAGACATTTTTTCTCAGGTTTCTGGGTGGGTTTTGAAGCCAACACCCTTGAAAGGGCAGCAGAGGCTGCATGCCACAGGCATCTGGGACACAAGGCCTACACAGTATTTTTGAAAAGTCAGTATCGCTCACTGACGATAAAGGGGCATTCACTGTGGGCAACGGCACTCCACGGGAGTGGGTGGAGTTGGGGCTACCAGGCAGGCCTTGGACTGACTTTGCAGCCAATTTTCCACCATCTCGAGAGCTGAGTAGATGCCAGTACAGCTTAAAGCCTTCAGAGACACCCATAGACACAGATAGTGAGCCCCCTACCCCCCAGCCCCCATCTTTTCCATGGAACTTAGTGCAGCTACCAGGGGCGTCACCCCAGAGCATTAATTTTTTCCCTGCCTGGCTTCCCACACTCTGTGACCACTTCGGGGTGTGCCAGGGAAAACACTGAGAGCCTAGGTAAACGGAGGGGAACCCAACATTCACCAGTCTGGCCTTAAAATAGCCAGGGCACCACCCCCTTCCCAGAGAGTACACAGGCAGCGACTGTTAACCGGTGTGCTCAGCACCCGCCCACCCCACCCAGGCAGCTTACCCTGATCCTCATGAAAGCCTATCTCAGAGACAGGACAAGGCAGGAGACAGACTTCGCTGCCTCATTCCCTTCACACCGCTGCCAAACCCGTGACTTAGGTGTATATTAACGAACACGAAGTGACCAGGTGCAAACCAGTGCACACCTCTGGGCAGGGTGGGACCTGAGTGAAGTGTATGTCTTGGGTAGGGTTGAGGGTTGGCAGAGCAATCTGAGATCACCAAGAGAAAGAGTGTTCCTCGAGGACAGGGGAGACCTCAGGAGTCACAGGACACACCCCAGGGCTGGACACTAGGGCAGAAAGGAAGATGTCTCCACACTGACTGCTAGTCAGTGTGGGCCCTCAACTCTAGAACTTGCTGCTATGTCCCAAGCCTGTGGGTTTTGGGTGGAGTGTATGGGGGGTGGGGTGAGAGGGAGAGAAGGAAGGAGGGGAGAAGATGTCCCCATGGGGTGAGGATAAGGGGCAGTGTATAGTAAACTGCACCAGCACAAGCTCTTCCATGTTTCTCAAGTTCTCTCCATGCAGAGTTGCCAGGTTTTGCATGTAAAAATGCAGGAGAGACAGTTAAACTTGGATTTCAGATCCTCGACAAATGCATTTTTAGGATAAATGCACTATTTGGATATATTATCTTTCTTAAACATACTTTTATCACGAATGTAATGTTCCGTTACATTTGAGTTTTAACAAACAAACAAATCTGTTAGTATTACTGTGTCCTGTGCAATATTTCGGACATAATAATACTGAAGACAATGCAGTGATTATCTGGAATGCAAACTTAAATTGCTGCTCCATATTTTATCCTCCACTCTATCTCCATGTCTTGCCCCCTCCTCTAGAATGAAAAGTCTCAAGGGCAGAGATGGTTTCTTCCATATTTTCTCTGGAAACATTAATGTTGTTCATTCCACATGTTACTTTGTCATGTACCATGGCATGGAAAAGCATAGTAATGCGGATAACTGTGCACTCTCTGCAACCTGACTGTCCTGGCTTTGCCTAAGATTAGCCTTGTATTCTTGGGCAAATAATCTACCTCCTTGATTTTCTCATCTGCTAAATAGGGAAAATTAGAGTTGCCCACTTTAGAGCATTCTTATAAGGAGGGAATGACATAGGTAAAGCATTTACTGTACCATAGGCTCGTGGGAAGTTCTCCATAAATGTTAGCTATTATTATCGCCGCATTATTATTATTGGATGTCTGATAAATAAGAGAGTGTGACAGAAAGAAACCAGCCCATGAGTGTAAGAGACCTGCCTGAGCTGACCATTGGGCTTCTTCACCTAGTTCTGAGACCTTGAAAGAGACTTTGTCTTTCTGTGTTTCTTTTCCTTGGGTTTCCAAGAGCCCTTCCAATTTGAAAACCCTGTAATGTAAATAGATTAAATGGATGAGAGCCAAAGAGAATAAGAGCCGTGTCCGTAGAAACATGCATGGGGTTAGAAAGTAGAGGTGCAAGGGGAGTAGGGTTTCTTTAGACAAAAATGCCTGTCCCCAAATGCATGACTCTGGCCTTCTCGTGGCTCTGATCCTAGGAAGGCTGGGTTTCCAGAGACCCACACAAAAGACAACGTACACCAACGAGAGCAGAGTGTCTTCCTCAGTGCATATTTGCACCAAAAGGATCCTAGCATAAGGCCAAGTGGGAGAGCCTCCCCAAGAAGCAGCCAACCCGGTCACAGTAAATAAATTCATGGCAGGCCAGGGCCAACCCAGCAGACAAGCCATGGTCCCCACCATCCACAAAGCTCCGTGTGGCCCAGAGTGAGTCTTCGGTGATTTGCAATATTTCCGGATAATTTTAAATCTTACTAGTAACCTTTATAACTACTTCTCACCACCTCTGAGAAATAATCACTTAGCCACAAAGAAAATATTTGTCCCTCTCATGTTATTCCGAGGAAGGCGTGTGGGCACAAACAGGCCAGGCATAGACAGACAACCTCATAGCAATGGCTTCTTCCCAGGCAGCTCTTTCCTGTATCAGGTGATGGATGGATGAAGAGGGTCCAACAGCAACGATGTTAACAATAGGGACTTACTTCCATTGGGTTTGGAAGCCTCTGGGGAAAATAATGCAAAAAAAGAGAAGATACAGTCCCTCACCCCAGAATATTCACAACACACCTGGAATCCAAAGTCATTCTTCAATACAGCAACGACATAGGAGGCTGAGCATGGGAACCCAGGTGCAAGTAAATGCAAGGCAGATGGAGTGTGTTTGTGCTAAAATGACTGAAAATGAGCCACCTGGGCATAACCAAGATGTGAGTTTCCAGTGGGTAAATGGATAGTTGGGAAAGAACAGAGAATGTTCTGTGCAATGATAGGAAGGTTTCAAGAGCATGCCAGGGAATGTTCAGGAAAGGAGCCTAGTTGATTTAAGAACCAGTCAGGAGACAGGTGAAGTCTTCAGCATGTAGGCCGGGCTCTGGACTCATTAAATTAGCTCACAGTTGAGGCTGCATCTAAAGAATTGAGTTGCCTATAGTTTTTCCTATTGTGCTGTGATTTAAGGAGATCAATGCAGAAACATGGAATGGCCCACCAATTTAAAAATAGTATTCCCCCTACTTGAAATTCTGTCCACTGAATCATTTTGAATATATTGTATTACTGGGGGAGTATACCTTGGTTCACTGTCTATGGAAGGCAACTTGGCAACAGCTCGAGGAATTACAAAGCCCATTCAGTGTAAGTAAAAAAATGACTTTCAGGAGCTGATCCTGCAGGAAAGCTTGAACGTGCACCCGGTTCTTTACATCAGCACCATTTCCAAGAGGAACATTTTGAAGCCACCTAAATGTCCATCACGAGGGGCATTCAGAAGTTGGTATTACTATATCCATAAAATAAATGCATGTGAATACTGAATACAGAAGTTCTTCAACTACTCATGCAGAACCATCTCTGAAATATGTTGTTTGGAAAACAAGGCAAGGCATGGTGAAGCCTATGAAATAGGTTGCCGTGTTGCTAAAAAGGAAAGGAGCCTCACGGAGGCAGAACCCAGTCGTTGAGTCTGAGCTTACTTTAGCGACTTTCTTCCACAGAGCGCACAGGAAGGGAGGTAAAGTGACTGTGGAGAAAGCAAGTAATCACCGCCTTAGCCACGTGGTCAAGGTTGCGTCACCAGTAACAACTGATGTGCAGGCCATATACCCCTGACACAACACTGACACTGTTACTTCCTCCAAACCCATAGACCCGGGATACTCATTAGGGACAAAATGAGCAAACATCAGCTAATCTCAGACTGAGGAACGGTCTACAGAATACTTGACTAGCCTTCCTGAAAACTGTCCAGGTCAAAAAAACAAGGGGAATCTAAGAAGCTCTCACAAACTAGAGGAAGCTAACGACACATGACCACTACATGTCAGGTGGTGTTCTGGATGAGACTGTGGAACAGAGAAGGAACACGGGGGTAAAACTAGTAAAAGCTGATAAACTATGGAGTTTAGGTCATAGTAATGTACCAATGTCGGTCCCTTCGCTGTGACAAACACGCCCAACAACCTAAGATGTTAACCAAGGGGAGACTGGGGATGGCATTACAGGAACTGTGCAGTATCACTGAAACTTCTCTTTAAACTTCAAAGTTTCCAAAAATAAAACCCATTAAAAATTAGGAGGGGTAGCGGAGATAGGCAATAAACTAGCTGTTTCTGCTGCCTTCAAAGATCTCAGTTACTGGAGGAAAAGGTTTTTTCACTGCATGCACTTTTATATTTTGAATTATAAATCATACCGATTTACTACCTCTTTAAAATTAATACAATTTACATCTTATAAAAGTGAAACCATTTTGATTCAAGTACTTTGTTGCTTAAAAAAATAAATAACCCTTAGTTTTGAAAGGCGCTGTTTTAGAATAATGCGTTAAAACGTAGCTCTTGAATAATTAACACAGATTACTGTCTCACATTAATAAAGAAGACAGTCCAAAGCACAAGGCTCTAAGAAGAATGGTATTGGGGATAGGGACATTCTGAGGGAAAGGGGAACATCAGGGAACGGTCTGAGCAGATGGCATTGCCTGACCACCCAAGTGACCAGTGAGGGTACAGAGAAACAGGGCGATGGTGGAGGAAAAGAAGAGAAGAGATGCCCAGAGCGGGCGACAGGACGCCACAAGACTAACTTACTGACGTAAAATAGAAATGCATTAGTACTCCCTCTCCTTCCCAGGAGAGTGCGTCCTATATCATCCCCATTCCAGAATGAGCCCTTCTCTGCCTTTGGCCCTTACCCAGGAGAAATATACTAAACTGGGGGACTTCTGAAGGACGGTCCGGACCACGCAAGAGCTGACTCTGGAGTCATTCTCTCCTGTCCTGACCATCGCCCTCTATTTCAGCCACTACTTGGCAAAAACCAACAGGGAGCTGACGGTGAAGTGCATTCAAATGTGACTCCATGGAGACTCTTTGCACAGAGCCACAAGCCGGAGGGAAAGGGCACAGGATTAACAGGTCCCTGAGCCAGCCGTGGGCCAGGAGCCAGAAGGACACCCACCAAGAGGGGCAGGGAAACGGTTAATAATTCAAGGTGACAAATTAAGCCAGCTACTCAGGGGCTCCAGTTTGGCTGATTGTGAAGTCAAAACAGAGCTGTCGGAAACTGGGAAGGCGCTGTCACTTTTACTGTATTTTTCCACACGTATTTTTTTTTTTTTAATTTGGAAATGTTCACGGGGAGCTGGACGGCACAGGCTGGAGAACTCCCGGGGTGTGAGAGGGGAGAAACTGCGTCTCGGCTGGGATCTCCGTCTAATTCTGATCAGCAGCTCCCAAGGGCATCAGCCGCGGGTGGCAGTAAGGTCGCCCAGCCTTGCCACCCTGCCCGTCCTCCGCCCCGTGGAAATACCCTCGCCTTCTCTTGCTTTCACTGCCCTCCGGGGCCAGCACACAACCTCCTGCCAGATCACACTAACAGCGTGCTCCATCCACCGGCCACACCAGCCTCCTTGTTACTCAACTCAGCAGCGGCCTAACAGGGAGCAGATGGAGGGAGCCCTGCAACACCCCCAAAGTGGGCACTGGGGAAACCTGGGCCGAGAGGCAGAGGAGAATTAAAATACCTGCACTTATCCTTGTTGATATGTTGGCAAGGACTCTGCTTTCACAAGGCCTAACGCGTGAACAACCACCCCGTGGAAATTTACTAAAAGGAACTTGTAGGCTCAGGATGGTTAACATGACCGTGTGGCCCATTTGGGGGGGCGGGGCAGGGCTGTAGGAAATTAGCACACACGGCAACAAATGGACAGTGATGTTGCCTACTCTTTGGATCTTATAAGCACTGAGCTTATTATTCTGACCTTCTAGGCATCTATTTTTTAGCGTGCTATAGAATTTTAATAATTATTGATGTGTGCACCATGAGATGAAAAGGCTGAAAACTGCTGTTCTGCAGGAGAATCTCCACTTGGCATCGCTACCCCGAGGGAAGGTTTAATACCATCCATTCTAAAGAAAACAGTTTTGCTGAGTGAATTTTAGACGAGAGAAAAATGGACAAAATGCAGTGTCCACAGAAGCAGGAATATACACACGCACACTCCTCTTTCTCCTCCAGCAAGCATTGCGCGTGCTTTGAGGTTCCCCAAAAGGACACTGAATCTGATCACCCCAAAACAGCTGCTGCTCGAGTGGCTTAGCTAGCCAGATGCTCCCCTCTGATTTGGCCAAAGCCGGAGTGCCCAGGCCTCAGATTCCTCCCTGGTGGCTTGTGGCTGATGCCTGGTGGATTGTCCACTGCAGACCTTACCCAGCCAGCTGCAGCCCCTGACCTATCTCATGGACTAGTGCAGAAACACAATTCTCTTATTGTTCTCTGACTTGGAGACTGAGGGAGGGGGAACATGCACGCCCACAAAACCTCCCTCAAAAAGATTAGTGCAATTATTAGCCAACAGTAATGGCCATAAGCCAATCTGCTCTCAAATCCTCCTGAGCACCAAGTCACCTCGGAGTCTTAAAGCCCCAAACACAAGACCGTGTGTTCCCCTGCATTTTGCCATGTTGTTCTAGAAGACTGCCGGGCCAGTGCTTAATGCCGCCCTCCCCACAAGGCTAATCAGCAGAGGCAGGAACCATGCATAACGCATGTGTCTGAGCCCTGGGTCCCCACGCCCCCATAAGTCTGTAAAAGGCAGATGTCCGGGGCCAGACATCATTGGGAACTGCCTCACCCAACCTTGTTTGGGCAAACGCTTATCAAAACAGGGCTGCAGATTGTGACTTGTGGTTAGTGTTCATTGCAGAACAGTCTAGAAATGATGTGCTTTCCCGGCTTTCACTCTGTGTAATAACCTACAACCCTTGCACGACCAGTCTGCTGCTACCCTGGTTCCCCATCAGGAGATATGGGTAAGCATTCGGAAAGGAAAGGAAATTCTGTGCCGGGACTAAGTAGGTCCCGGCCCTGTGTGCATATTTCAGACCCTAGTCTCTGAGGAAATGAAGCCTGATGTTAGCCTTCCCAAGTTATATAAAATCAATAATACATATTGAATAAATGTAGATGATGATGAGAGACAAACAGAGAAGGAAAGCTGAAGGACTGAAAGGTTGCTGATATATTTACGTAATACCAAAGCAATTGATTGATTGACTGAATTTAAGTTACTGATAAATTAAGTGAGACATTAAACAAATTTGCCAGTTGAGCCAGAAGACAGCTAGTCCAATAACTCTGTGAATATTCTACTCAAGACAGTACCGATGTGTGCAAATAAACACAGAGGTGAACTTTAACTACAGGTCAGGGAACCGTAATGATTCCTTTGTCTCCAGTTACTGAATCCCTACTATGTTCCCAGCACAGGTTAAAACCAGATGTTTCATAGCGTGTATGTATAGTAGCCACAGTAAAACCCTGTTACTTCCAGAGAAATCAGTGCTGCTAGGAAAACACAGGCACAGGGGGGGGAAAAAAGCCTCAAAGCTAAGCAAATAAAGAGAGCATGTGCTGTGTAGTGACACATTGGGGATGCTTTCAAGCATCTATCATTCATGATTGAGAAGAGCTATGTATGTCAAACTTTGCACGTGCCCAGGATGTACATTTATGAGGATTACACAGAACCCCGTTCCTACGAATTAACACCATGCCTTTGCAGCCTTCAGTTTCCTTCCTCCTGCTGAATGCTCTTCGCAGAGCCTCTGTCAGAAGATCAAGAGCCTGGTCTAAATGACCAAGTCACAGTGACTCAGAGTTCTCCAGTGTGATCATTTAATATTCATACACCTACGTCTGAACAGGACAAGCACTATACTACCATTTGTAGACAGTGTCCATTATGTGTGTTCTGCTGCATATGCTGTCATAGCGCATGTGCTATCCCACACACACACACAACACACACAGAACGCACAGACTTTCTCATCTGGAAAGTCGCAGGGTCAGTTACATTTCAGACAGACTTCCTTTGCAACAACCGGAAGATGACTGAAACCCCAGCGAATCTGTTTCTGTCCTCACAAAATGGAGGTTAAAAGACATCGCAGTAAGAAGGTCATTTGAAAAGCGCCTGAAACCCTGGGGCTAAAGCTACTGTACAAACACAGAGAGCCGGGTCCTACAGCATGTGAGCCCCGAACCACTGCCTGGTGTTATCCACGGATGAGAACACAGATGCGAATACGTAGGTGCCAGAACCGTTCTCTCCTTAGGATGCCTAAGCACCTGAACTAAATTACACATCTCTCGGCAATATGGCCTTCTCGGGGCTTTGTCAAGCCAGTCTTTGACGTTTGCCTTTCACATTTACGTGTGCCTGTCCACACGCAAGCACTGACACAAAGCCGTTCAAAACCTACGCTGCTCTCTGCAAAACTGATGTGATTCTGTTCCAGTCTACCACTAGACTACATCCCCAGTAATGATGACTACATCCCCAGTAATGAGGAACAAATAGCAAAGCAAAGAATGGCTATGCTCTGGTGAAGCACAGAGGCCCTGGAATCTCCTTTTCATCTTTAGTTACTTGTCAACCCCAAGGCTGGCCTATGGGAGCCCAGCTTGGCAGCACCAGCATGTGGATGAACTTTCTAGACAAGAGCACTGGGTACTGACTCATGGAAAGAAATCAAATCCACAGCTGGAGCCCACTACCCTCTCACCCGAGCTTCTTCTCTCTGCAACCAGACAGAGCCAACACATCACTTAAGGTGAATCTTGAAAATTGAAAGCAAAGGAGAATGAGAAAGGAGGCAAAGGCAGAAGATAGAGGCCTGACCCAGAACAGGAAGACTCATGACAAGAAAGCTTGCCTCATGGGAGAAGAAGCGTTCCCACTCTGCCCATCCACCCATCATTGATTATTCCCGCAAACCAGATGAGCCCCCCTAGCTCATTTCCATTCATCCACACAATTCTTAGGGCCTGCCTCTCCCCGCAGGCGGCCACACAGGACTCTGCAGCACGCGTGCAGGTCGCCACCTGTGCCTAACCCATGGCAACAGGAGGGAAAACAAGAATCGAGAATGAAACCTGTGTCCAAGTTAGGGGGATTTAAACAAAAAAAGTCAGATTCAACTGACGAACAGCTTTTCAACCCAGGCCACTCACTCACCTGGATCTGGAATGAGGATTGACAGAGAAAGTCAGGTCAAAATCCAAAATCCGAATGAACAGATCCAAGGGTCTCTACCCTGCCATCTCTTCCTCTTTCCCCAGGTCCCTGGGTGTGGGTTAGCTGACCAAAGACATGGCCCTGATAAATGCCACAAGGCTGTAGGAAGGGACAGAGGTCTGGCCTAATCTTGCTGCTATTCCTCAGTCTTGAACCAGCTTTGGAAGTCGAAGGCCCCGGCAGTGGTGTGCAGAATGCTGGCCTCCAACATTGAATGAGCCCACAGAGTACCTCAATCTGATCTTTTATAGTGCTTTGTTTATTACCTGTGTGCCCTGATTTCATAAGGGAACTGAGAAAGAGAGAGAGAGAGCAGGAATGATGAAGATGACTATTAGTGGCAATCCAAAGACAGCTTTTCTTTAGCTTCATTCATAGTGGCAAATGTAGCCAAACAACCCAGCAATTGTTCTCTCAAATGTCACCTTTCTGTATGGGCCACTGTGCCCATCAAACTCGGCTCTCTCGTTTTTTGCTCCCCTTGGAACTCCCCCCCCCAATAAAAAAAATTGCTGTGTTATCCTCCAAATATCTCCAGAGAAATCAAACCTACAAGGAAAGCTTTTCTTCTTCTCCCTGCCCCCCTCCCCGTTTTTTCTTTCTTCTTCACGCAGCTTGAACAATTTGGCTCTGTTCGGGGTGCATTCCTGTGGCCCATTCTCTTTCAGTCCCCTGTGCAGGGCTGAGGACGGTGGACCAGGAGAACACAGGCCCACATTCAGACCCAGGACGGTGCTTCGGGCGGGGGGTGGGGGGGTGGGGAGAAAAGTGAACCAAATGTACCTATGATTGTTGCGCCACCAACTTAATACCTGGGCAGGGAGACAAAGGCTCTTTAGAAAAAGTCCAGGCTGCAGGGTAACCCATCTCCCCCACCCTCCGGGAGTTCAAAAGATAACAGGAGCTGAAAATAAGGCTCGAACATAATTAAAGTTTTCCAAGTCATTTCGGGAGCTATTACCAGCGATGACAGAGGACTCGGGGCTAGCCCTTTTTGATGAACAATCTCTGCTCATACGTGAAGGGTCTTTCTCTCTTTGCATATGTGTGTGTATGCGCACATGCGTGCATGGGTACACTACATCCTCCCATTCCTGGACAAAATGATCAATACTCTCTGAGCCCTGTGCCTTTTCACTTAAGCAGAGGTGTAGCCATGGCTCGGATAGTCCCTGATTTGAAGGGAATCTACAAAATGAGGGCGCCCTCTCAACATGAGCTCTATTTTATTCTTAACAAAGGGTAAGTGGGGGTTTAACGTCCTTTTTTCATGTATTTATTTCTGCCTGGGAACCAGAAATTGCACTCGTCCATGGAAATGGGTGCAGGTCTCAAACTAAGCTCAGATGATAAAGGAAGGGGAAACCCTGCGGTCTAAACACATCAGAAGATGTTCAGAGGACTTTGCTTCTAAACGGGGCAGGCGTTACGCGCATCGCAGTCAGGGTTCCAGGGCCGACCTAGCCACAACATGTCCCGGTCCTTATTTCCAGGGTCCTTGGCCAAAGTCTTCATTAAGACAAAGACCAGTTAGCCGGAAAACTGGAGAGTTGCGACAGAACAAGCCAGGTGGGCCTAGGAGGTCACTGAAAAACAATAACGAGACAAATACTCACTTTGACACCAAACAGGATTTTTCTTTGTAATTTTTTAAAAATGCACTAGAAAAATGCTCTAGATCACTACTTTATTTGTTTGTTTTGCAAAAAGACTATAAGCTCCATGAGAACAGGGACTGGATCCCTGACTCCCAGTATCTAGCACATGCAAGTACTTAATAACTCTGAATGCTGAAAATTTTCAGATTCACCAGGAAGAGAAAAACAAGCACACAGTGGTGGACGCCGCTCACTCGGCTCCTGCTCACTCACACGGGCTGATTGTTAAATTTATAAGGGTTTTCTGAGCCAGTTGTTAAACACAGCCACTATTAACATTTATTTAACAAAGCCACTCTTAAATTCTATAAACTTACAATTAAGTTATATTAATAAAGGTAAATAAGTTTACTGTATCACTTTCTTGTTATTTTAGAGTGTTTTTACTACTATCTATGCTCTTGAGGTTATTTCTGTCTGCTGTAGCTATAGAATAGAAATAGTGTACATTGGTGACTGCCCATCTATCCCCAACTCTGTGTGCAATGATATCACATTTTTAGCTTAATGTTGGCCACGGGGGGGACATTAACATTATGGAAATCTAAAAATGCTACAAATCAGGGTTTGTTTTGAGGTTGTCTAGACTTAAAGTTAACTGATGAAGAAAGTACTAATAATGCACATTAAGCATAAAAGTATATTGCTCCATAGCCCTGACTGGTGTGGCTCAGTGGACTAAGTGCCAGCCTTGGAACCAAAGGGTCCCTGGTTCAATTCCCAGTCAGGGCACATGTCTGGGTTACAGGCCAGGTCTCCAGTAAGGGGTGTGTGAAAGGCAGCCACACATTGATATTTCTCTCCCTTTTCCTCCCTCCCTCTCTCTCTAGAAATAAATAGATAAATAAAATATTTATCTAAAAAAGTATATCACCGCAATAGTTGTTACATTGTGAGTAGCATATATATGAAATATTTTTCAGTATTCAAAATCTTTTCTTTAATTCGGTGAAAAAAATTACATCGTTGACCAAGAAGTGAGGTTCCAATGTTTATCTTCATTATTTCATCTTAGTCCTTAATCAAAATGAAAATATCAGCCAGTATTCATGTTAGAACTCCAATCTCCCATCAACTGCAAAGGAGAAGTCAGTGAAATGTGTTTCGGGAATCAATTAGCTGTCTGGAATTCGCAATGAAGAGCATTGCCTATTTTTATAATTACTTACAAATTATATGCTACACATCTTTTAGACCAAGGTTTATAATCTGCTTATGCTTGTATACACATGAATCATTTTTAGAGAGCTGTCTGTTAAACATGTATCAGCATCCCACTGTCCAATCGCAAAACTCCATGTAAATAAAGGGGGCGATTTGAATGATTTCTAGAACGATAGGTAGAAGTATGTGTGTATATGTGTGTGGTTGATCACTTCGCTTTGGTTTGTAAGAGGCAGATCACAAAAGACTGCAAGAAGGACGTTGGTAGAAAAATGATACAGTGTGAGCTGCTCCTGCCTGCCCTACTTTTCATCAGGGCTCATCCAAGGACAAGCAAAGGAGGCAGGAACCTCCCCTTCCATCATTCATAGAGCTGGTTGGTGTTTTGGTTTCCAAAGGGACTTTTGCACAAACTGTATCCTGTGAGCCTCATAAGGGCTTTGTGATGAAGGAGACACAGAAAGTACTCCCACTTCATGGCTGAGCATATTAAGGTTCAAAGGCTTATGTACTTTACCCAAAGTCACACGATCGAGGGTAACTAAGCTACAACTAGAACACTCGTCTTCCGAATCCCAGCCCAGTGTTTCTCAAGAGAGAATCAAAATACCCTCTTTGGAATAGCTCTTCTGGAAAGTTCCATCCATCTTAGACCCTAGTGCAAGCAAGGAGGCAGTGCAGTGGAAAAAGAAGACTCTTGGGAATCTGCAGTCTCGTTGTCCGCCTCAGTCACACTTACTAGCTCTCTCTCCTTGGATGCAAAACCTGCGAGGTCTGAGTCCAGGTTTTGACCTGTCAGTCACTCACAGCCACTGCACCCCGGGTCGGCAGCCACCTGGCCAGGGACCCCAACTCAGTAGACAGCTGGCTAAGGCCGTGCCCAGGAGCCAGAGCTCCAGTGATCAGAGTGCTGATTCTCGTCCTCTACTTATTTTTAGAATAGCAGAACCCTTTTTTCTTTTTTAAACAAAATTCTATATGAAGCAGCAAACTGTAATTCAGACCAAAAGGCAAGTTTCTGTGTTGAATGGGAGGTGTGGGGTGGCCAGCGATGGTTATAACTGCTATCATCTCACCAGGGCTCTTAAGCACTGCCAAAGAATCCTAGTCTCCTTGAAGTGCTTTTAAAAAATCCACATGAGCATTTAACATGATTGAGGGCAGTATGTACATACTGGGGCCCAGAAAGTCCCACGTTCTACACGGCGGGGGTGTCCTCCTGAAGCTTGGCTAGATGCCTTGGACTCTGCTGCCACTGGTCACCAAAGGGCAAAATGAAAGAGCAGGGGCCCATCAGTAGAACTGGGTAGGAGAAGGTGAAGCTCCAAGTGCACATCATGCCAGCGAAGAGCAAGCGAGATGAGTCTTCCATCACAGTAATGACTGGCATTGCTTGTTAAGCCCAGACTCGGCTCGGAGCACTTGAACGTGTCATCACTGTGAGTGTTTCACAGCACCCCTTTGAAAGAGGGACTCTCATCATCGCTTTATAATTAAGAAATTCATGCCTTCCTATTACTCAAGGAATTTAGTAACGTTCTCAAGCTTTTACTGCTTATAAGTGGTGAAGCTAAGATCCGGACTGGCTTCCTGGGCATGCAAGGGCCCACGCTTGGGTTTAATGTTCAGCAGACTTCATCTTAAAATCCTTAATAATTTTACCCTTGAATTTTTGTTTTGTAAGTGAAGTTGGATGGAGCATGTTGGAGTCTTAGGGCCTCTGCTCCCACATGGTCCTATCCCCCACCACTTCTGCTGACCACTGCCAGCCCTGGGTCAGCACCTGGGTCCACCAGACAAGGAAAAGCTCGTGTTCTGTGCCCAAGCCCCCTCTCTACCCAGCAGGGGCCTGGGCCCAGGGACACAACAGACAGGATGAAGTGCCTGCCCTGGGTTTCTACAGGGAGCAGGCCCCAACCCCTCCCACGGGGGGTGGAGGGGGGGCGGGGAGGGGGCCTCTCACTCATCGCCAGTCCAGATTCTGAGCACGTCCTAGAAGGAAGGTACAGTCTCTTTGAGGTCCCACGTCCACGGTAGGTCTGGGTGGTGGGCCATGCATTCCCCTCCCCTGGCCAAGGCCTCTCCTTTTCTTCTGCAGCAGACCTCGTGTGTTATATAGCAGGACCTGGCCAAGACTCAAACCCGGACACCTCAGGTCGAGGGAGGGAGGAACTGATTGCCGTGGGGGGTGACGTTCCCTTTCACCTACGTGGGTCAGCAGTTTATTTGTCCCTCTGCTCTTCCAGCATCAATGGACTCCTCCTTTGACAGCCACCATGTAACAAGAACAGGGGACTGTGTGACTGACAACGCAAGGGCCCCAGTTTATCTCGTGCTCATTCCACAGGACAGTGGACCTCTCGCCCACTGGCACATCTGCCCACAGGTACTCCCTGCTGGTTCCACTGACCCTTATGCGAGGCGCACTGATGAGGACCAAGTGCCCACAAAAAATAAAGGGCAAGGTTCCCCGGGCTTGTGAAATGGACAATAATAGCGAAAGTTACTCCAGCGAAAGAAAAAGCACAGGCAAGGAGCCGGCAGCCCTCCCCAGCGACATGAGAGATGCTTTCATTTTTTTCCTTGGGACAACCAGCATATAAGCCCCCAAAGGGCAGGATCCCTGCCTGTCTTGCTGCTAAACAGGACATGCTTTGCAGATAGTAGATGCTTAAGCACTTGATGCTGTTGGATGAATTATTGTATCTATTAACTCTGTGGCTGGCATTTGTATCATCTTTAGATTTTTAGACTCTGGAGTGAAGCGGAAAATCCCCTTTCTCTCTCTTGTCCCTTCCTCCCCCAGCCCCACCTCCGCCCCTGATCGTTCTCTGCAGTAACCAATAGCAAAGAGGCCGGGGCCCCTTGGCTCCTTAACAAAGCCAAACAGGTGTGAGAGATTAGCTCCCTGGATGGAGCCTCTGTCCAAGGAAACAATGTCAAATTCCCCCCTAATAAAGTCCAGAGCTGTAAGCAATTCTCCTTCTTATTAAGCAGGAAAGAAAACACAGCCCGGCTCCTTCCCAATTAGCTTGGAGGACCCACCGATGAGCCGAATTTAAACCAGAGACCTGCCATGATCTGGCTTCCAAGGCAGACAGGGCCTGCCTTCCCCAGCGAGTGGAAACTCACTGGCCCGGGTTTCCAGCCTTCTTGGCAAGAGGGTGCAGACAGCCCCCAAGCCCCCACCCCAATATCCCGGGCTGTCTCTGCCTCTGATTCAAACCATCTTTGCAACCCTGTGCCAGATCCCTTACTTTGATTTTCCATATGGAGGCTCGGTCTCCTTTGCCAGGTTAGTGTTTATAGGGATGGGCTTTTTGACAGTTTCGCTGTCAGTGAAAGAGGGGATGGGATCCCTCCCCTGAACATGAATCACTTTCTTGTCATCCACAAAAGGGGAAAGAGCAACATCCTGAAGTAATAACAACAACAAAATGGAAACCCCAAAGGGATCTCGCAATGGGGATGTCTCGTCTTTCCTTTCCTTCCCGCCCTCCATCCCCCACCCCAGCCCACAACAGGTCAGGGAGTGAAAACCAGAAAGACAGCAGGGTGCTTACCAAGACGGCCCATAGCTGCGCGACCTCGTGTTTACACCTGGGGTTAGAGACACTGCAACCACCGAGGTCACCTGCTCCTTGCCCCACCCGGTCTTAGATATCGCTTGAAGGAAGCTCCATCAGTCTTGAATATCTTACCTGAACAGGGAATGTTTAAGCAGTTTTCATAATAAACCTGAGTGAAGATTCTCAGGCACTGCCCTAAGGTGTGGAAGTATTACTTTAATTCTCAGAAGAACTTTATGAATTTTATAAATGAGGTGGCTAAGCATTTTAAAAGTTACTTGCCCAAAGCGCACAGCGGGCCACTGGTAGAAGTAACATTTGGGCCCAGAGTCCAAATCCAGAACTAAGGTACACTTTTGTGCTGTTTGCCAAATACCCCTTCTCTCTTCTCAGCTCCCCCTTCTGGGCACATGGTGGGATTACATTTCCTGGGCTCTGGTGTTGGGTGGGGCCTGGTGACCAGCACTGGCCAGCAAGTTGTGAATGAAGGTAATGTGTATCCCACCCAGGCCAAGCCAACGTATATCTTCCCAGAATGCACTGTGTCCTGTGCCGCATTCTCAATGTTTCACACTAACAGGGCAGGGGAGGGACTTTGGGGTGCCACTTACAAGAATGTTAGCTCTATAAAACTATGATAAATATGTGTTTAGTATGAGTTGCTACATCTGTATTTTATTTTACACTAAGAGGTTAAATACTCTTGGGGGGTTGTTTGTTACCACACACTAACGGCCCTGACTGATACACCTTCCTGCCTCCATTAGGAAGTGTTATGTCTTAGTGATCCCCTTTCTGCTTAGGTGTCAACAAACTTCTGTCTTCTGAATTGAGAGCCAAAACCCTTGTTTTTCTCCAGTAAGTCTCAGTCTCATAATGAAAGGGGCAAAGTAACCATAGGAAATGGGTTAGCTGGGCAAAAAGGCTTCAAAGATTCTTCATCCACTCTGTCCCTGGGGATTCTGGCTGCCTTTCCAAAGGCCAGACACGATTGACTCTGAAATAGAGATTCCAAGTAGTGGCCATCCCTTGAGCCTTCTTTCCGACTCTCCTTCTCTCTACTCCAGCACCCTCGACCAAGCCCCACGTGGTGATTTTAGTCTCCAGGGCATGGGATGCTGAACTATACACACAGAGGGAGGCAAATGGAGTAGCTTCATGGGACATGTGGGCAGGAACGCTCACTAGAGGAGGAAGAAGGTCCGGGTGGTCTTCAATCTGTCCCCATTGGCAAATGCCTGAGAGATCCTCAGATAAATCTCCGGCTCATCGAGAGATAAGCCAGGGGACAGGGGCCAGAAGGAACCTGTAATGCCTTTCCCCTGCCCCAGCCAGCTCAGGCAACGAAGGCTGCCTCTGACCACACCTGGGGACTCGCAGCGATAAGGAAGCACTAACTATTCTACAAAAGCAGCCCCCCACCCCGCCCCAGGTGAGCATGAAGAGCAGGATGTTTTCCTCTGGGAGCCAGGATGCTGTTCCTTGCCCCACTCCCTGTCTACGCACTGCCCACCCCCCGCCTCCCATGAAGCCTTCACTGCATGGGAAAATGACAAGGACTACCATTCAAAAAAAGCAAACAAACAAACCAAAAAAACCAACCTCTGTTGTGTTGCTTTGTTTTATTTATACAGTTCTTGATCTCCTAAAGAGCCAAAGTTCTCTATATTTGAGAATTCCTGTCCTCTTGAAAACCAATTCCCAAACCAAAGCCCAGATTCTCACCACCCACCTTCATGCAGACGGCTGAGGAGTCTGTCCAAACTCAGCGCTTCGAGGGCCCTTCGTCAGCACTCTGAGGTTGTTGACCAACCACTGTTTCCCAAGCTCAGTGCTCGCTAATCTAACCTCATTAAGCCAACGCAAGAAGACTGTGTGATTGATTTATCCCATATAATAAGCCTGAGCTATTACTCACTGGGGTGACCTGGCACAGAATCTGGTCCCTTCTGTAAGAGATGGCAGGCCAGCGACATAAGCAACCGCCCTGCAATTTGGGGAGAGATAAATTGCTAATCTGTCCAACCATAAATGAATTTTCATTATAGTCTGGAGCGACACTAAACTTCAAGGTCCTGTAATTATAATCCATTGATATTTTATTGTCACCTGCTAAAAGCAAAAGCATAAAACATTATCACTTTAACACCAAGGTCCAGCTCGGTGTGAGCCCTCCCCCTGTAAAGTACAGGTGGCAGCAGGGACAGACACACAGTCCTGACCCTCCCCCAAACCCGGAAGCATGCGTGCGGAGAGCAGGGCTCCCCAGGGATGAATCAGTTACAGAACCATCCAAACGGGCCACCTTTTCCAGGCCCAGGAGCCTGCACTTTCTCATGGCATTTCTCTCTTTCTGCCTTATATCTATCGTAGTTATTTGCAAGAGGTTATACAACATACTGGTGACGGGTGCAAATTCGGGAGGCAAAATCCTTGCACTTGAATTCTGGTTCCCTAATTCTTATTTGTGTCACTTGAGCAACTGTGCCTCAGTTTTTTCCTCTGTAAAATGGGAGTGAGAATATTACCTGCCTTACCGTGTTCTGATGAGGACTAAGTAAATTAATTTTATGTAAAAGCTTTAGGAGGACACCTACTCAGAGGAAACACTCAGTGCCAGTCACATATTATTATTATTATAATGTGACACAAGTAACGTGGCTGCCATTCCTTGCCTTCTAGACTTTAAGTCAGTTGGTAGCAGAAAACTTGTTTTAGACTTTTTTGGATATATTTACATAGATAGACTGAACTGTTAAAGGTAAATCCTGGAGTTTACCTATCATTTCATCCCATGGGCCCAGCAGTGTGCCTGGTACAGAGTAGGTACTTAATTACAATGCCTAGAATGCCTTGCACATTTTAAGCATCCGAAATTCTTGCTCAAGGAACAAATGAATGCTCCGAAATGATTTTTATTTGCTTTTCCTAAAAGCGGTCGCGTGTTCTACGTAATCGAGGGAGCTGACGAACAGATGGAGGCTTAGGGCGGGGAAGCATCCTCCCCTGAGCGTGAGTGGAGGTAATGACAGGACATGGAATTGAGTGGGGAAGAAATGTCCTGTCCACTTAAAAAGATACTATATTCTTCCCAGGTTACGAATCTTTTGGTGCATGGATTTGACTCCGGGAACCACATTTAAGAGGGGCCCCAGCTAACCGCTGTGTTTTCCGAGAGGTGATGAGAACATTGAAGGTTCCTGAAAGCATGTGGTATGTGGTCAACGAACCAAGTGCCAGAGAAGAGCGGATTTCTAGGGAAGCAGGAAAGCTGTGTTCAGGCCACTTAGGGGTTGCGAATAATGTTCTCTGTTACCCTCCAGGTGCAGTGGCCGCCACGTTCTGTGATCCTGCCTCCAAATCTTTTTCGAACTCGGCACTGCCTTGGCCCCCAAATTCCTCGTTCTCCTGGTTCAGTCAAGAGTGAGACTGCTAATGCTGAGACAGTTTTCACTTTAATGGCTGGCTTTCTCAGCAGAATGACGTTCAAAACCCACAGCACGGGATTCAAGGCCTGCCTTCACCTCATGCCGGCCCATTTTTCCAGAATCATCCATTCCACAGCACATCGGTTCTCCGTTTCAGATGTGCTATGGCATGGATGATTTGAGTTTGAGGATGGATGATTCTGGATTGACTTTTTTTTCTGGCTGCCCAGGGTTCCCTCCTGCCACTTGGTCAGCCTAATGAACCCCAGCCTCAGTTCTGAGATCACAGCACCTGCAAAGCCTTCGCCCACCTTCCCTCGCAGGATGGAGCAGACTTCCACCCCCGTCCCCCGGGACTCTGTGCATCGACCTCTGACACCATTGCCATTGCTCTCCTCGGAACCCCTGAAAAGCAAATCTGGGGATTTACCCAACCTCATATTCCCCAGGCCCAGCAGCATGACGGCACATAATAGGTACTGAACAAATGCAGAGTGAATAGAAACTAGAGTTCATGTCCCACTTTTTTACAGAAAGCTGTTTTAATTAGGAGAATAAGCCCCAAACTGGCCAGTATGAGACAGGTCCATGGGATTCCTGTGTAGGGACACTGCACAAAGCATTTCCACATTCAGTGAGAAGGTCGAACCAGAGGACCTTTAAGAACTTTTATCAGTCTAGACTTGAGATTGAAAAACACAATGGCATTTGCAAGCTCAGCTCCAGACCTTCAGCTCCTTCACTGGAGAAAAAGACACGTGGAAGTCTGGTTCTGAGTCTTGCAATCCCACAGTGGTATTTCTCCAAGCAATGGATGGTTTTAACCTGTGCGGAATGAAATAAATAAGAAAGTTTTTAACCCCAGAGCAAAACGGAAAGATAATCTAGCAGTGATTATAACCTGGAATGTTAAGACTTTTCTCCAAAAAGATCCATAGCAATAAACTTGCTTCCTCTATACTAGAAAAAAAAAAAAGGCTTTCTCTAGCCTACATTCTCATAACTGAACTAGTAGAGAACAGGAAGGGGCAAAGCGTGGCCTTCCAGATGTGTCAGGATTGTGATAAGTCATGTTTAAACTTTTACCCAAAGTGAAATAAAGTGTCAACAGAAACTGTTGCCTAAACTCTCTGATCAGGTCAGGCAAACAACCAATCGAAAAAAATCAATCAAATGTGAAAGGTGGCCTAAAGGGGTGGGAATGCTTAACTCTGTGATTCCCATAGGAGCCAGGTGTATTGAACATGCTTCTTGCCAGCTGCTGCTTCTCCCGGTCGGGAGCCATGAAATAGCCAGAAGGACATCACAGGGGGTTGTTTTGGGGGAGCTGGCTTGGCCCTGAGCAGTCTGAGGCCTCAGTGGCCTTGGCCAGTGATGAAGGAAGGATGCTGGGAAGGGTAGGCTCAAAACAGATAGGTCAGATCAGCTTCTAGGCCAGTACTTTCGGATGAGAGGAGCCCAAAACTCCAAAGAGCAAGGGAAAATTTGACCTTGATCAGGGATACTGTAAATACTTAAGGCGGTTGGCTCTTGTAGGTGGGAGGGAGGAGCAAATATGTGTGTCGATGTGACAGAATGACAGCAGTATCCTTCAACATGGTCCATGCAGTCAGAAAGAGACTGCATCTCCCCAGGGGCAAGGGGGCAGCAGGAACCAGACAGGGGCATAAGGCCCCTGTCAAGTAGGCTAGTGTCTGGGACAGGTTTCCAATTGCAAAGATGAAGTCAAGTGAAACTCAGTAATCTAGTGAGCCAAGTTCCCATCTTAGGGACTCAATAAACACGGCGGAATAAAATGGGTTTGAGGAAAGGAAGGCGTTTGGGTCTCACCACTCACGACCAGCCTAATCCAGGCCACCCAGAGCAGATAAAAGCTCGTAGTGTGCCTCCCATCTTCTCAACATTGGTTCAGGAAGCTGTTGGGCTGATCTGGCAGTTTCAGGTAGATGAATCTAGAAGGAGGCAAGGATTTGACATGGCAACCTCCCCACAGGCCTTCCCACTTGGTGACAAATGACTCCAAAGCCACACCTCCTCCCCACCACACTCTAGTCTAACATGAACTAAGAGTGGAGCCAAGAATAATATATATTCTCAAACCAACTAAGAACTAGATTAAAATAATGGTACACAATACACAAGAAAAATTGGTACAAACTGTCTAAAAAATAAACTAGTGACCCACATTGAGATCTTCAAAAATGTGTATTATGCTTTAATTAAGTAGCTATAATTCTAAGATCTTACTTGTAAGAGCAAGGGGGAAAAAACTACATTAAAGATAAAGGAGAGTAGTAGGTAGAAGGGGAAGAAAACAGTTGGAAAGGACACTTGGAATGTTTATTACTATTATATTAGGAACTTTACATGGATCATCTCTTTCCACCCTGACAAAATCTTCAGGATTGGGCCAACAGTGCTCACTGTAGCATTGCTTATAACAGCAAAAAAAATGGAAACAGCCTTCTTGTATAACTGCTGAGAGTAACAGCTTGCTGTGCCCACAGAATGCTTTGCCACCAGACCCAATTTATAAAGAACTCTGTGCTGATAGGAGACAATGCTCAGAGTGTAATGTTAGAGTATACAACAGAAATTGTATATGCAAAATACTTTTTACTTGTTTATATGTACGTTTGCATGTGATGTAGTTGCCTATTAATGCAACTACATGAATATCACAAAGTGAACAGTGTTTATAAATGGGTGGTAGGATCACAAATGAAAATTTACTATTTTACAATTCTGAAATGCTTACGATGAGCATAATTACTTTAGCTATCAATCAAAGTATTTCATGGAAATAGCTTATTTACCATATGGTTTTGGTATTAATATCTGAACACACATTATGACTCTGCTCAAATGCCTGCACCAAAGAAATTAGAGTGGCCATATTTTGCAAGCCATGACAAATTCATCAGTTGGAAAGTATCTCAGATATCTAGGCCCCGGCCAGGTAGCTCTGTTGGTGGGAGCATTATTCCTATACATCAAGGTTGAGGATCCCATCCCCAGTCAGGACACAGACAAGAACCAACCAATGAGTCCATAAATAAGTGGAACAACAAACTGATGTTTCTTTCCCTCTCTCTCCCTCTCAAGTCAATAAATTTAAAAAAATAAAATATCTAGGCAACTGCTCTGCTGCTATCAGCCTTGAAATATTCTTTATAGGTTCTCATCACAAAGAGTGTAATCCCAACATCAGCAAATATATATTCAATGTGTTTCTATTCTGAAAATAATATGACCCACTAACATTCTTTATTAATATTCAGACTACTTTGAGACAAGCTTAGAAAATGTTAAAACTATATATGTGTGATTTCCATATTTTTAAACATCTAAATGGTAAGTTGTAGTTCAAAGCAGGTTTTATCGATTAATGGCAGACCTCACATCACAATCCTAAGATAAAGAGTGTCATAAACATTTTAATAAGAGCAGATGGTGGGGGAAATTGATAGAGCCAAGCCTTTGAAGGGCAGTTTTCTTTCTCCAAAACAGAGTCATAAAAGGTGTGGAGAGGCCACAGGAGATGAAAACAGACTGGACAGGACCCAGTGATTCATGACTGAGACCTGCCGCCCCACCCTCCATTCCTACCCTTTTACTCAGGGGATTGGGGGAACAGGGACGCAGAGGGCTCTAGAGTTTCATTTCACTTTTCTTTCTCTAACCAAGCACATGCTACCTTCCTTCCCTCTGCTAAACTGGGAGCTGTAGCTGAGACTTGACATCTAAAAGGCTGGAAAAATGTTAGTAAGACATCCACGAAGGCAAGTCATCCTGACTGCCAGGAAACTGAACTGACTTTTAGGTTAGAAACCATAAACCATGGATATTCCAAGGTAGTCCAGATGGGGTAATTTTTCATGATATTTGAGAGTTTAGTGCTAGGAAGACAGGGTAATGTTACACAGAAGTCTCCATCCTGGTAAATATTCAGGTATATCCAAGGAAGATTATTTAGTATCTTGCTCAGACTATCACCATCGCTAAGGAAACTATTAAGAGTAGATGGTTACCTACATACAATTTGAAGAGGGATGAAAGAGGCCCAGAGCTAAAAGTGTTTTCTTCCTTTGGGTATTATTACCATTAGAAAATTGGGCTAAGCATTTTTTTTTTACTCAAGAACCCCATTTTAAAAAGCTAATAACATTGCTTGTGATAACATTAATTGGTGGTATTCAACCATAAAATAACCAGTCAGACTGTGTTGTCCTATAGATTTGGGGACTGAAAGTAGCCAGAACATCGCTCAGAGAAGGTGGGGACATGTCCAGAGGAAAAGAAAGTACCACAAAGGTTGTGAATGATGAGGGGAAGGGTAGGCTCTGCACAGCAGTGCTGATTATTGGATAATTCCCAACCTCACATCTGACAGCCCCTGGGTTTTATGCATCAAAGCAGAGTAGTGGATAGAGTGGTCCCTCAGGCCCTTGCAATTCCAGGGATTCCTCATCCTGTTATCATATGCTCAGTGAGTCTCTCAGTGTCCTCCTTCCCATCGCCTACCCTGATGAATGGAAACAGGACTCACCAAAACAGTGAAGCACACATTTTTTGAAGCCAGTTTTTATAAAAGAGGTATTTCCTTTTGCTCCACAGCAAAGACCATTACAAATGTTGAATTTGAGTCTTCCCACCAGATAGCAGGAAGGCATTAGCCCAACCATCACCACCGTCCTACTACTCTGGAACCCAGAGGCACTAAATCAGCATTTCTCCATCATAGCTCTCTTGGCATGTGGGACCATAAAATCCTTTAGGAGGGACTTTCCTGTGCATTGTGAGATGTTTAGTAGCATCCTTGTCCTCTATTCACTAGACACCAGTCGTATCCATCCCCTCCGTTTGACAATCAAAAATGTCTGGGGACATTGCAATGGTCCACTGGGGGCAATATAATCCAAGATGAGAACCGCTGCACTAATGGACAGAAATCTTCATCCTCAAGAAGGATGGAAGGTACAGAAGTATTACCCCCATCTTATCCAATCCTATATGCCAAGGTCCCTAGTTGAACTTACAGCATGATGTTTAAATGCGGGGGGAACAATAAAAAGACATTTCTCATGATTGGAAGAGGCTTCTTTAAGAAGACTATTGACTGTGTGTATAAGCACCATTGAGTTCTCTATACCTCTGATTCTAACTAGGAGATCTGAGTAGATTTGTAATCAAGGCGTCTGTATCTTTGTGTAAGTGCCTGATAATGTGGGTGCTTATCTTCTTCCTAGGGGACATCTCAGCTCACCCAATAAACAGAAACACCTCCATGGTCTCCCAATGATGTGCCACCATTCCATTGTAATCCCTGGCTGTGTTTGAGAAGATGCAAAGGACTTTCTATCCCATCTTGGTCCCACCATGCAGACAGCTCATCAGGTGTTTGAACCCACCCTTGTCTGTTCTACACACTTGATGAGGTACCGAATAGTTAGAGATCATAAAAATCAAAAGTAGGAGAGACATAAAGACCACCCAACCAATCCCTTATTTTTACAGTAGGTCAGGAAGGTCCTGGAGATCTTTAAGAGCAGAGCAAGAATAGAAGCCAAGGCAGAAGAGAATCGACAATTCCCAGCTCAAAATGAACAGATCAAATTCACAGCAATAAGGCAAAAAAAAAAAAAGTGTCAAAACACAAGCCTCAAACCACTCTAACTCTCTCAGGTATAACAATAACAATAATAATTTTTAAAATATTTCTAACCTGAATAAAAGAAACATACTCCACAGGTCATTTTTGAAACTCCAAATATTTAGAATGGCAAGCCTCTGGTCACAGTGAAAGCACTAGCCAGACTGGTGGAACAAGAGGAGGCAGCCAATTGGTTGTCCCAACTTCCCCATCCTTTTCTCCTCCCCACACGATCTCCTGCTGTCATTTATCAAGACCAGCTTGATCCTGCGGAATTCCACTCATTCTTCATCTGGGCTTTGACCTCCTCCAACCAAACAAGCAAGGTACATTCTGGGAGAGTGCTAATACCAGGCCTGGGGGGTGAAGAGGAGGAACCAATCGATGCTCCCGGACTTTCCCACACTTAGGGGAATCAATTTCATTGCTGTTTGGACACTGGGTGTCAAGGCTGGTCAAATGGAAGCCAAAGGTTCTTGTGGGGAGGGGAGGCTGATAGGAAGCTGCTGCCATGGCTTGGATCCCAGAAGAGCTTCCTAGAAGTGGCTGACTCTAAAGGCCAGCTCATTCAGAGTAGCACAAGCTACATACCCCAAGGCTGATGATCCCCTGCTTTCTAAAATGTGGGGAAAAAAAGACCCTAAAGGTTCCCTCTGTACACCCCGGAAAGCAGCACAAAGTAGGCATTGGTTTTTCTTTTTTTTTAAAAAGCCAATGCTAAGGGTACTAGATTCTGCCTTCTCATTCATGTGGCCACCTTCTCGGTTACCTATGAGCTGATGGTCCCAATGGTGCACCATCCAAATCTGCCTTCTCTCCTCCTCTGTGTGTTGTCTGGGACAGGGATGGTTGTTGCCCTCATCAGAGGCGAGCAGAAGGTGAATCCCAATCCGGGCAGGCTGCTGTCGGGCAGCATGTTTGAGCTGAGGAGGAGGTGGAAGCAGCCCTTTCCCCCTGTTGCACATGCACCAGGCTGCTCTGCACCTCTGCACCTCTGCTCGGGTTGTTTCCCCTTCCCACCTTGCCGCCCACCGAGTGCCCATCCTCATATCAGCACCCATGTCGTATCTCTTCTCTGAAGCTGTCTCCAGCGCGCCCTAGTTATGCTACCTCTCCCTCAACTCCGCTCCCACTCTGCCAGAGAAACATAACTATACCACCCTATGGCATGCGCTAATTAACTTTACTGGATCCATCCATATATCCCCAGCACCTATCATGGTGGGTAGCACAAACTAGACACAACATAATAGCTGGATGAGCACAGGAATCTATCGATTTATATTATCAAGATTTCTCTGTACTCCATATAATCCCAGAAACCCAAGCCATACTTGTCTAGACCAGTGCGGCGATTGCTCCATCTGAAAGAGTCATCAGTGTGATCCTTCAGAGGGTCTGTCAATTTTATCTCTGCCTAACCCCTGGCAGCATCTCAGCCCAGTCAGCCCAGTCCTGACTGCTTTGGAGTTTCTAGCCTCTGTGTGGCTGGGCAGGGGCATCAACATCACTGCCCACAGTTCTGATTGTCACAATATCCTTCCCACACCAACCCCACCCTCTCCGCCCCAAGCACCAGGAGTGTGCCAACAAGAAAGGAACCTAGGAACTCAAGAGTCCCAGTGACTCATTTGCCAGCCCTAGGCCATAGTGACAAGATCTGAAGACTTCAAATTATATCAGCTTCTTCCTGATGCCAGATGTCCCTCTAGGTGACTGGTGCATCCTCTGGTAATCTGGAAGTGTCCCATTTACCTGTATGAGGTAGGATGTTATTGTATCCTGGCTCTGAAACCTCCCATACCCTTCGATACTAAGGGGTCCTCTGCAAATGCTATTCCATATTTGCTAGGTGCTTTTTAAGAGATTCTGGCATGAGGGGTGCCTAGAGAAAGACTGAAAGCTGGGGAGGAGAGAATGCACTCCCCTCTTCCTGTGTACTTGCTGTTTTTGTCAAAGTTGCCTCCCAGCAGCCCTTCATCCATCCCTACGGTAGCGGCTGGGTGCAGCCTCCATCTCCTGGAGTCAGCCTCAGGCAGTAGCACGGCTTCCTCAGAAATCTGAATCCAGCTCCGTAAAGCCCTCCTGCCAGGCTCCCCAGATGCCATCCCAGCCATACAAAACACCCTCCTCAGAGGTCTGGGCCTCAGCGCCGCAGGTGCCCTCCTCTGATCTCTTAGGTTCCATGGCCTTACTCCATTCCCATGTTCCCTCGGCTTTAGTGGGGCGGCTTCTCCCATGAGTGACCGCCTCTGTTTCCTCACTGTGCCCACTTTGCTTTTTCAGTCCTCTAACACCGATGTACCCAATCTCCCATATAAAACTCCCTCTGTGGAACTTCCTAGTGTGGTTTCTGTTTTCCTGTACCCCTAACAAATACAGCAAAGATTCCTTCTGCTTATGGCCTCTGAGGAAAGCTGAAGATCAGCCCAACATATCCTTAGGTCAACATGGCAGCAGCATCTAACAGAGAAAATAATTTCTCTGTAGGTTTGATATGAGTTGACTGAATAACTTCAAACAGGTCACCTTCCTGAGTCTTTAGTCTTCAGACCATAGATGGGAACAGATAGTCTCAGTCTGTTCCTTGGTCCTAACAGTGCAGCAGAACTGAAGAGAGTCCACATGGCAGAGCTCTGAGACCTGAGTTAGAAAAGCACCACCCTCTGCCCAAAATTATTTTGAAAATCAGCAGGCTGTAAAGAGACTTGCCAGTTTTGATCTCTATAAGCTCGGCAAAATAGCTCCTCCCACTTCTGTCAATCACACAGGAAGTATTCACACCTAGACAGGAAGAGGTTGAAATCTCCCATTTCCTTTATTGATAAGAGCATAATAACCCATTGTTCAAAATAAGATTTATTCCGGATATTGGATGCCAGGTTGGCCACCCTCTCCACAGAGAGAAGAGGGTGTTGGGGGTTGTCAGTTTTGAGGGAAGGCTAGGAAGCAAAGGGGGGGGGTCACAGTGGGATAAGGATAGGAAGAATGTATTTCTTTCACATATGGAGTCATGCCCAGTTGTTATGTTCTGACTGAGAATGGCTAGATCTGAAAGAAACTTCAGGAATTACTGGAAAGTGGGGGTGGGGGAAAGAGGCGGTACCATCAATTGACTAAAACTGGCCTCAAACAGGTTTCCTCATTGTTCTGCCAATTGGTTTTGAAATAAATTGGAAGAAATTTGGCGAGAGATACAGCCAGGGTATGGACAGTATATTGGAACCAACATAAACAACTGGGAAAACTTGGCAGTTTCTCATTGGATATTTCAGGAGTGAGTTATGAGACATCAAGTTGGGAGTAACTTCTTATAAGTTTACACAATGAAAATTAAAATTAGGCCAATGATGACAAGTTCTGTTCTTAACATTTGAGACTCAGACACTTAAATAGGAAACTCATTTATGAAACACACAAAGAAATGGAGAAAAAAATAGAATCGGGTCAAATTCAAGATTTACATAGAGTCAATACATTGAACTCAAAAATTTAATCCAGGCTATGGCACAGTGCATGTGAGGGGACACTGCCTGGACCACCCAGCTGGCCGAGGGCAGATTAAGAGACTTCGGGCCAAGATGGGGATGTAGGTAAACATGCTTCACCTCTGTGCACAACTATAGCAAAAATTACAGCTAAGCTACCAAACAAACATTACCCAGATTTGTCAGAAAATAGAGCTGTATGGAAGTTGAACAACCAAGGGTTTAAAGAAGCAACATTCATCCAAACAGGTGCCTTTTCTATAATAGGCCATGCTACTAAGACAGGGAGTCAAAGCAGCTCTACCTAATACACAGAAATAAACACAGGAAGGATGCCAAATTGATGAGACAAAGACATATGGCCCAAATGAAAGAACAGAACAAAACTCCAGGAAGAGAACCAAATGAAATGGAGCTAAACAAATCGTCAGATGCCCAGTTCAAAACACTGGTTACCGGGATGCTCAAAGAAATCATGGGAGACTTCCAGCCAAGATGGAGGCATAGATAGACACACTGTGCCTCCTCAAACAACCAAAACAAGGACAACAACAAATTTAAAAACAAAAAACAACCAGAACCGAAAGAAATACAACCGTATGGAAGTCCAATAACCAGGGAATTAAAGAAGAAACATCCACCCACACCAGTAGGAGGGGCAGAGAAGACTCACGGCAAGGCAGCGGCTGGAGACCCAAGGTGGACAAGATGGTGGCTGGCAGACTTGGCGAGGTGGTGGGTTGCAGACTGGACAGTCCCACATTCACATGCAGATAACAGGGAAGAACAACTAGGGAGTGAGACAAACCAGGCAACCCAGGGTTCCAGCATGGGAAATAAAGCCTCAAAGCCTCTGACTGAAAACATCTGTGGGGGGTTGAGGCAGTGGGAGAAACTCTCAGCCTCACAGGAGAGTTCATTGAACAGACCCACAGGGTTCTAGAACATACACATACCCACCAGAAAGACCCAATTTGATTGTGGGTAGCTGGGTAACTGACTGAAAACCAGCAGAGAGTGGAGCAAGCAGCGCTGTTTCCTCTCAGTCCCCTCCCCCACATATAGCATCACAACGCAGCTATGTGAGTTGCCCTGCCCTGGTGAATACCTAAGGCTCCGCCCCTTACTACATAACAGGTGTGCTGAGACAAAAAAAAAGTGGCCAAAATGAAAGAACAGATCAAAGCTCCAGAAAAAAATACAACTAAGCAACAAAGAGATAGCCAACCTATCAGATGTACAGTTCAAAACGCTGGTAATCAGGAGGCTCCAGGAACTCACTGGGTACTTCAACAGCATAAAAAAGACCCAGGCAGCAATAAAGGTCACATTCTGTGAAATAAAGAAAAATCTACAGGAAATCAACAGTAATGGGAAGGAAACCAGGACTCAAATCAATGGTTTGGAGCAGAACAAAGAAAGAAACATTTGACCAGAACAGAATGAAGAAACAAGAATTTTAAAAAATGAGGAGAGGCTTAAGAACCTCCAGAACATCTTTAAACATTCCAATATCCTAGTCATTGGGGTGCCAGATGGAGAAGAGGAAGACGAAGAAACTGAAAACTTATTTGAACAAGTAATGAAGGAGAACTTCCTCAATCTGGCAAAGGCAATAGACTTCCAGGAAATCCATGAAGCTCAGAGAGTCCCAAAGAACTTGGACCCAAGAAGGAACACACCAAGGCACATCATAATTACATTACCCAAGATTAAAGATAAAGAGAGAATCTTAAAAGCAAGACAAAAGGAGAGAGTTACCTACAAAGGAGTTCCCATTAGACTATCAGCTGATTTCTCAAAAGAAACCTTACTGGCAAGAAGGGGCTGGAAAGAAGTATTCCAAGTCATGAAAGGCAAGGACCTATATTCAAGTTTACTCTATCCAGCAAAGCTATCATTTATAGTAGAAGGGCAGATAAAGTGCTTCCCAGATAAGATCAACTTAAAGGAGTTCATCATCACCCAGCTCTTATTATATGAACTGTTAAAGGGACTAATCTAAGAAAAAGAAGATCAAATATATGAACACTAAAATGACAACAAACTCACAGCTATTAACAACCAAACCTAAAATAAAATAAACCTAAGCAAACAGCTAGAACAGGAACAGAATCATAGCAATGGAGATCACATGGAGGGTTATCAGTGGGAGAGTGGGAGGGGGAGAGAGGGGAGAAAAGGCACAGAGAATAAGTAGCATAAATGGTAGACAGAAAATAGAGAGAGATTAAGAATAGTATAGGAAATGGAGAAGACAAAGAACTTATATGTATGACCCATGGACATGAACTAAAGGGGGGGATATGTATGGGAAAGGGTGTGCAGGGCAGAGGGGAATAAAGAGGGGAATGGGACAACTGTAATGGCACAGTCAATAAAATATATTTTTTAAAAGATCATGGGGTGCTGAAATAGTATAAAAAAGACCCAGGCAGAAATGAAGGTTGCATTTCTTTTGTAAAGAAAAATCTAAAGGGAACCAACAGTGGAGGGGATGAAGCTAAGATTCAAATCAACAATTTGGAACATAAGAAACAAAAAAGTAATCAGAACAGCAAATAGAAAAAAGAATTCAAAAAAAATGAGAATAGAATAAGGAGCCTCTGGGACATCTCCTGACATACCAACAGCTGAATCAGGGGTGCCAGAAAGAGAAGTGAAAGAGCACGAACTTGAAAACTCATTTGAAAAAATAATGAAAGAAAACTTCCCTAACGAGGTGAAGGAAACAGACATACAAATCCAGGAAGCACGGAGAGTCCCAAACAAGTTGGACCCAAAGAGAAACACACCAAGACACATCATCATTAAAATGCCAAAGGTTAAAGATAAAGAGAGAATCTCAAAAGCAGCACGAGAAAAGGAGACAGTTACCTACAGAGGAGTTCCCATAAGTCTGTCAGCTGATTTCTCAAAAGATACTTTGCAGGCTGGAAGAGACTGGCAAGAATTATTCAAAGTGATGAAAGCAAGAACCTACAACCTAGATGACTCTATCCATCAAAGCTATCATTTAGAATGGAAGGGCAGATAAAGAGCTCCCCAGACAAGGTCAAACTGAAGGAGTTCATCATCACCAAGCCATTATTTTATGAAATGTTAAAAGGGGAACTATATAAGAAAAAGAAGATCAAAACTATGAACATTAAAATGCCAACAAATGCACAACTCTCAACTGAATCTATAAAACAAACTAAGCTAACAAGCAGAACAGGAGCAGAATCATACATATGGAGATCACATGGAGGATATGGAGATCATTTGGAGGGCTATCAGCTGGGAGAGGGAAGGGGGAAAATGGGGGAAAGGTGCAGTGATTTAGAAGTACAAACTGCTAGGTACAAAACAGACAGGAAGATGTTAAGAATGGTATAGCAAATGGAATAACCGAAGATCAGATATGCATGACCTACAGACATGAACTAAGGGAGGAGATTGCTGGAGATAATGGGGATACTGGGCAGAGGGTAGCAAACAGGGAAAATAGGGACAACTGTAGTAGCAAAATCAAGAAAATATATTTTAAAAATAAAAAAAATTAGTCCAGAAATTCCACATACAGAAACTATCCAGGCCTTCCAATAACTAGGGCTCCTTTTTTTCTGGAGAGAGATATCCTTGCGGCCCAGCCATTGCTATGTTTTCTTGAATGAGTATCTATCAATGAACAGAGGTTCTTAAGTTTTGTACTGAGAACCCTTTTGAAAATTTGTTAAAGCCTGTAAACTCCTCAGAATTGTAAATGCATAACTTGAAATACATAAAATTATAAAAAATAAATTACATTGAAATACAATTATCCGAATCTTTAGAAAACAAAATTGTCATAACAACATATATGCTTCCTCATTAACACATTCAATAATAAAACCTGACTGTAGCCTATTAACTACCATAATTTTGAAGTAGTGAAGATTACAGATGTTATTTGGGGACATTTATAACACTGCAGTGTGATATGAAAATATCTGCTGTTATTATTGGTGACAAAGTCTCAGTGTGACCAATAATATTGCATATATTCATAATCAAAAAATATATATAAATTTCAATTAGAGGTTAGAAAAAATAAAGATGTAATTTTTTCCATCCTACTTCAAAGACTCCCTGAATTTTATCTGCACATCTTGTGGCAGTCCATGGACATTGGACTAAGTATCCATGGCCAAATCTTACACATCTATTTAACATGATTTCTGAATAATTATTTCTCCCATTTACCCAAAGGATTTACTCATTCTAAACAAACTGTTTCTTGCTAAGGTAAAACGGGTAATAATGTGCCCTCACTAAAAACGCTCACTGGTTCTCTTTTGGCTGCATTGTATTCTAAGTCCTCAACATCATGTTTATAAGTCAGAGCCACAACAGGAAGTAGGTGGCCCTTTAAAAAAAGACTTTGAGAAGGGTTTATCTACAAAGGGACTATTAACAAAATTCTGGGCTTGGAGGGAATCACAAGAAAGAGTGCGGTAACCTAGGGCTGACCGTTTCTAGACCCAAAGGGATAAGCAGAGGCAGAATTTACCTGATCCTTAAAGGACAAGTTGAGTTGATCATCGATCATTAGAAGGCCAGTGGCCATCAGCTGGGGGAGCAGCTAATTCAGGATGACTTCTCATGGGAGGAACTAATAGAGCAAATGGTCTGACCTCACTCTTCTTCTTCTAATCCCCTTCCTGGGATCTCCACAAGGTGAATCCAACCAGAAGTTGGAAGGCAAGGAATCCGTTGATATCCTTCCATGAATAGGGAATGCAAGGGTAGAGAGTGGTCTGGGGAGACAAATAGGAGAAATCCAACATAGTATTGCAGACATTTCAAGCTCTGGTCCAAACTCCTCCTATCTTCCCTCTCCCACCCCTCACTCACAGATACCCTTCACTATGGACATTCCTAAGCTTCCCAGACATGCCAAGTTTTTTGACTTGCCCAGACTTTAACATAGTCTAGACTAATATGTCATTAGCCTCTTTCTCTAGTTGGGTTCCTGGTTGAGTTCTTACTAAGTCTTCAGGATCAAGATCAAAGATGCCCTCTTCTTGGAAACCTTTTCCCAAAAAAACATGAGTCCTAGAGGTGTTGTTGGAGGGAAGATGAATTACCAGTTCACAGGGATTCAGTGTTCCATGGGATGCATTTGGGGAGGTGGTACTCTACTCCATTGCAGCAGTTACCAAATCCCTTAGACTCTTGATAGAAAATTCCCAGAAAGAAGGGACAGATTTATCTGAGGAATGATCCATACAGCAGTGAAAATGGAAGCAAAAATAGAATGTGTGCCCTTCTTAATCAGATATGCTGCATAAACACACAAAGAACAAGATTCTACCTTGAGATCATACTCCTATCCCTGAAGAATACACACTGAGGAATACATATATTTAAAACAGGGAGATGCAAGCTACATGTAACTTTAATCAGAGTAGGAAGCTTAGGCCAACTAGTTTCTGAGGAAAGAAACTCCCAGAACAGATGGGACAGAAATAAGAACAAAAACCTGTTGGTCCTACCAGCTATTCTATAGTGATCATTAGTTTTCTAAGAATGACTTTTGGAAACTCAACCATTTCATGTTGTTCATATGCATTTTCTTTTTCTTCTGATAAGAAAATGTACTTTAAAAATTAGCGATACCTTTGAAAATTTTTCAACTGTCTTGGTCTAAAGAAAGATGTTTGTTTCTTTGTTTGTTTGTTTTGTTTTCTAAAAAAGGATCCTCTATTCTTCTCACTCTCCCAGAAGGAAAGAAGGGCCAGTGTGACCACCTCAGTGTCACCAAGAGGAAGGAAGAATGTAAGGGGTAGAAAGCTGGGGGCCCTTGACTTTGCCATCTCTTCCCTGCTAGACTTGTAGCTATTAAAAGCTTCTTATCTCTTGTCCCTAGTCAACTGAGAGTGTGTTGGTTAGGGATGGATCCCAGCCCTGTGGAGTTCTCAATCCACAGAATGACCAACCTTACAGCCTCATTTTTCACCCAATTCCTTGTCCTTAAGGAATCACTCGATGATAACAGAAGTAGAAATGTTCATCATGATTGTGGATGTTTTCTCCCACTCCTTTGGTGGAGGTTGTAGATACCTTACCTTCATGGCTGGACTGTCAAGACAAAGTTTTAAATCAGAGGTGATTTTCAGGAAGTTTGTCCCTACAGCAACCTGGAGGCATGATGTTCAGAGCAGTTAGGACCTCCGTCAGTGGCTGGTCTGGGGTTGGCTAGGTCCTGAGAGTGGCCTGTGTGAACGCCTTGCTAAACTACAAAGGTAAATTGATCTCTTCCAAATGCAGTTCCTTACATATGGCTATTAAGGCCTGAGCTGTCCAGATGGCTGGGTTAATTGAAACGAAAACCGTTTTTCTTGCAATCAACTTAGAGTTTTGAGTCAAGTGGCCCCAGCAATGACTTGCCTTCTTTTCTACTCAAGCTCATAAAAAGATCTTCAGAGGGCTGAGACTGTGTGTATTTCCTTGTTTGCAGAAGATAAGCAAGAAGTAATGTGCAGTAATGAAAATTCTCTGAGGACCTGGATCATTCAGCTCCTGTGAATAGGTCCTGACTTGTCTGCACTTTGAATTTTCTATCAGTAAAGCACACTTAGCAAACATAACTTCTGAGCTTAGGAAGCAATGTGACTAGAAGGAGAACCCCAAGCAATCTGAGGTTGCTCTCTCCTTGGAGAGTCCCTCTCCCTCCATGCTCCTGGGGCTCCTTGCTTCCTTTCTCCACCTATTTATGCACTGCCAACTTATCACACTTGAATACAAGGAGCCAAATCTAGGTCTTTCCGGTCCTTCATTAATTTTTTAGGTATGGAAATGCCTGGAAATCCTGGCATATTGGCCTCAAGAATGGATTGGGTGTGTGGGTATATCTGGGCACATGAGTTTGGGAATGCTTTCCAAATTGTTTTATTCTTAGGGAATAGCTACTAGAATTACAAAAGGTACAATCAAGTTTTTATTCACTATTCAAAAAAGGTATGAAAACTAAACCTCCCCATGTTTATTTTTCTTCTTAATTGGTATTGCAGTCTATCAATGGAACATTTTTGGCTGTAAGTAACAAAACACCCATTTAAAAATGGTTTAAACAGTAAAGACAGATCAATAAGTCATGAGATAGGTAGCTCCAGGAAGGGTTAACTCGGCAGCTCAATAATTGGTCTCTCTGAGTCTCTTGGTTTTTCCTAATGGTTGCAATTGGCCTGTAGCAACTTGGAGCGTTGCTTTCTGCGTAGCAACATTCAAGGCAAAAAGGAAAGGCCTGTTTCAGTGAGTCTTTTCATGCAATACTATTTTCCAAGTCCTTCCAACAAATTCTCATCATCTTTCTTATGCCAGGTTGAGGATGCTGGCCTCTAAACCAATCACTGGCAAAAAGAAGTTCAAGAGTCTCATGATTGACTTTGATCAATCAATTTCTCTTCTTAAGCATCCTCCTAGTCCACTTTCCCTGACACATCACTTCCCCAAACCTCAATCAAAACAGGGTTTAGTCAGGTAGACATGGCAGGGACTAGCTCCTGAGTAGGTAGCCAACATTCACCTGGTTACAACATTGTTTTCATTGCTGTTTGAATATAAACTATATAAACTTTCTGAACTGAACCGCAGAATATAGTTGGAACCGAAATCTACTGACTGTAGGATAGGTACATGGATGATGTCTTTTATTGTAATTTAATGTAAATTTACAGCAAGTTTCCAATTACTTCTAACTTTTTTTGTTTGTTTTACTCTATCTGGAGTATTATAGAATCTTAACATTCTTACCAAGCTAACACTCATCCCAGGAATCTCTCTTTTCTGGCAGCCATGAGACTGAACTGCCAACCAAAGGTTTCAATGTGGACTCCCATGTCACTAAGGACCCAGTCACTTGTCATCCCTTCTGTTTTTACCATTGATGTCTGGCAGTGGTAAAACAAGCACTGCAGAGATTGAAACAAGTAAAACTACACTCAGCTTCTAATGTAGCAAAATGGTGTGTGTGTGCATGTGTGTGTGTGTGTGTGTGTGTAGGAATGAATGTGTATGAGTGTACGTGGTACCTGTCCTAAACTACCCAGGCCAACAACACATTTGCAATATGCCTGTCCATGGGGTTCTTGGTTTAGATAAGGCTGCACAATTGAAGTCTAAGAAGGACAGCCCTCAGCAGAACCCCTGAGCTCAAGAATAAGCTAGATGTTTTCACAGGGACTAGGCGATGTGTGCAGTCAGCCACGCGAGGCCTTCCTTTGACGTTGGACCCAAACCAATGTTACACAAAAAGGGAAAGCAAATATATGTAGGGAGAAAAATGTCAAA
Organism: Sturnira hondurensis; assembly: GCF_014824575.4. Lineage (NCBI taxonomy): Eukaryota > Metazoa > Chordata > Mammalia > Chiroptera > Phyllostomidae > Sturnira > Sturnira hondurensis. Next base: position 11,526,462 of record NW_028091359.1, read on the forward strand.
GCCAGCAGAAATCATTCGTGGGAGTAAATGAATGCCACTTTTAGGCTCCTTTGTTGCTTTCGAGACATCCCCATATTGGCATCCTCCACTCTCCAGCCACCCATGGTAGTATGTTGACTCCCAGAGAGCAGACACACCTTTCCAGACATGCAATGAGTAAGTACCTCAGTCTCCCTTCCCCTCCCCCCATCAAAGCTTACCTATCCTGTGTCTCGTTCCAAGGTGACCCTGCTTGAGGAGATGCCAGGGAGTCCTAAAGATGAAACTAAATGGCAGCATGTGCTCACGCTCAGTGACAGCTTTGAGATGCCAGTTTTGCAGTGGGGCAGCTGTGTGCAGGTCAGTCCTGAGAGTGATAACTCTCTGGAAAGATTGGCAGCATTGCAGCATGGGAGGTAGGGAGGTCTGTTTGGGGACAGGGGAGACCCTTCCCCAATCAGGCCAGGTGGCAGCCATTGACTCAGCATCGAGTTCCAGCCAGCTCTGACCAGGAGGATAAAAGTCTGGTCTCATGGCAGTCTTGGGCCCACGTGTCTCCACTTTTAAAATAGACAAGGGATCCAGCCCTCCGAACCTGAAATGCAAAAGGCTCAGAGCAAATCCAAGACTCTGCAATTCACTCTTTCCCCACAGGCCAAACAAGAACTAATTTTAAACAAACCACCGTGACCAAGCTTGAGGGAAAGGCCCGGAACACTGAGCAACGGAGCCGGCAGAACTGCAGGCCCCGCCCGCATTGTTTACAGCTCCAAGCCTCGCGGGGACGGACTGGGCTGGGGTTTGGGATGCTGTCCACGCCACCCTGAAATTCCCTCTTCAGGTTAAGATTAGGAAATCCTTCCCCACACCAGTCCCCTCTGACCAGAAGCTCCTGCCTTCATCCTTATTTTTTTTTTTCATGTGTTTGTTTTCACTAAGAACTCAAGTCTGGATTCCTATAATAGATGAACTGGAAAAAGAATCCTGCTAAAAATTGTCTACATGTGTGTTTACGTCATGGGTTTCTACATCAGTCAGGTTTCTCCAGAGAAACAGAAACAGAACATTTTATATATAAATATAAATATTTTGATATACATATTCATATTATATTTTATATGCATATTAAAATATATTGAAATACATAAATATATATGGCATATGTATATGGAGAGAGAGAGAGAGAACTGTTTTTAGGAATCAGTTCATGCGACCATAGGGACTAGTCTAAAATCCACAGTGTAGGACAGCAAACTAGAAACTTATCTGTGGGTCAAGCCTGCAATTTAGAAGCAGGATTTCTTCTTTTCTGGGAAACCTTAGTTTTTGCTCCCAAGGCCTGCAGCTGACTGAGTGAGTCATACCCACCTTATCAAGCTAATCTCCTTTACTCACCGCCAACAAGGGGTAAAGGTGAACTGCACCTACAGGTACTTTCTCAGCAGCATCAAGACGCATGTTTGTGAATGATTTGACAGGCTGGCAGAGTTGACACAGAAAACTAACCAGCACAGCTTCCATCGGCTTTGCTGGACACTGAACCACTATAAAGATCTCGGATCACAAAAGGTGGTTGTTCAAGCCTATGAGGTGTGTCAAGCCACACAGACCTCGGGGACCTTGGCTACACGGCTGCAATTTTACCCCCCAGCCAGGCAGTGCCACCCCTGAAATGGGGGTTCCGGTGTCTGAATAAAGTAATAACAAAACAACTCTCAACTTCCGTGCTTACGATGTGTTAGGCAGCGGCGTTTCACTGCCGCTACTTCACTGAGATGAATCTTCACGCTATTCTTTTCCAGGTGAACCCAATCCAAGGATCAGAAAGGTGGTGTCACTTGGCCCAGGGCACATAGTGCTTTCAGTGGAGGATCAAACGTGAACCTGACCGTCCTGAATCCTGAGGCCGCTCCACGTCCTAAAGACCATTATCTCCGAGTACTGCACGGATTAGGAATTTCTTCTTTCTTCCTTCCCCTGCAATCTTCCCATTTACTTGCTATAAATGGTTACTCTGGCCATAATTCTAAGCTTAAAAGCTGGCGGTTATAGGGGGACGAGGAATAATAGGGAGGGCCGGGCAGAGTCGAGGTGTTGAGAGTTTTCGACTAACAACTAATCAGGGTAAAGCAGGAAGAGAAGTTTTGAGTTGCAAAAAATGTTTTTGCCAAAACAGAAAAGTTGGCTCTGAGCAGAGTGAAAATGTTACCTCCGGCCAAAGACGCCCCGGGAGCGTCCACCTTCACTCCCAGTCGCGCTTACCCGGATCACATTTTTGATGTCAACTTTCTCCGAGTCACAGGCTGGAAGAAGGGAAGCTTTGCTTCCCACATCTGTCCCTGTTTCCGAGCAAGAGTGCTCATCACAGTCCAGAATCTTCACAGAGGGAGAGTCAGCGCCTACCCAGGCAGTCACATACAACACTGACTTTGCAGGGCTTGTCCTCACCGGGCCTTAGGCAGGACCTTCCGATGCACTGCGTGAGCATTGCTGCGCTGTGCAGGGTTCCGAATCAGAGCCCTGAAAATGCTGGTCCACAGAGAGGCCATTGGAAACAGAGTCTGCCGCAGCCAGCCAGGAATGAACGGCTCTGCATTTCACACACATGAGGGGCTCATGTCGTGACATTCCCCTCCAAGTAAATCAACACCAGTGGAAACTGGCCGAAGCTCTGGGCCATCAGACTGAAGGACAAAACCACAGAATGGAGACTGCCCAATTCTAATTTCACTCGGGACAAACAGGGAATCACTCAGCAGAACTCCAGTTCCCACTCAGAAGAGTATCCCCTTGGAGCCAAGAGCTTCACAGACCAGCTACCCCACCCACACCCTCCAGCAACTGCATTAACATAGGATTAAAATAGCTCCAGAAGTCTTGCCTTGGTGAGGGGCATTCTTCACTTTGGTCTTGCTGTCCAGGCTGAGCTCATTGGGCTTTTTGGATATAAAGTCACATGCACAATACAAAGAATTCATTTCACAAAGTCACTACAGCACTTCCATGGGTGGCTTGCCTTTTGCCTCTCTCCTTTCTGTCACTCAAGATCCTATTCAAATGCCACTTTCTCAGATTGTTCCTGGCCACCCATTCTAAAATGACACCCACCCCAACGCAACACTCGCTACCTTTTAGATCTGCTTTATTTTTATTATACTCCTGCCATCGTATCATATCTGTGTTTGCTTATTTACTGGCGGACTGTCTCTTGTTAAATTGTAAGCTGTGAGGACAGAGACATTAATCAATCTAATCACAGCTGTGTCTCCAGCATCTAGAAAAGTATTCAGAACATAGGAAGGGCTTGATAGATATTTGTTGAATAAATGAATCCAGGGGCTGGGCCAAGGATCAACCACTACAAAGACCGCCAAGGATGAGCAGTTGTGGGTGTCTGACATGTGGAATATCTCTTATTGGGGAGCCACCCTATACATTCTTGACCTTCAGGAATTCAGCTTCAAATTCCATGTGGAGACTGGTGTTAGGGAGTGTCTGACTTGTCCCAGACAACCAACTGTGGAACTTTCTCCTTGTCTCATGGGCAGAAAAACATGTTTGAAGAGGTATAGAAGAGTAGGAACACTGAGATCAAGAGTTGAGAACCACACGGTTTTGGCAGAGTGGAGACCTCCGCAGCTTTGCAAGAGTGGGGACCCTGAGGCTTTGGGGTGCACTCTTCGGCCACATGGCCTAGGAAGCAGGAGAGATTTTGCCTGGAAGAAGGGTACAAAGACTTTTGTTGGTGGGCCATGAGAAGGTGCCACACGACTTTGCATTAATTGGAGGTCCTGCCTGGATGGTGACACAGCTGATGGTGTTGGAAGCCTGAACCATGGACGTCTCCTCTTTTTCCTGTGATACAGTACTCCAGATTAGGGCAGAGGGAAGAAGAAGGACTGTGTGCGTCTGTGGGTATCCTAAAGGACTTTGATATTTTAATGAGGACATTAGGTCACTACTTTAAGTCTGTATAGCTTTAAATAAATATTTCCTTACCTTTTCACAAGAAAGAAAAAAAAAAGAGTTGAAAATCAGATTACCCAGATCCAGCTCCTAGATCTGACACTTCCTAGGTGAGTAGCCTTGGGGTGTTTATTTAACATCTCCTTGTTTTACTTCCCTCGCCTGTAAAATGTGGATGATAAGACTCAAGCTACTTCAAAGGGTTTTATGGGAGGAAAGGAATGGGAGAGGGGCTGCAGGAGGAACCCTCCCCACACCCTCAGATCCCGTTTGCCCACACACATTTAAGGGAAATGGCTAAATAGCTCATTCCTACCTATCATGATACAGTTCCTGCCCTGTTGTATGGCTAAGCCAATCCTGCTCTCTGACCGCATCTGATTGCCCCAGAGAATGGTCAACAAGTTGAAGACAGCTTCCTACAGACTGGACGTGAAGAACCCTGAATGTCTGTGGGTCATGTTGTTCCTACAGTCACTTCTGCCCGATAACTCTGTCCATGTAGGATGGTGAAATAGAAGCCTAAACGAATCCTTTCAGGAAGTATGCCTATTAGGCAAACAAGAGAAGTCTGGCCTCCGAAGCCCAGTTCTCCACCAGGGCTGATACACCTCCCAGGCCTGGGGTATCCAAGGAGACACCGTGATGGAAGAGATGGTATTCCTTTCTCCCCCAAACTCACACCAACCCTTGAAACACATCCCAATTACTGAAAGCAGCCTGTGGGTGTGGGAGTCTTTGCACAACCTGAGACAAAATCTCATACCCAAGCCCACAATGTTTCATCACATTTTAGTAGTGATACAACTAACAAACTAAAAATGAAAAAAGAGGGCTGAAAAACCAAGATCAAGGGTGTCTGTCATGTCAACCTTCCAATACAGACCACTGGTTTTTAGGGCCTTAACAAAGATGCCCACAGTGAGGCTCGTGGTGCCTCCACGCTTTTCATCATTTCCCCGTTGTGTTTGTAAGAGAACTGAAGCTCAGAGCCATAAAGCAAGCCTTTTTCTGGCAAAACTACAACTCTATAGCTTTGTTCAATCACCACATTTTGCCCTCACCCTAAGCTAAGAACGAGTGACCTAACAAAATGGAAAAGTAATCTGTAATTTAACCACTCTTTTAGTGACCACCTTTCAAATATGCCACTGGACCTGTTGAACCATTTCACTAAATCTAAGGCAACACAACATACTCTGCCCTTTTTATTCCTTCTGTCTCTTCCTTTGGCCCAATGGTGGTGGCAGGTCACCATCCAATGGGCGGCCCACTTAAAAATGGGTGTCAATAGGTTCACATCCAGGTTCCAGATGTCCTGCTTGAACAGCTGGGAGTGGAATTTGACTCTCATGGAAAGACTGGAGACATGACTTAGTCATTGACTTCCACTGTTTGCTCTGACTTCTTACAAGAGAGGTCAAAGTGGAGTTGTGAAGTTTCCCAAGCTCCAGGCAGGTGACAGAAGGCCACCCTTCAGTTTGCCGTCCTTCCCTCCTGAAGACCTGACACTTATGAAGCAGCAAGGAAGGAATTTCCTGATACAGCCATTACTCAGGATCATCCATCCCAACTGGTGGTTGGCCTTCACAACTGAGCTCAAGACATTTGTATTTAGTGATCTGAATGAACTGAATTAGAAAAAGCAACAAGCACTCACAGTATTAAAAGGAGCCCAGGTCTGGGCACCTCCCTTCCTGCCTCCCACACTAGCCTGCACTCTCTGGAGTGGACAAGCAAAGAAGAGCTGGTGGCATTGTCTTCAGGGAAGAGCAAAGTCAAGGAGAGACGTGAGCAGACTTGGCACATTCCAAATTCAACGTGTTCAACTTTTAAAATGTCCATTCACTTGCCACTTAAGTGCATGTCCTGCTGTGGTGGAGACAGAGACCACGTTCAGGGATCTAAGTGCCAGGAGAAGATGAGGAAACCACACTTCTGTTTTGTTATTAAGTACAGGATGACTTGCCACTCAGGTGGAAAATCACTCAGGGGTTCACACTGGTGTCCACACCCAACTGGCTTCAACTACACATTCTTCAAAACACAATGGAAAGGCCCATAGTTGGATATCACTGTAACTCAGCACCTCTCTTTTGGGTATCCCCGAAATGAAGGAAGAGGGGAGCACACCCTTGGGCAGAGAGCCAGGAAGGGAGTGCTCATTCTCACTGAGTTAGGCAGCGCTGTAGCAATGGCCGTGGTTGGCTCAGCTCCCTGACACTGCAGGAGGGGACCCTGCTGTGCGGAAGCAGATCATGGGCAATTCAACTGTCCTCCCAGTCTAAGTGAGGGGGAGGGGGATGGACAGCTCTGGCTCTGCAGCCCGGGAAGTGGTTGGTTACAACCAGCGTTTTCCTTCTAAAATGCAAGTGGGATCATGCCTGTCTCCAGCCCCATAGCCCTCACTGGCTTTGGCTAAATGCCGAAGTCCTTACCATTGCCTACAAGGCCTTGTCTGCTGGGGCACCAGCCTGTGTTGCCAGCTTTCACACGAGCCCCCAACATGCCAGCCACCTCCCTCACCACATTTCCAGAGCCTACCACATTTTCTCTTAACATCTGGGTTTTGCCCATGCTATACTCTCTGTCTGGAAATTATGTTCTCCACCTCTCCTTTCACTGGTTAACTTCTACTGAACGAAGAAGCTTAGGACAGAAAACAAATACTACCCATCCGCACTTGAGTTTTTGCATTTTATCAATAACTCGTTTCTCTGAAAGCTCCAAAAACTAAAGAATGTGCAAGGCAATGCTTCAAGCAACCCCACAGGTAAATTCTTAATCGGTCAATGTTGAATCTAGTTTATATGTACTTATTCAAGTTTGTTAAAAAGATGGACATCAATTACTCGAATGTTAGGGTTTATGGCTTTTAAGTAACCCATTTGTAATTGGTACACCATCCTTTTTGAAGTCAGAGATACATGGGTTTGAGTATCAGCTGATACTCAAAGGCCATTCACTAACAGTGTGACCTTGGGCCAGTTGTCATCTCCTTTGTGCCACAGCCTTCTCACCTGCAAAGTGGGGGTTACCCTAGCACCTGCCTGGTAGAGTTGTTGTGAGAAACAAATGAGATAATAAGAATGAAGTGCTTAGTGCTATTTGCCAGGTACGATAGTCTGAATGTTTGTATCTCCCCCAGATTCATGGGCTGAAATCTTAACCCCAGAGGTGATGGGATTAGGAGGTGGGGGGCTCGGGACACAGGAGGGTTTGGGTGGAGCCCTCATGAATCGGATTAGTGCTCTGATAAAGGAGACTCCGTAGAGATCCCTTCCGCCTGCCCCAAGGGAGGTCACAGTAAGAAGACACTGTCCTTGAGGAGGCCAGTCCCGCCAGACACCAAATCTGCTAGAGCCTTGGTCTGGGACTCCCAGCCTCCAGGACTGTGAGAAATAAATGTCTGTCACTTATAAGCTACCCCATCTATAATGTTTTTATTTTAGTAACTCAAACTGACTAAGACAACAGGCATGCAGTAATATAAGCAACTCAATACATGACAACTGTCACCATTGACACCATTATCAAAATTAAAATAGCCCGCTGCCTCTCTCAGTGGTGGCTCCTGGTACTTTAAAACCTGATACATTGGTACCAAAGCCATGGGGAGTTAACCTAGGCCTGGATCCCTCAGAAGAGCATCCTTCTTCCACCTGCATCTTTGGAAGGATAAAAACCATAAGACTTTCTCACATGGTCATGCCCAGGGGGGTTGACAGTCACTAAGACACGTTTGGGGGTCTGACCAACAATAGATTTCAGAGGGAGGCAGCCCCCATTAGCAATCCATGACATCTACAAAAATACACTGCACTTCTCAAAGGCCCAAGGCTGGCCATCCTCATTTCTACACTCACTGGAGGGAGGCAAGCCGATGGTACCCTTCTCCGAACTGAATACGAGGAAACTGAGGCACTCAAAGAGGACCCACCCAACCTCGCCCCAGTAAATGTCTGCCCTATCTTCAGATTGCCCACCCCCACTGCCCGCTCACGCCCCAGGAGCAGCCCCTAACCTCAACATCCTCTCCCTTCCCAGAGGCGCCGCTGGGCTCCTTTACACGGTGCAGTTTTTCCTTCTCCCAACAATGGCCGGTCTGTAACAGGCCCTGGGCGCCTGGAATTTGAAATTGTTTTTCTTCCCTCCCTTCCTGAGGACCAGATTGTTCCCAAGCCCCAAGCCGCCCAGCCGGCCAGTGCAGGCCTGACTGGCTGGCACCAGGGCTGCGTGAAGGATGCAGGTTTATTTTTGCAGGATTGCTCATGAGCGATGGAGTGCTGGCGTGGGCCTCCTTGTGAAGGGTGCGTGGCAGCGGGGCATGTGTGTGCAGGGAAGTAACTTCAAGGATCAACGGATCACACACACACTCCACATCCTGCCAGCAAAGCCCCAGCCTCCTGGGTCCTGACAGGGGGTCCACTCTGACTTCCTCCCAGAGACTCACACCCAGCAGGCTGCAGCCTCCAGGCATGGCGGGTGGGACAGAGGACAGACCTGGGTTCTCCGCTTTCTAGCAAGGTGGGCTTGACAACGTGCCTCAGCCTCCGTGCCACTGACTCCACATTGGAAAACTCGTAGCATTATTTTGATTCCTCCAACATCCGAAAGTCGTTCCCACCTCAGGGCCTTGGCACGTACTCTTGGCTCCGCCTACAGTGCTGCTTCCCTCTCCCCCTTCACACCTTCCCTCTCATGAACGGTACTCCTCATCTTTCAGGTTTGGGCTTAAATGCCAGCCACCCAAAGGGCCTGCCCCAAGCTCCCCTATGTGAGGGAGGTCATGCCCTAGCCACCCACACCCGCTGTTCTCTATCTGGGCATTCATTTACTGTCTTTAAATATTGGTCACAATTTCTAATGCTTTTTATTTGTTTTGTCTTCTCTTTGTGAGGGCCGCTCTCCGCCCTGTCAGTACGATGCCTAGAATTTGACTGGGATCCAATCAGTATCTGTTTAGCTCTGCCCGGCACGGCTTAGCGGGTTGGAGCGCCATCCTGTAAAGCGAAGTGTTGCTGGTTCAATTCCCCGTCAGGACACACGCCCGAGATGCAGGCCCTTCCCCAGGTGGGGTGCATTCAAGAGGCATCTGGTCCATGTTTCTCTCACACGTCGATGTTTCTCTCCCTCTCTTTCTCCCTCCCTTCCCTTCTCTCTAAAAATAAACGAGTAAAATCTTTCCCAAAAATCAGCATCTGTTTAACCGATGAGTAAATGTTCCTACTCTGTCCAGGTTTTTTTTTTTTTTTTTTTTTTATTTTATTTATCTTTAGAGGGGAAGGAGAGAGGGAGAGAAACATCAATGTATGGTTGCCTTTCGTGCATCCCCTGCTGGTAGTTAGCCTGCAAGGAACCAGCCTGCAACCCAGGCATGTGCCCTGACTGGGAATCGAACCGCGATCGTCTGGTTCGCAGGCCCGTGCTCAATCCACTGAGCTACGCCAGCCAGGGCTTGTCCAGGTTTAATTAGTTCAATGGAGAGATCAATCCTGACCCTCTGGGCACTTTTATCTTGAACTGAGCTCCTCTGAAAGAGAAATACTGGGGACAGAAAGATGCGTAGCCCAGAAGGCCAAGGATACTAATGCGGTTGTCGCTAGAAAGAACATCACAAACTCTTTTTTTGTGTATCCTACAATTGGGGGCCAGCATACTGTAGGAATTGGGCAACATTTTCCCCACATTTGCTTGGGAATCCGCTGTACCGGCATAAGTGTGTTTATAAAAATATCTAAATCATGGAAGAATGATTTAGATACTCAGCAGACAGAATGCAAAAAACTTATGAGTGACAAGTTAATGCATAGAAATTCACAATTAAGTTCTATTCATACACTACCGATTGACTGAGCACCTGAGATTATAACCAAATGAATGATGTCATTTCACACTCAATATCTAACGATCCTTTCTGCCTTCTGCTATTGGTATTTGTTCACATGAGCTCAGCTGAAGAAGGGGATCAGCATAGAAAAATGACAGGGTTTAGAACTGGAAGAAAGACTGATTTTATTATTAAGCAGAACCCCCTTATTCCAAGCATCTTTTACATTGGAATCTGTGTAACATACAACACTGTGTAATTGTAAGATGTGTAACATGTTGATTTGATGCATGTACTGTAATATGCTAGTCCCTCTTCCACCCCACGGAATTGCCATTCCTTTCCTGTGTGATTTTGAATGATGAAGATCTAGTCTCTTAGCAAGTTTGATGATCATAATTCAATATTGTTGTCTATACTCACTATAACCTGTGTTAGGTCTTGAGGGTTTATTTATCCACTCATTACAAGCTTGTATCTTTAAACAGCATCTCTCTTATTCCCACCTCCCAGCCCCAGGTAACCACCATGTTACTCTCTGTTTTTGTGAGTCGTGCTTTTTAAGATCTATATAGTGACATTACACAGTATTTGTCTTTCTCTGGCTTACCTCACTATACTTAATGCCCTCAGGACCCAGCTATGTTGCCGCAAGTGGCTGGATTTTGTTCTTTCTTATGGCTGCATAATATTCCATTGTGTGTGTGAGATACAGGGTGAGGCAAAGGTAGGTGTACAGTTGTTCACGTGGAAAATAATACAGCTAACGGAAATTAATAAATACATAAGAATAAATTCTGTGTTTTGCACATTCACATCTGTAAACCTACTCTTGGTCCACTCTATATATTTCGATCTTCTTTATCTATTCACTTGTTGACAGGCACTTACCTTGTTTCCCTATCTTGGCTCTGGTGAATAATGCTACAATAAACACGGAGTGCAGATGTTCCAACCAGAACATGTTTTCACTTCACTGGGAAGAACTCCTTTAATTACAGGTACAAAAAAATGAGGTCCAATGGGGCTGTCGCCCACCTGGTTCCTGCAGCCATGGAGGGTCAGGTAGTCAGGCGTCCGAGCACCCGGTCTTCCCAGCACATCATCCAGGCCCTTTTAGGAGGGGGTGGGGCAAAGCCCAGGCCACAGCAACAAAATGAGTGAGCAGGCTGTGGCAGTGGCCCTAGCAACAGGACTAGGTGGGGAGTGGAGAGACGTGACAGGAAAGGCTTGGAGGTGAACTGAGTGGTGGCCAGTGTTCCGCATCCCTCACAGAATATCCTTATTTTGGGTATGTTGGCTGGCTGAGTGGCACCTGAGTCATCCCTTTCGAGGCTAGAAACCAACCCAAATAGAGGCACTCACAGATCACTCCCCTGGCTTTGGTCATCGTGGGTGCCCACCAAATATTTGTTGATTTGCTCTGACTCTGGTGCCCGACCTATAAGCGTGCAACGGGAGCGTCTCTGTGTGCTGCCACCGTAGCATGCGTGTGCTATTTATGTCGGGGAGGTTCCGAGCAGGAAAGAATAAATCACCTCATTTATGGACAGCAGGCATGGCTCCTACTGAATCAAAATGCTCTTGTTGACGTGGCAACAAGAAACAGTGGAGCTGGAAGATGTGGCAGAGAATGAAATGTGGCAAGGAGGTACCGCTTTCACCTTCCCTCTGCTGATGGCGCCTGGGGTGTGGTCCCTTTTCACCAGCTGGAGAAAGCGCTTCCCCAGAGAAGTCTGGATTCCAGCTCTACTCCTCCTGCCTGATCCTGGGCATGACTTTGACCTCTTTGAGACACAGTCCCCTCATCTTCTAAAACTCTTAAAGCCCTCAGCGTGATGCATGGCCAAGAAGAGGTAGGTATCCAGCAAATAGTCACTCTCTTTTTCTTCCTGATAAAAGTAGCCCAAGAAGAAAAGACAGGCTGTAAGGAGAAAGAGACAACAAACCCTAGGTGTTCAGATGAGGAATTATCGAATCCCAGGACAAGCCTGGAAGCATTCATAGAAGAGGAAGAAATGAGCCAGAACATGACACTTAAGAGCAAGGTCCAGAATACCTGGATTCAGAGTCCACTCAAGGCGAGAGAGGGTCTTGGGCACGTCTGGTTTCCTTTGGGCCTCAGCATTTTGAAGCCAAAACAAGTTAGTTTTTAATATTGCCCTTGAAGGTCCTTCAGGCTCTATGATTCAATGGTGTTAAATATTATCATGGCAAAAAGTCAGAGCCAGGGCAAGAGGCAGCCCCTCCCTCCCTTGATGTGTGTCCCCACCATGGAGTGTGTGTCCCCACCATGGAGTGTGTGTCCCCACCATGGAGTGTGTGTCCCCACCATGGAGCAGGAGCCAAGTGGAGAAAGAAGCTCATCAGGACCCCGAGGACCTAGTGATTCTCAGGACGGTAACAAAGAGGTAAAAGTGAAGTTCATACACCTTATCAGCCCGGAGGGTCTCTACTTCCTCCCAGGTTCCACATATCCCTGGGGAAAGTCACCTGGGAGGAGAGTTCATCTATTTCAGAGGGCTCCAAGATTGGTCAAGCAAGTAAGAAAACCCCATGGAAACTGCATGTGGCTTTGACCGTGCTTGACTATAAAGTCAGCTCCTGTTCTTAGCACCTTTCTCTTGTCTGCCCTTCCAGGGGGAAGGCAGGGAAGCTAAGAGGGGGAAGTAGCCATTCAACATGGAATCCAGCAGATCCAGCTGCTGTCTCAGCACATCCTGACCTCTGTCAGCAAGGTGGCCCGGGGCATGCTTATGTTTGATGAGTCCCCTGAAACTTAAACTCCTCCGGGATCAGCCAGGGACTGCTGAGACTGCTATGGTAACAGACCAAGGAGATCCTCCCACTGCCCACGACGGAGCACCCAAGGCCACCTGTGCTCCGTGGCTCGGGCAGGCAAACACCCCTCTTCCGGTCCCAGTGATACGGCTCTGCGGAGGCCCGGTGTGTTGTCTTCCTGGGGCTGCCGTCAGAGCACAGCGCAAACTGGGTGGGTTAAAACAACAGAGATAGGTTGTCTCACAGTCCTGGAGGCTGGAAGTCTGAACTCATGGTATCGGCAGGGTCATGCTCCCTCTGAAGGCTCTGGGAGAGGATCTGGTCCCGTCACTCTCCTAGCTTCTGGGGGCCTCAGGTGTACCTTGGCATGCAGATGCATCAATCCAATCGTGTCTTCTCATGATGTCCTGCCTGTGTCCTTCTTCTGAATGTGTCTGTGTTCGAATCTTCCCTTTGTAAAAGGACACCAGCCATATTGGATTGGGCCACAGCCCCCGACTTTAATACATCCTCATCGGAACTAATTACAGCTGTCATGACCTTATCTCCAAATACGGTCGCATTCCAAGGTACTGGGGGTTAGGATTTCAACATCTTTTTTTTTTTTCAGTAGGGACATAATTCAACTCATGACACTGGCCTTCAATTTATGATCAAGAAGTCAAGATTTGAAAGGAACATTCCCCAGAGATTACAGATTGGGAACATTTACTCCTTGTCCCCAGGACTCCTTCCCCAGAAAGGATACAAAAATGACACCCATGCAGAAAGCTCCAACAGATAACTGGCCTGTGCTCTCGCTCTCCTCCGCCCGCCCATGCATCACTCCTCCGAGAGCTCCCAGACACGAGTCATGCATTCCAACCCCCAAGTAATATGCCACTCGACTGAAGCCGCAACAAAGTTGTTTGTGATACTAATGAACCCCGATGAAGGTTCATCTAAATAGAAGTAAAATGTCTGTTCAATGAAGGAGGGCCTCCTGAGGGAAGGGGCCCAAAAGGTTGCAAACAAAGGCATCTGGGAAAAGCCGTGTATATGAACAAATCTCAACACCGAAAAAGTATCATAGCAAATCATTACGCATTTCCCTAAATCCCCATAAAGAAACAGTCAAGCTAAAACACTTTCAGGGAACACACACACACACACAACATTGCATTTATGCCTGCCTTTGCTTCAGGAGCAGAAAGTCAGGGAGTGAGGAGGTCATTTACAAAAGCTCCCTTGCCGGTGTCTTCTACCATATTATTTCTACGTTAGGATTATTGGGCCAGTTACCCCAAGACAAATGCTGAATGGGAAACTGATCACGTTTCCCAATCTTATTTGCAAACAAGCACTTATTTCCTGCTTATCAAGGCACAGGGAGGGTACTTTGTCTGTTCAAATCATTGTCTTAAGCCAGTGATGCAAACCACTGAACAGGGTTCACCCCAGCCAGAGCCTGGACGTTCAATGTCATTGAACTCAAGGAGCAGATAATTAGTATTGAAAGGTGTGATTGCAGCCCAGTCGGCCAGGTAATCAACCCCGGATTTCTCTTCAGGATCCTAGACCAGTTGGAAATCTTAGCCCAAGAGGAGGCTGGAGGGAATTATCCTGGAAGTGTAGTATCCCTTTTCAAATATAAACACCGGACAATTATCCCAGCCAGTAAGCCCTTCCTCGCTCAGCACACAGCATCCCGGGCAGTGAGGAGAGGGGAGCCAGCATTTCCCATACAGATCTGCCTCCCGCCTTGGCTCCCTGAGGCTCTTCCACCAGCTCACATCTTCCAAGACTGTCGCAACCTTGGGATGCCTCTGCAGACTGAGCCTCTTCATTCTGCTGCTTGTTTTGCAAACATTTGGCTGCTGTGTGAGAACCTGCCTCAACCTGAGGCCTGAGCTCCTTCTTGGCTGGGATGGCAAAAGCTTCTTGAGAGGGGCCGGTCTCTTTTCCCACTCAGACCTGATGGCTTAAAGGTGGCAACTGGAATGTGTCTTTTTTGCTGTCCTTCAAAGATGGGATGCCAGGTCTCAGTTTTCAAAAGCCAACAGCTAACTTTGTCTTAAAACATGATTACATATTTAAAGGGGCACCCCTCAAAATCACAGGTTTTAGACAATTTGATAGAACCTCAAAGCAGGGCTCTAGTCTCCTTTTGACCATAGGTAACCCCTCCTCCCCCGACCAGGATACCATCTGACAAGGAAGATACATATGGAAATATAGTTGCCTCTACAGCAAAGGGTGCTTTCCCCCAGCCTACGTACAGTGCTTTGCTTTAACCAAACACAATGGCTAAGATAGTTAGGCAGCAAAATAAACTTGAGTGTCCATGAAACACTGATGCTTCCAGGCTCCCGTGAAGGCTCGGCAGCCTTTACCTGCCCCTGGTCTGGGAGGGAGGGCCCAGCGGACAAACAAAGTTTGCGCACAAGACTCCATGTATCATCAACATGTCCCATTCAGGCTTCTGCCAACCTCACGGCAGATGTGTAACTCTCTATTCTGTATTGTGGCCGTCAGTAAGATTAGGAGGAAAGAGGCTTTTTGTTCTTTAGCACTTATTTTCCACCTGGGTCAGGCCAAGCAACTCTCAGGGGCCGAGGCCCCAGAAATGGTGCTCAGAACTTCAGGCCAGGGCTGCTCCTTCCTACCTGTAGAAAATGCCGAGATTACATTCAGGTCACTGGGCAAAGGCCCTCTTGCCTTCTGAATAAGCCTCCTCTTGCTTCCATGGCACCATCTTTTTCCCAGGAGTTTATTCAGAAATTTTCAAATATCCAGAATATTCGAAAGAACCACATAGTAACAACCCATGAGGCCTATGTTTAAGTTATTGTCCTCTTCTGATGGCTCTTATATTTGTGTCTTTTTCTCCAAGCCCCATTTTTTAAGGGACCTGTCCTGGGAAACCAGTGGCATGGAGAAACAGTACCTGTGGTTGCTCAAGAGGCCCTCCCCGCCAGCGCTTCCCGCCATCCTCTTGCAGAAACGAGAAGGGCCCAGGTGACAGTGACACACAGACCTGGGTTTTGATCTCAGCCCTTCCCCTTACCAGCTCTGTGAACTTGGACGTGTTGTTGGGTCACCCAGAGCCTCAGCCTGCCTTCAATTCTATTATGCACACAGAGCTAAGCCAGTGCGCCTATGCTGAGCTTTTATCCAATGGCAGCAGCTCTTCCACATGAAGCCACGAGTTCAAATCCTCACGGTAACCACATGAGAGGGGCCCTGGTGTTACCGCTCATTGCAGAAAATTAGGCTGAAAATCTAGATCTTCTGTGTTGTGCTGCCATGGCGAAGTGAGCAGTGGTGAACAATAGCTTTTCAATGCATAATTCAAAGATTTTTTTATTATTATTATTTATTAGCAGCAGTAGCCATCGTATTTTTTAAAGAAGGCATCCAATCAGCACCCAGTTATAGCTCAGAACATAGCCAAAAAATAAGTGCTTTTCATTGTTCTGGCTTCATGTCCATCTTTTCTTTACAACTGGGGCCACTACCTAGTGCCCTAGTACTAAGAGTGACACCCCTCAACTGAGGGTTCCCCCAAAGAGCTGTTTTCTGTGTAGCCAGCAAAGACCCTTCTGGAAGACTCTACTTTGAGTACTCAGATTTTCAAGTCAGAACACAGGATGGCTTCGCTGTGCTAAACAACGGGGACTCCTACGCCATATCAGACGAACAGAATTCAGACCCAGGCACTTGGTAAGGTACACCTTTTATTGGATGAAAAATCCTTCGGTGAAAAGGGATGGAAATTTATCAAATCTAAACTCCGTCCATATGCTCTGCTGTAAACATGGCTATTGACCTTGTGGAAATATTTACAGACTGGTTCATCCCTTGCCTCTTCAGCCCAAAGATATTTTCCATGGTGGAGGCCATACAAATCCTAAACCCTGAAAGTTCCAGAGTTTGTGCCTGTAGATGCTCAGTTCTTCTCCGTTGCTGGGCTAAGGCACAGGGTCCCTTAAAGGCAAAAGGACGGCCGTCTCTCAGCCCCAAGGCTCTTGGCTGCTTCTGACACTTCCCTCCTCCTAAGCTCCTTTGAACTCACTCTAAACAGACTCCTCCATAAGACAGCATGTCAGCGTGTCTAAGCTAAGTCTCCAGGCCTTGGGAAAGGGAAAAGAAAGAGTGAGTATACGCTAAACTTTGATGAAGAACTGCCTTTGAGTAAAAGATGCGGCTGAAGCTCAGCTTTTCCAAAGTCACAGAGCAAGTTCATCAAAAAGAGAGACAGAGAAAGAGAGAGAAAACCCAGAAGGTCTGAGCCCAGTGCGTTGCTGTGTCCTAGATATTCAACAAATAATAATGCCCATTAGCATAAGTCCAGAGGCTGCAGAACAAGTACTTGGGAAGAGAGGGAAATCCCCTAAAGACACTGTCTCTCTCATAGGGGTACAGTTTCAGATGCACCAAGATAGGACACTTTTGATGGACCTGATCCATCTTGCATCCAAGAAGCAAAACCAAGGGCCTAGGCTGCATCTTTGCCACTCATAGGTGAAGAAGACACGTTAGAGTTTGGAGAGTTGGAGATAAGAGTTTTGGTAAGAGACCCCCAGCCAGGAAAGAGACAAAGATTCACAGAAGAAATGGACTTGTTCAGAAGGAAATGGACCACCCACTGGTCCAACAATGTGACTCTCCCAAAAGTAGAGTTACAGGCGATTCCAGAGCTGATCTACACAAATACGATTCTTGCTAAAATCTAAAGAGAAGAAGAAGGAATAAGGGGGGAGGAGGAATGAATTAAGGTAGCAGAGTCTATCAGCAGCCCACATACATTCATGAGAATTATATTTAAGAACTTGCTATTGGGAAAAACTAACATCTGGTGGCATTAATCCTTCCTTGGCCCGTGGAAGTTCACGGCCAACAGCTGACATGTCATCGTAGAGAAACAATCACGGATGGGGAAGAGAAAACGGTGTTTTAGGTGGGCTGGCAGCACAACTCTGTGGAATGCCCTGTTTTTTAACATACCCACAGAACTATGGGAAGCCAAGTGTTCTTTGCGCCGGGCCAGACTTTCCTACCCCACCTTGGGGGTCTGCCAGTTTTCGCTGGCTCTCTCTGCGCTGTCAAGCCTTCTTGTGAAATGACTGGTACTTCCTGCTTCCCGTCGCACCCCAGACCCAGACACACCACTTCTCCCTGGGTATCCGCCCTATGGTTTAATGAAAGGGAGCCAAGGGGCTCTTGAGGACACAGAAGCCCCTGTTCAGATGAGGACGAAAAGAACAGGCTCATTTCCCTCCCTGTTTCCGAGTTTTCCTCCACCTTTCTGTGCTCGCTCCCCCATCCCTTCCCGCGGTTGCTGCTTCCTGGCTCTAATTCAGCAGTACATTCTTGCTCCTCTGTGTCCCAGCCTCCCAGCTGCAAGGCCATAGGGATGTTCAGGGAGCTCCAGCTCCAAGAAATTCTCATCTCCATAGACCTGTCTACCCACCTCCCACCTGGCCTCCAGAGAAACAGCCAACATTCCTTCAGTCCCACAGAGAAAGGGTGTGACTTGGATTACTCAATGAAGCCTCCCAGCCAGCATCTTGTGCCCCCAGAACAATAGAGTCATATTTTTCTTGGACTTCCTCCGTTTTATTTGGTTTCTCCTTTGATTAGCAGAAAGAACTCCTCTCCCTCCCTCTGCTTTCCTTTATAATCCACCAGCCCAGCTCTAGTGTTCTTCCTGCAGAATTTCAACCCCCAGCTTTAGTCAGTTAAAGTCCTAGACCATGAACTTGAGTGATGTCAGTGAGCTTTGCTCCCGGGCTTTCTCACACGTGGGAATCATCTCTTGGGAGTCTACAGCCCATCTCTGATCTGTTTCTTTTGGATGCTAATCCCAGGACGCTGGGTGAGGTGTTAGTCAGACTGACCTTTCCCGTTTTCTGAGTCAGTGATCTTAGATCACTAAGTCAGGCACTAAGTGTTGAAAATGAAAATCAATGTGTGGGGCCTGCCAGAGGGATCCAGGAAGGTGGGAACAGAGGGGTGAAAGGGGAAGGTGACACCTTGGTTTGGGTTGAAACAAACAAACAAAAACCTACCTATCTGCTATCAAATCTACCCTCATCAGAAAGAATTCTTATTTGGCGTAAGGCTCACATTACAAAGACGACTACATGGACATGACCCCCTCTTGACATATATTACTTCTGAAAGAGGTGGCGCATGTCTGAAGTCTCAAGGGATCTCCATCTATCCCCAAACAACCAAATCTCCTGGTATTCAGGGAATTTTCTGTTTAGCTCTCTGCTGAACTCTGGAGGTATGTCAGGCTGCAAGGGGTGTTCACGGAATATTTTACCTCTCACCAGGTGGGGGCATTTAGGACCCCCCCTCCCCCATTCCACCTCCAGCTTCTCTGTCATGCAAACAGATCTCACAGAACAACAACGCTAATAATGCCAGGTGCTTGGTTTGGGTGGGCACCCTAAGTCCAGCTCTTGTCATGGAGGTCAAAATCCAAAGTAAGCCTGAGTGCAAGCACGCACCTTAAATATCTACAGGAATTCAGACCAGGCAACTTCTCCTATTTTCAATATAAGAAAAATGGCTTCTTGAGAAGCAAAACGTTTTGTAGGAGTCACGCAACTATTTTCAGGAACCCAGAGATCATATTCTCTGTCTAAGAAACTTTGGATATGGAATTATTACTTGAAAGATAGAAGACAACTGTACTGTGTCGACAAAAATTGGCTTGTAGATTTAAGCAAATATTGGAGGTTCAGAGCTCCTGTATCTCTCAGACCAACAATACAACATTTGCTCCTGCCTAACGCATTTCAGCCTGTCGTCTGGACGGCCTTCTCCTTAAACAAATTAAGCCTAGCAGGTGCGATTCTTTTCAACAAATATTTGCTGAGCATCAGTTATATGCAAGGCATTTGCTCAAGTCAGATAATAAAAAAAAATACTAAATCTGCCTGTGAAACAAACCATATGATACTCTCTATGTACACGTTTCCAAAATTCAGCCGCTGCTCTCCTCTTTTCTCCACACTCCTGTTGTCAAGCAGAGACAACTTGATTAGGAAAGCAAAGAAATTACCCCTGTCTTCTCTTCCCTGAGAACAAGCGTGCAGACACATGCATGCACACTGGTGTAAAATAATTATTTGTCCAGTAAGATTTACACATATGTCATGGAGATAAATATACAAGGCCTGTCTAATTCTGAACTCCAAATATGCACCCATTATTTTTTAAGGCTCCACAAAGAGAGAAAAAGAGAAAAGGAGAACTCAGCAAGACCCTGAAGGAATCAGATCCCTTTCTATATTGTCAGGTAATTGTTAGCAGAAATCGGCTGTAATAACAAGCCATTTTAGAGGAATGCCAATTCCATTCTATCCTGCTTAAAGAAGACCCAGAGTCCGCCTTTGTTCCTAACCTGGGCAGTTTTGAGACAATAACAATACCTTCTTTCAGAAACAGGGGAATCGGAAGGGTGGGACTCCTGCTCTCCCAGATAAGCGCTGGCAGAAGAGGTGACTGCTCTCCAGAGGGAGGCTGGAGCTGGCCCTCAAGGGTCAGCCGGGAGCCCAGAGGGCCAGCCTTGTCAGAGGGAGAGAGCTGGGGGGGGCGGGGGGGAGGCGGGGAGGCGGGCAGAAAGACAGGGTCTTGTTTTCAGAAACTTAAAAAAAACTCTCCACTCCTCCCCCACGTGGATTCTTGAGCCAAGGCCTCCGCCCGCCCGCCCGTGGTGGCAGCACCAGCAGCTCCCAGGAAACGTCAAACATCACTGTCCGCCCTGCAAGACAGTGTGTTTGCCGTCTGGGACTCCTTCACACAGCTGATTCCTTCCAAGAGTCTGAGGTTTAGGGTTTGGGTGAGCCTGATGGTTAGCCTCCCCGCCCCCCTTACCTTTTTATTCACAGTTTCCAATACACAAAGCACTCTATAACAGCCATGGAAACCTTCGTGACCACAGAATTAGAGAACAGGCGCACACCAGGAAGGCCTAGGGGAGTGTCCAATTATGTGGCACAGACGTGTGGCATTCTCTTTTTCTAATCAGGTCCCAAAAGGGACATGTCTTTGCAAAAAGACCAGGCTGACAAGGGCTGGAGCACAGCGTGACCTGACAGATTATGGAGTGAAGTTGCCCTTGCATTGGCCACCTTGGGTTGTCACCAACCCCTGAGCTAGGCCTCTCTGAGATGCTCGGGAGAAGTTTGTGGAGTGACCCTGCGCTGCTTTGTTAAAGAGCTCCCTGTCACTGTCAGGACGCCCCGGGGACCTCCCAGAGGCAACAGTCCTAGCCTTTGGATTTGCTATTGCTCTCATTTCCACTGGCCCCCCTGACTCCCCTGAGAGGGATCTGAGCTCAGGGAACAGCCATAAGATGTGCTATGCAACTAAACGATCTTTGTCTTTCTCTGGAAACTTTTGTTCCTGTTCCAAGCATTGGCCTTCGCCCCACTTTTTCATTATTTCCCACCTGTTACGCAGGAATAATGGGCAAAAATTAAGACTGAGTCCAGCTGAATTCTCATCTGGCTCTTTCATCCAGAAAACAGCTAAAGAAGAATGGGCAGGACATCCTCACCCTCAGGGAACCTGAATTCCAAGTCTCCCAGCCACCTACATGCCCGCCCTTGGTCTGCTTCCCTGTTCTTTCAACCAGCATCGCAGCCCTCTTCCTACAGGCTAAACACAATTGAGTTTTCCACAGCAGTCTTTGCTGTACAAATGAAACATGCTATCGTTCAGACCAGGTGGGGACCAGAGGATTCTCATCTTGATTTTACCCCAAAAGAGTGTGAATTTCACCTACATGGCCCCTCAATGTTTAGGCAGCAGGGGGCAAAATGCCTCTAAAGGCCCCCATGGGAGGTGCAGACCACCCATGAGGCCATCGGGCCATCCCTTCATCCAGGGCAAGATGCCAGACAGCCACTGAGATCCAGTGATTCCCAGCAGCCCCCTTTTCCTTCCCAGGTCATTGTCGTCCATGGACGACCTCGCTCGGGGACTGTCACTCCCAAATGTGAATTAACATCACCCCACAAAACACAGAGTCCAAAGGAAATAAGACAAGGCCGAAAAGAAGTGAGGCCACGAGTAAATGGCTTCCCTTCCTGGAGAATAAAGATGATGAGGGCAGAGCCCATTCAGTCTTCGTGTCAAATGAGTTTCTACAATATATAGTAAGCATCAAGCTTCCAAGAGTTGGTAGCTAGCGTTCTTGTTTCACTGCTGTCGTGAGTATTGGTTTTCACCCCTGAACAGTCAGAGCTCTGAGAGTTTGGACACGTGAATTAACCAATCTGAACCTCAGCGTTCCCGTCTGTTAAATGGGGGGAAGGATAAGAACTTCCACGCGAGATTTTCTGGGGGAGATGCAGGTGATACATCCAGGTGAAAACCCTTTGCAGATTGGCAAGCTCACAGGAAGGGCTGGGCAAACATTTCTTCGTATTCATCAACGTGCCCCCAAGAAGCAGAAAAGAAAAGGGACAGAGTGACAACCTTCCCTTGCTCACCTTCCCTTTTGGAAGGCCTTGTACTTCCAAAATCATGAGGGTGATCCAGGTCGAAGGGGACAATGACATCCCGTTTCTGGTTGGGAGAACAAAATAATTTTGAGAATCTGGACACATCTGGATCCAGATACAACAAGGCTGGCGTGGAAGCCAAAGAAGAAAGAAACCCTGACACATTTGGGGGTGAAATGAGTCCCCGGAAACCAAGTCCACCAAGGCACTGCTACTGCACACCCAGCGACGTTCTCGTGAAAAGGAAATTAAAAGCAGGAAAGACACAGTGGAGGTGCATGGTTCAAGTCACACTTTGTTCTCTGCTCCTCCCAGACAAAGGCAGCCAAACCCTGATTAGGGGAGAAGGGAGGAGATAAGATCAGAGACACGCTTCACAAAAGCGTGGAGCCCCAGTCCCTCCACATGACCCAAAAAAGAGCCGGAGCCCAAGCCAGGGGCTTGGAGAACAATGAAAACCTGGGGGAGTGGGCTCAGCTGGCCTGCCTGCACTCTGAGGGCCGCGCAGCAGCGGCGTGTGGAATTCTGAGTGCGCGTGGGCACGCAGGGGAGGCAGTCAGCACCCCAGCTCCGGACTGGACCTGCCTCCCCCCATCAGCCGTATGACCTTGAGCAAGCTACACGCTGCTTTCAGAGCTTCTGTGTCTGTCCATGAAAATCAAAGAGAGTGATTTCTTCCCTTCACTCCCTTCTAGGCATGTCCAGGGAATAGAGTTGGTGAGTGGACAAGGGCACTTCAGAAACAGAAGGAGGATGCAGCAGCGAGCAATATTCATTTGCAATGAAATTATTTTACAGCAATAGGTTAGATAAAGGCACACGAGCAAATGAGTACATCTGTGCAGATGAATACGTGTGTGCTGGATGTGCAAGTGGGTGAAAGAGAGAGAGAGGATAGGGTGTGTGCTCCCAAGACCCCCTGAGTGATCCCCTGCTGTTTGGTAGGAACTGTGAGACCAAGCAATCACTGGTTGTGGGGGCAAAGGGGTCGAGATCACAGGAGTGGGTGGCACAGTGCCCTGGACAGAGCAGGGAGAGAGCAGGCTGTAAACAGACGAGGCCAAGCCAGAGGCTTCTCCTCCCCAGAGGCTTCTCCTCCGGGTGCTGAAATCCATGTTTCCTACAGGCAGTGCATGCCCATTGGCTGGAAGACGATGCCCATCCCGGACCCCTCACTGCATCGCCCCACTCTTCCCAGCAACAGGTGTCACCCAGGAGCAGCAAAAAGCTGTGGCCCTCTGACATTCAGTAACTAATGAATACCTGTTGACATGAGCTCCGCCCACCCCACCCACCCCACCCACCCCACTCTCAAGCCAGTGCAAGTGGTCCTGAAGCTAGCTAGTGTTTCTTTCCTCCTGTTTCTCATTTTCCTCTACCTCCCCTTTTCGCCCCCACTTCTTCCAAATACATCACAGTTTGGAAATAGGAGCAGGGGTGGAAATGGATGATTTTGTTTTTTGAGTGCTTCTGGTTGAAGAAGATGTAGGGTGTTAGGTCCAAGCTGTATTGTAGGTGTCCCCAGAGTCTCCAGACATCGCATATCCACATATACACTTTTTTTGCTCACCTTCCCTTTAAATCACCTCCCCCCTCGGGAGGAGTTCGGGAGGGACTTGTGCTTCTGGGGTTCCTGGGACTGCCGTCCCTGGGGCCATCTGGGAGTCATTAGTGTGCAGATTTCAGGTAGCTCCAGCCACACGTGCAGCCCACATGACACCCCCTAATTCTATACCCACAGGTCTCCTTCTCCAAACAAACATCAGCTCCGTTTGCAGAGAGAAGCAAATGCCTCCCTTAGAGGAGCTGCCGAGGAAAGCCAGGTCATAGCTGCCTCCTCTGCACTGGTCCACACCCCCCTGTCCAACCACCCCTGACCACCACTCATTTGGCAGTCAGCCGCACCACGGCTCATCCAGGCAAGGACTGTGCCTCTCGTCCTTAGAAAAGCAAGCAAGAAAACCAGGAAGAAAAAAAATATTTATTATCGTTGTATATTTGGGTAGCAAAGTCCTGGGGTTTTTAGAGGTTCTGATATGTTAATAATGATTTCAGTTTGTGGTTTGATTGTTTTCTCAAAACCTGTAAATCCAGGCCAGAAATGTATAAAGATTGCAATCTGAAAGCTTCATTTCCATCACTCCAATTATTCTCTAAAGGCACAGCTCCAACACCCTTCCTTATAGAAAAAAGGGGGAAGCGGAGGGAATTTAGAACAGGATTCTAGGGCGAGGACAGAATTCTTTATGAATGACATGAGCAGCCATCTACAGGACACTTTTTCAGGGGAGCCATAAAAACATCCCATCTGACTGCTAAAGCTTAACACTATGTGACTGGTAGCTCTAATCTACCATTAGATATTCATTGCTTTGGCTACAATTTGGTCATTCATTCCCTCCATGAACATTTACTTAGCAGAGTCTGTGTGACACATATGACAAAGGATACAAAGAGGATAACACTGTGCCCTTGTCCTCAAGGAGATCATACTTTATCGGTGAGCACACATACATAAAGGACAAACAAAAGCACCGAGAGGCATGCAGAAAATATCGTAAGAACACAGAGATGGAAGCAAATACCTACTCCTGGGGAGCCCTCAAGTCTGCATAGAAGGGTTAGCATTTGAATTGGATCTCTATCCTCTATTAAAGTCTAGCTGCCTCATAGGCTGAGAACATACAAAACCTTAATAGTCACTTACTCCATAGTCTGAATGAGTCTCATATACTTACAAGGAAAAATCTTTTTCTTTTATTTGGGAAAGATACCCTTCCCTAAAAAGGGAGAGGCCTGCCTGATGGTGGGGTCGGGGGCAGCTTTATAAGGAAATGAGTCCCAAGTACAAGAGAAAGGGAAATCTGAAAGATGGGGAATAAGTCAGTACCCAAATCCAGCAGCACTGGCTAGTTCCTGCATGAGGCATTGAGCAGGACAGGAAGGGGCTTGGGGAATCAGTGCTGCCCTTAGGAATGAGCAAATGAGGGCAAATCTATAATCCTTTTTCCTTAAGGAAACATCGATTGTGACTTTTTGGAATCAAAGGAAAATCTAATGTTTTCTTCAAACCCATTCTTCTTTTTTTCAATTACAGTTTACATTCAATATTATTCTGTATTTGTTTCAGATGCACAACAAAGTGGTTAGAAAATCATGTATTTTACAGAGTGGTCCCCCCTTCCCCACTGTTCTAAGCACCCGCCTGGCCTCATACCCAGTTATCATGATATTACTGACTGCATTCCCCATGCCTTAATCGACAGCTCTGTGGCTGTTCTGTAACTACTAACTTGTAGCACTTAATCTCTTCACCTCTTTCACCCATCAAATGCATTCTTAAGTCTCAAAGGCGACTTCAGTCACTCTGCTGGTCTGCTTGACTAAAAAATTAGACAGAAGTACAGTTGGGTCCAGGAAGCCCGGGGACTGAAGAAGAAGGCAGGTGAGTGAGTGTTCATTCCACCCATCCTCTGCCTCACCTGTCCAGGTTAGTATCTTGGCTAATGATACTACCCCAAGAGTTGCTGAAGCAGGTTTCAGGCCTCGCTGGGCCCAGGAAGGTGGTCTTAGAGGCAAACACCCCACCAATATCACTCTGAAGCCCTGCTTTCCTCAGACCTAAATTCCTGGAGGCGGGTCAGAATCCAGGGAACCTAAGTGCCAGGAAAATAAAAAGCAATTAGTGACTTTTGCTTCAGGCAGAATCTAAAGGGGAAAAAGAAATCTTGGCGCCCCACAAAACTCTACCTCCCTGGGCCTCTTCCGGAACCACAATGTTCAGCCCACTCAGCGCTTGGCCAATGCCACTCTCTCCTCCCCCAGATTTCTTTGCTCCTGGAAAATCATCTGGAAACTGTCATCACCACTGTGCTGGTTGGCAGATGTCCCCCAAAGAGAGAGTGAAGCGTACCACACACTACAAGGCATTTCTGGGCTCGGACCAAGAAAGGGGGAGCGGTGGGTGCGAGATGATGGTTCAGGCAAAGAGCAGCACAGCATCACCAGGGATAGAAGAGAGGGGACTTCCTGGGGCCAAGCGGTGGGAAGGACTCTCACACTGAGCCAGGAGCTCTGGACCACTTCTCCCTGCGCTGTGCCTCCCCGTGGCACTTCGATGGAGCCTCAGGGTGCAGCTCTCTGTGGCCCGTGCATTCTTTCAGAGCAAGAGAAGGGGCACCCGTGGAAGAGGCCAAGAAAGAGGGTCTCAGAACAGTAAACGCAGAGGGCAGAGCAGAGTGTGGAGGGCATAGGCCGAATCCTGATGGAAAGCAGACACGGGGACAATTAAACGCAGGGACCCTTTTTGTCCCCTTTGGATGTTCAGGCACACAGTCAGCCTGAAGGGATGTGTGATGCAGGTCGGGCTAACTGGGAGAGAGAGGGCAAGTGAATGATGGACATGGAACCACAGAGGATGAAGAAGACAAGATGTCTCCACGGCATTGTACCTGGAACTCTAACCTGCCCTCTGGTGTCCTAGAGCCAAGCCTCAGACCTACAGACCCCGCTCCAGCTCCCCCAGCGCATGCGCAGCCTCCGTCATCCACACCTCACAAATTTGCAAGAACCTCGTTTGCTGTCCATAATACCTTATGCATTTAATACAGTTCAGGTTCCAACAAAAGCTGGATGCAGGCTCCTTCAGAAGACGCTGGAGCCAGGTCCCTGGGGGGAAGAGGACCCTAGCGGAGTGGATGGATGCCTGAGTGGATAGGTCTGCGCCAAGACCACCCACCTTACCTTCCTTTCCCAGCAGAGAAGTCAGCCCTCAGTCAAACAGCACCTTTCCCTCGGGCTGCTGAGGGAAACATCTCCACAATGGACGCATCTCCATTGCTCCAAGAAAAGGAGCATTGAAGGGGAGAGATGCCTACATTTAGGGCCCTTTCCGGCTCTATCTTGAAGATAGAATAAATGCCCCAATACTTGAACCTAGGGTGACCGTATGCCCCTAAATTATATCAGGAGCTGCTTGCTTGTCTCTGTTTTACACATGGATATTAAGGCAGATGAGACTAAAGAGTCCTCTTCTGCCAACCGAAGTTGAGTTTTGTGAGCTTTCTGGGCACCCCAAAGGGAAGCAGTTTTTGCATTTGGTCCCTGCCTGGTCCAGGCTGTGGGCCTTCCCTCACTGGGGGAGAAGTGGATTCCACACCTAAGACTCGGCATGAAACAGGACAATCTGCTCTTTCTCACTGGAGGCAAATGCATTTTGTACTAAAGAAAGTGACAAGGACACTGTGAGAGTTTCTGGTTCTTAATGATTTAAAGGGAGGGACACCAAAACCAAAACCAAAACCTGTCCCTCTCCTATACCAGGCCAAATTTCACACTCATCCAAAAAAAAAAAAAAAGAAAGAAAGAAAAGAAAAGAAAGAAAGAAAAAGAGGGTGGGGGAAAAAAACGTCATGTAAGAACGCACTTAATCTTTTTTTACATCAGTGAAAAGGGGCCTTGGAAGATATCATAGAGAAATGGAGGAAAAAGACGGGGGGCGCAGGAGGGCGGGGACCCAAACAAATAAACAAAAACCCTGCTTTTTCAAAATCCCTGATCTGTCTACTGGAGGCTGGGAGAGCACCCTTGCTTCTCTGTCTAAATAAACCCAGGGCGGAATCAGTACTAGTGCAGCCTGTCTCTCCCGTGCGCTTGCAGACGGCGACTCGCACCAAAAAATTAATTTGAAACAAACAATCACAAGGCAAGAAGCCCAGCGAGTCCCACGTCCCCGGTTGTTTTCTCCCGGAATTCGCAAAGCCCTCGGGCTGTTTCACCTGGCTCTCAAACCGCCTACCCCCTGCCGTTTTCGTGACCTTACAGCTCCTAAAATCCTCCGAGACCTTAGCCCCCACCCTAAATTCGTCACTCTCCAGGAGACTCCAAAGTTGGGGGCTGACCTCATGACCTTGGCCCTCCTGGAGCCCTGGGGCCGAGGGCGCCGCCGCGGAGCTCCAACCAGAGGGCGGGAGCCAGGGCTGCGGGCTTCGGCCCCCGCGCAGGGCTCGCCCGCGGCGGAGCGGAGCCCAGCTCGCAGGTTGGAGAACGCCGGGTTTGGCCCCTTAAATCTATACGTTCGAGGGACCAGGGAGACAATCTCTGCCCGGGGGGGCCTTCCAGGTCCTCCTGGGACAGAAAAGAACTGAAAGACACAAGACACTTGGTCTTTAATTCAGTTACTTTCAAAAATGTGTATTAATAGTATTTCTCCCGTTCGGTGGTTCGATAGAGACCTCTTCCCCTATTGGGAAAGATCCGAAACAATCGCCCGCCCAATGGGACTTCTTAGAGGGAGCCGCGGGTTAAAGTCCCTTCAGACTGAGGCGAAGCCATCGCTCAAGAGCCCACCGTCCCCTCGGGGAGCCGTTTAAAAAGCGTTCTGAGCATCGCAGCTCCTTCCTGTGGGCGCACTCCCAGGTCCCAACACCCCGAAACGGAGAGGTGACTGAGGTGGGGAGGAGGGGCAGGTGCGAACCCCTGTCTGCAGAGGAAGTCCACGGGCGAAGCGCGGCCCATGCGCCCGCGGAGTCCCCCGCAAAGGAGGCGCCGCTGCGCTGAGCGCTTGCTTTACTTGTATTTGTAAGCAAGACGAAGGCACCTTCCGCAGAAAATGCCTGAAAGATATTTAAAAGAGGAAACTTGGGGAGGAGGGAAAAAAATTTTTTTAAAAAACCCGACCTGGGAAATGTCCCGCAGGCCGTTCTAGGGATGCTTGAGTGGCGGCTTCCTTGTGTCTTGACTAAAGTTGAAGAAATTTAGGATTTGAAGAAGGAGGCGAGGCAGAAGAAGAAAGGCGCAAAGTCCCTTTGGGACGGAAACTTCCCACTCCCACACGTCTTTTTCCTCCTCCAATAGCCAGCCAGCTGCTCTGTCTCTGGCTTTGGCTCCTGTCCGAACCCCGGGAGCCGCGATAGGGTCCAGTCATTGCTGCCCCGAGACCCCGCCGGGCACCCGGGAGCACATGGACGGTTCCCACTTCCCTCACCCGACACCTCCTGCCCACCTCATCCCTCTTTCTCTCTGAAAACAGAAAAGGGAAGAAACCTGAAAAGCCCCCCTTTGGCCTTCAGTTTTAGAGAGCGCCAGGGGTCTGCGGTCATTAGTCATGAATGACACAGGACCACCGATAATCCCCCTGAATAGGGCGCCCGTTTGGGGAGAAACACTCAAGTAGGAATGTACAGGCACCTGCGTTTACAGAACGTGTTTCTGGGAGGTCTGCAGGCCTGCGATGGGACAGACACGCACACACACTTGGGCAAAATGTCCAAAGGTCACATTTATTCAGCCGGCCACGGATATTTATTGCGCCCCTACGAAGCTACCTGAAACTTTCCTTTTCCCTTTCGGCGTTGTTGCCCAGCCCAGCGCCTGTCCTAGAGCCGGCTTACCTGACGCTCCTTGCAAAGAGAACTGGTGGTGCCGGGCACGAAAAGCGGCCGCACCAGGCTCTGCGCCCAGTGAAAAATACCAATTACCGAGGAGCGTCTGGGAGCGCAGGGCGCGGGGACCTGAGGACCCCAAGGACTGGGGTCTTTTACCTGCAGGGAGCCTGGCCCTGGACAGTCGTCAGGAGAAGGGGTATGCCCGGCTCTGAGCGTCTCTACAGAAACCGGGGTGCCCAGGGCTGAGATCTTTGGGAGATTCAGCTGCTCACCCCAACCAAATTCTTCTAGGAAGTGCATCCCTGCTGAAAGCGGATTCAGACCCGGTCTCCACTTCTGCTAAGGAATTTGGAGGAGGGAGGTTGTGTTCTTAATTCCTCAGGTATGGGGAACCCCATCCACCAAGCCGCTCGCCCGGGTCCCGAGACACACCACCCCCACTCTTGCACTGTGCGTGAGCACCGCGTGCTTGCACCGCCCCACAGAGCCGGAGAAACTCGCTCTTCGCCAAGAACTCTGGGTTCCCGCCTTGGCGCCCGCGTAGACGCGGAGAGAGATTGGCGTCCCCGGGTGGGGAAATTGAGCCCGGCGCCTGCCCTGGAAAAAGAAGGGGGTGGGGGATCCCAGACCTCGGCTTCCCGAGGTGCCCCTTGGGATCCGCTCGCCCCTCCACGTCTCCGCTCCCGGCGGCAGAGCTCGCTGGGCTGGCTCAGGTGCTGGGACCAATGCGCGTCGTCGCGTACGTGAGAAGTGCCACCGGCTCCCGGTCCCTTTTCTGACCAGCGTCCTTTCCCTCCCTTGACCCCACCAGACTGTGGACCCTACAGAGCAGCTTTAGCTCTGGGCAGAACGCTGTGGCTAGCACTTGGGCCAACGGCCTCAGTTTCCCCATCTATAATCTCAACTCTGAGAAAGTGTTCCTTTAGCCTTGGCTGTATGTGAAGCGGGTCCTCAGGTGGGAGGCTGTGCGTGTTTTCAAAGGCAGGAAGGAGAGGCCAGAGGTGACCAGGGAAAATCACACGGGAGCAAACCGAGCCCTGAGTTGGGGGCGGGGAGGAGTTGGCACCCAGGTCCCTGCAGAAATACAGGACCACCCCATGGGCTAATCGATGGTGCCCACGTGTTAGACTCGGCCTGGTCCTGGCACGCCTAGCAGAGGACAGCGCTTGGCACCTGGAAGATGGGGTGGGGGTAAGGGGTCTTTCTCGTGGTCTTGGTTTCCACATTCTGCGCAGAATACAAATCTCAGGCATCTAGAATGGTCTTTTTGTCTATGGATACGCACCTTCTAATTCCCTTAACTGGACTTCCTAGAGGTGGATGCGCACGGGAGGGAATATCGTGTGGAATTTCTGCAGAGATAAATCTCAGCAGCAAAGCAGTTCTGATTGAGTGGAACACACCACGTTCCATCAACACCACCAAAGTTTTCCTGCAGTTTCTGAGCTAGACAGTTTCTGGGCTTTTGGCGCCCCCTCTGGATGCAGCTAAGAATTGCACTCCATTTTTTAAGTCAACCGATTGTTTATCCTCTTTTCAAAAAGATACAAGAATACGAAATGCTTGCATCAAACGAACAAAAATGTATGCAGTACAGTAATTTACGATTTAAAATGCTATATATTATTTATATCCTATTACATAATTGTATTAAAGTATATTTGTATACGTACGTAATTATCTTCACAAATATTTAGTGAAATATTTCAAACTATCTTCAAGTCAAGGTGGTCTTCTCTGCGTTTTATGCCACTAAATATGTGAATTGCAATAAAATGGAACTAAATACATACGTCTTCCCCTTCCCCTAGTTCTAGTCTCTGAATCTCCTCCTGGGTCAGGTGTCCCCGAATCACACAGTTGTATTCACAAATGTCTCCTTTCAAGGACAGAGAAATCAGTCCACACTACGCGGGACTTTTTCTCCCCCCAAAAGACGACGTTGTTCTTATACTTTCCCGGCGTATTAAGCGGCCACGAATGCAAGACTGCTGCATGGAGATCTCTTAAACACAAAAACAAACTCTTAGGTACCAGGGACATCCACTGAGTTACATTTGATTAAAGAGCAAATACTATCTACCAGGGCTGCAACTTACTGCTTTCTAAAGAGTGCCGTTTTCTTTAAGAAAGGTCGAGTTTTTCAGAGGAAAATGAGATTTTTAAAAAATTCTTCAAGGAAAACAGTCCTTTAAATCTTGTCATAGTGTCCGCAATTTGCAAATTAGAAATGAACAAATCCTTGGGCCCATTCACAATAGCGATAATTCGAATCGAGGCGGCTATTTGCGGGAGCCAGGAAAGGGGAAGCTGAAATTTAAGGGTTTGCCACGGTCGTGCGTTCATTTGTGATTCTGAAGGCAAGTAACCCACAAGCGACTAAGGTTTTTCTCCCCCAGAAAAGATACCCAACCAGACTCTAAGCATTTGTGTAAACACAAAGATTGTGCTCAAATCACACTTGAAAGTACTACATCAGACACCCCCACCCCCACCCCTGCAGAACTCCGAGCCGTCTTCGAGTCACAAAAGGACCGCACTAAAGTGAGGACGACAGGCGCTTCGCCCCCCCAGGTGTTTGCAAAGGAGGGCGAAAGCAGGCGAGCAGCCCGACTCCGCCAGAGTGGCCTGTTTTGCGTGCGGCGGTGCCCATGTGTTTGGCCTTTTACAAACCGAGTGACCGGCCGCAGCCTCGCGGCCCAGGAAGGCCACCTTCGCACAGTTCGATCTCTCAAAAGCCTGAGCAGTTTGCACACTCTTTCCAGGGGCAACGCTGCTGACGTTCTGACTCGGCCAGGAGGTGAAGAGTAGACCGTCAGAGCGGTTGCCCTGTCACTGAAGCGAGTCGGCAGGGTGGGGGATTGGGGGACCGGGCTGGAGAAGGACTTGCCAGAGTTCAAGGTCGGAGCGGCGCGGGACTGCTCCACGAGAGCGGGGCCACGCAGCCGCCGCTGCGGCCAGCCTTCGCAGCGACTTAGCTTTGGTTTTCATTGATTCCCTTTCCAAGAGCGCAGCAGAATCCCGACCAGCCGCACCGGCCCCAGCGAACCAGAGCATGTTCATCTATTTACACGGATTATTACCGAGGGACAGAGGACGTTGAGTCACCAAAACATTTGCTTCTAAAGATCCTTTCTAAGTACTTTCGGCAGAGGCAGACTCCAGGCGTGTAAACTGGGCTGCACACTATGGAGAGACTGTTTCTCCAGTCCTGTAAACTCCAGCGAAGTCCTCGGGACCGCGGAGAAAGTGGCCAAAAGAAATGCTTGGGGGTGGGGGTAGATCCGAGTCTAGACATTCAAGCGCGCGCAAACACACACACATACACGAAGATTCGCGCGGAGACGGCACCAAAATTCTGACATTAGGAGAGTACGGCAAACTTACACACTTAGACGTCCCGGGTCCCCCGCCTTCCCCGCGGCACCCCCCCCCCCACCCGCCCCGCCGCCCCACCAGCGGCAGCGCTCCCCGCCCTGCTCCTCCCCTCCCTCTCGTCACCCAGCCCAGTGCCACAATCCTCCTCCCCCCCAATCGGATCCAATAGCTGCCTGCCAGCCCTCTGATTGGCTGGACGTCTCCAAGGTGAGGGGGAGTATTTATTAAAGAGCCGCTGGGCTGGAAGTCCGAGAGCGGAGAGCGGAGCTTGAAATTGACTGGGAACCTCAGTGGCGCCAAGACTAGCCAGCTTCACCCCAGGAACTTTTCTTTGCAGGAGGAGAAGAGAAGGGGTGCAAACGCCCCCCGCTTTAGCTCTTTCTTCCCCTACTCCTCTCCAATCCGCCTTCCCCCAAGTGAAGCGGGCAGCTGCGGGCTGGCCACCCCGCGCCTTTCTAAGTACTCGCCACCGCAGCCGGGTGACGCGCCAGGCTCCGCGGGAGCCTATCGCTCCGCGTCCCGGAAGCCCAGGGGAGAGGAGCCCGCGCCTCGAGTCCCCGAGCCGCCGCGGCTTCTCGCCTTTCCCGGCCACCCGCCCCCTGCCCCGGGCCCGCGTATGAATCTCCTGGACCCCTTCATGAAGATGACCGAAGAGCAGGAGAAGGGCCTGTCCGGCGCCCCCAGCCCCACCATGTCCGAGGACTCGGCGGGCTCGCCCTGCCCTTCGGGCTCCGGCTCGGACACCGAGAACACGCGGCCCCAGGAGAACACATTCCCCAAGGGCGAGCCGGATCTGAAGAAGGAGAGTGAGGAGGACAAGTTCCCGGTGTGCATCCGTGAGGCCGTCAGCCAGGTGCTCAAGGGCTACGACTGGACCCTGGTGCCCATGCCGGTGCGCGTCAACGGCTCGAGCAAGAACAAGCCGCACGTCAAGCGGCCCATGAACGCCTTCATGGTGTGGGCGCAGGCGGCGCGCAGGAAACTCGCGGACCAGTACCCGCACCTGCACAACGCCGAGCTCAGCAAGACGCTTGGCAAGCTCTGGAGGTAGGGCCGCGGGGCACGGTGGGCTCCGCGGCGGCGGGGGGCGCTGGCCCAGACCAGCTCTCCGCGCCCCGCCTCCCAGCAGGGGGGAGTTGCAGCTCTTGGAGCTGGCGGGGTGGGGCCGGAGGGGGGTGGGGACGCAGTGTAACTTGGCTCAGTTTGACAAAGTTCTTGGATTGCTCTAGGGAAGGGGTTGGGGGAGGGGGAGGGAGATAGCCAGAGGGTGGGAGGGGGCTGCCAGCCTGATTTCGCGTTTCTATGAAGTTCAGTCCCACATAGGGGTTTGCGGTGGGAAGTGAAGTTTGCATCTCTCCTTCGAACTGCCCTTTTTCGTGTAGCTCTACACTCATGGAGGTGGGACATAGGGAGGGGGCAGAAACCGAGGCTAGAGGCGCCCCATAGCGGGAAGGGGGTGGAGGAGGGAGGCTACTGGCAAGAGTCGGGCTCAGTATTAGGGGGTGGGCAGGAGGAGTTCCCTGTAGGTTGAGTAGTTTTTTGGAGAGTTTTTAAAGGGTGTTGGGGACGGGGCCAGGGGGATAACCCCAGTAGCAAAGACATTTAGAGCAGGGACAGAGGAGACCTATTTTCATCTACAGGGTTTTCAAAATAGAACAGAAGTGAAGAGGGCGGGGCGCGGAGTGACCGCTCAGGTCTGACTAAAAGAACCGAGATTTCTTTTTTTTTTTTTTCTTTTACTTTTTTTCTTGAAAAAAGAAAAGTAATGAGCTGTGGCCGTGGCCGGAGAGCAGGGAGGAGGGAGCACAGGGGTTGTGTGCCGCCCTGACAGCTCCGCGGATTTCACAACCCCCTCCCCCTTTTCTCTGCTACCCTCTCCCCCCCGCCCCCTCCAGACTGCTGAACGAGAGCGAGAAGCGGCCCTTCGTGGAGGAGGCGGAGCGGCTGCGTGTACAGCACAAGAAAGACCACCCGGATTACAAGTACCAGCCTCGGCGGAGGAAGTCGGTGAAGAACGGCCAGGCAGAGGCCGAGGAGGCCACGGAGCAGACGCACATTTCCCCCAACGCCATCTTCAAGGCGCTGCAGGCAGACTCGCCGCACTCCTCCTCCGGCATGAGCGAGGTGCACTCCCCCGGCGAGCACTCGGGTGAGTCCCGCCACAGCCCCTAACCTAGCGACGGTCCCGCCTGGCACATCCCCAGGCCTCCACCTAGTGGCCTCCGTTTAGGGAATTTGCTTTTTCCGGGGAGAGAAACACCAGCCCTACGCCGAATCCTCCTCTCCTCTCTGCCCAGTGCCACTCAACACACGCGCGCGCGCACACACACACACACACACACACGCTCACACAATCTGCATCCTAGCAGATTGATTTTATTGCGAGGTGAAATGCCTTTACAGCTTTACAAGAAGTCTTTGCTCCCCCACCCCAAAAGCACAGACTTGCACAGACCAAATTGCTCTTCTGCAAGTAGCAATTTGGTCAAGGGTCCTCAGACCTGCCCCTGATAAAAGGAGACTGCCCAATGTGTACTGGCCAGTTAATCATTCAGGGTCTCGTGTGCGGTACTGAGTGCCTCCGGTGCGGATGCAGGGCCCTATGACCCTTTAACGGGGAGGGAGGGGTCTCAGGGGTTCCTAAGACTAGGGCCTTTGCTTGGCCCTTGTTGATTTTCCTGTGCTTCTTTCTGATTTATTACCTGCAGGGCAATCCCAGGGCCCACCAACACCACCCACCACCCCCAAAACCGACGTGCAGCAGGGCAAGGCTGACCTGAAACGAGAAGGGCGCCCCCTGCCAGAGGGGGGCAGACAGCCCCCCATCGACTTCCGCGACGTGGACATCGGTGAGCTGAGCAGCGACGTCATCTCCAACATCGAGACCTTCGACGTCAACGAATTTGACCAGTACCTGCCACCCAATGGCCACCCGGGGGTGCCGGCCACTCACGGCCAGGTCACATACACCGGCAGCTATGGCATCAGCAGCACCGCCGCGACCCCAGCAAGCGCGGGTCACGTGTGGATGTCCAAGCAGCAGGCGCCACCGCCTCCACAGCAGCCCCCGCAGGCGCCGCCGGCCCCGCAGGCGCCCCCGCAGCAGCAGCCGGCGGCTCCGCAGCCGCAGCAGGCGGCGCCCCAGCAGCAGCCGGCGCACACGCTGACCACGCTGAGCAGCGAGCCGGGCCAGTCCCAGCGAACGCACATCAAGACCGAGCAGCTGAGCCCCAGCCACTACAGCGAGCAGCAGCAGCACTCGCCGGCGCAGCAGATCGCATACAGCCCCTTCAACCTTCCGCACTACAGCCCCTCCTACCCGCCCATCACCCGCTCGCAGTACGACTACACAGACCACCAGAACTCCGGCTCCTACTACAGCCACGCGGCCGGCCAGGGCTCGGGCCTCTACTCCACCTTCACCTACATGAACCCGGCGCAGCGGCCCATGTACACCCCCATCGCCGACACCTCGGGGGTCCCTTCCATCCCGCAAACCCACAGCCCCCAGCACTGGGAACAGCCCGTCTACACACAGCTCACCAGACCTTGAGGAGACCTTAGACAAAGCGTGATGATCTTAAAAATAACCGAAGAAAGAAAGAACCGACCAGAATTTCCATTGGACATTTTTTTTCCTTCTTCCATAAAGACATTTAAGCTAAAGGCAACTCGTACCCAGGTTCCAAGACAGAAACATTAGCTATCCGAACGCACGCCCACCTTGTTTCGAGGCAGTGGCCTGGCCACTCGTGGTTAGATGGACCCGCGGCATCTCGACAGGAGACTGGACTTTGCAAACCTTTTCTTCGAAGCAAGCACGGAGGATGAACGGAGAATCGTGTGACCAATTTGCCCAATCTCTCTGCCTGTTTGGACTTTGTAATTATTTTTTAGCAGTAATTAAAGAAAAAAGTCCTCTGTGAGGAATATTCTCTATTTTAAATATTTTTAGTATGTACTGTGTATGATTCATTACCATTTTGA
This sequence comes from Sturnira hondurensis, assembly GCF_014824575.4. Lineage (NCBI taxonomy): Eukaryota > Metazoa > Chordata > Mammalia > Chiroptera > Phyllostomidae > Sturnira > Sturnira hondurensis. The sequence continues at coordinate 11,563,271 of NW_028091359.1, forward strand.
GGGGATTTATACATATTTTTAGATAAAAATTAAATGCTCTTATTTTTCCAACAGCTAAACTACTTAGTTGAACAGTGTGCCCTAGCTTTTCTTGCAACCAGAGTATTTTTGTACAGATTTGCTTTCTCTTACAAAAAAAAGAAGTGTGTTGTATTAACATAACCACCACCCCAACCCCCCAGCCCCACAGATTTGTTTTACGTGATGGGTTTGGGGGGGGTAGCTTTGCTTAATGCCTCAGGCTTTCTGATTCAAGGAGGAGCTGCCTTAGAAAAATAAAAGCCTTAATTTGCAAGTACGGACATACACACGTTAGTCTAGAGAAGCATTTGGTAAGCTTTATCACATGTATATTTTTTAAACAAGAGAAAAACACCTTGAGCCTTAAAATCATGCTGCTGAAAAATACTCGCGCGCTCTTTTAGTGCATGTATTCCCTCCTGCGTTTGCTTATGCATTGAAATCTTAAGCAAGAAGCAAAAGGCGAGGAGGCGAAATCTGATTGGGGGATGTCTCAGCAGCCGGTTCAGTGCCCGGCACACTGCCCCCTGGTTGCCTGCCCGGCCCCATGTGGAACACAGATGCTCGAGTCCTCTCACACTGTCACCTGTGCCTCTCTGAACGCCAGCAGTCACCTTCAAGACATTCCACGTGCTGAAATTATTTATTTTGTAAGGAGAGGTTTTAATTAAAAAAAAACTTCCTTTTTTAATTTTTAAAATGTACCTTCTTTAAAATAGGTTGTTGGAGCCTTCCTCAAAGGGTATGGTCATCTGTTGTTAAATTATGTTCTTAACTGTAACCAGTTTTTTTTTTTATTTATCTCTTTAATCCTCTTTTTTATTATTAAAAGCAAGTTTCTTTGGATTCCTTGTCCCAGATCTGTATAAATGCCCTTTTTGTCCGTCCTTTTTTTTTCTTCGTTGTTTTTGTTGAAAACAAACTGGAAACTTGTTTCTCTTTTTGTACAAACGAGAGGTTTCAAATGTAGTGTATCACTGAGTCATTTGCAGTGTTTTCTGCCACAGATCTTCGGGCTGCCTAAGTCGTGCGTGTGTGTATGTGTGTGTTGTGACACAAGACAGTGCAAGCGTGGTGGGACATCGATAATTCCCCTGCATGTTCTCTTGGAGAGAGGGAGGAAGGGGGGAGGGGTTGGCCCACTGACAGACTGATTCTCAATTCTGTGGCTGGAGAGTTTTGAGGATTGCTTTTTAAAAAAGACAGCAAACTTTTTTTTTTATTTAAAAAAGATATATTAACAGTTTTAGAAGTCAGTAGAATAAAATCTTAAAGCACTCTTATAATATGGCATCTTTCAATTTCTGTATAAAAGCAGATCTTTAAAAAAATATTTCTGTAACTTAAAAAAAACCTGGCATTTAAATCATATTTTGTCTTTAGGTAAGGTTTGGTTTGTGTTCGTGTTTTGCTTGTTTCCTTGTCCCCCCACCCCAAACCTTTCTGTTCTCTCTGTAAAACTTACCTTTCCTTGTTTTCCTTTTTTTTTTGTATATTATTGTTTACAATAAATATACATTGCATTAAAAACGAAACTGCCCTGTGGACTTATTCGCCCTTTTGTTAAAAGGATGATGCGAAGAATTTGCACACAGAACAGATTCTTCCCCATGCTGATCAGTGGGAGGGTTTTGGTTTTGATGTGCACTTTGAGAAATCCTAAAGTTGGTCCTGGGAAGACAGTGTCCTCAAAAACCCACACAGGGAAACCTTGTCAAGTGCCACCCTGTGAAGGGCACAATGAGAATTACATGTCAGTCGTTGCCGCTCGGGCAATTGTCTGTTGTGGTTTAGGGCAAAAGCTGTTCCCCGGTGGAAGTCAGAAGGGAACCTGAGACCTGAAATCAGTAGCTTGTCAGAAGGCAGAACGCCAGAGAGGGTGACTTGCTTGTCTGAATTCAACAGAGCGAATTTTCTGTTATTATAAGCACGTACCCTAAAATGGGGTGTCCATTTGAAAGGCAAAGCAAGCCAAAGTGAGACAGTTTCAGAAAGGGACCCCAGGAGAGTCTGTCCTATTAACCCATTAAATAACTCATAGAGTTTATCTGCAGGGACCGTGGAATGAGATTCTTTTTCTGTTCCCTTTAGTTTAACTCATTCTGAGAAGATGCAAAGCCATCGTCGAAGTAATAAGACCTAATCCTGTTTTCCTTGGCCCCAGTTAGATGGGAGTTTCCAGGATCAGAGAAACGTTCAGGTCATTTTTCATTAAACAGATGAAATCACTCCTTCCCTCCCACCCCCACACAGAGACACCCCACCCCCCACTCCAGCTGATTGGGGAAGTGTCTCTAAGGAGGCAGGTCTCCTCTCCAACCTCAGGCTGGTTTTACTGCTGGGCTCCTGGCTCAGAGAGTCTTAACCGGCACCAAACTCTCTGGTATTACCTCACATTGTCTGTTTTTGCTTATTGGATTCCTGGCCGGCGTCCCACGCCAGGATCATGGCAACCAGGAAAATGGTAGTTATCAAATCAAGGCGGCGTGAGTGCTCGGCCTCCTTGGCAAATTCCCTCACCAAACATTGACTGAGGGCCTGTGATCTGCTGGGTGCTGCACAAACATCTCCCTGCCCCCTGCCGCCCGCCCCCTGCCCCCTACCTCCCAGGCGTCAGTTTCTGCTGCTTGTTGCTGCCATAGCATCCCATTCACTTGGGCCCGGAGCCTATCCTCCATTCTTACAAAATTTCTATTGCTTTCCCTTTGCCAACACTCACAAAGTCCATTTTAACAGTCTCTGTTCAATTCTCATTCGCCCAAATCCCTTTGTCTATTCAAATCAACACATATCAGCCCATCCTGATCACACCTTCCCCTACCAGATCTGCATGGTTGGGGAGATTCTTCTCTCTCTTCCTAGGAGTACGCTCTTTTCCTCCTTACGTGACCTTTGGCAGACCTTCTTAGAGCCAGAATATGCTGCTGAGACATAAACTTGCTGGGTGACCTAGAACAAGCTGCTTGCTTCCCTGTGCCTCATTTTCCCCCTTTGGTGAGCGTGTGTATAATCCCTCCCTCGTGTAGCAGGGCTGTTATTAGAGCAGGTTTTTGTCAAGAAGCAGTCTGAGAACTGACTACCTCTGAATCTCCCAGTCTGTACAGGATTCCTTCCTGGTGCTTTGGAATGACAGGAAAATACTCGGGGTTTTCACAAGCTCCCCAGTGGCTTCTGATGCACAGGAAAATGCAAGAGACACCCAAGTGCAGACAGGGAGCCCCCCTGAATCCCCTCTGCCCCATCTACCAGATCTAGTTGAAGGCCAGTATCACCAGATTATAAAATATTTCAGAGGAATTTTTATCTAAATCCCGAAACGCAGGGCTTATCACCTTGACAACAAGACACTTACTGGAAACCTTGCAGAGTCCTCCAGACCAGAAAAAGCTTGTATTTAAAGCCAGGGCTATTTGCTTATTTGTACTCAAAATAAAACTTTTAAAAAAAAACTATTTGAACACAAAAGGGAATTTAAAAAATCCCTTGGAATCAGTTTTGTGGGTTATTATTAAAATAGTGCTTATGGATTTGTGTGAGAAGTGTGTTTGACCTTCCTGATCCAACTCCATCCTGTCCCTTCCCGTCCCTTCCTTTCCAAAGTGAACGTTTTTTGAGGCACCACTGCGACACTATTTACATTAATTCGTGACTATTGTTACAGTCGGAGATGGACTTACAATGATGCTAAAGATGCTTAAGCTTCAGGATTTGTCATTTGCACAGACTCCTTGTACTTAATCTCATATTTTTAAATGTATATTCTTTTTGTGGGACGATCCCCCTCAAAAAAAAAAAAAACAACTGATCAGCTTCAGGTCCCACAAAACCTGAGTCTGCCCATGACCATGGCCGTGGGACAGCAAACCATGACATCAGAGGCTGCCAGCAAGATGCTTTCACTTTTGCTCTCACCAATCCTGGCAATTAGTGGGCGCTTAATAAATACCAGCCTTTCATCACATCTGTGGACCAAAGAAAAAGTTCACAGATACGTGGTTAGGAATCCCTGCTATAACATTCCGCCACCTGTCCGTACACACCTCCCTTAGCCCTCTGAGACTCAGATGATTTCTATTTCTCAGAAGATGTTCTCTCATGGACATAATAGAGGGTCAATGAAGTAAAGCCCACAGGAAATGTTACATACCTTTCTTACCGCATTTCTTCACGTCCTCTTCCTACTCATTTCTTACTTCCTTGCTTAGACCCTCTGTGCCCTGCGCTCTCCCAGGTTCTCCCATTAACTCTGGCAGCTAAAAAATCAGTTTGCTGGGCCCTAAATGGGCTGTTCCTTTTTCGTCTTTCACAGACTAGAACGTTTTTACTCCGACATCTGAAGGCCAGGCAATGTCAGCTTTGCACTCATTCAAAGCAACCAGGCAAAAGTCGGGGAATACGTACATTACCTTGAAATGTCAAAACTTTATATTGAACTTAGTCCAGTTACCATGACTTCATGTTACCGCACGTTAGGGGAGAAGATTTCTGCTCTTCATTTGTAGAGCATCCCCTGTGGGTCAGGGTTCAGCAGTGAGCAGGCCAACATACCCCCCCCCCCGCCCACCCCACCCCCGCCCTCACAGGGATTGCATTTCAGAGAGGGCAGGAAAAACAAATAGTCCTCCTGATATTTTCTTGTTCACGTGCTAGGAAAACAATGCAACTGATTAGAGCTGGTTGGGAGGTGATTGCAGCCTCCCAGGCCCCAGGTGACGGCGGCAGGGGGACACACAGTTGATGGGTTTGGCTGAGAACTTCCTGGCACCCTTTTTCTCTCCTAGTCTCCGTCCAGTTTTCAGTGACATGAAATGTACTCTGATCTGATTGACACACAGTTGATGGGTTTGGCTGAGAACTTCCTGGCCCCTTTTTCTCTCCTAGTCTCCGTCCAGTTTTCAGTGACATGAAATGTACTCTGATCCGATTGACACAGAAGTGACCCACTCTCTCTCACCTCAGTCAGTCCCTTCAATCCACCCATGAACCCTCTGTAACTGTCTCTGCCTCTTGATGAAGCTCAAATGCCTGTATCTCACCATCCTCTCTTTGCCAGAGACCTCAGAGAAAAATCCAGTCCCTGGTACCCAAGAGAGTCTCTTGGCCTTTTGAGGCTTGGTTAATGCGCTCCATGGGCTTATGGAATCAGAAATTTGGGAGGTAGGATGGGAGGCCTCTTGGTTTGGTTGTGTTCTCATTGCAACAATCTTTTAAACATGTCAGCCACTGGATGTTCCTTAGTCCCCTCGAGAGTGCTCACATTGATTGACACCTCCCTTCTCCTATTACGAAGATCTTCAATTATGGGAAGACCTTCTCTCTACCAGTTCCATTCAATGGTCCAGGGAGACCCACCTCCACTCCGATGAGATGTGAGTCTTGTCTCTCTTCCAAGTGGTAGCCCTTCACCTATTTGTACACTTTCAAGTTTTCTTTTAGTTGCTTTCTCCTTGCTAAATATTTCCAATACGTTTTACATCTGATATGGTTCCCAAGCCCTTCCATAGCTTGCCATCCTTTTTTTGAATGCACTTACTTATTAGCATTCCTCTCAAATTAGCATGTCCAGAATGATTTCCAGAACTCCAATTTTGGTTTGACTAATGTGGAATACAAATAGATTCATCCCATGTGTAATCAGAAATTGTGCTTCTATAAGTTTCAAATAAAATCACCCGCTTATGTTATGGTGAGAAATTTCTCACCTCACATGTAATTGTGCAATAGATCTTTTGAACTTAATTACCAAGTTGACATTTACCTCTGTCTTGACTGGAGCGTGACATATACAGGCTCAATGGAAGGAAAGACAGGAAAAGGGATTTACGTCATGGAGGCCTCACTGTGCCCGGCACTGTGACAGATGTTTTATATACATGATCTCATTTAATCCACTTAATAACCCTCGGAGACAGGTGTTATTACTACAGTTTTATTAAGAAGGAAACTGAGGCCCAGAGAGATTAAGCAATTAACCTGAGGTCATGTAAACCAGCACGCGGCATAGACAACCACTATCGACTCCCTACTCCATGATCTGCCGCCCCCCACGCCCCAACCCAACCGAGTACTCAGTTTTCCAAAGAGAATATGAAATGAAGTTCATAATGGGGAAAGGAGAGCAAAATCTTATGTTATAAGGAAACTTTTTAAAGCAAAATCCGACCATAGGACGCCCCCCCACCACCACCATCCTGCCCCATTCAAAGCCTTTTGGTGGCTACCTATTCACTTGGAATAAAATGCAAATTCTTTGCCGCGGGGTATACTATGCCCTACTCTAGGGGGTTGCAAACCATAATCCACAGACCAATTCTGGCCCACCAACATTGTTGCAAATAAATTTTTAATAGAATACAGTCATGACTGTTGGCTTACTTGTGTATGCTGTTTTCGTGCTATGACACCAGAATCGAGTATGTGCAGCAGAGTTCATGGCCTGCAGAGCCTAAAACATTTACCAACTGGCCTTCACTGAAAAGGTTGGCTGACCCTTTCCCTACACAGTTGAGCCCTTGCCTATTTCTCTCTCTTGCCATCACCTGCCTTATTCCCTATGTCCCCAGCCCTCTGGTGTCTTTCTCATTCTCAAATCTGCCACAATCTTTGCCATTGAAGGGCCTTTGCACTTGCTGCTTCCTTGACCTTTATAAAGCACCCTTTTATCAGAACGTTCCCCATCGTCTCCTCCCCATCTTCAGATCTCCGCTCAAACGTCATCTCCTCCCAGGGACCTTACTTGACTGTCCTAGATTGAGTGGTCCTCTCTGCTGTCACCCCAGCCACTCTCCCACTGTCTTGCCTGTTTCTGTAACACTATCACTTCCTGACATTCTCTCTGTCATCTGTGTATTTGTTTCCTTCAACTACGGCTTCGAATTTGGTCTTATTCCCAACTTACCTCCAATACCTAGAAAAGTGCTTACCACAGAACAAGAGCTCAATGACTGTTGATGAATTCATTGATCTCTTAAGCTCTTTTTATCCTCCCAGATCCTTGGGTGGGAGTTGAGTATTAGGAGTCTAATGATAAAAAGTCATCAGTTACTCCATAATTAAATAACCAATTAAGTGAACATTTGATGAGTGTCCGCTGATGCAGGGCAGGAATTTAAAACTAATCAAACAAGGAGCTCACAAGAAAAAAAGGTGGAAATAAAGTCATTAAAGCAACAATAGTGTTGAGTGTTGACGTAGACATGTGCACGGAATGCTGTAAAAATTCGGGAAGTGGAAAGCCGAGAGGCTGCCGAAGCAGGGGAGGAGGGCTCACTGAAGGCACATATTTCAGGCACAGAGAAGGGACTAGGCAAGAACACAGGGATGGAAGCAGGTTCACAGTCCAGGGCAATGGCGTGGTGGTGTTCAGCAAGGCTAGGGTTGATAAATGGCAGAGAATTAGTGGAGAGCTAAGTAGGGGTGAATTATGGGGAATGGGATAGAGACTGTACCCAGGGAGATGATAAGAGCAGTTGTGTGCTAAAAAGGATGCATTATTTCCCCCTACCACCATCTAGGCTTTTGACTTTACTGTCGAAATCCAGGAGCAGGGAGACCACTCAGGAGTCTCCTCCATAGTCTGTTGCAGAAGAGCTGACCGCCTGAGCTAAGGTCAGGGCAGCAGCAATACGAGGGGAGGCCATGAGACTCTGGAGGCAGAGAAGCGGCAACATCTGAAAACTGGTGGGATTTAGACCAAGACAGTGGCGTCAAGGCTGACCTCTGCGCTTTGTCTGGTGACAAGGTGAGAGGTGGTGTCATGTAACAAACTGCAGAACATAGGGATGTAGTTGGAACTGCTTAGCAGACACGTGAATATGCATGCAGATTAACTTATAATTCTAAATAAGCATAACGCACGGATTGTGAACAGATACAACTTTATTTTTTCCTTTCCTCCTTTGACCCCCTTTAGGGGCTGTGAACTTCCCTTGGCTCTGAGTGATCTCCAGGGGTGGGATTGGAGCTTGGGGGAATAAGAACGTGGCATGCTCAGGAAAGAGAAAGTCCTCTGGCTATGTAGCTATTAAAATTTTTTAAAGTTGCATTTCTGTCATGGAAATGCCCCATCTAGCCCTGACTAGTGTGGCTATGTCTATTGAGTGCTAGCCTGCCTGCAAACCATAGGGTCGTTGGTTCAATTTTCAGGGCATATGACTGGGTGGCAGGCCAGGTCCCCAGTTGGGGGTGTGTGAAAAGCAACCACACATGGATGTTTCTCTCCCTCTCTTTCTCCCACCCTGCCCTCTCTCTAAAAATAAACAAGTAAACTCTTTTAAAAAAAAAAAAAGGAAAGAAAAGAAATGTCCCATCCTAGGACACACCTAAACTGGTTTAATATTAATTCTTCTCCCGTCCTCAACTCAAGATTGCCGCAGGACAGGAACAGGCAGTGGGATCGAAGGCTCTCCCCGTTCTCTCCGCATGGCCCCTGGTGGTCTCCCTCCCATTAGCTGGCTGCTGTCTCCAGTCAGTGCAACAGAGTGGCAGGACAAGCCACTCTGGGACAAGCAGGGAAGGAGAGGGGAGGCCAGCAAAAGGGACCTTTATCTCTGTGGTGCCTCACTGTTGGCTGCGGCTAGACGATTAAAGCCGGTATCCCTGGTGGGCCAGGCACTTGTCAGAGCAGACTATTTTCTTCCGGGGCACTTTCAGGACGCCTCTGGTGAGCAGCGGTCTTGACTCAGGGCAGACACATCCTTCTTCACACTGGTTGTTTCCAAGTCTTACCACTGTTGAGCATGCGCAGAACACCTCCAGCCTCAACCTGGGAGAGCGCCTCGCGCCCGCCGCCAGGTGAGTCTGCTTCAGCGTACGTACCCTGGTTGATGGTGCTCTCTCTGCGCCGGGACCACAATGGGTTAATGGAAACACATCGCTTACCCAAGAGAAGTCACCACTCCTCACATCTCACCCAGCCTACCTGGACTCTTGAGTGTGTCAACTGGAAGAACACGTTTCAAAACTTGGGGAGCAGTCTCTTTTAAAAACCCATGGGCTGGATTCGGGGTTGGTGGATAACACCACCACTCCTCCCCAGGGGAGAGACGGGGCAAGCACTCTCCAAAAAGCAACCTTCCAGGTGTCCTTTCCCACTTCTGACTCTGCCCCTCCTTTCTTTTTTTAAGAATAAAATTTTAAAATCTTACATATGGTGACATTGGATCCTAAGTATGTAACTCTGTCATTTTTGAGAAACATGTGCATCTGAGCACCCACCATGCCAATCAAAGCATTTAGCATAAGCATCACCCCAGAAAGTTCCCTATTCCCTCTTTCATTCAATGCCTATATCCCCACAGACAGCCCCTGGTCTGCTTCCTATCACCCCACATTAGATTGACCTGTTCTTGAACTTCGTATAAACGGAATTGTACAATATTTATCTCTGGCTTTCTTTTGCTCAACCTAATTTCCATGAAATCATCAATGTTGCATTGATGTATCAGTAGTTTATTATTTTCTCTTGCTGAGTATTATTTCCCTGTATAAATATACAACAGTGTGTTCACCCATTTCCCTGCTGATGGACATTCAGATTTTTTTTTTCCTGGCTTGGGACTATTGTGGATAGAGTTGATATAAATCTCCCCTGGGCAAATACCTAGAAATGTTACTGCCGGGTCATAGAATAGATAAATGTTCAACCTTGTAAGAAACTTCCAAGTCATGTTCCAAAGTGCATAAATCATGTTACACTCCCACAAGCAACGTAGGAGAGTTCCAGTTTCTCTACATCAATACCAACATGTGTTGTCAGGTTTTAAAAATTTGACACCTATTTTCGCGGGTGTGAAATGGTATCTCATGCTTTTAATCTGCATTTCCAATGACCCTCTTCCTCACCGCCCTATGTAATTCCCGTGCAGAGTGTTTTGCATGACAGACTTAATGTGACATCAGATCTGACGACCCCCTACACTCTTCTGGAACCCAGATGTTTATTTCCTTTCTTTGGATGGGAAGAGTTTGGATATCCATTTTTCTTAGGACTTTTCATTTTTGCAGCTGTCTCGGCACTGTATGAATCCAGCTAGACCCATACAGGTCGTGCCAAGCACTGCGAGGAAGCTAATTGTACTGGTCCCTGAGGTCCAGCTGGAGACAGAGGGCTGGGAATCTAGGAGTGTCTAATACGAGACTCTCAGCCCCTCGCAGGCAGCTTGGGAGGTGGAAGAAGTCAGCAGAGTGGAAGGGAATGTTAAAGCCCAAATAAACATCTGAGCTGCTAGGTGGTGCTTATTCAAATTACTCTCAATTCTCTGACCTGCAGAGAGCTGACCCACATCCATGCAGATACAGGATCTTAGAAAGATGATATGCATGGGGCGCTCACATCTTATAGCTTAAAGCCCCTAAAAAGGGTAAGATCAGCTCCCATTCTGAGAGTCCTTGATCTCTGTAAGTTCAGGGGGAAAAGAGGCAGCTCTCATGTAGAGTCCCCCAAAAGAGAGACAAAGGGATGAGTTTGGAGCCCCGTTTCCCCCTTAGTCTTGAGGCTTCTGCATTTCAAAGTGATCATGCATGAATTAACCGCCCGACTCCTCCATCAACAGTTCTGCCTCTCCGGAGCCAATTTTGAAAGTCCCTGAAATTTCTGAAGCCCTCAGTGAACATGAGCACACATCTGACCTCTGAGTTGATTTCATCACCCAGCTGGCCCTTGTCTGAACCCCTGCCTCTATCCATGGAGAATTCTTGAAATCCATCCTATCCTCCACCTGCAGCTGTTTCCGGGGATTTGAAAACACAACAACATGGCATTTTTAAGTCTCCCTGATGCCCCTGCTCCTTGATCCCCTATTGGCACCAAGACTCTTTTGCATCCCATTTTCACCTGTATTATCTGTTCATTTTGATTCAGCCATAATGCCGGTGGTTAGCTATTGAAACCAAGCCTGCACCTCATGCCAGACAGCCAAATGAAGATGGCAGGAAAGTAATTTGACCCCCCAGAGTATCAGGAATCAGCCTTGAGCAGAGCCAATCAATGGACACAAGGCCAAATGAAATTCAGCTGTCCAGCTCCAGGCCAGCACCCATAGCTATTAATCAAAACAGTCCCTGTGGGCATTTAGTGTGGAAAGAACAGTCTTGCTCCGGTCTACTCCGCCACATTGCTCAAGACGTCATAATCATCAAGACAACAAATGTTTCTACCAGCTGACAGGCTCAATGCTACAGGGACCCCACACCTCGTAGGGAGAGACTACATGAAACAAGTCATTTTAATAAATTATGGAGAGCTATGTTTCTGGATTAAATCCGGTCAAAAGAATTAAGTGAATAAAGAAGCGGGGAAGCAGGAGTTTCCCAGCTTCGAAGATTCATCATCTGCACGTGTCTTGCTTTTAAATATCACATGAGAAATGGAAGATTATTTAATAAATAAGTTGACTACCCCCCTCCCCAAATAGATCAATACCTTGATTTATAGAGCCATCTTCCATTGGAATAGCACTTTGATTGCCCGATGTGGCCAGGCTGTACTCCATTACAACTGTAGCCATCCAACTGGAGCTACGATTCCCATTCATTTTTGGTGGTGCTGGGAGGAATGGCAAATTCCTCTTTCCCAGAAACTCTGTCTAAGCTCATATGAAAGCTACACTCTGCCCCCAAGTTGCCACATTTTCATTCTGGATTTCTCAGAGCTACCCAGCCCAAAAGTCCCTGGAGGAAGAGTCCCATAGCTTTGGAAAAGAAGCCAACGAGTATGACTAAATGTCTTTTCTCCAGTCTTCTCTGGATGATTTAATGCATCGTCCCGGTCAATCATCGATAAAAATGATATGGTGTGCGAATCTGCTGTTGACGGTTGTGCCAAGACCCCCCACAAAGACCAGGCTGCAATGAAGTTAGGAGAATTTATATGAGATCGAATAAAGAACAACCACACTGTACAGGGAACTACCACCAGCAGAGAAAGAGGCCTGTTGCAAATCTTCTCTGATATATTAAAGGATAACTCGTCTCCATTTTACAGTCTGCCTCGGAGAGGGACCAGGGGAGGACGAGCAAAGGATAGACCCGATGACCCACTAGCTGGGCACTGTCCATGCCAAGTACACTATTTCTGGTGATGCCCGTCTGCTTAGGAGCCGAATCTTGACAGACCGCAGCCCCCCTCAGGCCAGGACCCACCCCACAAGCTGCTGTTGTCCTGCCACAGCTGTTTCCGTTTTTTATTACGATTTTCCCCGCCTTTCATTTTCCAGGCCAAGGGGAATCTCAGGGGGCCCATCTGTTTCTCTCTTGCCCTTTTCCCTGTTCCCAGAAGCAAAGCATGCACATGCACGCGTGCACTCACTCCCCACACCAGGCCACCGCAGAGTCCTTGAGGACAGCGAAGAACCGGAACCAGAAGTGAACACGACCCACCCGTCAGCACCCCAGGGACCTGAAACAAGAGGCAGCCGTGGGAAGCGGAGGTGGTGTCCCCGGACCACTGTCCGGGAACACTGCGTGGTGAGGAGAGCATTCGATGCAGGAACCAAGCCCTCTCAACAGAACAACAGGTTCTTTGCCTGGGGAAACTTCCTGTTTTGTTTTGTTCTTACTTAAACTTTCTTATTTAAAAACAAAAACAAAAAAAAAAACAGGCTAAGTGGTTAAAGCCCATAGTACTAATTCGCCCCAGTGTAAAAAATCTAAGAGAAATGATCCCAGTAAGCTTAAGAAAAGCTACGAACTTATTAAAAGAGCAAATTTCCCCTTCAGAGGGAACAAAATAGTCTTGCTCCTAGCATGAATGGCACTATAAAAGGAAAGAAAGGAGGGAGGGGGAGAAGAAAGGAGGAATGGGGGAAGGAGAAACTGAAGGAAGATATTTAATATTTTCTTGTAGAATCGGAGAACGAGTGATGTTCCTTCATTATCTCAGTGTCTTTGTGGAAGCAGTCGGGTCTCCTTTCCCGTACCTCCTTCCCAGGTCACTGACATCGTCATCAGGAAGCTAAAGTCTGGATAGCCCTGGCTTTGGGTCTGGATGCCAACGGGACTCTGCTTTATGATACATGACAAGTTCCAATTTGAAAACCTCCTGAAATGCAACAGTCTTAAACCAAAAGCTATGGCCTCTGTGGTTTGGGGTAGGTTTTTCTGTTTGTTTGGGGTTTTGTGGTGAGTGACCTTGGGAGCTCTTATAAGTAGGGTCCAGCCAGGCCTTGGGTCTCATCGGCACAAACTCAGGATCCCTAGGGCCACCTGCCGATGACCTGTGAAGGCAGACCAGAGGAGAGGACAGAAAAGACCTGGAAACCAGGCAACTGAAACGGGCAGCCGCTGACCACACCTCATACAAGACACGTTCATGTGGATTCGGGTTGGGGCAAGACCCACCCAAGCCCAAAGTGGGACTCAAGAAAGTGACTGAGGCTGGACAGTGGAAGTCAGTCAACTCATTAAATTTTCCCAAGGAATTCCAAGGTCCTTTCAAAAAGCATATGGATAACCTTTGCTTCCGATTCTCCTTATTTCTTCTCCACCAGGTTTCTCCCTCACAGCCTTTGCAGGCACCTCACGCCTCACCGGCATTCATCTTACATGCTGCTATCAAATCAATATTCCCGGGGCACGGCTTTAATTACTCACCATTACTGTCCAATCGCTTGGTTCACTTACTTGCATAATAAAACACAGAAACTACAGCGCTTCCTGCATCCCACCTGGCCCCTCTCTCCACTCTTCCCACCACCACATTCCTGCCCCCCGTCTTTTCGGCAGCCTCAAGTTCTTGCTGCCTCCCTTGTCTGAGTTCTGTTCGTGGTATTCTTTCCCTCCAAATACCCTTTCCGCACCAGCTTCTACCCACATCCGTCTATCTCCACATTCAAGCCCTTCCTGTGCCCTGCCCACCTCTATGCTCACACCCAAGCTAAACAGCCTCTCCTTCCTCTCAAGGTTGTTACACTCAATCCAATCTAAGATGCCTTGAATCAAAAGACAAAATGTGTATCCTGAAGTCAATAAAACAAATATGGGTGCGGATACCTTAGCTTGTCTGAATATGTAATCTGCATTGTCGTTTTCATGTGTTTTTCTCCTTTCCCGACTTGCAGTTTTCATTAGAGCATGGTTCCTAGTGAGCTGATCAACTTCTGTGCTTCTCGTCAAACCCAGCACAGGACTGAGACTGTGTCTCCATACACACATTTGAATACATATTTATAGGTATGTGACAACTGGCTGTAAGAATGAATAAACATTTCTGACTCTTGAAGTTCATGTAAAGATATTCCATTTATTAAGTTTCATAGTGGAATGTGTATATTTGCATGTCATTAAAAGCTTAACTCATTCATTTCAAAATAATGGCTTAAACTGACAAAATACAAAGTGGGGCAAAAGTAGGTTCACAGTTGTTCATGTGGAAACTAGTACAATAATTAATAGGTATGAATACAAAATAAACTGTTATATGTACTCACAACTGTGAACCTACTTTTACCGTTTATGCAGGTTAATGAGAGAGAGTATACAAATTAGAACACCTACCAAGTGCAGAAACTCAACAAACCACCTGACAGGTGCCTTTTGTCTTAATTCTCACCACAGCCCTCTGAGATGGGTACTGCGATCTCCGTCTTACAGAGGAGCTCCCTCCCGTTCATCTGTCCAGCCTCAGGGCCCAGCTCAGAAGTAGCTGAGCAGACTTGTAACCCCCTTCCCAGACAATGTCTAGTCTAGTTCTGTCATCAGAGACACAAAATGTATTTACTCTCCTAAAAATGAGCAAATCTCCCTGCCAAGCCTGCAGCTGCTCTGCTGCCATTCAAGGAAGAAAGCAGGGCACCTCAGAATTTGGTTCCAAGGGAGGCTTTGCAGGGAATCCTGAAATTTCTCCTGTCCTCGGAGAGGGGAACCAGCAAGGATCTTTCCACTCGGCAACCCTGGAGGTTTGTGGAGAGGAACACAAAAACAAACAAACAAGAACAAATAAAAAACAAACAAACCCACAAAATATATTAGCCCGGCTCTTCTGAGAGGCAGATGCTGTGATGGGATTCAATTTACAAGGGCTTTCTTAGAGGAAATGCCTGTGTGAGGGACACTAGGGAGGGAGCTGGAAAAGCTGGGAGCACCATCAGACCACAAGGCAAGTGTTACCCTGAGTGACGGAGAGAGAAAAGCATCATAGACTGCCCGGCAAGACCACATGGGAGTTATCCAGCCAAAGTCAGCCCTCCCAGGAAGGCTAGGTCTCCCGAGAGCACGACTCCCTTAGCAAAGCATCCTTGCTGCACTCTGCCCTCGATCAGGGGCAGCCCTTGAAAGGTGTGGCTTCTGCACCAACAAGGCGGCTTTGGGTTTCACAGGGCAGCTGCTGATGGCTTTGGTCAATTCCACTCCCTGTAGATGGAGGTGGATTCTCATGGGAGCTAGGGAAGGGGGATGCTCAGCTGAATTCAAGTAGATTACACGCATGTGTGTTGAGACGGCATGGTTGACGAACCATGCATGGGATGAGACTGGCTCAGCCCACAAGCTCAGGAACCCTTAAAAACTATGGATACAGCCAATGTATTTTCCTCATCTGCCCTGAGTCCATTTAGCCACTGTTCATACTGGATGAAGCATTTTCCCCAGGGCAACTTTGCTATTTGTAGGCTGCAACAAAAGACCCTCAATTCCTTTACTACTATGGCATTTAAGCTTTTCTTTTTAAGTATAAAAATATCATGCATGGAGTGAACAATCAGCAAGTTGTAGATACATGGACCAGGTGGTGGAGGAACCCAGGGACTCCAGCTCCCAGTAGAGACAGATCTCCATTACCCATTGTGTGTGCCCGGTAAGAGTGAGAATGAGAGGTAGGGCACCGAGCTTCTCTACTTAGCACTTCAGGTTGAGACCCTGTCTCACTTGACCCTCTTGATGATGCCATGAGGTAGGGAGCACCCATTAGCTCTACTTGCCAGGTGTTCTGGTGAGGAGACAGCAGTCAGAGGAAATAATAAGACACGGAGTCAGGTAAGCTGAGAGTTGAACTAGGGCCAGAAAGCAAGGAGCTGGCAGCTGAGGACCATTGACCAGACCCTCACGTAGGGCTCTAAGCTTCTAGGCAGACACTGTGCAGCTCAGAGAACTGCTGACACTGTCGTCTGTCCCAAAGATTACACTAGACTTGATCCTGCAACAGGATATACTACATGAAGTCAGGAAAATGTTCCCACACTCTTCCCGGGGGACAGATTGGGTGTCTTCCTTCCATGTGTGTCAATACTCCATTTCAACGCAGGAGCCAAGGGAGAAAAAAGATCATCCACTCACAATAAATTGCCTGTCTTAGTTTTCAGTTGTTAGAATAAAATACCAACATCAGGGAAAAGTTGTTTCCTAAAAATGATGCAGAGCTTCCATCTTTATAGCATATGAGCAGACCATCCCATAACCCCCAAATATTAGTCCTACTCTCAACTGACTGCATCTGCTTGTGCACACACAGATGCTATCCCAGACGGAAAGAACATAATACTATCAGAGATGCTGAACTTGGGCCATGATTGCTTTTGATCATCTCTGTTTATGGGGCTGTGAGATCTTCCCGTTGGGCTTTATTTTTCACTCGGGGGAATCATTACCCCGAGTTGTAGGGACCCTGGATTCTTTATCACCCCCAGTAGTCTCAAGTTGTAAATTTCAAGCCACTATTAAGGTGGCCAGACAGATATTTAAGACTCCTACAGGCAGCGTACAATTAACCACCTCCTGCCAGCTGAGAAATCAGCTCAATAGCCATTCAACTTCATGTCCAAACTTCTTTACATTAAGAAAGGCTTAGACAGGTCCCTTGAGTCTCAGAACTAGAATCTCTGAAAAGCTACGGTGACAGGAAGAAGTCCAAAAAGGGGGATGCAGCCAGTGAGGAGAAGGGAGTGTACAACATGTCACATGTGCATGCGGGTTACAAGTCAATCACTATAGCTATCAGCTGCTGCTTTTCTTCACCCAATTTATTTTATTGGAATCATTATGCAGCTAAGTCCTACAACATATCAACCCATACATTGTTTTCACCAGCCTTCTCTGTTTGTCCCTGGAACTTTACATGTAGGTGGGCATTTACCTGGGGCAAACAGCAGAGTGACCAAATGGACACACTTCTCAGTGGCTGGGGCCACCATCATGGATCACAGAGTCTACAGGTCCTTCTCATAGTGAAGCAGAAGGAAATATTAGCGCACAGAGCAAGCCTCTCACCCTTGACACTGGGACCGTAGCTACCAACTCGGAAGAGAGGCACCATCCCCATGCCCATGAGGAATGAGGCTGAAAGCAAATGCCTGTGGAATAGATAGGGAAGGGCGGATTATTGCTCAGAAGGCCTCATGAGCCGAAAGGCAGGGAACTAGTACAAATAAAACACAAACAATTTAGCCTCCCACAATCTTGACTCCCTTTACATTTTTATTTGATTTTTGCACTATTTTCCTCTTGAACCACTCAACGTATCATTCACATTGAATGACCTAGCCCTTCTCCTCCTTCTCCTCCTCCTCCTCCTTCTTTTCCCCCAAATATCTTAGGTTTGTTTTTGGATGTTTTTGGTTTTTTGGGTTTTTTTTTACTTTTGCTTTCTTATTTTGCTTATATTCCTCCCTCTATCTAGAATACCTTTCCCCTATCTCTGTATGTCCAACTTCTACCTGGATTTCAAGACTCATCTCAAATGTTACCTCCTTCATGAGGTCTTCCTCACGAGGCAATCAGAACTTGGAGTAGCACTCTTGTCGAAGGAGTGATTATTCAAAAACGAGCTTCTATGTTGAAGTATTTCAAAAGTGCCCTTTGTTGATGGAGTGAGGCTTAATCTCTTTGACCCAGCCTAGAAAGCCCCTTGTGACCAGGCCTCTCTCTACTCTGGGGGGCTTTGTCTCTCACCCTCCTGGCCTCACTTGCTGTGCTCTCTAAGGTGAAAGCAACTGCTTGTGCTTCTTGCTGTTTCTCAGAGCTGTGCGGAGTGTGCATGGGTTCTCACTGCTGATCTCCTGACCCCTTGACCTGGGTAACTTCTGCTCATCCTTCAAGTCCTGTGAGTCATCTCCTTCAGGCAGCCTTCCCCTCCCCCAGCTGGATCAGGCTTCTCTACTCTCCAAGCACCTTCGATCACCTCTTCTCCAGCATTTACCACAATGTATTGCTACAATCAGATCATCTGTTTCCACACCTGTCTCTCCCATGAGATGGAGCCTTCAATGAACATATTTTATTCAAATTCGAAACTTAATGCCTACTAGAACAGAATAGGGTTTTTTTTCTCTTTTTTTCACTGCTGTGAATGTAATTGGGACAATATGACACTTCAGGGTCCTCGCCCACCCAGTACCTATCCTTGCATCTGGTCCACCCTGGCATGATTAGGATTGCTGATGGAAATTGTTTTAGTCAGTTTGAGCTGGTATAACAAATTACTATAGACTGGGTGGCTGATGAACAACAGAAATTTATTTCTCATAGTCCTGGAGGCTGGGAAGTCCAAAGTCAAGGCTCCAGCAGGTTCTGTATCTGACAAGAGCCCAACTTCCTGGTTTCTCTCTGTGTCTTCTCCCAGAAGGAGTGAGAAATTCTGTTGAAATGCCCAGGACTCATTCTCCAAGCCAGTGGATAGGCCGTGAGCTCCATCCGTGAGATGTTCTATATCTCCTCCTCAGAGACACAGGGCGCAGAGCAAAGCAGCTCCAAATTAGCTTTAGATGCAGTAATTTCAATGCTGGCAATCAAATCTTGTTCTGGAGAAGAGGGACTCTTTATGCCATGAGACGCCTTATAGATAAGCTTTCCAGAGCTTCCAGCGACCTCAGTAAAATGAGTCAGGCTCTTCAGCTGACCCGTTAGATACCATGTGACAAAATGGGGACAGTTCCTTCCCAAGGGTAGTCTTTGATTGTGAGCCAGCCAGTCCAAGCTTGCCACCCCCCTGGTGGTGAGGGAGGGACAGTCGAGGCAGGTTGGGGTGATCAATACAACCAACCACCTAACAGTATGAGACCCCTTGGGTTATTTTATAAAGGGACACAAAGACAACGGAGGCCTAGGGGTGGAAGGATGGCAATACCTAACACCTAGTGGGTGCCAGGTTGGTTCTAAGCACTTAGCCTAACAGGGAGAGGCACCATGATGCCAGTTTTACCTATGAGGACACAAAGCAACACAGAGTTAAGTCACAGAGCCAAAGTTCAATGGCTGGTAAACAGCAGAGCTGGGATTTGAACCCACATAATCTGGCTCCAAACCCTCCCCGTGAATTCTACAGCCTCCCAGAGTGGTATGGGGAAGGTAAGACAGAGCAGAACTACATGGTGTCAGATTTAAGTCCTTCTTCAAGGCAATGCAGATGGCAAAGCTGCAAGAGAACAGCTTGTTCCCAGAGAGAGTTCAAGGTCCTTAAATAAAGTTCATGCCACTTTTCCCTGTCCCCACTGCCACCCTGAACCTTGGTATATTCCATCCCACGGCTCCCACAGTGGCTTCTCCCCCAACATCACCAATCACAATGAGGTTGACAGTATTGAAGGTCCATTTGTTCTCAATCACACAACACACACTCACGCCTTCTTCTGAAAAACATTCCTTCCATCCTGTAGCCCCCTCCCCTCCCCAAGGTGAGGGACTCTCACTCCCTGTGGTGAAAAGGAGGGGGAGGGCAGGAGAAAAGAGGGAGGGAAAAGATGAAGGAGGAGGGGGAAAAGAAGAGGGACAAGAGTGGGGGGAGGAAAAGGAGGAAGGAGTGTGCAGGAGAGAGAAGGTAGAGGATGGGGAGGAGGAGAGGTGGGAGGCGGAGAAAAGAGAGGAGGAAAAGGTGACCTCCTCAAAGGAAGATCCTTTTCCCATGGAAATGCACTCTGGCTGGTGCCCATTAGCATCCCTATGCATAATAAGAGGTCGGCCTATTGTCATGCAAATTAATTCAGATGACAACACTCGCTCCTCGACAACACGCCCCAGCTCAAGGATGTTTCTCACACTGCCTCAGCCAACACTAACTGGGGCCTCGCCATCATCTTTCATTAATTATGTTTCCCCCTTCACTTTTGCAAGGTTTGAGTTCAGCTGCAATCTTTTTCACCTCCCAGCTGCTGCCGCTGGCTACTTTTCATTCTGGAGAAGCTGACAACCTCACGATAAACAAAACAAAAAAAGTGAGAAAGAAGGAAAAGCTAGGGAGAAATCCACATTTCAGATCCGTACTGAAAGAGTCGGACTGAACCGAGAGGTGGAGTTAAAACCGGACCCATGGAACTGCGGCTCCTTGCTTTCCTTTCCCATTGTGGTAAGATTACCTAAGCAGCAGCTCTTTTCCCCAGTGAGCCGAATTCTCCTGTCGCTCAGTCAGAGCCTGATAAGATGGATTCTTGGAGTTCTGAATATAGAGGGTGACTCACCCTTCTCATTGTCTGGTCAGCCGCCCTCTCACTCCAGGCCACTGACCAAGTCTTTCCCACTGAAGCTCAGTGCCATCTCAGGCTCTGACCAGTTCTTGCCCTGAAGGGAGATTGCTGTCAAAAGAAGGAGTAAACATGGGTGGCTTTGGAAAAAGCCAGAAGTGAGAGCAGAGCTGTGGGCTGTATGGCCTCTTTCCACCTCCTGACCCCCTGGATGTCCAGACGTCTCCATCCCAGCCTTCTCTTGGCCCGAGCATCTATTCCTGCAGCCTTAAGTTAAGAGCAGGCCAGAACTGTGCCTTATTGTTCTATACACAGCATAGCAGGCTAGTTAAATCACAGTTCTGGAGTCCGAGCACCCATTCAAGTCCTGGTTGTCTCTTTACAAGCTGCATGTTCTTAGGCAAGTTATTTACCGTCTGTGTGTCTCAGTTTATCGATCTATAAAATGGGAGTAACACTTGTGCTCACCTCATAGGGCTGTCATGATGATTAAATACATGCATAATACATAGAAAGCTCTGAAAACAATGCCTGGCACATTGCAACCGCTTTCACAAATGTTAGCTCGTGTCATTAATTAATTTTCCCAGATGTTTGTGCTCTTTTTTTTTTTTTTTGCTTATTTGGTAACTCCCCCTTTTCCAATTCAGTCGAGTTCACACCTCTACTTATTTTCCAGGCAGCACGTCCTGGTTCCTTTTGCTGTGACAGTAAAATGCATAATAACTCGAAGCATTGCCAACACAGAAAGCGTGTGACCCAGGGACCACCCTCGTCCCCTGACAGTTCTGACATTTCCACCATACAGCTGAGTAGATGGGCTAAGGAAAGATGGGGGAGAGTCGGACATTCTGGAAATCAACTTTAGCTTAAACATTATCTGAACAACAGACAGGCTTTGTAGTCAGACACAAATTATATGCAAATCACATGCAAATCTGAATGTAAATACTTTAGTCCCAGGGAGAAAATCCTTGAGGAGACATTCTCACTCTCTTCTCCCCTACTTCTCAGGACATAGTTTGTTTTCCCATTGGTTGCTTTGGAATTCATTATAAAGATTCAAAGATGCATATAATTATCCAAAGGGGTCTGTACCACCTGCTTGTCAGGGGTCAGAGGCTGAAGAAACCTCAGGAAGCACACATTTCTGCAGACTTCTCAAACCAAAGGGCAAAGGGCATTCTCTGCCCACTCGAACCCTGAGCCAAGAGAGTCAACATCGATAGCGCTGGACAAGGTCAAGAGCCCACATAACTACAATCTTCTCAGGGGCCTTAAACTGGGCTAGAGAGGGCCATTGTCTTCGATCCTTGGGCTGCCCCTTCCTGGACCTAGGGAACCCAAATCACCCCTTGCTTAATGGTCACTCTTAACTTCTATCACAGGATTTGAAAAAAAAACCTAAACTGATTTCGTTGGGAATGGGGAAAAGAAGTGGGAAGGGGAAAAGACAAAACGTACTCATTCAGCATAATGTTACTAGGTCTCTGTTGGGCATCAGACAGGGCCCAGCCCTGGCACAGAGCATTTCACTAAAGCTTCTGAAAAGGTAGAGGATTCCCATGGGAGATGACTCAGATTCACAGCACATACCTTGCTCTGAGTTTCATGGTAGTCTTGCTGGGAGGAAATCACGTGACTAGACTGGGTTCATTCTAAATTCACAACCACAATCTCCAACCTCTAGTGGGACCTCAAAATGGCCCCAAATCCTGTCTGTTTCTTTAATCAGCTCACTTTCCACTCTAGGGTAGAAATGGCTACGTGATTCCTTTGTTTTCCTCACACCTCTCGTTTCTACTCTAAGGTGATGATCATGCTTCATACTTCACATGGAAAACAGAAGCCATCCCACTAAATCCACACACAAATCTACCCACAGCTGACCTGTCCTCTCTTCCTCCCTTAGTGGTCAGGGGAAGACCCGTCCCTTCCCCTTCAAAGCCCTATTGCTCCAGATCATCCCTAGGTACCTTGCCCTGAGTTAGGCCTCTCTCTCTGAGACCCCTTCAAATTCCCCTTCACTTTTTGAGTTTGCTGTTCAGTATGCAAAGAAGTCAACAGATACCTTCAATAGATTGCCTCTATCACATACTTAGAATAGTACCTGCTGCACAGCAAGTATACCTAGGACTTTGCCACAATTATTCTATGAAAGCAAATCACTAGTAGAGGCACACACATCCAAAAGCAATGAGATTACTTTCTTTGCCCAAGAGCAGTGCTATGACATGGTGGTATCTGTCATTTTCAATGTTCATTGTTTGACTCCTCAAAATCACACATTGTTTGACTTCTCTAGACTTAAGTGAACTCACATGAATGTACAACAAGGAAAAATTAAGGAATTCACAATCTGCAAATGCATGGGCTTGTTTCCAATATTTTGACACTGTGAATTATGCTATAATACACATCCTTGCTTGTCCATAAACTGAAGATAACCATTAAACCAACTGTTGTTGAGGGAATAGGAGTTCATTTATCTTAAGAGCCAAACATGGGTTCTAGCACCAAGCAGATGCTTAATAAATGGTAACTACTATTAATAGATAGTGATAACTAATAATAGTAATAATATTAGTAGGGTCAAGATTGGGATCAAAGCTCTTTATCCCCATTCCTAAAGCCTCTTGGTTGAATGAGTTAGCAAAATTGAGGGAGGATCTGCTGGCGGGTGAAAGAAGTCCAGAAAAGAATATATATTAGGCAAGCATTCATCACAGAAGGACATACTACCCAAAGTCCATAGCCAGCACTGTAGTGGGGTCCAGGGTGCTGAGTTATTACTAGTTCTAAGCCAGGGGTGATTTTTTTCTCCCAGGTGATATTTGGTAATATTTGGAGACATTTTTGGTTGAGAGAGAGGGGTGTATATTACTGGCATCTAGTGAGTAGGGGAATGGGATGTTGCTGAACGTCTCAAAAGGCACAAGACAGGGCCCCACAGCAATGAAGGATCCAGCTCCAAATATCAAAAGAGCCAAGGTTTAGAAGCCCCAGTGTAGGCCATAGACATAGGCTGCCCAAATCCAATCCCAGCTACTACTCCCAGGAGCTCTGCAACCACAGGGAAGTTAAATGGACTCTCTGGGCTTAACCCTTTCCTCTGTAGCATGGAAGTGGTGATAATAATAAGAGCATGTACCCCATCAGAAAGGGTTATGTGGCTTTTTATAAGCAAAGTGCTTAGACCAGATGTCATTGCATAGTGACCACCATCTCCACAGCATATTCACTGCTATGAAGATGGTAGTCACTATTATTCACCCTGACCCATAGCATGAACAAGGCCAAACTCCCTTCCAATACTTGGTACTGAAGTAAAACCCAGACCTCGATTCATTTCTACTTAGTTAGAATCATTACAGATACAACATTTCTGGAAAGTCTGAAACTACAAAAAATAACCACAATGAGAAATCATGTGTATGTGTTTGATTGAAGAGAGAGTTTGGGAAATTTTGCAATTATGCAATTTAGCTCTTATACAGTACCCTTGAAAGCTCAAAATCCTTTAGGAGAATTAGAAACATAGGCACATTGTATGAACTGGCAGTTCTGAGCATTTTTAAGACTAGAAATGGATGAGAGGCAGGAGGATGAGGAAGAATTGGACTTAAGAGTGACCACCATGAGGAACGACATCAGGGCACGGGTCATTGTCTGTCGGGGTGAGATGATTCGGGAATCAAGGGTCTGTCCCTATGGTCCCAACAACATGCTCTGCCTCAAGCTCACTTTCAAAGCCCTGATGTTTTCTCCTGGATTCAGATCCCACCCCTCACAGCTTTTCCCTTTCTCTGTGTGAGAGAACATGAACAGACACTGGAGTCCCACTGACCTATGTTGAAATGATAGCTTCTTCCTTGATAAGCTCGTTGTCCTTGGGCAAGTTACTGGACGTCTCCGAGTCTCAGTTTCCTTACCTGCGGGCTTTGCTGTCAACTAGCTGTCCTGTACCTTCTAAACTAGGTGAGCACCCCTCTTTCATGGGATCAACTGCCTTCCCTTCAAAATGTGTATGTTGAAGTGCCAAGCCCAAGGACCTCAGAATGTGCCTGCGTTTGAAGAGAAGGTCTTCGACGAGGTAATGAAGTTAAAATGAGGTCCTGTGGGTGGGCCCTGGTCCAATCTGACTGGTGTCCTTATAAGAAGAGGAGATTAGACACAGACACACACAAAGCAAAGGCCATGTGAAGACACAGGGAGATGGCGGTTATCTACAAGCCAAGGAGAGTGGTCTCAGAAAAAAAAATCAACCCTGCGGACACCTTAACCTTAAACTTTTGGCCTCAAGAACAGAGAGAAAATCGTATTTCTGTTGTTCAAGCCACCCAGTAGGTGGTATTTAATTATGACAGCCAAAGAAAAGTTAACATGTCCTCCCAGAGTATTTTAAAGTTCCCCAGCACCTTACAGAAATGCACCCGGCCTATTCCTGCTGTAAGTAAAGTAGCCTCCTTCCTGGCGTGATTGTTCTGTGCTGCTTCTTATAGTCTCAATCAATTGTACAGTGCTCAGTGGGAACCCTCAATCAGCTCTCTAAGGGGATACAAAAGAGAAGGGGGGATATCTGAGCCACAAGGTGTATCCTCTTACACGTTCTCTTCTGAGTCCTTTACTTGATCCCCTTCCTCCAACAATGGCTTCCACCAGTCTGCGAGGAAATTCTAGGTCCAGGAGTGCGTCAAGGTCAATGCAGCTACTAGAGATCGCTTACTTGAACCTTCTCTCCTGTTGAGCACGTCCATCTTCCTCTCTCAGCTCTCCCCTTCCTTCTCATTCTCTCTCACACTCACCCTCTATTCTTCTCCATCCCTCTCCACATGTCACGTTTTCTTTCCATGTGGTTGTGTTTCTAGGACGCTTTCCCTTCCCTCCTTTGCTCTATCCCTCCTGGGATTTCTGGTGGAAACAGGTTGAAATTATGGAAGGCAACCAAAACTTGGTCTAGGGGCGTGCTTCATTTGCTGAGGATACACAACCTTGACCTCTCTTTGTAGAGCTCCCCCAACTTAGAGAATTCCCAGGGCCTCACTGGATCCAGGAGAGCAACTGTGTGGCCCTCCCCACCCCTCCAGGACTTCAATAGCTGGGGAAAGAAATTTGGACCCTGGAATTATTGCTGAAAGCCATTTCGTTACCAAAATGTGCTTTTCCCAAGGCCAGCCTTCCACTGTCTCCCTCTTTCTCTGCTTCCCCTCCACCCCACCACCATTTCACAGGTAGGGAAATGCAGACAAGAGCTTGCATGTCTTGCCTGCCTCTAGCCCCGCCAGGAGCATGGTGAGTCCCGTGCAAACCTAACACAAAAGGAAAGAAAGGAACTGTGGAATCTAGCCCATTTCTCCCTACTTGATGCCTGGTTCTCATTTAGCCCAGTCTCAGATTTCCAATGGTTCCATTGCCTGCTTTCTGTGTGGACTGAGCCTGTTGAATAATGTTCACTTCCATTGATGCTTCCTTGTGCCATCAACAAAGACGAAGGGTGGGCCCCTCTGGCCGCCTTCCATATGACTTCATTTGCAAAGTCCAGGCAAAAGGACCGGGCATCGCATCTCATCTTCTTATCAATGTGGGGATGGGCGGGGAAGGCTAACTGGGCAGAACAAGGGAAGACAACCCCGAAGGCAGCTCTTCCATCAAATGACTCCTGCTTTTGATTTTGCTGCTTGCACAATACATCTCACCACGCCTGCCAATCGCCCCAGCAGGAGGGTTGGGGGGGGGGATAGTTGGTGGGGAAAGGAAAGCAAAGGCATCATTCAAACTGCCTGCCCTTGGCCCGTCATTCCCTCTATGTGCGTGGACTGTGTTTCTCTGTTCTCATCATTCACTTCCCCGAGGTGTCACGGTGTGAAGGGACGAGGCATGCTTCCTCCTGGTTTCCCTAATCCCTCCCCGTGTCAAGTAACATATGCATCACTCTCTTGCCCTCAACACAGTCTTGGCAGGCCCTCCACCAACATCTGTTGCCCGAGGTCTGCCCCACGCAAGCTTCCCCTTCATCAAATGACAGGACCAGTAGGCAAAACTCTCTTCTTCCTTCCCCTCCTGCCAGCTCACAGCCTGGGGTCCCAGGGTCCAGCACTTTCACCATCAGACAAGCACTGAACAGGCCTGGAGGCGGAGGGGGCCCCAAGAGTGTATCACCAGAGACATCTCCCTCCCCACCCCCATTAGAATGACACCCGCCTGGGTGACCTCCACGACAACATCAGTAATTTGTCTTGGAGAACCGCCATACCTACAGCAAACACAGGAAGGATTAGAATACAACATATGCCGCACAGCAACAGAAACACGTGAAGGTCCTTCCTGAGCCCGAAGGACTATTAAGGGGGAGGAGAGGGAGAGACAGAGGGCGAGAAAGATGGATGTGGAGTGAGAGAAACCCCATTTATGCATCCAGTCCTGAACGGAAGTGAGTGCGTCAGAACTGGGTGTATTGAGGTCAGGTCCGATATGAGTTGCAGCCCCTTTAAAGCCCGTTGGTGACAGATGTGGACTTTCGCCAAGTCAACCACAAAATGGGATCAAAGGGAGCTGAAAAACATCAACCGGGGCTCCTTAGCTAAAGATTTTTGCTGCCCGTGGAACACTTGAGCAGTAGAACTAATCAGGAACTGGAAGAAAGACTAGGAAGGGCAACATTAAAATGAGTCAGGAAAAAAAAAATGATCCAGGAACGGGTCCGGTGGCTGGAGGACCAAGGTTTTCTCCACTGTGGCAGAGAGGCACAAACACTAAACAGGGTACAGAGTGACAAGGAAAACCAGCACTGTTACTCAGAGAGGAAGTCGCTTCACCCTCGCTCAAGGGAAACAGATGTTGAGCAATAATTAGTTCATTTTAAAGGTGCAAGGAACAGGACCGTGAACTAGGTTTCAGGTTACCAGCTTTGAGGTCATATTAGTTGAGTTTGAACCCACGTGTTGCCACTTCATGGCTGTGTGACCCTGGGAAAGCCCCTAAACTTCTCTGGATCTCATTTTCTTGTCTTTCAATAGGACTGATAATAGCCCCCTGCTTAAAGGGTTGTAAGGAATAAAGACACATGTATTATGTTCTTAAAGCAGTGCCTCGCAAGAGTAAAATTCAGTAAATGTTGGCTATTTTCCTATTACCTTGTAAGAATGTATATTTTGTGGGGAAGACCAGATCAAAAGCACAATTCTAGACTCAAAGAGTTTGTATCACGTGACAGTAATTTGCAAGTGAAAATTGTGCTGTACAAACACATGTGAATTTCAAGTTCCCCATTCTTCCCCTCTAAAGCCAGGCTCAGCAACCCATCCCATCAAGGTTGAAGACAACCAAAAAAAAAAAAAAGCACACGTCAAAAAGGGTTAACACATTTGCTAGTACTCTCCAGATGTGCTCATATTCTAACTGGCTCTTTAGGCAATAAGGATGGTTAGAAACATCAACCACTATTTAATTGTCTGGCTATCAGTGGAATATGCCTCCCCCTTCCTAATTGGCTCTCCTTACTCTCACATAATCCAAAGACCTAGAATTCTCAGATCCCTTCAGCCCAGCTCCGCATGGACAATCCCCTGGGGGGGTCGGGCTTAATTACACCAGAGCCCCATAGGAAAGCGGATATGCTATCCCCGCTAATTCTGGGGCAAAGTCTCTTCCCACAAGACATCCCATCCACCAACAAGTGTTTCCAGCTGTGAGAAGGAGCGTTGGGGCCCTTCCATGTCACCCACTGGCTATACCTCTCTGAGAAGCTTCCTGCAGAGAAGTTGATACCCCTCTACAGGAGCATCTCCAAGGCCAGCCAGGTGCACCCCAGGGCAACAACTGCAGTTTGGGGCACACCCCACACAGTCTCCGACTTCATGACTGAACAGAGATCTTTATGATAGGGGTTTAGGGGTAGCAAATTTTTAAAAGGAAATTTCTCATTTTAGAAAGAGATTAAACAAAACTAAATTGGATGAATGAAATCGTCTTCTGGTTTGTAGGTCTGTTCAGAGGAGGCAGTGGAAGATATTTGTGACAGCTGTGGCCAACGGGTTGAATTGCATCTCAGCAACCCATGCACATGGTTTGGTAGCAGATTCCTGAAGCACTCTACTAAGATGGATTGCAAAACCATAAAGCAGCATTAAGTTGCCTGTGATTGATTAGCAATGTCTGCCATAAGCGGTGGCCTTGGATACCTGCCTTGGATAACATGAAATAAAATTCCTACTTTTTTAATAGGCTCATTCCAAGGGATCTTTGGACAGTTTCTTCAAGTTCCTGGGCCTTCATTTTCATTTTCTTAGACTATAAAAAGGAGAGGAGAAAGGAGAATTATTATTCTTTCCTTAATGTTTGAAAGAACTGGTGTCTGTAGTCAGGTTTTTTTTTATACATGTTAAAACAGGTATCAAAACCCTCCTGTCCAAATGCCAGGTTCAGTGTTAGAGAGCTTAGTAAAAGTTGATTTCTACATCCGCAACAGACTTTATCTTTCCGCCCCCCTAAAATAACTTATCAGTAAGATCAACTATCCAACCAGCTACCTATTCCTGGGCACTCTTGCAACACTACTTGAATCTGAAATCTTATTATTACAGACTGGGGTACAGGGTCTCACTGGCAAAGCCGATATACTCACAGCAGGTGAGGTTAAAAATATGGCTGGAATAATACTGGTTTACATGGACTGAAATAGCTCAAAATACATCTCTCTATGTCCTGGGTAATATCCCCTCTTTCTCTCTGTCTGACTCTCTCTCTCTCTCCTCCTTTCACATCTTTGGAGTCTCCTTCTTTACCTTTGTCAGAAAAAAAAGGAGAACATAACCCTGAACTATAGCCAAGGGTTCCCTCTATGAGGAAGTATGGTAACAGCAAAAGATTCCAGAAACATGAATAAATACAAAATATGGAACTAAAGTTAGATTGTAAGATTGACTTTTGCTCTCCTGATAAAAGGCACAGATAGCTGACACTATTAATTTCTTTGCTCTTCTTGCCTTGAATGCAAATGTGATGCCTGGAATGACAGAAGCTGTTTTATGACTATGAGGCAACATCTGTGAGGGTGAAAGGCCAACAAGTGAAGCTAAGGAAGAAAAACATAGAAAGGCAGAAGGAAGCATGGGTTTGGGGTTCATCAGTGAGTGCTGAACTAGCCTGAAACTCCTATTTTTCAGACTTCCTTATGAGGCCATGAAATGCCTTTCATTTTAAAACCACTGTTATTAAAGTTTTATTATTTGCAGCCGAAAGTATTCCTATACAACAATTTATATTACTACTATAATATGATCATTTTTAGGCATTGTACCCATACTGATTTCCACAACTGTCTTACATTGGCCTTTAAAAGAAAAAAGAATGTTAAGAAATGTAAATCTAAATTGTGACGAGGTCACAGAAACACAAGCGTGTCACACAAGCTAGCACCAGTGGGGCTTCGGGGATAAGGAGAGGAAGGCCAGAATTTCAACCCACCCGACTTTGCTGATATATTCTAAACGCTGAGAGCAGGGCCAAGGCCATGTGTAAGCCCTCTCCTGAAAGAGTAGTTCCCAAAGTGGTTCCCTCGGTGTTGACACATTTGAGAATCGAGTCAGAAAGGCAGCCCATCTGTACACACAATCTCCACCCACCTTCAGCTTCTCCAGTGAGCAGCACAGGACTGAGTCAGCTCCTAGCACCTGTGTTAATCATTTGGAGGGCACGCAGCCTGCCTCTTTCTATGTACAGCTCACAAGAACAACCCAGCAAACTGCTATGGCCTTTGATTTCAGGGCCTTTGTCCTGGGCTGTGTCATCCTGTATAGCATCCTTCCCAGCAGCGCAGGGAGACACCGGAGCAGTCAGGAATGGCTTGACATGGGCTAAGAAAAAGTCTTCTTTTCCAAGATACATATGACAGATAGATATGACTCATTTGCCTTGAGAAGACCAGCAAAGGATGCAAATGGCATGTCTTCACAGCCTGGTTGACCCAGTTAAAAGAATATATACACTATCTGGGTCCCTCTTTTCCTGTGAGCTCTCAGAAAGAATGCATAGGGAGGAAGGGTGTGGTTGAAAGAGAGGAGGACTTTTCTTTAGCCTCTGCATTGTGCCTGGCCCTGTGTGGGTAGGTACCATCCTACGTATGATCTTACTGAAGCTTCACAAGAATTCCAGAAGGGAGGAGAAAATTGTCTCCACTTTATGAATAAAGAAGTAAGGCTTTCAGGGAACAGGTGATTTGTCGGAGACCCACCTGGACGGCATTGCTCTGTCCAAGCTCCAGAACTGGTAACACAGTCAACACCATTGCAAGGAAGACGAGGAAAAGTCGAGATGCACAAAAATACGGGTGAGCACTGCTGATCTCAGCCCTACAGGTGGACCCTCAACCATCTGGTATATCTGTGCCCTGTGACCGAAAGCAAAAGGCTCCAAGAGGGCTGGGCCACAAAACAAATGGAGCCAGGGTCTTTGAATCACCCCTCGAAGGAGAATTGGTCATCTGTTGGAATTGTGCAGATTGACATTGTTCAGTTTCCATGTTGCTGAAGTGCGGCCCATACTACTCTGTCTTATTATGCAAGGAGCCTTTGAAGCAATCAGACCCCAATAGTACACACGGTTCATCTCATCCAATATGACGACCAAGCGAGTAAAACTACCCCCAAAGGAGTTCAGAAATGTTATACGAGATGGACAGGGCTGATGGATTATGAACTCTCTAGGACATCATTTGTGTGTGTGTGTCTCCCACTTCATCTAACATAGTACTCAGACATAATATAATCCAGAAAATACAGGTAGAATCTAATCTAGTCTGGCCTCAGGTTGGGCTTGAACTTGGTGTGATAGCCCTTGGCAAATTCCTCCTGAGGCCCACGTCTCAGTGTAGGCAGCATAAAGCCCATGGCTCTCCTTCTGAAGTCTGCTTAGGAGTAAACAAGTCGCAAGAACAGACACTCAGATGCCTTCAAAGGAAAGGAGCCTAAGAAATCCACAGCGTAATTGGAAGAAATGACTTAAAGAACCCCATGCATCTGTTGATTTCCGTATCTCTGACTCTTCAGGTACACATTCCAGGCTGGGCTAAGCTCTGAGAAGCCACATTAGTGATTATCCCAAGATCCACTTTTACTAAGAAGCTGTCAAAGAGAAGTAGGTGGAGAGATGGATTAGTGAACTGGAAAGGGGCTAGAGGCTGCTGGTGAAAAGCAGCAAAGATTTAGAACAGAGGATTTTGAATCTTTAGTCCTCCTCATTATATAGCATCTTCCATGGTATGTGACTGTTGATAAATATTCATTGGAGTGGGAACGGACCTAATGTAATGCAAATCACATGCAAAGCAACATGTAAATTGGAACCATTCTATGAAGTCAATAGGTGAGGTACTATGCATATTAAAAGTACAGGGCAACAGCTCTAACAGACCCATCAGAAGCCCATAATGCTAACAGGGGACCCTCCATTCAAAAAGGAATCCCATGGTCAAAGAGATCATCGCTGCCAAAGGATGCCACCAAGCATGAAGCAGGGACAGCGAGGCCCTAGCAGAGTGAGAAATAGGAATGGAGACCGCTGTCCGGTCCGCACTCCCATCCCTTTCAAGGCTGTTTTCAAAATGCGGTCTCCCTCGTCTTCCCATACTGATCAGCCCTGATACTGATTGATTGGTCAAATCCAATGAGTGACAGGGAGGCAGTCTGATCCAATTGTTCATTAACCATGCTATTCAGGATGGTTCCTTCAAGCCCTCTAACAAAGGAGCAAGGGACAAGGAGACAGCTCGTGAGGCTGGTCACTTTGAACTGGCTGGCACCACACGCAAGCCTTTTGCATGCTTTTTTGTCCCCTGAAGCAGGCTCACACGCATTGCGGGCATGTTTGTCATGGATTTGCATGCATCTATCTGCACAAGTCCGTACAAAGTTGTGGCCATAGATGCGCAGATACTTCTGGCCTCCACGTAAGTCCCCAGGGAACTGCAGGAGCATTTGACCATCATGACTGCTCCGGGCCAGGGAAGGTCACAGGCTGTTTCTGATTGGAGCCTTCCACTGTGTTTGCTTTCTGTGCCCCCACAGACCTCCTGCCAGGACTGGGGGACACGGAAATAAGTCAGGGGTGACCCCTCTGGTGACCCATAGCTTTGCCAGCCAGCTCCTGATTGCAACCTTCTGGCTTCAGTAACAGCCTTTAATTCAGGCCTGCTGGCTTCACCGAGGCCAGGCAGCCACAGAGCTGGTGGCAGGAAACAAGGCCAGGCTCAGAAGCTCTGTGCACACCCTCCATGCATGAGTCAACCCAAGGTGGAGGGACGGAGGCAAAACACATGACAGGAAGGAGAAGAGGTGAGAATAAAGGGAAGAAGCCTCTGATGGTTTAGCCAACAGACACTCTCCTTTGGCTGCTATGATATCTTCTATCCAAGCTCAGATCTGCTGGGTTCAGCATTGGATGCAAACCTAATGTGAGCACCTGGACAACTGTCATAGAAGCCTTGCCTTCAAATCCCCACTCCTCTGATACAAGGTTGTAGAAGCTATTCTCACAATTCCCTGGTGAGGTGATAGGACAAATGTAGTCTCAGACTCAATTTTACATATCTACAGCACACACATACACACACACACACACACACACTCACCCCTCTCAGTACGTCATCGTCCCTGTACACAAGGGACACGTGGCTTTTTCAAACAAGATCTCACATTAGACGACCGACATGAAAAAGTCAGAGCTCTCTGCAGCCTTCTGCAGGGCGCTCCCTCCCCCATGCAGAGAAGGGCACTCAGGCTCTGAAATTGGTAACTCCTGCTATCTAACTGTCTGCCTGTACAGAGCACAGACCTGAGGCCCAGAGAGGAGCATCCTGCTCAGAGTTAGTCACACGGCTGCTGGGTCATGGGGACAGCAGGACTTGAATTCTGGTGGCTGCTCCCCACCTGGTGAGTGTGCCCTTTCCCCCACACATGTTCCGTGACAGCTGGCCAGTGTGCAGTACCCACCATTGGAGCCCCTCTCTGCTACACAGGATGCTTGCAGGTGGATCCTAAATCAATAGCAATGATGAGCTAAAGAAAAATTCAAGTAGGAAGTCAAGGTAGAACACAAGACTCTGGCAGCCAAACATGCTGTGTCTGTTCTAATAATTGCTGGAGCGTCTATGAAACTGACTGGGACTTCTGGCTGGACCTCCGTGCTGGCCAAGAGACCAGGTCTGATCCAGGTTCTTCTGAGAGCCAGGCACCACCCCCTCCCCCAGCCTCTATAATCCAAATTCAAACATATCCTATCTTTTGGAAAATTTGCTTTTCAACTCCAAGGTTCTTTTTAAGTTTAAGGAGTTGCAAGACAAGTAGTATAAAAAGATGAAAGTTGCTAGGAGGAAGTTGGTGTTGATAAGCCCTCTTTTACAGGGGTATACACCCAGCTCCTCCCTCTCCCCATTGCCTTTTCAATCCGTTCTGGGGCTCAGCCCCCTCCCAGACCAGTACAGGATATCAGCCTCCCAGCCTAACCCCGGGCTCATACACAGATAAACACTGTCAAAGTGATAAGGGCTTAACTTTTGAACTGCTTCTATTCTTTTTTGCAGATTGATGGTGAGTT
This sequence comes from Sturnira hondurensis, assembly GCF_014824575.4. NCBI lineage: Eukaryota > Metazoa > Chordata > Mammalia > Chiroptera > Phyllostomidae > Sturnira > Sturnira hondurensis. The sequence goes on from NW_028091359.1 coordinate 11,597,266, forward strand.
TGATTTTCAGGGTTTTTTTTTAATGTACTCATTTGAAAGATTGGAAATGAAATCCACATCACATTTTTAAACAATCAAACTGTCAAGTCATCTTCAGGGTTACCTTTCAAGGACTAGCGTGGTGTTGAACCTAGAAGCTCTCCAGCGCTCATGCCTTGCCTTTAAAAACTGGACCCCCTCATACATGTCGCTGCGGAAGCATCATTTACTCACAGCTGGATCTCAGACCCACATTTATGAGGGCCTTCAGAGTACTCCCTTCCTCAGAGTGCAAGACCTCCAGCTTCCAAGTCGCCACCGGGGTAAGTCACTCGGGTTTCTCAGGAATCCTCTTCTTTAGGAAAGGAATGTTTCACTCTTTCAGCCCTGGTGAGAAAAGGACCTATCCTTGAACCTCCGTTTGGAAGGCTAAGCTGTTAAACGCGGCAGCAGAGTAGTTTTCCAACTCGAAGCTCCGAAAGTCATTCATTCATTCAACCAACAAATATGGTAAGCAGTTAAGCATGACCCCTGACCTCTTAGAGGTCACTTGCTTAGTCAGGGAGACAGCCAAGGACAAAACTGATGGAGCTTAGCGCCCAGGAAAGAAAGGGAACAAGATGAATCTGAGCGGTAGGAAGGGTTCCTTCCCTAGCCCCAGGAAGCCCCGAAGACCGTGAGAAGGGTTTTGGTGTTCTGCATGGGAGCAGTGGGGCCCCTCTTTACTCCTGCTCTCAAACTGCTCCAGAGGGCACACACCCTTCCCGTCTGAGCTAAACTTTCACCTCCATCCCCATTTAAAGGCTTTTCCCCAAACCTGCCCGTGTTATGCCACCCGCATCAGCCCCTGACACCTCGGGAAGAAGACAGGGTGGGTGTTTCCAGCCCGAGGATCAGCTGTGAGGAGATGGGAAAGAGTGGAGGCCCCCAGCCTGAAATGGAATTTCATCCGGGCAGAAAAATAAGTACAAAGGTGATCCAGTTGTAATGTAGCAAGGCGCTCCTGTTCTGTTTGGAAACTTTTCAAGATGGTGCAATAGAAGCAGAGACCGGTCACCAACCGGCCCATCCTGGGGCGCGCACATGCTCAGTCAGGCAAGGGCACGGGGCGTCCTGTCACAGGCAGCGGGCCCCTGCTTCATGGGAAAGTGGCTTCGCTCACCACCACCCGTTCCGGCATAACAACTGCACAGGAGGCGAAAGAAGCTGCAGTGTAATTAACAAAATGATGGGAAAATATGTAAGCAATTCAAGCACCATTCACATTCCCTTAAATGAACACATGAATAGCATTCAGTGTGTGGGTGATGGGGAAAATGCAAGTCTCTGACCCCACTGGGCAATTTTGCAAACGTCTTCCAGAAATCTCTGGACTGTGGCAATCCTTCGGTTGGAAAACGTCTTCAAGACACCGACTGAGGAAATCCACTGTCACCTATTTCCCCTCGTCATGCCCTTTGCCTTTTCCTGCTGGTGTTCAGAGTATGGGGTCTGCTCAGAGTGGTTTTAAAGTTGGGCTGAGGGCTGGCCTGGGGGTCCCCGAGCCTCCGCAGCCTGAGTAGAAGTAGACAGTCAGGTTTTCACACCAGGTCTGCAGGATATTCTTCTAAGGTATAAGGCAACTTGACTTTGTCTAGTCAGTGATCTTTTAGCTGGAATCAAAAAGAAAAAGGGAGAAGGAAGAAAAGAGGAAACAAGTTCAATCAACTTTAGATCAGTCCCTGAACTCCTGATGGTTGGGATCGATATCTTCCATCATTTTCTTAAAGGAGAATAGATGTTATAGCAAACTTTCCCAAGGTCTGGAGTGACTTTTCAGTGAGAACAGCAGTCAGGAGAATGGAAGAGAGTTCACAATGTGCTGGTGAGCCACTGAAAGACATGTTTGTTATTTCTCCTCCAAAAAATTACTCATCTCTCTTCCTCAATAATGTGGCTCACATATATTTTCCCCATTCAGTGACCAAGCTAGAAAACCAGGCCTCATCTTGGGTCTTGTCCCTTCTAGCACTTTCCTTAGCTAGAACTCCTTTGTATTTCACCTCCTAAAATTTTCTGTCATCTCTCCCCATCATCACCATCTAATTTGGGCTGTGCTTCCTCTTGTCAAAATATTATTACAGCCTCCCCCAAATATTGCCATGGCTGGATCTCTCGTTTCATCCAGCTTTCTGCTCTAATTCCACCGGCTCACACAGCCTTTCTCCAGCCATTCCATCTCAAACATTACTTCCAATAGCTCTTCATCCTAACTCACTTTATTTTTTAACAGACCCTATTCATAACTCTCATCACATCACACACACATATATACCTATATAGCACATACTTATCTATCATATATTTAATTGTATATATATGATACATTTATTGTTGGCTTTCTCTTCCAGAAAATACTCTTGGTTTGTTCATTGCTATATCCCAGGACCGAGAGTGATGCCTGGTATACAGAAGGAGCTCTACAAATATGTGCTTAATGAATGGATGGACAGGTCTCCCTCCTTCCTCTCTCACACACCAACATGCTACCCAGCATCCACAGCGTGCCATGTCCTTCCTGGCCCCGCTGTTCTGCAGCCTATCTCCCCTGCCTACCCCCAAGCTCCCAGGCCTCACCTACTCAACAGGACAGCCATGTGCAAGGACTATGGTCTTCCCAAACATGCCATGCTCTTTCTGCCCTCAGTTCTTTCATGGGGGCTGATTTCCAACCCTATAATGGCCCCTTCTCCCTTTGATTGCTGGGCAAACTCTGAAAAGCCATTCCTTCTCCAAGCACCAGCCTTGCCAGCCAGTCCCCTACAGTACCTCACACAACTTCTGTTACAGGTTACAGAACCTTGCAGCGTGTTGAGGCTAAACCTGTGTCTTTGTCTGTAACTTTCCTGGGTCTAGGAGCAGGGTTCATATCACCATCGTGTTTTGGTAGGCACTCAATGTTTTTAGTGTTAGAAAATTCCTCTTTCATGCCAGCATTTCTTTTTTTTTAAATTTTTTTAAAGATTTTATTTATTTATTTATCTTTAGAGGGGAAGGAGAGAGGTAGAGAAACATCAATGTATGGTTGCCTTTCGTGTGTCCCCTGCTGGGAGTTGGCCTGCAGGGAACCTGCCTGCAACCCAGGCATGTGCCCTGACTGGGAATTGAACCGCGATCCTCTGGTTCGCAGGCCTTTGCTCAATCAACTGAGCTACACCAGCCAGGGCCTCATGCTAGCATTTCTTATAAAATAAAACAAAGCTTATGAAAGAAATGTAGAAAAAAATCTTTACATCTCCCAACCCTGCTCCTGCGATCTCTTATTCACTGAGAAAAAGATATGTATAGAAATCACAAAGAAGACAAGAAAGGAAAATAAAGAGAATCCTGAGAGATGACATTTTCAGCCAAGGGAAAAAAAAGAAACTGGCTTTTGATTTTTCATTACATTGATTACATAACTGAAGCCTGAACTCAGATGACAGAGAACTTGGCAAAATGACTGCACCCACCATGAAGAGCTACTGGGCATGTCCAATGAACAACGAAGGCAAGGAGCCAGAAATGGACTGAAAATCACTGTGGGCTTTGACTTTTATTTCTCTGGAGTGACAGGAAGATTCAGCTGGGCGATCAGGATGCCTCAAATCCCTTCCGGGCTCTATCACCCCTCCTACCAAACAAACACAGGCAAGTACATTATAAACCCGCAGCTTGCCTGCCCTTATCCATCTCCCCTCTCCTCCCCTCCCGTCCCCTCCCCTCCCCTCCCCTCCTCTCCCCTCCCCTCCCCTCCCCTCCCCTCTCCTCCCCTCTCCTCTCCTCTCCTCCCCTCTCCTCCTCAGTTCCCAGCTTTCCTGTTAAATGACTCCATCTGTCCCAAGACAAGTTTTTGTTTCTTTGCTCTGTTTTCTTAGATGAGCTCACGCTGAGTGAGGAGGGAGAGAGAGAGCTAGGAGTACTGACTTGTTGGGCAATGTCCAGGGACACTGGCCCCTATTGTTACCTTCACTCTCGCCACCCAAAGTAGTAAAAACAATACCCATAAAACAAAATATAAAAATATATTTTGCTTCTGTGAAAGAGAAAGCAGATTCAAGCTTTACAGGGCAGTCTGGATTGAAGCGCCCAGTGGCTGTGAGCTGTGTGTGGAAGGAGGCTAAAGCTTGAAGGCCAGTCACGAGCTCCAGTCTCTAGTAAGATAGGGAGGAATTGGGTGGGTGGGGGGGAATTCATGGGGCTGAGACCCCCCAAAAAAGGGTCCCTGGGGAGGGGGTAAGCACACCAGTTTGGCTCTGGCATTTTCACAGTTCCTTGTATTTGAGCGAGAAACTCTTCTCTCTCTCAGAAACTTGAGTGTAAAGATCTCTGTGTGGGCCCCTGGTTGCCCAGGTCTCCTATGAAAGTCCGCAGATGTGACATGGGATGTTCCCAAGACTCCAGAGACTATTTCTGCAGGACATATCAATTCTCTCATTCAGAAAACATAGTCACTGTTATAGATTCTGACATATGGTATAAAAAAAATGCTTGTCCACTGGGAACTTATGTTCTCTTGGGAAGAAGGGAATGACAAAATTACAAACCAAAAGAATAGGTAAAACATATGGGATGTTAGAGCATGGACGCTAAGGAGGAAAAGACAACAGAAGGCGAGTATATGAAGTGCTGGGACGTTGATTGATTTTGGTCCTGGAAGGTTGCACTGAGGATGAGACATTTGAGCAAAGCTCTCAAGGACCAGGTGAGAGAGGGTGCAAAGCTGCAAAGCAAAGGTCTAAGATTATAACAGAACTTCCTGGGCATCTCAATCTCTGTCCTACCCTGCGGCATGAGGAACAAATAAAACTAAAAAAGGAGAAGGAGCAGAAAGCACATCACTTGTTGCCATCTGGTGGGCCCTGGAACTCATCAGCGCTTTTGGTTGCTGTGTTTACACAGCCGGCAGGACACACACTGCTCACTCAGGACTCCCTAGAGCCATCGGAATGGTCCCTGCTTCCCAGATTCCTGAGGCCCCCGCATCCGCATCCGGGCACTGGAGCTCCACTGCTCCCAGGGCTCCAAGCATCCCCTTGGGTTGTCCAGAGCCCGGGGCCCCCCGGGCCTCCCTGGGCCAGGATCAGATCTTAATCTAGACCAAGTCCTGGGCCTTGGTGTCAAGTTGGGAAAGAGGACTTGGAAGTCACTACCTCAACTAAGAAGGGAGATAATTAGGCTGAGCAGGCCACTGGGCTGAGGATCACAAATAAATGAATCATGCAACATGCAAACTACAGAGCCTGACCCATGGGAACAACTCACTGAATGCCAGCTGTTATTGATAGTAACCATTGCTGTGACTGTTCCAGCTGCAAAGACTACATACATGCATGCTGAGTATGTTACATGCAGGGTTTTATTTTTTTAACCTGATCCTCTCTATCATCTACCTATTTTGGAGCAAAAACGCAGGTTTAGAAAGGTTCAGGACGGCTCCTAAGTTTGCACAATTAATAAGTGGTAGCCAGAATTTGAGCCCAAGCCTATCCAGTCCTGAAACATGGAGTTGCTGTGCGCTACCCTTTCTCAATTGCTGTGTGCTACCCTCTACCAACATTAAAGAACACCCCCTAGCCTTATAAGTCTCACTCTTCTTTTTCCAATTCAGAACACCGGGAAGAGGACAGACAGCTTGTATAGTGAAAACTCAAGGAAAGGTAATGTTTGTGCAGCTAAGCCTCTACAACTTCTGGTAATCCTCTTCAGAGAGGCTGTAATTCTTCCTGATGTGAGGCATCGTCCCCAGGATGCTGTGAAGACCAAGAAGGTATGGTCTAGAGGGTTAGAGGGTATAGACCATATACGCGCCATCGCAGGAAGTGCCCAGTAGGTCCTCACTGTTGTAAACACGGTTGCATCTGTGACCCCCGACCTTCACTCCCTGAATTGTAGTGTCTCAGTTGAAATACCTATAGTAATGCTGGGGCTTGTTTCTCATTCTAATGGCATTGAAAGCTACCCTGTGGAAGGCTTCAATGACCTGTAGCCTCTGAATATGAGAAAACAGGAAGCCAAGGGGAAGAGAAGTCCTGTCTGAAGTCACTCACCAAGTCCGCGCTAGAGCTTGAAGCCAGAGAGAACATAGCTAAGTCCTGGCATCATGGGCCACCCAACTCAGTGCTCAGGACCCCAGCAACTGCGACCACCTTCTACAGTCATCAGGCAAGTGAATAAAGATCCATGTTTAGAGAAGAAAATTGGTTCAGCTTACCCTAATCCTTCCCCACCACCTGTCACCCAAACCACCAGATGCAAAGGCACATCCGAATAGACCTTTGAAGCCAGCTGGGCCCACTCGCCCAAGGACTAGGCAGAAGTCCGCGCTTCCTTCTGAGGACTGGCAGGGGCAGTGCGGGGACCGCACCTAGGGACAGAGCATCCGAAGGTACTACTGACAAACTGGTAAGTCCATAGACAGGTGGGAGCTCTGAGACCACAGAGAGCGCGTCGACAAGGAAAGAGCTTCCAAGATCTCTCCTGCAGCCCTGGCTCCAGGTGTTTCACCTCCCTACCCTCCTGCCACTGCCGGGGAGCCGGCCTTCCTACAGGCTGGCTGTTTAACGAGGCGGGTTGAGAATTTTCAGCCTCCAACTCATGTGTTCTAATCCTATTAAATATGCACCGGCTTCCAAACTCAGCTTTTTCAAAACTTGCTTCCCCACCCCCACCCCTCCCTTCCAGCTTGAAAAGCCATTGCTCAGTTGTTGGCAGGGGTCCCACCAGAGTTTTTGCAAGGATTTGGGCCGTGATTCAGCTACCTGCAGCTGTTCCCCAGTTACCACCCACGTAAAGGAATTTCTGATATTAAAACCAGTGACAAACTTCCTTCCCCCCTCCCCCCAGCACATTAGTTTGATTGACATCCACAGTCCGAGTGGCCAAGTTCACCCTCACTTGGTTCTCCGTGTTCACTTGGTGGTACGTTTCATTCCACACCCCTACCACCATGCCTTACACATGTGTCCTGGTCACCCTGAAGGACACCGTCTGATAAAGACCACTGAAATACCATTGGGGAGATATTTAAAAAGCAATCCACTCAATCTCTTGGAACTAAATTTTGTTCTCTCTCTATTTATCATGAATGAAATCCTCTTCCCACCATCACAATAAATCTTGTTGATTTCTCCCCCAACATGAATGTCATCAAGTGGGAGTGGGGAAAGGCAAGGCAAAGAGAGCAAGTTGAAGTTGAAGATCCAAGTTCAGATAGTTCCGTGGGGCGGTGCAGGGCTAACACTGCGGCCACCTGCTTCTCAACTGTACAGAGATGCCAGGGGATTCTTTTGACCAGATGGCACTGTCTCCAGCAGAGCACATTGAACAAGTGTCCACAAAGCTGGGCACAGGCCTGAGATGCCTGGGCTTTGGCTACTTTCTTTTGTGTGTGTGCTAGGGGGAGGGGGCCGTGCAAGGGACGGGAGACATGCAAACAGTGCAGATGGCCCCATAGTCAACTGCCCACCCTCCTTCTGGCAGAAGTCCCATCTTACCCTGGGCTCATTGGCTATGTGCTTTCTTTCAAAGGAGGATGAGTTGGAGGCCAACACAGCACCGCAAAACCATAAACATTAGTACTCAAGGTACCTACCTTGAGACTGGACACTAAAAGGGAGGCTTTCGAGCGTGGACCACACTGGAGCCCCTGAATGCCGCGTCAGTGGGCTTCCTCTGAGTTGCTCCATTCTGCTTGGCAGACACTGTGCCGGGGAACAATAGAATGGCCCCACCGGTCCCATCAGCCCTGAGGCCGTGTCCCCTTGCTTCTGGGCAGTAGCCAGTAATGTGATCCTTCAAGGCAGCGCCAAACCCCCCTGTTGGGAATTCAGCCAATCTCAGGGCTCTTCAGGGAAGAAAAATTCCTTTCCCTGACCTCTGCAGGTGATCAGATTGAGGTCCCTGCAGCTTGAAATTTGATTTGATCTTTGATCTCTGCTTGCACAGCTGCAGTGGTTATTATGCGCCATAAAGAGTCCCAGCGCCCTTTCGCCGCTCACCTGCCCTTCATGGTGAGCGCTTGGGGCCAGGTATTCCCGAGCTGGGGCAGAATCAGACTTCTCTGTTTTCCTCAGTTCCATCCCGCTGTCTCATTCTCCTCATTCCCAGGACTTAACCCCAAATTCCATGGCTGTGGAGACATTTTCAAGTCCTTCTCAATGAGAGCATGTGGTTTCAGGGGAAAAAAATTATAACAAAACAGGAAAAAAAATCCCCCCAAACCTGTGGGTTAAAAGCCAAATACTTAACCAAGGCCAGAGTCCCAGAAGAACACTGCGTGTGTCCAAACAAGTTCAAGAGGACCTGAGTCTTCTTGGATTAAGTCTATGTCTCCGTCCTGGGGTGAGCAGCCTGTGCAGGTGGATGTGTATAAGGTTCAAGTTGAATACAGTTCATCAGCACGCTTCCCCTTTCTAATGAGTAGTAAGTGGCATAATAACAGGCGTTATCTGAAAGCTTACTGTCTTTTGGACATTAGGTTATTTATATTTTACCTGCATGGACCCTTCTAAGGCTTGAAGAACATGCTATTATTCTCTCATTTTGCAGGTAAGAAAATTGAACCTTTGAGAGGTGATGTAGCCAGTGTAAGGTTACACAAGTGGTGCGCGAGCAAACGGAGTTGGGATTCTCCCCAGGAACTGTGTGATCCAGAACTCAAGTTCTGAACCAAAGGCATGAACTGTCCCTGTGGGGGGCGCTTTGCCTCCTGCAGGCAATGGGATCAGAGCGCCTTGGTATCTTGTCTACACCGTTCACAGCCCAGGAAAACCAAGTCAAGGCTTCTGTTGCAGCAGCTTTGATTGGAACCTGAAACCAAGATCGGAATGACACCTTTTTACCCCTTATCTCTTAAAATGAAAATGGACATTGGACGCAACGGCTCTAAAGGATGACACAGGAGGAAGCACCTCTTTGGAAAGAAACGTCTAAAGGGATAAAATTTGGAAACTTTCAAACTAATATTTAGTCCCTGGGTCCCCAAGCTGATCTAACCTTTGGGCCCAGACTTGATAAGAATATTTCTCTGCAATGCTGGGTCTAGCAAAGCCAAACACGTCTGTCGTGCTTCTGAGATTCATGTCAGGGTGACCGAATGTGTAAGTTAGCTTTTTGTTGTTGTTGTTGTTGTTCTCATGACGGGCCAAGTGTTAAACAGCACTGCAGCGGCTTTAAAACCTGTAACTATCTTTAATTACTTCAAGGAAGGGGGCCATTCTGGGGCCTGCCCACCCCCTTTTCGTCGCACCACCTCCAGGTTTCATGTCCCCACATTGGGCTCTTCTTCTTTCAGGTGGAAGAAGCATGAAGAGAAACTCATTGTGCTGCTGCCTTCTGCCGGCGTCCTGAAATGTTGTCTTCCCAGTTAAATGTTACCTCCCGGCACCTAGCCCTTCCCATCATCCCTCCTCTCATTTTCTTTACTGGGTGGAGGTTTCCCCCCCCCCCCCAATTCTGATCCACAGCTTCGAAGGCCTTCGCTCACTCAGACAGGACCAGGTGCGTTCTTCTCACGTCCAGCAGTTTTTACAACTAAATTTTGACAAAGATCTGAATTACAAAATGTCAACTTATACAGGACGCTCTATCCTATACAAGGGCAGGCAGTAGCCTTTCCACTCAACAGTATCTGCTCAACTTTTGGGCATGAACGTTTTCAAACTTAAAAATTTTGAAAGAATAGTACAGGAGACATCCATACAGCTAGTCCCTAGACTCAGTAGTTGTTAACATTGTTTCCATATTTGCTTTGCCTATATGTGTACATATGTGATCTTTAAATTTTTTTCTTGTTGTGGAATCATTCAAGGATAAATTTGTAGACTTCAAAACCCTTCACCCCTCAAAAGCCCAGAATCCTGGCATAATCCTGCCGAATAACTACATGCCGCTGATGGGCCTAAGAAAAACAACTGTTGCAACTCCCCAGTTATCCTACACATGCCTTTTAGAACTGCGTGTTTTAGTGTTTATTTTATTTTTTTCTAAAATCTGAATTTCAAGTACCATGACAACCATCCTGGTTTGTCCGGAGGTGTCCAAGTTTTGGACTGAAAGTCTGGGGAACACTGCCCCTAACTCCGTCCCAGCAAACTGGGATGGCCAGTGCCCCTGACCGGGAGCCGAGCAAGTTCAGGCATTGTACCTGAGTATTAAGTTTATTGAGTGTTTAGTCTCCTTTCATTGGGTGCATAAGCAGGTTGTCCTCAGAAAATTCAGGTTGTTAAATCAGTATCTAAATCAGTCTCTGCATACCCAGGGCAAGCCTCGTTTGGGGTGATTGACAGTGGGGTTGCCCACAGAGACCAGGACGGACACTGTAGCCTTACCGACAGATGCAGCCTTACCAACCTACACAGAGTACTATCGTGCTTTCCTTTGTTCTCCTTTGTTTTCTACAGTCTGCTTTGTTATTATGCTTCAGAAATGTTCACAGGTGAGTAATGAACGGGAGCATGGGCCCAGACAGCATGAACAGGGAAGTGCTTCACTCGGGTGTTGCAGCTCGTCTTTAGGCACCGACATTGAGATACCTGATCACACCTACTCTTCCTTATGAGACAGGGTCAAGGCACAATAAAGGGTGAGTGTCGGCGGGGGCGGGGGGAGCTACTTCTCTCTTAGGCCACACACTTTGACAGAACGTTCATGACGGTCTCATCTCAAAGTGAGGGAATGTTGGGGGAACCAAAGGGAGACCCAGATGACATGGTCAAAGCATCTTGCTTCTCCAGGCCTCTGTTTCCTCATGAGCAAGGCCACTTTCTTTTTGGCTGGCCTCATTTCAGGCACTCCCTCAGATTATGATTCAGGTTTCCTCACCTCGTCTACAGGAAGTCATCCTTTGAACACAGACCTGGCAGGTCAGTGGAAGGTCAGGATACTGGCACTGAGCAGGCTCCCAGGGCCAGCAGTGCCTTATTCCCTCCCACCCCCCAAAGAAGTACAGATGATACACATTGCCCTTAGCCCTCAGGAACAGCCCCACCCTGTCCATGCTTTTAGTCCCTCCTGTTCCTCCCACAGAGCAGGAAGACCTCCATTTGCTTTGTCCAGTAGCTTCATGAGATGGTGGGAAATACATTGCAGGAAGAGTTAAGATACTGGTTCTAAATTAGCTGCATGCTCTAAGCTCTAGGCTTACGTATCAGCTGCCTTCATGGTTTCTCCACTGGATGTCCAAGAGATATCTCAACCTTCATCATGTCTTAAACACAGCTCTTGACCTCCTTCAAACTATTTCTCCCCTAGCCTTCCCCAAAGCATTGAGCATGCTATTGTTCAGCCAGTTGCTCGAGACAAAAGCCTGGGAGTCATCCTTGATTTTTCTATTTTGGCCACCCCCCAAATCCAGTCCATTCAGAGTCAGGTGAACTTGACCTTCAAAATAGGGCTGAGCTGTTTCTTTTCACATCAGTTCCACTGTTGCCCCACTAGGGAAACCTGCCACTTCCTCTTACGTGAACCCCTGCAAACATCTCCTGTGTTCCTAGCTTCCACATTTGCCCTCCTGCTGTCAAATCACCACTCATCAATCCCTGCGTAACCCTTTAAAGCCATAAATCAGACCAGATCCTGCTCCTCCTTGTCATCTACCAAGAGACGTCCATGGCATTTCTGATACATTCTCAACACCGCATTTTGGCATTTCCTCTTTCTCTGCCTACTTACCTGGCCATCTCGCCTCACACCACTTCCTCTCGTACTGATGTCCTACCAGCCACAGGAGGTGTTTCACTGTCCCTCAAACATACCAGGCACATTAGACCCTTTACCTCTCCTGTTCTTGTCATCTGGGCTGCGCTTCATTTAAATGCCGCCTGTGCCACCAACTTGCCACTCCACATCCACCCTCACCTCCCTGCACCGTCCTATCCCACATCACTGGCTTAGTGTCTGTACTCTGAGCTCTGTGACAGCAGGCGTGTGGCTTGTGTTGTGCAGCAATGATTTCCCAGTGCCCAGAACCTTTCCTGACCCATGTAGGCCCTCAATAAATCTTTATTGAACTCATTTATTAATAGATTATTATTCCAATTAAAGGAAGAGAAGAGGTAGGGGATCGGGAAAAATGTTTGCTGCACATTGCCACTTCTGTAACAAGCATCCATTCACTTAAAAGCAAGATTGGACAGTTATATCTTACCAACTGGCCCATAGGCATTTCTGTCATAATAAACATCCCCCTTGCTCATTTACTTCCCAGTCCTTGTAACAATCTGTCGTGATCTCCTTATTTCCTTGATTACCACCCCCTTATTTTCTGTCTTTTCCATTTCAGGATGTGCACTCACAAGGCCAAGAACCTTTTCATACGTGCTCAGTGCTGTATCCCCAGTACTGAGCTCCTGGTGCACCTACACATAGTAGGTCCTCAGTACATGTGCTGCATGAATAATGACATGAGAAACTAACCAGGACTGAAAGTCTCTTTAAGAGACTGTGTGTGACCTGTTCAAGGGTAAGAACTTGATTTCTTTTTCTTCTTTGCAAGTCACTGAAAGATCAATACAGTGATCTGCACTTAGTAGGAGTTCAGTAGACATATTTGTTGAGTTAAATTTCACTGAACAAGCAAAGTTTCAGAAGCGCCATGTCCTAATTAGAAAAGCTCTTCTGGAGAGGATAAAGGCTGAAGGGAGGAGCTTGTCATGAGACCCAGGTTCTCAGCTTGGCAGGACAGAGACAAAGGATTCAATGGGCTCATTTGCATTTTGTTTTGCATAAATATGCAAGCTGAGTGGCTGAGCTGGTGTCCCTAACGATGTCAAAGGGCAACTGAATGTGTTTTCAAATAAGATACTTAGGATCCTTACAAACAGATGATTCCCACCCAAAAGAATGTTCTTCATCTGTCCTGATTATGGTGAGACACCCTGGCAGAGCAAATGTCCCTGGACTGGGCCCTTCCTACGCCCTGGCCACTGCCAGCCACTTCCCCATGCTCACCCCCTGCCGAGACCTTGGCAGGCCTCTCTAAGGTGTGGCCACTTCCAACAAGGCCCCGTTGACAGAGCTTAAAACAAACCTCCCCGTGCACATACCGCCCAGCAGACTGGAACAGCCGAACTGGGAGACCCATTCCGGAATGGCTGAGGCTACCCGGCAGAAGAGAAGCATCTAACAGAAAATAGCACCATTTTTAGGAGATAAAAATCATCTTTTCTTAGCCAACACAGAGTGCTGGGGAGGCTCAGAAACACCACGGAATTTTTTTTCTTCCCTGTTAATCCAGTTGCCCTGATTTGCATGGGATTTGCATAAACAGCACATTGTGTTCAGGCAGCCCTCACTTCAAGGGCCAAGATTAAGGCTGAGGGTTTGCCCCACCCACAGTAGTTCTGTTCAACGTGCAGAGTTTTAGAGGCTCAGGGAACACCTAAAATAGCCCTTTATATACTGGCCGAGGTGAATAGGACACAATGGTTCGGACAACCCAGGGGCCTGGGGCGGGGGATGCGGACTCTGTCCCCTCGCCGAGGAGGGGAGGTTGAACATTAGTACAGCACAGGAGATACAGGCAATAACTGTATGCATGGAGCCAGGTGAGTAACTGGAAATATCCAGGGAACACTTTGCAAAATGAACACTGTGTGAAATATATGATTACCTAACCACTGTGCTTGCTACACACCAGAAATGAACAGAAAATAATATTAAAATCAACTGTAATTGAAAAATAAAATAAAATAAAATAAAAACGAAGTGAAAAGTTGCTTCTAATTCTGGAATTCTATACATCTCTGCAGGGTGCCAGGCAGCGAAGGGCTGGTCCCACCAAACCCTGGGATGAGAGTTGTACCACAGCCAGCTCTAGGTTGAGCTAATATTTGTTGAAGGCTTTTCTGTGACAGCCAATGTCACGCAGCGAAAGGGAGGAGATGGGACTGGATTGGACGAGGGAAGGGATGGGCAGGTAGGAATGTGGCATTCTTCCATGAGCGCCACCGCCATCGCCCTGCTAGCCATTAAGCAGTGTCAGGTCCTCGAAAAGGCTTGTGCTTACAAACCTCTCACAACTTCTAGCAATCCAGTCGTACCTGGTCCTTAAATAAGAAATGAGAGCACAGACAGACACACTTTGTCGGCACAGATCAAGAGTCATTTTCTAACTCCCAATATCAAGTTCAACCCAGGGCTCTTCCAAATGGGCCCTTCCACCTGCAGTTGGCCCTCCCAGTTCTGGTCTTTGAAATTTCCCACACGTGTTTGGCTTGGAGAAAGTTGCCTTGGCCCCAACTCTCTTGAGTCCAGTTGTAGCTTCTGCACTGTGCCAAGAAAGATCCCCGAGTAAGATCATGGATCTTGCGGCTTCCTTGGATTAAGTGAACCACAGTTAATGGTCTTCCAGGAGCAGATCGGGCAAACCTGCAGGACACCCATGAAGGGGGTAGCAGGGGAGATGTCCAAGGTCTCTGTTTCTTTCCCCCCAACTTCCTTGATATGTGCAAAAAGTACTAGGTGCTGATCATAACACGTGAGACTGAACACCTGATAGAACCGTCTTCCAGGAAAGCCCGCTCCTAAGAAGAGGCGGGAGGAGGACGGTGAAAGGGACGGAACTCAGCTCCTAAGACCTTCAAGGTTTGGATGTACCTCAGCACCGCCCATTTAACCTTTATAAAACCATGCAGGTCATCTCCCTGCTCCTGAGCATCACGAGGAAGGGGAACCAAAGCCGAAATGGGGTGAAACAAAGAAGCAAAAAAGAAAATGCTGATGTCTGACCACTTGAACTCTCTAGGGTTTTTGTGTATCTTCTTTATAAAATGGGGATTTTAAAGTCTGCCTTACTCATCCTCACAGAAGAGCTGAGAATCACAAAGGAAATCATGCAGGTGCCTATTGGGATAGACAGGCATCAAATATTGATACTTCTCTGGAAAAAACAGACTTTCCCCAAGTATTTTTCCAATTTGGCCACAAATAGAGTTATGCTGATCATCCTAAACATAATTTCTCCTAAACATTTTCTGGTCAATTTCATTTTCTTCTTTTATTTCCTTTTTTTTTTCTTTCCTGGAGGATGTGGGAGGAAACAAACTGAGGACTCCTGGAGACTAACCACACACTGTTTCTTCAGCAGCTGGAAGGATGCACATGCCTGGCCCTCTGTGAGCAGTGGTATCATTAACTCCTTCTAGCCCAGGATTACCTTAGGGCTTAAGAAAACAGTTTGCGATTCAGTGACACTAAAATAAGGAAGATTTTCTCAAAGGCAGAAGGATGTTGGCGTTCTACGGTCTCAGGTGCCTAGGAACTAAGCTCACCCTTTCAAGACGTGGAACAGAAAGTCCTGTTCCCATTTCTGAGTCTGCCCTCTTCTCCAACTTGGGTGCCTGTGGATTACTTAGCCTAATTCTGTATGGTTTTTAATAACTTTATCCTGCTTTACTTCTCTATTTTTGTTTTCAAAATTAACCCAGAGGCTCAAAAGATTAAACTTGAGGAAAATTTCCTAATGCCCTTTAGCTGGTTTCTAGTTTAAAAACCCACCTTTACCCTGAAATCTTCAGATTGCCACAGCAGGATGAGCAACATAGTACATTACGTTTACGCATCAGATCAATGAGCCCGATTTTCAGGACACGCTTTTCTCCACCACTGACATACATGTTGCCAAAGTCCAGGAACTAGGGATACGAAACAGAAAGGAAGAAAAGAACCCGTATTGTTGCGATCCCCTCCGCCTCCTTGACCATCAGTTGCGTCCTGCTGGGAGCCCTCCTCTGCACCCTGGGTGAGCATGTGCCAGCCATTTCCCAGCCCACAGTCCTTGCCAAGTGTGTGTTGGCCTCCTAGTTTTGAACCCCCCTCTATGAGACACGTAGAAAGTCCAACCAGAGGAAGGAGAGGGAGCCTAAGTTACAGCCGGGTAGCGGCCCGGGGTCAGGCTCTGGGCCGAAGCCTGCCAGTCTCCATTTCCTCCCTGGACAAAGAGTGGGGGTGCTCAGCTCTTCCGCAGTGACCAACTGGTGGCTGGGCAGGCCAAGGGGACCCAATGTGGTGACTGGAGTGAAGAGGCGACAGTCTCAGTTGGGGTTGTCCCTCAGTGATGGGACCCCTGGTCTTTTCTCTCTCTCTTCACTCATTCCGAGGCCCCAAACAACTCTAGCAGCCAAACACGGCTGCTTCCCCTACCGGCTGTTTTGATTTCTTCTCAGAGAGCAGAGTAAGTAGAAAAATCCCTTTGAGATGTTTATGTCCCCCAGAGGACAAAAGGGAACACAACGAAGGGACTAGGAACAAGCTACTGTTTTTTACCAGGAAGGAGCAGTCGCACAACCTGGGGGCTCTGGAACCTCCGCTGGGTTCCCGCAGTGGCTTTGGCTCGCATGGAAGATTCTGGATTCAAGTCAGCCTCATCAATTCTGCTGAAGGAACTGGAGACGTGAGACTGTCCTCTGTCACCTGGCTTAGCCCCCTCTTCCCTTCAGCCCCAGACGTGGGGAAAGAAATTGAATTATTCTCGTGATCAAGTTGGTTCTCAGAGATGCTGCCTCTTGCAAACCGTGAAGGAGCATCACCTTTTCCCAGGGTCAAAAGAGGGGGGCGGGTATCAAGCTCTCAGTTTCACCACAACCACTCCCCTTCATAGGACCATACACAATAGCTTCAGCCCTCCACTGGTCTCATCCCTACTTGATCTTTGGATAAGGTGTAGCATTTGCTGGAAAGTGGTTATCGGTGCCTGGTGCAACCTAACTGGGTGACTGAGAAGCCAGGCTTAGAGGCAGAGAGGACAGGGCCCAATTTTCCCTCTTACTCTTATTAGCTGTATGACCTATCTTATATGAATATCTTCAGATTTAGGGTAGTCATCTTTANGGGGGGGGGGCGGAGGTATCAAGCTCTCAGTTTCACCGCAACCACTCCCCTTCATAGGACCATACACAATAGCTTCAGCCCTCCACTGGTCTCATCCCTACTTGATCTTTGGATAAGGTGTAGCATTTGCTGGAAGTGGTTATCGGTGCCTGGTGCAACCTAACTGGGCGACTGAGAAGCCAGGCTTAGAGGCAGAGAGGACAGGGCCCAATTTTCCCTCTTACTCTTATTAGCTGTATGACCTATCTTATATGAATATCTTCAGATTTAGGGTAGTCATCTTTAAGTTTATTTTTAAAACAATGAGTGAGTGTATCTCTGTAAAGCGCCTAACACTTTGAGGACACGTAGTGCTTAAGAAATCTTAATTTTATCATCACAAACAAAGTTAAAATGGTAAGAGTAAGATCTGGAAGTTTGTGTTCGCTCTGCCACATTTACCAGAGCAGCCCCCCAGCCACACCGCTCCCATCTCTTAGTTCAAGGTCCTCTCCTCTTTGGATGGAAAGCACACACATGCCCATTAGCTACCAACTTTGCCATCCCAGGAAAACTCAACCCGAAAGGAGACACTCAAAAAATAGTTGAAGTCTGGCTGTCCATGGACCCTCGCTTAACTCGGCACACTGCCCACTTCTGCATTAATGAGCGCAGCTGATCTACCAGCCATACTCGTGCTGGCATCTCGTGAGTCCCCACGGGCCAGCATCTTGAGCCCAAGTCACAGCTGGCTCCGTGAGGCAGCCTGAGGCCTGACACCACCTGTAAAGAAAACTTATCTCTCTGTTGAAAATGCACAGAGCCCCTGTGCCCCTGCCCCTGGCATGGTCCTACTACTGTTCCCACGTAGCGCACCTGGCCAAAGCAAACAGCCCTGTGGGGCCAGCTCTCCAGCCAGCAGTGGCGATACAGAGTTGGCAGGCTGTTTGGGGAAGCCTCGGCCTTCTTCGGTCTGCTTGGGGGAGAAGAGCTCTTTGGGAAGACACAAGAAATGAGGCCTCACCTTGGAATTAGCCCTCGCACAGAGCCTGGACTCATTCCCTGAAGGAGCCACATTGCTTGCACCCATCTCCCAAGTGCTGGGTGCCTAAGGGCTGGGATTGACTTCTGCCCCTTTGGAAAAGGGAGAGTGTATTATGAGCATAGGGTGTCAGGAGCTTCAGGAGTAGTTATGAGGCTTGAATCAAGGGATATTTATTATTACCCCATCCTGATGGTTCCCTGTCTGCACTTGAGGTTTGGGGATGAATGAAGGCCTCCCATCTAGGAAAATGCAAAGAAGAAAAATGGGAAGAATAAAGAGAGGAGGAGAAAAGGGGAGGGAGACAGAGAAGAAAGGATTTCTAGCATTGTTTGTAGGTTAGATAGAGTGTGATAAGCTTTTTACTTGTGGCTTCCACTTTACACTCTATAAGACCACACCTATTGATTATCCCTGTTTTACCTATAAGACACTGAGGTCCCAGAGGAGATAATTTGCTCAAGGTCGCTCATTTTGGTAAATGGCGGAGCCATGACAACAACACGAGTCTTTTGGCTCCAAGGCCAGAAACTTTCTATCACGTTTCTGCTATTGTCCAGGAGCTTTGGGATTGCTTCTATAAATTATTTGTTCAGTCCCATCCCCTGGAATAAAGTGTCTACAGGCTCAGTGATCCTTCTTTGGTTCGACAATTTGTATGCATCCTCTTGGGTAAAGTTGGAAGTTCCTAGCTTTATTATTCCTAGCAGTTACTTGGTGGTGGCCATGGTGGTAGTGGGAGGGGGTGGAAGTGGTAGTAGTGATGGTGGTGGTAATGATGGTGGCGATACTGATGGTGATGGTGGTGATGGTGGCAGTGATTATGGTGATGGTAGTGGTAATGGTGATAAGGTTGGTAGTGGTGGTAATGGTGATGCTGGTAATGTGATGGTGGTGATGATGGTGTTGGTGGTGATAATAGTGATAGTGGTGATGGTGGTGGTGATGGTGATGGTGTTGGTAGTGATGATAATGATGGTGATGGTGGTGGTGATGGTGATGGTGTTGATAGTGATGATAATGACGGTGATAGTGGTGTAGTAATGATGATGATGATAGTGATGGTGGTGATGACGGTGCTTGTGCAGGTAACAGTGGTGGTGGTGGTGGTGGTGGTGGTGACAGATTCTTGTTACTAGTGGCAGTGGTGGAATAACGAAAGATATAGATAAACCAGTGATTTGGCTTTCTCTTTCTCTAAAACCCTCCCTTGCGTTCCACTCTCTACCTTGTGATCTTTTCATGTTGTAAAAAGTGTCAAGTTCTGAACTTTTATTTGTTGGTAGCAGCATCTGTAAGATGATATGACAGCCTTATACTTATTTATTTTTAAAGGGATGTAAGGGAGCCAGCTTCCCTTATTTAAACAAAACACAGAGTCCCCATGGCTTTAAAACCGGAGGTCAGCACTCCCGCTGGGGAGGAGGTGCTGAGCAAGCAGTCCCCACCTCTCTCCCAAGCTTCCTCCTTCCCTCGGCCTCCTTCACTCTGCCTCTCACATCCATAGCCTCTCTCACACCCACAACCATATCGACCCGGCCATGAATTACTGTCTGCCCTTCAGCACTCCCAGCCACTGCGGCCAGCCCCACGCTCCCTTGCCTCCCTCAGCCCAACTGAGACTGAAACCTAAGTGAGACAGGGACAAAGAAGTATAGAGAGATACACAGAGAGCGATAGAGTTAACCAAAACACAACAACAACAAACAAAACACGAGAAGTGGAGAGAGCATCCAGATGACAGAATTTACATTTCAGAACTTTCACTAACTCATCCCCAGGCCTATAGCCCAGGTCACCGTCCACATCTTGTCTGAAAGACTCAAGGTAAAAAGACAATTTAGGAGACATCTTCCAGGGCCCATGCTCCCTGGGATTCCTGACACGTATGTCTCCATGCGGAGAGGGTCACAGCACTTCCCCTTCCCTGTTCGCCCAGTCACTGCGCTCGCAGAACCCAAGCAAAGATCACCCATCCCTGCCACCCATGCAGCATTCCCCTACACCACCCCATCTGCCCAGATGTCAGGCAACCACTGAAACAAACGAATGCACCTGGTAGGTGACTGGCCTGGCTCTTGTGATTGGCCCAGAGGTGTAACAGCTTCATAAGCACATAATCACTTTCTCATTCAATTAATTTCCCCTATAAAGCCAAAGAGCGGCATCCCCATGGGGGGGCTCACGGCAGCAGCAGGATTGACAAGCTTGGGCATGAGAAGCTCTCTGGCCATCTCCCTTGTTCCCCAGTGAAGGCAGCACTGAAAAAACTGAAAATAGCAGCCAACTCAAAGTGCAAGGGGGAACCCTTCAAACCTCCAAGGGCTGCAAATCGAATTACTGCAATGACAATGGAATCTGCTTTTGAAGGATAAAACATAAGGTAAGTGTAAGTGCTGTGCAGGGCACGTCTCTCTTCCTCTGGGTTAGTGGTGTGTTCCCGGGGAAGTTTGGGGGAAGTCGTGGCCTTGGCTGTAAACAGCCAGTCCCCATCCTGAGGGTTTCTTCCAACACCTCAATGAGGGTCTCTGCCCTGAGGGTGTAGCAGGAACCCCTAGCTTCCTCAGCCTGACACCATACAATTATTTTCTGAGCCTGGCCTTCTTGTAGCCCTCACACAATTGTTCCCTTTGGGACTCTTCTAGAAACACTTAGATAAGGACACAAAGATGCAGAGGTAGGAAACATGCCTGGGAAAATATCTGGCCCATTTTCTTCCCCTTTGCCATTCAAGTAACAATTGAAACCTGATCGGTCTGGGCAGCAGGCTTCATTTGGGGAGCCTCCTCCCCTAATCCCATCCCGAGGGTGGGGTGGGCTGATACTTTCTTTCAAGGCTGTACTAAAAACGGCAGCCTCCCTTGTGATCTGAGCCCCCAGGATCAGCACTGCAGGCGGCGGTCCCCAGGCCAGCCTCTCCCCCATGCCGTGTGGGGTGGCCTTGACGCATTTAGAGACACAGAAGCAACAAGACATCCTCCTTCTCTGCTATCGCTCCACCGAGTCGCTGAGGATTGCAATGGTTTCTTTTTAGCAGAACATCTCGGACAGAGCTTCCGATCCTCCCCCGGGCTGCCACGCCCTGCCACCTAAGGAGTCCTAACCTTTCTGCAGCAGGAAAACTCTTCCCACGCCGGTGGCCTGTTTCCCTGAATCTCTTCTGAGAGCTGGTGGGGTTTGGTGGGAAGGAAGACGAAGCCTGGGATATCTGGGGCCTGGGACCTTGAGGGTTAAACTTGCCTGGCTTTGGAGGAAGAAGAGCAGGCATTCCCCTGATCCCAGATGGAGCATACTAAATATCTCCCTTCAGCAAGTCAGCTTGTTTGGTTATCTTGGAGTGTGCATTGGGGCTAACTCATCCTGGCCCGGCCTTCCGGATGTTGCTTTGCTCAAAATCAAACCTTATACAGGAGTCTTATTCCCCAGGGCTGCCTCCTCCCAGGCTGATAAAGGGTTTCATCATGGGTGATTCAAGAGGTTGAGATGCAAGTTCTGGTGATAGCTAATGAGGCCTCCAGCCCCCAGCTGACCTCACTTGCTAGCTGTTGACAGGTTCAGTCAGCCTGGCCAAACAGCACCCCAACCAAGCCAAGACAAATGATCTCCAGCTCTTGCACCCCTATGCCTCCAAGCGCTTCCTCTGGATTGCAGTCCACCCCCAAGACTCCACATGGGCCATCCCCAGGCAGCCCCTTCTTCCACAGGCAAATGAGCAGACCAAGCTGGATAAGACATTCTGTTCTCCATGCCCGAATTGCTGGCTACCTAGTAGAGCTTAGCAGGGTTCCTCTTGGACCCTCCGTACTTCCTCCCAGACTCTCTCCTTCCTGCTTGAACTATTCAGGACCTAAGTAGGTGGTTCTGAGTCTTGAGTCACTTTTAAAAGTATGCAGTTGGCCCAATCCTCTTGTGTACGTGGGAGACTCTTCAAACTAGGTAACACACACACACACACCCACACACACACACACACACACACCAATGATGTCGAGGTAGCTGGGTATGGGGCCAGATGGGTACTTGGAGCAGTGAGGGACCAATCTGCAGAGTGCATGGTTTTCTGGCCACTTTCCTGTACCTCTGAAACTGGTACAGAATGTATTGAATTCAGACTGTGGCTGAAAATTTTTTCAAAATGCAAAAGAGACATAAAATATATACTTACTGTTTAAAATTTTTAAAAATAAACAAAAGCATGCAGTCGGCCCAATCCTCTTGTGTACAGAGATTTTAAATTAGGCAAGGCACACACACATACACAGCAGCCCAGCTTGCTCTCCAGCCAGGGCTACGATGGGAAAAGGAGCGAGGTGCTCCACATCATTCACACAGCGAGCAGCACCGGGGGGCCCCAGCTCCTCGTCCACTCAACTCCTCAGAGCCCAGAGTACTGGACGGGAAGAGGTCAGAAAGACAGCAAGGCAGCTCTGAAGGCTCCATGTGAGTACCAGGCAGACGGCCCCAGGACACACTGTTTTCTCCAAGACTTCTAGAGTGAACCATTGCTTTGGAAACATTGGAGGGACAGGAAGTGCTGGGGGTGTGGGGAGGAATCATGCCCTCCCTCTATCTGCACAGCCAATTCTCAGGGGCTAGAGCTCAAACTGCAGCTTGGGCCACGTCCACACTGGGCTCAAGGCTGAGGCTGTAAAGGCTCCAATCTTCTTGTGGCGATTCAGTCCATGGAGTGAGAGCCAATGGCCTCAGGAATGATAAATCAGGCTCCCTGACGGCTGTGTGATGCTTTGCAATGCTCTAAATGCTTTTTGTATACATTTTGTGATCCCATGCCACATCTGCAAATTAGATTTTACCCAGAAAACTTAGCTTAGTAAGGACACAGATCTTGGGATCATTCTTTGCAGAAACAATTTAATTGTACTTGGAAATGAATAAGACTTTACCTAAATATGGAGAGGTGAAGACTTATAGATACCATGATGAGATTAACAAAGGCAAGGCACAGAGGAGTGGAGGACATTTTTGGATTTATAAACTTTAAAAAAATTGCTTCACCTCATCATGTACTAAATTTAACTGCTTATTACTTTATGTAGTTAGTCCGTGATTATTGAAGAAAAGTTTTAAGTACTGATAAGAAAAGTTTTTAAAAACTGATAAATTTTTAAGCACTGATATACACATATGCATATTTTGAAAGTTGTCCTGTTTCTTTATGCATATACAGTATATTGGATTGCCCAAAAAGCTTGTTTGGTTTTTCCATACGATGGCTCTAGTAGTGCTTAGTTGTCTTTAACTTCAAAACAATTTTGTTAGATCGTATCGTGACAGCTGTCATATCATGTGCATTTTTACAAAAACTTATCAAAATTGGTAAGTGCCTGTGTAGCCATTTTAATATTGAAGATAGAAGAAAATCTGCAACATTTTCTGCATATTATGCTTTATTATTACAAGAGAGGTAAAAATGTAACTGAAACACACACACACACACACAAAGATTTATCAGGGTATGGAGAAAGAACGTGTCAAAAATGATTTGCAAGTTTCATGCTGGAGATTCCTCTCTCTAGATGATGCCCCACTGTGGGGCAGACCAGCTGAAGGTGAGACATTTACTGAGAACAATCAATGTTCTATCACGTGGGAGATAGTCAACAAACCCCAAATATCCAAACCAATACAGTTATTGGTGAAAGTGGAAAATGTGTCTCTTATTTGATGGATAAAAGCTAAATAGAGTTTCTGGCCAACCCAATATATAAAGAGTGTATATTACTATATATTAATTATATAATTTACTTCATAACTTCTGTTTTACTTAGTGACATAGAAAAAGGCTGGAACTATCGTTCCACGTCAATAAATTGGTCTGGTTTTTTAAATGATTACTTAGATTATATTGCTATTATTGGGCACTGATACTGTTTTCATCTTTTTACAGTTGGAAATTATGCTGTGATGAAGCTTCTTATGCACAGATCTTTGTGTCGCTCTCTTATTATTTCCTTAAGATAAATACCTGAAAGTGGGATAACTTGTTCAAAACACATCTAGAATATTCTCAATGTATTTCGCAAAGGGTATGCCTTGGCAGAGTTCTAGCCACAGTATCTAGTAGTCAGAAGACTTATCAATGAAGACACTAGTAGCAGAACAGAGCTGGAGAGTCAGAGTGTAAGCCATCTTCGGGGGAATCCTGGGTGGCAGTAAGTGAAGACGGACTTTGATTTCTAGGGATTAGAGAGGTGCTAACGTTTCTGAGTAGAAACTGATTTGGCCAGAAGTCACAAAAGCAGAAAGAAGGACTAACTGGAAGGACATAGACCCTGAGTCTAGGTGAGTGGTGCGGATTTCTGAAATGGGCTGAATCAAGAGGTGGGAAGAAAAAAGGGGGAGAAAGATAAGAAAGAGTAAGAAAATATGACAAGTGAGGGATGGTATGGGGGGGGATGACTGAAGATGATGCAAACATTTTGAGTCTGAGCAAACAGGAGCATGGAGATGCTAGCCACCGAAGCGGAGGACAACTTGCAGAGAAAGAGAGATTTGTTCTGAAGAGTTGGTGCACATCCACACAGAGCTGTGTCAGGGTGGGCTGCTCGGAAGAGTTGTCTGGTTTAGATGAAGGTCAGAGAGTCACTCCCAGGGCTGGGAGTGAAAGCTGCAGGGGTGGGTGATATTGCAAGGAGTAAAGAGCAGGATTTAAAAAGGTCAGAGGACAGATCCTTGGGCAATACCACCTTTTAAATAGTGGGAAGAGACAAAAGAGCCAAGAAGGATAACCCAGAAAAGCCAACAGAGAAGAGGCACAAGAGCACAGAGTATTCTGTATGATGGGGGCCAGAGAAGCGGTGGTGGGGAGACAATATGCTCTAAGTGACACAGAGAGGCCAATGAGTCAACACCCACAGAAGAAGCCCTTATAGTTGACCGCACTGGTGGGTTCCTCATGAAATGAGAGGCCAAGGGCACCATCCAACCTATCATGAGTCTGGGAGGAACTTGGTCTGAGCCTTTGATAAAGACAGAGATGAGAGTGGAACAAAAAAAGAACTCCTTGGGCCCAGGACAGTGGCCAGAAGAGCACTCAAAGGCAGGGTCCAATCAGGAACGTTTCCGCCCAGCTGGCCTGGCTTTCAAGCTTTTTGAAGCCTGATGGGGGTGGGGGGCAAGTGTTGGGGAGACGATTTTGTGAATCACAGAAATAAATGCACAGTATGCACAGAAAACACAAGATGAAACAGGACGTACAACTCATGGTCTGTTTAAAGCAGTGGTACAACGGTTGCCCAATCACTTTGGTTTTTAAAAAAGTAAAATTCCAACCCAGAACAAGAAAGATAATGTCTTATTCCATTATTATGGGTAGGTTGCAAAATATGCTTTCTCTTAATTCAATTAAAAAAGGAAGAGTCTTTGGGCTGACCTAAATGTCAGCCTCCCTCTTACAACCTGAGTTCTAGAAAAGTTATTCTCCAAGGGAGGTTGGGTGTTCAGTTATAATCTCCATGCCTTGGCTTTCTCTGGAGGCAGTTCCCTTGGTTTTATCCCCCCCAACCAGTTTCACAGGACAGGGGCAGCCCTTTCACCAAATCTTTCTGCCCTGCTTTGCCTCCTCCAGGACTCAATGGAGAACACACACCAGGCAGAACAAAACAGTGGCAATTGATGACAAATGGACTGAGCTACCCCCACATCTCCCTCCCCACTCTTTGTTACCATGGAGACACCAGCCAGCTGAAGCCAAGAGATCAAGAAATATCCATGATGGACCATCTGATGGACTCAGGCGCTGGGGGAATCGATAGGAGCGAAGGTCCATCAGTCTGTTGAGGGTTAAAGGGAGAAAGTGGTGAGATAGGGAAGTGGGGACTCAGGTACCAACAGACAGGCTTTGCTCTTGAGACTAGAAGCCCCTTTTCTCTCTGCTGGGACCTGTGTTGATCTGATACATGCTGACACCACTCATCAAAGCTCGATTTTCTTTCCAATGTCCACTTCTCATTCTCTCTTCTTCTTTACCAATAAATCTGGATAACCTCTTAGATGGACAACTGGGCATGTACTCAAGAAGTCATGAAATGAGGCAGAATGTTTGAACAACTTGGTCATTGGAACCTCCTTAACCTGCTTTGGAAAGTAGACAACAAAGCCCAAATATCATCAAAAGATTCTCCCCATTCTTTCCACTTGGGACAAACAGTGAACATAGCCTTGAAACTGACAGGCATCTCTTTACAGGGGTAGGGGCACCAAAGGTTGAGATAAAGAAGACTCAACTTATATTGTGGTTTAGTCTTCCGTATTGGTTTTCTGTGTAACAGGGAACCAATAGTCAACTATTCATTGGAGTGGTACCATAGTTCAATAGGCCTCATGGGCATATTTTCCCAAAAAAAAAACCTCTCATCAAACACAAACGTGGGAGGAAAGGAGGAAAGAAGCTTCTCAGTTAGTTCTACTTTTTTAAAATGCAAATAACATTCCTATTTAGGTGCTTTGAAACTCAGTCATTTGAACCATTCATGTTTTAGGTACTCACCATAATTCTTACAATGAACTACTTACCTCACAATAGGTAGAGGATAGATTCAGCCTGCTGCTCTAAGCTTTTAAGTCATTGCCTTGCCATTGCAGTAGTCCTAAAGGTCAAGACCATGATTTTTTTTATTCAACTGCCAAAAATCTAGCAAGGTTCATTGCTTTGCAGAAGGCATTCAAAACCTTACTGTAGTAGAAATTATAGCTGAATCCCCATTGATTCTTCTTTCTTCCTCTGTGTAGCAGTCACAGGACTTAATGGGAGATGGATCTGAGTCAGTTACAAGGATAGACCAATCAGAGATTAGATTCTGCCCTCCTGCCACAGTGATTGGTTCAGATAAGTGAAGTCTATGCCAATCTATGCATGCCATTTTCCCATTGATGTCTGGGGGAAAGTTGGCTAAAACTTCTAAGAAAGTTCTTAACTTTATCACAACGAGCCACCAAAGTCAATCTTCTCACTCTTGGACAACATGTTTTGAAGATGGCACTCCTAGAGCTTTGGACATTCTGCCACCCTGAAGGAAACCGGCTGCTGAATGGCTGCAGTGAGCACAGAGTTTTGAGGTGCCAGATAATATAGTATCCTTCCATCCTCACAGGGCTGGAATCACTTCTGGAGCCTTGAAGCCATGGGACATAGTCCCCTTTCCCCATCTCTGGATCTCAGTGTCACCTAGACACACTCTATTTCTGATTTTGAGCTTTTGCTTGCGGCTGCTTTTTCCATAGGGAATCAGACTTATATCTGATTAGGGGCAGGCTAGGGAGCGCTCATCATTCTGTTGGCTATCCTTGTCTCCTCATCTCTGTCCCATGGATCAAAACAATCCCATCATCCCCTCCAGAAAGAGAGAGAAAGAGAGAGAGGTGGAAAGAAAGAAAGAAAATTATGTGTAATTTGTATGTAAACTTAGGAGTTTCACTGACCCACTGATTTGTTAGACACAACCAGTGCAGGACTGCTACTATGGTCCATGTCGATAAACTTGTTTTCCATATTTTGGGGTGGAAGGCATTCTTGACACTTCACTTCTCTCTTTCAATGTCTGGTTAACTGGTTCTATTGATTCCACCTCCCTCCTCAATATCTCTTGTCTCTGTCACCTTCTGGCCATTCCCACTGTTCATCACCTCACCCTACTTGAGGCCTCATCATCTAACACAAGACTGTGCAAAAGCCTTCTGATAGGTCTATCTCACAAATCACCCCCTCCTATCCATTTGCTGTTATTGGTATAGCTGAAAAATATAAAGATAGCTATTTTATTCCTCAGCTTAAATTTTTTAATGGTTCCCTTTGGCGTAGAGAAAAAATCCAAAATCCATTTATCACGTGGTCCTTGCTTCTGTAGAAGTTTCCTGAACTATTGTCTCCCCAGTAACTCTTTTGAGAATTGGCCAAATGCCCCTCTCCCCATTCATGGCACTTCAGAGAAGATGGCCATGTTAGGACATGAGTCTGTCCCATGAGTCTTCAGTGGGCATTTGACCACTGTAGTGTCAGTGAGTTTCCTTCCCAGGAATTCTGTGCAATGTTAAACTCAGAGGTGGTTCTGACCTGTGCTGTACACAAGCCTGCTGTGAGTCAGAATGATAGAGCCAGCTGACACAGGGAAGTGGGAAGGTGAACTAGAGAGAGGGGCCTGGTCACACTGGAATCTCTGTCCTGGTTGCTCCAGAGTCTGAGCCATCTTCTTTCTTAACCTTCCAGGTGCATCACTGTTTTACTTCTCCTTGGATGCTGTGAGCTATCCCAGTATTCTTTCTGTCAAGTTCATTTTTTAAGTATGCTAATTACATTTGGGTTTCCGTATGTGCAACCAAGAGCCCTAACTATGCATCCCCCAGACATCTCAGCTCTTGGTCATCTCTGTTAACCTCAGTGTTTAGTCATTGCAAGGTAGATGATAGATAGATAGATAAGAAAATGATATATAATTTATATATACACATACATATCTGGGAGCCTCACTGACCTACCAATTGTGGTGAATGAATAATTGATTTGGTACCAAGTATCAGTCTCTAGCGATCTTCTTTTGGCTTCCTTCCTAGCTCCTAACCAAAGAGAAAATTAGTAAGAATCTGACTGAAGACATTCGTGGGCTCCAGGTCATTCATGCTTCCTGGAGAAGCTGCATCTGCACCACGGAGAAAGTGTCCAGCCTCACGGCAACAGCAGCAACCACTCAGGAACCCCTCCCACACGCATTATCTCATGGCATCCTCCCAGTGATCCAGTCACTAGGGCCCTGACATTGTTACAACAATCTCCATTTCACAGATGAACCTATGGAGGCCTAGAGGGACAAAACAGGTTGCCTGGGGTCCAGCAATGATGCTGCACCTCCAGCACAGGCCCGCTGCCTCCAAACCCAGGGCTCCTAATGATCCCACTCAACGGCCTTCTCTGTAGATTTCCTGAACTGCGTAGCTCTGTTTTCAGAGCACAGGAAGTCCCAGAGTGTGAGCATATATCTAAGACCCCTGTTTTTCTGCTTCCAGCCCCTTCTGCCAGGATGTAAAAAAATCCACCCAAGCACCTGTGTAGAGGTGAATGCCCCTACCCTGTGCCAGAGAGAATCAAACCAGTCTTTGCTACCAGCGAAGTGGGACTGTGGAGGGGGAGGCGCTCTTGACTTTCCAAAGGTGTCCCAGGTGAGGGACACGATACACTGTTCCCCCACTCAGCATCTCCTCCCTCCTCCCACCACAGGAAAGCAATTTTAAGAGCTGTCATTTTGAGCAAAGAGCAGGCAAATGAGGAGACCTCTGGGGGAGGGTAACAAAGAGTTAAGGCCGCAGCTGCCGGCCTGGCCAGTGTGGAGTTATGCTCACACTGTTCCCACTGGAGACCAAGTCAGCTGTCATCGGAGAACAAAGCATCCCCAGAGCTGCTCATGGAGCGTCATGCCCGGGAAGCCCTGAGAGCTCCCCGATTAGGATTTCTACATCAGCCCATCGAGGGCCGGAGAATAAAGCAGACGAACAATGAGCTGGCCACATTCACACAGTCCCAGGGCCTGGCTGCCCGCCTCCCCACCTCCACCCCTCCCAAGGGCCTCAAAGGCCACTTCACCTCCAACAGGAAAATGAAATCCATGAAGAGTCCCCAGTCGGCTGGGCCAGCCTCCAGAGGGCTCGGAGAGCAGTAAGGGAGAATGGACTGCGGGGGAGGGCACAGAGGCACTCACTCAGGTGTGTGTTCGGGGGAATGAAGAGGAATCCAGCATAGGGGTGGGGGTCCCAGTGCCCTAACAGAGGCTCAAATGGGGACTCAGGAGCTCAGGTTTTGCTGTTTTTGCTCCATTCCACGTGAGCCCAGGTGATAAGAGCTTCGGGCTGGAATGCTAGATGAGTCGCCCTTGGTCGCTGGGCCCCAAGCCTTGCAACCCCTCTCAGATGACAACTGTGCTGCTGACAGGCCAGGAGGCCCGTGGCAGTAGCAATACCATGGAGCCAAGAACGTTCCTTATTATTGGCAGGCCCTGTGGCAAAGACAGGAGCTGTGTTTCCAAAGGGGAAATTAGGTTTTGATTGCCCCCACGTGAGGATATACCTATCATCGTTGCAATCGTGAGTGTTGTCCAAACTGTTCCTCTGTTCAATGTCAAGGTGTAAACAAATGCCAAATTGCTACCACTTTGAGTGTTCAGATATTTTTAAATTCTGGCATCCTCATGGTTGGGTTGAATGCCTCAACTGAGGGCTCTTGGTTTTCACTCAAACTCGAATGCTTTTTTCTTTTTTCTACCAAGAGCCTATGCCATTGCTCAGGGCTGTCTTTCAGCTCCAGGTGTCATGGGGTCCCTAACAGGGAAACTTTGGGGGGTTGAGCTCTGAGCAAGAACCTCTGGCTGTGGGTGGGGAGTTCTGGCTGTTTCCCTCTCTGCCTGTATCTGCATCAGCCAGCCTTGTCATAGGCGGGTTAGCTCAGTGAGAGGTGTCAGCATTTGTGATACCCACCTGGGGCCAGGCCTGGCGTGGGAAGCTTTGTCTGCCCTGTGCTTGCCTGCCTTGCTTCTCACCAACTGGAGTCACAGGGAAACGTCCTTGCGTCCTCGAGTCCCTGCTGCACTTGTCCGAAGGGGATTCTGGAGGAAGGCGTGGCCTGGACTTGCAGACCATCTCCTGTGGCTCCCACTCTGCCATCTTAAAGCCAAGGGCAAAGGATCACCATGTTTCACAGCAGAGCAATTCGAACGCCACCAGTTTTCAACTGCAGGGGCTCTTTAAGGAAGCCGAGTGCACTCCACAGGCGAGCATACCAGGTGCATCATAGCGCCCAGGTTTTCCCCAAAGCATATGCCTCCAGCAGGACAGAGTCCAAACTTGGGAAAACCCACCCTGAAGTCCAAATCCAGCAAAGACTGTATTATTAATAACACCTGCCAACTACGGGACTCCTCTTCCACGTTGAGCACTGTTTGCAATTGATGCCATGACATTTCATTCCTACAACCCGAACACTACGTAACAGAGAAGAAAGATGTGAATCTTACTCTTCTAAGGCCATATAGGAATCACAACCAGGAAAATACTGGCAGAGCCAAGGTTTCAGCCCAGGTCCGTCTCCCCCTACAAATCTCCGTACCGCTAAGTTTCCTGCACCCCGTCCCCTCCACTGAATTCACAATCTACATTTAGAAGTCTTGAGGGTGTCTCACCCTTTCCTCTTCCGTTCCCTCCATGCTCAGGAAGGATGGAGAGAAATGGAACTCTCAGCAACAGAGGAGAGACTCACTGTCGGGGCGCAAAGGGCATGGGCACGAGGAGCCAGCCCAATCAGGTCCAAAGCAAGCTGAGCCCCTTGGGCCAGTCATTACCCTCTCTGAGCCTCGACATCTTCATGTGTGAACATCCAGAGATAGCTCCAGTCTCACTGGAATGTTGTGGAGATTAGCGGGAGAAACCTGAGTAGGAATGTCTGACCCATTGTTTATACTCTGAATGCTGGTTTCTTATCTCTTCCCTCCGCAGGCATAAAGGCAGCTCTTAACCTTGTCCTCAAATCACTCTGCTCCAGGTGAAATAACCTCCCAGAAACAGTTCTGACTGTCCACTTTCCATTTTCTTTGCATTTTGGGGGACCATCCTTTGGTCTCTCTTAACCTTTCTGAATCCTGGCCAGAATGATTGATAAGAAATGTTGCCCAAAGAGGAGCAAGAAAAGAAGGAAGGAAGGAAGGATAGATGGAAGGAAAGAAGAAAAGAAAGAAGAAAAAAAAGGAAAGGAAAGGAAAGAAAGAATTATAATGTAGTCATGTAATAGTTTCACTTTGATGTGAAAATAAATAAGTGGGGAAAATGTACCTTCTGTACCCTGGACATTAGGGACAAATTATTGTGTTGCCTTCATAATCTGGAGTATGAGTCTGTCTTTGATTTAGCAGAAATGCCTCCAGGCTTTGTCACCACAGTTTACGAATCTGAGAAAGGGTAGGAACACTAAGGGGGGGAGGTACGTGTTAAATGCACGAGATTAATCTACCACTAATGGCCAATGTAATTGCAAGATGCCGCTGTTAGCAATGGCCTTCACACAGGTCTCCAAAGTCCTTTTAAGTGCTTCGTTGTGAGGCATCGCACACAGGCTGTTGGGCTGGAAACGGGGGGTGGGGGGTGGGGGTGGCTCACATCCTAGAGAACAGCCACTGTGTTCTGACGACATTGGTATTTTCCACTCTGTTTAGGTCTCTGGGTTCAGGGGATGCTCAATGTGTCTGGTGGGCTGAATGAACGAGTAAAAAATAAATAAAAGAATGACATGTTCACCTCAAATCAAGACTTTCTCTACCCCCCCCACCTCACTCTTGCCCAGTGACATCAAAGTACTATCAAATCCCTTTTCCCACATTTCATTTTAAAATGTCAGCTCAGCTCTCAAAACTAATGAAACTTTCAAATTGATGTTGGTAGATGCCAAGAAAAGACATCAAACGTTATTGATGCACCTTAATGACTGGCAGGAGAGCCGAGGTGTGACTTGATTGACCAGACACCCAGGCTCTGGTAGAACCAGGGCGTGAGACTGTGTGAAGGCTGGAAAGAAGAATGAATGAGAGACCCGAGTGAAACTGGATTACTGTAGACCCAGCAGAGATCTTTTTTATGGCATGAATGGATGGTGCAGAGTTTAAGAACTCACTCACAGGGCAAGACAGCGCGCTATATACAGCCAGACAACTGGCAGTTTGTGTTCCAACATGGCCACTTGCTGCCTAGGAAACCTCAATTTCCTCACCTATAAAGTACTTACATATTCGCCAGGCCGCGGTGTGAATGGGATGAAATACAACACATGCATGGAGCCTGGCACAAGGAGACATTCAATAACTGGGGATCCTATGGGCTAGGCAGAAGTGAGGACCGAGCAACAGGCTGAGGAAGCAATGGGCCAGCAGTCCATGCCAGGTGTGGTGGGGGCAGTGAGTATTGGTTGCCTAGGTAGGAACCTAGGCTGAGAAGTTCATCTCAAGAGATTACTTTTGACATCAAAGACAATAAAGGAAAGAGGAGAACTATCTATAAACTCAGGGGAAATAAGAAATAGGCAAATACCCAGGAAGGGTCCGGTGTGGTCTGGAATATGTCCAGGGTGCTGGCTTAGCCATAGAAAGACCCATAGAAAGGCCTCTCGCATGACCCCATGGGCCAGGACAGTCCAGGTACCAATCGTGAAAGACCCTATACTTGTCCTTGATGATACTGTCTTCCTGGTCAGTACTTGTTCTAACTCTCGATTTTACCCTTATTCCCAGAACCCCGTGATTTCACACTGTCTCCCCCATCCCTGATGTAAAAGCTGCTCTCCCAACATCGGCCATCCATGCCAAAGCTGAGATGACAGGTGACAATTTTAAAATACAAACCTGCCCCAACATTATTTATATTGGAAAGCTCAATAAACATGAAGGCAGGTTGAGGAGACATTTTGGGAACTCTGGTTCGAGCCCTGGGAGGGGCACTGAGACTATGGAATGGAGGGTGTGCAAGCTGGGCTGCCTCCCAGAGGCCTGACACGCCATCAGCCTGGAGCCGCCCTCTCCTCCCAAGGGGAGGAAAGGCCCTGTCCACAGCCCCCTTCCATGGTCCCTGCTGCACACACCACCCGGGGAGCATGGCAGTGGCTCCTTCTGCCCTGGCGCTCTGAGCAGGGGAGGCCACAGCAGAGAAGAAGCCTGAGGACCAGAGTGGATGGAGTGGGAAGCTGGTGACCTGAGGTCTGGTCCTGTTTCTCCAACTGGCTTGTTCTGTGGCCTTGGGCAGATCACCTTCACTCTCTAGGCCTCAGTGCCTCTTTATAAAGCCAAGAGATGCTTCCAGCACCAACATTCTGGGAATTAAAAGGGACGACAAACCATATGGATGCAGAGGACCACTTCACTCTTTCACAAAAGCATATACTAAGGTCATTAATGTCTATCAATATAAGAAATGACATTAATAAGTTATATTATCTTAATAAGGTATCTGTTAATACAACAAATTATATATTACTATAATTGTTCATTATATAGTAATAAACTTATAGATATACACATATAGACAGCATACACATATATGTATATGCATATGTGAATATGTGTATTTACCACCCTATTTAACTATACACGTACATATATGTGCATGTGTATATATACTTGTTCATATACATGTGTATGTATAATTTTAAAACAAACAAAGCCATCATTAGAGCCTATATGAACAGAATGGGGCACAGACTTGGGAAAACAATGCTTTAAAATACAGACACCCATTGGGTACCAGTGTCAGAATCACAGCCTATCTTCTCTACAGAGAAGCACCCACCCCATTCAGTCCGAGCTGGGAACGTGTTTGCTGCTCTTTGGACAAGATCGCTCTTTTAGAGTGAACCCCTGGGGTGGGGGTGTCCTAAACTCACTTCCCTGGCCCCTCTCTATGGCGGCCCAGGAAAGACTCCTCCGGGCACCCACCGGTGTGTCACCCCGGCATGTGCTTGAACAGTGCTTTTGTTTCTGTGTGGTCTGAGGGGCAGTGCCACCTTTAGATAAAAATGTACAATCAGTAAGCGAATGGTTAAACTCTAACATCAACATTAATGATAATCATAATGATAAGGACACTGTCTCTAGGTGGAAAGGACTTGTCCAGAAAGGACTTTCTGCCCCTCATGCCAGGGACACAACTGGGTGGTGCCAGCATCATCCTTGGGTCAGGTTGAATGGGACCTTAAAGCTTAGCGAGCCTCATCCCACCAACTACGCACGCAGGTGGGTCATCTGGATCCTCCATCCAAATTGTAGCTGGTTGCATCCCCTGACTCACAGACAACCAATTCAGTCCACTAAGTGAACACAAGGTGAGCTGGGCCAAGAAGATTCCACACTTGGCTGTGTGAGGATTGAAAACAGAGACAGACCATGGGCCTGACCGCTGTGGTTCAGTGGATTGAGCACCAGCCTGCAAATCAAAGCGTCGCTGGTTTGATTCCCAGTCAGGGCACATGCCTGGGTTGCAGTCGGGGGATGGGAGAGAGGCAACTGAGCTATGTCTCTCTTGCACATTGATGTTTCTCTCTCTTTCTTTCTTCCTCTCTTCCCTTCTCTCTAAAGATAAATAAGTAAAATATTTTTAAAAACACACACGAGAAGAAATAGCGGTGTGCTTAAACATTACTTAAAAAAGAAAATGGAGAGAACAATGGAGCTAAGCAGACGGGAGAAGGTGCAGTCAAGGCTGGATCAGCATGGGCCCAACCAAAGCCATGGGCAGCATGCGACAAGCAGCAGAAACCGCAGTACACACGGCAAAGCAACTGGGAAAAGAGATGGTGAAGCACCTTTGGTGGCAAAGCCGGAGGGATGGGAGAAAGGGGGAGACCCTAGCCCGTAGCCCCTCCAGGCTCAGTGCTCGGTTCTCCTGGGCCCCAGCAGGACTGCGCTCCCTGTGTAAACCAGGTCAAGGGCAAACAAAACCCTCTAGAGCACTGGTGGTACAGGCCGCTAGTTTTAAATATAAATTTAGAAGTGTAAATGGTGAACATTTCAATAAATTACCCTTAGGTCATCTTCCAGCACTCACTCAGCACTTCCACATTTGCTCGTGTTAATGCTCTGGCCCGTTGTAGGTTATAATCTCTGGGAGTAAGAGACAATTTCTCTTTCTGTCAGTACGGCACCTCACCCAATGACATGTTTGCAATTTGGGAGGGCTTTTTACAGCATCATACTTCAAAAATTAGATGGGGGGGGCAGCACGTGACAAAGGTGAAGGGATTAAGAAGTACTAATTAGTAGTTACAAAACGGTCCCCAAGCTGTAAAGCACAGCATAGGGAATATAGTCAGTTACATTGCAATAACTATGCAGGGTACCAGGTGGGTACTGGAAATATCGGGGACCACTTCGTAAAGTATATGATTATCAAACCACCATGCTGTACCCCTGAAACCAATCCAAAACAGTGTTGCATGTACACTGCCATTGAAAAACACAGTTTTAAAAATAAGCATAAGTTTTAAGATGAAAATATTAGATAAGATTTTATCCATTAAAAAATGTCCTCATGTCCCAAGGTTTGACTGTTTCAACCCTATGCATGTTCTAGTCATAACGGCCCAAACTGGAAGCAACCCAAACGTCCGCCCGCAGCAGAACGGAGAAGCAAACTGTGGCATTTTCACACAATAGAACATCTCGCCGCAGGGAGAATAAACACGCTGTGACTTTATGCAACCACCAGACTGAATGTCGAGTAAAAGAAACCTGACACAAAACCGCGTCTGTGTGTTTTTATTTAGGTAAGGTTCAAACGTAAGCCACACAAACAGATGACGTTAAAAGTCGATGCAGGGGCGGCCCTTGGCGGTCAGGAGGGAGCAGAGGGACGGAAGCATGAAGGGACTCCCGTGTCCTGTTCCTTGATCCAGGTGCTGGTCACCAAGGTGTGTCCAGTTTGTGAAATTCCTCAAGCTGCTCGCCTTTGTGATTTGTGCACTTTTCTCCAGGTCCAATACTATCCTTCAATAAAGAAGCAACGAACTGCAAGTGTAACTATGGCAAACAAAATCAAACGTAGGAAAATATATAGATTTTACTTACAAATGGTGGGTGGATTTTCCTGAAATTGAAACAGAGCTAAAGATGTTTCTTCTTGTTTAAACATATGTATTTTTTTTGTATAAAGTGATTAACTGCTAAACTTTAGGGGAATGATATCAATGTCAACGCTTCGATTTGAAATATGAAAACCTTTTGGGGATTTTTTTCCCCTAACATATTTCCTGGACTATCTTCTCTGTAACTTTTTCTCCCTAACGGTTATAAATGGAGGCATTAAATATCCAAAGTAGTGCCCTAATCATGCAAAATTCCCTCTAGGAAAAGTTAGGTCTTAAAGTGTGACCACTCAGAATGAATAAATGTATTACCTGTACATAAATGTGGATAAGCAGATAACACTCACAGAAGCTGGCAGAAGCCTGTTTAGAGAGAGGCACTCACTTTTTCATGGCAGTGAGAAACTTCCATTTCTGAAATGAACGCTTTATCTTTGAAAAGAACAGTTTCTCAGAATTTCCATTATCTTATCACTTTTGTAAGCCTACCTTTTAAAGAAGAGGAATCATCATATTTGAACGTTAACTTTAAAACCAATTAAAACCTATTAAAACCAATCCTCTTTCAAAAAGAATAAGTAGGCTCTTCAAGTTAATTAATCGGACGTGATTTTTTTTCCACTTTAAGGGTTACTCGCTCCTAACACTGCTTAACACAGAAATCACCGCCAGCTTCCCGCCAGCACAGCACCTTCTTGGGGGGACGGCGACCAGGCCCTGGGTTCTGAGGGGGCCACCCCGACTCCAGACTTAGCTCCTCACTCAGCCCTCTTGTCCTTAAACTTGAATGTGCATCAGGATCACATGGGGACTTGTCAAAATGCAGATTCTCAGGGCTCTCCCCACACCGCCCCCTAGAATATGAAGAGTCAGGTAGGTCTCAGCTTGGAACTCAGGCTTGCATTCTTATTTAACGCCCCCAGGTGACTGCTGCAGGTCCTCTTGGCAGACACGTGGAGATGCTTGTGATGTCTAAACCCTTGCGTTCTGCATTAATCACGGCAGAAGGACCAGATGCCCCTGGAGGTCTGGCCACTTCCACCTTGTCCTGATTCTCTTCAGT
Source organism: Sturnira hondurensis (assembly GCF_014824575.4). Classification (NCBI taxonomy): domain Eukaryota; kingdom Metazoa; phylum Chordata; class Mammalia; order Chiroptera; family Phyllostomidae; genus Sturnira; species Sturnira hondurensis. Next base: position 11,634,793 of record NW_028091359.1, read on the forward strand.
TCCCATGTCCAGCCTACACACTGATCCCGATTTGGAAATGGATTGTATTTCGTCAAGCTTAGTTGGAACTAAGATCTCACACGGCTTTTTTTTTTCCTTTTGAATGGTGCTTTTAGTCCTTCGGCCCCGTATTTAACCTACAAGGGAGCAATGTTGCAGCAATAACTATTGTATGCAGGGTTCTGGGAACAGAGGGTATAATAGTGAAACGTCATGATTGCGCCTCCCAGGCAGGAATGATCTTCAGCAAATTTTTTTTCTTTAGGGTGGTAAGTGGGGAGTTTGCTTGACAACCACACCTCTTCCTTTCTGCATCTTTCTCTCTCCTGGGGTGCTTTCTCTGATGGTGTTAGAGGTCACCTTAGCCTTCACTGAACCTTTCCCAGGTCTATGCCTAGTTGTCAAGTTCCCATTACCTAGGCCAGCTAATGTCAGCTAAGATCTAAGAGAATGACAGTCTGAGTCACACCTGAGTCACACTAAGGTGTGAATGACTGATATAATTAAGCAATATTTAAGTAGCACTTACAAGGGAAGGTGTCTCTGGGCCAGTCACAATCCCTTTCTCTGGTTTCTCCTGGAAGAAGGCGCCTTCCAGCCCCTCACCTATGTACTGAAAGGTGTCCTACTCATCACCTTAGTCAGCCTTGCCCCAGTCTTGCAGCTGTACCCCCCACTCACACCCCGATCAGTCCACAACCCAATTTCAATTCTTGACAGCACCACAAAAGTTGCCTGACACCACCACACCTTGGCTGTCACTTCTGCACTTGAAACCTGTACAGATTTGACCTGGCTGGTCTATAAAAACACTACAATTTCCCTCTCTCTCTCTCTCTTTGTATTTTTCCTCTTTACCCATATTCCTAACTACACGAGAGGTTGTCCCATTTCCAAAAAAATTAGCAATATTACAAAAGAGCAAAGACACTGCCGGCTACCAGCACAAAAGTCATCATTAGCCTGATTGACATGTCACTGGTCCTACAGACAGACTGACCTATGAGTGGCTCAAGAGAGTGTCCTGTCCCCGCCACCCCACCCCAGCAAAACCTGGGCATAAGTCTCCCCACTCTCTTTGCGCTGGGGCCCTCCTAGCCCCTTAGCATCTAATACTTTTGAAATATCAAGCACCACTGCATGGTGCTGCTCAAACCCCACACAGGACAGACGGATGGAAAACTGCATTGGAGCAAATTTAGCATCACTTCACAGTTGGGGGAAGGGGCATTGCCTGCTTTTTAGACCAGCCCCGCATCCATGGCAAGTCTGAAAGAGCGATGCCACTCTCACGCATTCCGTGCGGGGCCAGTCACATTCGTTTCGCTGAGTGCTGCCTCCCACGTTGACACCAGTTGGGGACAGGTGAGGTGACAAAGGTGAACCAGAGACAAACCCCAAGTTGTGATTACTTAAGGTTGGAAGTGTTAAGTAAAAGAGCTACAAAACCATCCTGGAAGTTAGAGAACGAGGAGGTGCTTCCGATCTGGAGTTGGAGACACGAAACCTGGGATTTATTTCTACAAAGAGTGACTTGGGGGAGAGTGGTTTGGTGGAAGTGGGCAGAAGGGCACAGGGCAGACGGAGAAGGTGCGTTTCCACCACCAGGTACTGGAGAGCTAGGGGAACTCAGAACCTCCAGGTGAGAAGAAGGGGCAGGTAAGGGGCTGGGCAGTCGGAGGGCTAGGATTACAGGTGAGCTGCCAAAGCTCACCAGAGAGCAAAGAGAAAGGCCGGTCCTAAGGAATGTGCCCCATTTTCCTGGCTCCTTGGGGACTCCAGGCATTGGAACAAGAGACATGTCGCCTGCCAGCCAGCAGATGTGGCCCATGAATAAACATCCCCGCGGGGCTGGGGGGTGGGGGAATAATAAATGTGAAGAAAGTGGTGGGCTGCCCCTCCGTGGCCCCCTCCTCTGCTCCCAGGCCGCAGACACGCTCGCCTGAAGGGGCGGACTCTGCCGTCCTCGCCCAGAGGCCGTCGGCCGCACATTAATCCGGGTGGATTTGGCCATCTTGTGACATAGCCAATCAGTTCTAGGGAGGGGACGGCAGGAACGCCTCTCCTTTCACGCCACAAAAGGATTTTCGTCCCTTGAGAGCACAATGAAAAAAAAAAAAAGCCAATCAAGGCGGGATCAGCTGTGGGCTGGTCGCTGCAGATCGGTCTCTCCCAGAGGGGGGTGGGGGGGACATATTGGTCCGTGTGGGAAACCCACAGCCTCAGCTTCTCACACATTGTTCGCCTCCTCTTCAACTGCACCCCCTCCCCACCAGCCCATACCCTCCCCTCTCCCCTCCCCAAAGCCGTTAATGCCACAAAAGATACTTTCCCCATTGTGCCCCGGACAGCTGAGAGGTCCCAGTGAGCCCTCCACGGCTCTGCGGTCCTCTCCAGGGAGAAGGAGGCGGGACCATCCAAATGGAGAGCGGGATGCTTATCATACAAAGGAATTAAACCCACTTGGGCTCTCCTGCTAATGTAGGACTGTGGGGGGTTAAATACGGTTACATTTTCATTAGGTGCTAATAGCAAAAGGGCAGCTCCGGGCAGCAGGGACCAGGCATTGTTATGCAAAAAAGGCACCCCCCCCCAAGGTCAGGGCAGTTGGGGTGGGGGGTTAGGAGGGGACAGCCAGCGTTAGAGCCTGGTCCAGGGAAAGAGGAGGAAGGGGAGAATGCCATGGATGTACTGTTGGCCCTGGAGTTCCATCAATGGGAAAAGTCATGTTTTCTCCAAAGGAAACAAGTCGGAATTGTCAGGGACGGGACCGACTGGTAGGTGGCTGGGCAGAGCAAGGTTACTTGTGACTAAAGCCACCTCCTAGGGGGCCCTCTCTATCACCAGTTCTCATTGAGGCTCTGCCCAGGTAAATGGAAGTTTCTGGTGCCTCCAAAAGCCTGTGGAGGAGGAGACTGTTTTGGAATCAGGGAGAAGGGATGGAAGCCCTGGTTCTGCTGCTCTCCCGGGTCCTGTGGCCTGGAGCATCTTTGTGACTCTCTGAACCTCAGTTTCTTTTTAATGCAAAATGGGGATAAAACCTACCTTTGTGATTCTTAGAGTCTCCATATGAAGGTAAATGACTTGCTTAGAAATGGACAAGCCTCTGTCCTCTCACCCACCACACCCACTCCCAACTACCAAAAAAGGGAAGTTAAGGCAATTAAAAGGAGGCAGGCTTTGATCCGGTGGGCTTCGGTCGGGTCTCCTCACTCGAGTACCGTGGTCCAGCCTCCTCTACCTGGGAGCAAACATCTCTTGTCTTTTCTCCTCGGTTTCCTTCAAAGCTCTGTCCAGAACTCAGTTCCGACTCTATGTCTTCTTGCTGTGACCTCAGTCTATTCGGACATTATAGTCTCCCACCCCTGAAAACTTGGGCATGAATCAATCAACAGGTAAGCTCCTGATTTTTGTTGTTTCCCATTGCTCTCTGGGCTTTTATTATCACACTGTTATGAGGATGTTACTGTGGATAGAGGCTGTGCAAGGGATATGAGGACTCCGTAGGTAGACAAGACCGTGAACCCACAAGGGCGGACTCGCCCGAGACTGGAGGTCGTGGCTCATTTGTTCATCAAGTCATGAGATGGTGGCTCTCCACCATTTCGCGTTGCACTCTGGATTCCCAGAAACCCAGAATTCAATGGAAAGCCACATAACAACCTGGTGGCTAAGAACTGCCACATAAATGATCCTAGGGATCCATTCTGCATAGTACATGGCAAGAAAATGTACTGTCTATGGCATGAATTCAGACTTTCTGCAGCCAGTGGGGTCAGGGTGGGAGCTGCATGCTCTCTGCACACGGGGACATCCAGGGCCGGCCGCTCCCACCCTGTCTCCAGGACAGACCCCCTGCCTGCAGCAGTCCTAAACCCTGGGTCCTCACGGAGCAACTGCTTGCCTCTGACAAGGTTTCCAACTCCACAAGACTGCCCTCTGACGAGAGAGAAGGGCTGGGCCAGGCTCGCCGTGCCCAAGAGCTCCACAATAAAATACTTCGAGAAAGAGCAACGGCTTGACCAGCGGTGGCATCTGAGAATGATCTGTTTGCTGGAACCCATGCCTGGTTTCAGAGTCTCTGCATTCCATAGTGACTCGGGGGGGGGGGGGGGGGAATCCAGTTGGGATGTATGTGTGGACAGAGAGAAAGAGGCAATTAATCCTTCACCGACTGAAGATGCCTTGCTTGGTGCCAACACTTGTCTTACCGTGACACAGAAGTGACCGGGTCCTCTGGTCACTTCTACGTCATGGTAAATGGTTTTTTAGAACTGGAGAGCTCCATAAAATACTCATCTAGATTATCTCTGGAAGGAGGGATCGGATTATACTGCAATGCAGGTGGCACCCAGAAAAGTTCTTCATTGCCAATTCATAACCAGGGGTCTGATATCTAAAATCTTTAATAAACTCCCTCTTATCTTGGTCAAATATCACATGTGACTTTTGATCTCTTATTAGGAATGTCAAACTCCAAACCAAAAAGAACTCAGAGGACACTAAGTGCTGGGGCAAAATGAGGAGGTTTCTAACTTCAACTTGGATTTTTTTTCCTCCCTTTGAATGGAAATGCCTCACCCCACTGGTTAATAAAATTAGAATTGAAAATCCCTCCAGGTGCAGTGACAGGTCCCTTCAGAGGAAACTGCTTCCTTGAAGCCAGCAGAGCTCAGAAATTACAACCGGTTTCAGCAATTAAGAGAAGTAAAACATTAAAAAGCAGGAGGCAAAGTACATTTGCATGCTAATAGCCCCTTCTGTAGTGCTGGGAAGCTGTGTTTTACAACAAAGCAGATCACTTTCCCCGCTAGAGTAATGTTAACCCCTGGGTTCTCCCTCCAGCTCCTGGCCCCACGCAAACGTTTGGACTTCTCCTGGCCCCCGTTGGGGGAAGTATGGGTTAACTCTGCGTACCCATCTACCCTCTGGGGCCTAATGCTCCCTGGCTTGGTAGGAAAAAAAAAAAAAGAGAAAGAGACTTGAAAGTTTTGAATGTCTTTAGGGGTAGAGAGAGGAGGATGGAAAGATGCATCCCCGGGGGTGAAAGGAACATTTTTTTCAAGAAAACACATTGGAATGGACTGGGCGTAGGCATTCCCATCCAGTGAGGCTTGAATTTGAATCTGGCTGTACCACTTCCTACCGATGTGATGTTGAATTAGTTCCTTAAATTCCCAGAGTCCCGATTTGCTCATTGCACAGGGTAGAATGTAACCGTGGTGTAGAAAGTGGCATTTGCAGTGTTTTGGGAGGGATCTTACAAAAAAAAAAACCTTTGGGTACAATGTCATTAAAAAAACACACTATGGCTATATTAGAAATGCAAAGCAGACCCTTAGGCCTGTGCAGAAAGTTAATCTTGGAATAAGGGCATATAGGTATACAGACTCCTTTTATACCCCACCCCCTCCAGGTGAAGACCACTTATGTTCTGGAACATATCAAAGTTGGTGATGCTCAGGAATATACCTGGGTCATGAGGCAGCCTACAAAAATCAGGAGAAAATTCTAAGTTCCTGTATCAGAAAACTGGGTAGAATTGAACTTGGATTTCGGAGCTAGGTAGACCTGGTTGTGAGATCCTCTTGCTTTGAAACTACCCGGCTGTGCTACTTGAAACACATCTCTTCCCTTCCCTGTACCTCCGTTTCCCATTCCCAAACATTTGGAGCAGGGGTTCCATGAGCAAGCACTCGGCACATGTCAATTACTAAGGGCTATTTCTTTGTCTCGCTTTTAAAACTATCTTTCTCTGCATCTTCTGCATGATACAATGAGGAAGCTGTGCCCAAAGCATTTCATGGCTTAGCTTTTGAGCCAACTCATTGGCATCAAGCGAAGATGAGGGAAGAGAAGTTTCTGCTTGTCCCGCAGGGTCCTCGTCACTTGCCACAGTTCCGCTGATGGGAAAGTGGCTGCCGGAAGGAAGCCAACGTTCATCAAGCCCTGGCCAAATATTAATCTGGGCACTCATGGATGGGCAGTGATGCAAGCTGGCTGACAGCAGGTGTTCTCTTCCTGTCTGAGCTACCTGTGGGTTGAGACCAGCCCTCCAGCCCACCCTGGTCCCGTGGGCACTTGGCATGACCTCCATTTATTCTCTGCTCTGCATCTATTTCCAGGTCACTGTCCAGGGCAGGACGAGGGAAGGAAGCAGAGAGATAGAAGTGGACTGGAAGACCTCGGTGGAGAGGAGAAGGAGCTCTCACTCTGCATCAGGTGCATTCCCCACCCTCTCGCCCCCAGATCGGTGGTTTTTAACCCTGACTGTGCCTTAGAATCAATGGGCATGACTGCCATTGATTACCATTGTTTTTTCTGGGGCGAGCCTGGCACATGGGTACTTTAAAATAACTCTTCAGCCCTGGCTGGTGTGGCTCAGTGGATTGAGCGTCAGACTGCAAACCAAAGGGTTGTGGATTCAATTCCCAGCCAGGGCACATGTCTGGGTTGTGGGCCGGGTCCCCAGTATGGGGCACACAGAGGCAACCACACATTGATGTTTCTCTCCCTGTCTTTCTCCTCCCCTTCTCCTCTCTCTAAAAATAAATAAATAAAATCCTTAAAAAAACTACAAGAAGATAGCTCTTCAGCAGTTCTAATATGTAGCCTGGTTGGGGATGAATTGACCTACTTGGAATATCCAACAAGAGACTCCACTCCTAACTTTAAAGGGTATGGTTAGGACTTCTTACAATGAGAAGGTCTAGGACCCACTGATTTAACTGGCTTGAAGTCGGGGTGCAGCCATCCCCACAAACTTATAAGTTCACACATATAAAATTAGTCACTACAGCATAATTTGTAATGGCAAAGATTAGAGACAACCCAAATGTTATTCTAGAAAAGGTTCATGAAATAAACTGACCCAACATCAACCTAGAATACTATACATACATTTGTTTAATTAGAGTGAGAAGAGAAAGATTCGATTGCACTAATATTGAAAAATCTCTAGGAAATAAAGAATGCAAAAACAAAAGCAGCAGGAAGAACAGTATTTATAGAGCCCTAGGGTTTATATAAGGAGAACATCAAGAATATACTTTCATATTGCTTGCATCTGTAGACCGAAACACTGGAAGAACACACAGGAAATAAAGTGGTGATGATAGGTTGCCGGGGTGACAGAACGTTTGGGAATGTGCATGGGATCATAGAGACTTTTCAGAGTATCTCCATTTCTGAGGCATGTGAATTGCCTATTTTTAAAAAATAAAGTTCCTAAAAAGTTCGTCAGGTGGTTCTGGTGAGTAGTCAGGTTTAAACCATGAATCTGGGGCGGGAGTCAGCTAACCACAATCTGAACCAAAAGCCAGTCTGCTCCCTGTATTTTTTAAAATAAACCTTTTATTTTAGAACAATTTTAGATTTGCATAATTATTGAGACTACAGTTCAGAAGCTTCCTGTATATCCCACACCCAGCCTCCCCCATTATTAACATTTGCATTAGTATAGTACCTTTGTCACAATTAATGATGTAACATCGATTGATTATTATTAGCGAAAGGCCTTACTTCCCACTTCCTCGGTTTTCCCCCACTGTCCTGTTCCTGTTCCAGGAACCCACCCACAGTCTCTCCTTGTATGTAGTCATCCTGCTTCAATAGCCACCCCACGGCTATGATCATTCCTGTGTTGGGTGACCTCAACAGTGTGAGGGACACCTGCTCAGGCATTTGGTTTGAATGCCCTTGAGTGAGGATTTGTCTGATTTTTTTTCATAATTAGGGATAATGTGCTTTGGGAAGCGCAGTGTGAAGAGCTATTCTCATCCCATCATTTCAAGGGGATGGACTAGCAGCAAGATTTGTCACTGTTGATAGTAAGTCATGTCCCCTGGCTCAGGTAGGGTTCCTCAGGTTTTTCTCTACTGCATTCTTTTTTTTTTCTCCCTCCCTTTCCCTATTGTCTTCTTTGGAGAAAAGTTACTAGGCACGGCCCACTCTTAAGGATGGAGTGGCTACATAAAGTATTTGGAATTCTTCTGCACAAGAGATTTGTCTGTTCTTTATTTATTCAGTCACTTCTTTGTATTGTTATGAACTCCTGGATATTTATTTTATGCTTTGGGTTATACATAATATTATTTTAATTCCTTGCTCAACCAGCCTTGACCATTGGGAGCTCTTTCCATTTGTTCCCGTATGTCTTTAACACTATCCTCTTCATCGAGTGTGTTTTCGTTTGTTGTTTTTTGTTGTTGATTTGTTTTCCGAGCATTTTCTTACTTCCTGGAAAGACAAGATTTTCCAGGCTCATTTTGTACATTTCCTGTCTCAGTGTAATCAGTGCTGATTCTTTTCTCTGGAGAATACCTTGGTATTAGGAAGCAAGGTCTGGGTAGTACCAGGAGTGCTCACTGCTTCTAGGGTGCCATGGCTTCTAGGTTCTCTCAGCTGATAGAGCAAGGAGACATTTGTGGCTATACTAACCTGTGTATGTACGTATATCTACAAATATTTCTCTATGTAGTCATCTGTGTCTATGTTAAGTTAAACACGAGTTCATACTTACTGATGTCTCCAACCTTAGCCCCTTACCACATGGGTCACTGTAGCTGCCCCTCCTTGCTTGTCTACCATCTCCCAGTATGGCGTTGCAAAGCCTGGTTGCCACCACCCTTCATCCATTAACTCAATTACTCAACTCCATATACATGGATAATGGTTTTAGAATCACCAACTCATATGCCTTTAGTCTAACAGACTCCACTCATTTCCAAAGTTACTTAGGCCAGTACTTTGTTCTCAAAATCCATTCACTGGTGTTCTCACATTCGTAATACTTTGATATTCTTTGTTGTATTTAACATTTTGTTCTGAGCTCTAGCTGGTGGTTGCTCAAGGGCTTGAGCACCAGACTGGGAACCAAAGGGTCACCAGTTCGATTCGCAGTCAGGGCACATGCCTGGGTTGTGGGCCACGTCCCCAGTATATGCAAGAGGCAACCACAAATTGATATTTCTCTCCCTCTCTTTCTCACTCTCTTCCTCTCTCTCTAAAAATAACTAAATAAAATCTTACAAAAATATTTTGTCCTGGAATCCCCCACAAACTCCTAAATGATTTTTTAAATGCATATGAAGTTTACTCTCTGTGCTATAAAGCTATGTGGGTTCTGAGAACTACTTAATGTCTTGTACTCATCATTACAGTATCCAACAGAACAATTTCACTGCCCTAAAACGTTCCCTATGTTTCACCTCTTCACTTCTCCCCTCTCTTGCACTCCTGCCAAGTGCTGATTTATTAACCATCTCCATAGATTTACCTTTTCTAGAATGTCCTATAGTTGGAGTCATACACTTTGTAGCTTTTTCAGACTGGCTTCTTTAACTGAACAATAGGCATTTAAGATTGGTCCATGTCTTTTGATGGCTTGATGACTCATTTCTTGCTATTGCTGAATAATATTCCATTGCATAGATGTATCATCATTTCTTCATCAACTTGCCTTTCAAAAGATGCCTTGGTTGTTCCTAGTGTCTAACAATTATGAACAAAACTGCTGTCCACAGGCAGATTTTTGCATGAGCGTAAGTTTTCAAAGCAGTTGGGTAAATACTTAGGAGTCTGAGGGCTGAAGTGTAGGGGAAGAGTATATTTGGTTTTATAAGAAACTGACCATTTTTTTCCAAAGTGGCTGTATCATTTGCAGTCCCACGAGGAATGACTAGGAGTCGCTAAAACTTGATGTTGTCAGTTTGGGGATTTTAGTCAATTTAAGAGGTATAAAGTAAAATCTCCTTGTTTTAATTTTCAATTCCCTAGTGACAAAGGATATTGAGTATCTTTTTGTGTGCTTGATTGCCATCTAGATACCTTCTTTGGTGAAGTTCTGTTCATATCTTTAACTCATTTTTTAATTGGGTTGTTTGTTTTTTGTTGTTGAGTTTTGAATTCTTTGTATATTTTTTCATACGAGTCCTTTTTTTAGGTATGTATTTTGCAAGTACTGTCTTCCAATCAGTAGCTCATCTTTTCATTCTCTTAACAGTGTCTTTTGCACAGAAGTTTTCCATTTTAATCAAGTTGATTTCTTTCATGGGTTGTGATATGGGTGATTGCACCTAAGACTTTATCACCAAATCCAAAGTAATGGGGATTTTTCTCCTATGTTTTCTTCCAGACTGAATGTTTGTGTGAGGTGAAAGATCCGTGCCTAGGTTCTTCTCTTTTGCATATGGACCTCTAATTGTACCAGCATCATTTGTTGGAAAGACGTCCTTTTTCTTGCACTCCTTTGTCAAAGACGAGCTGACTGAGTTTGTGTGTCTTTTCCTGTTCCAGGGATCTGTTTGTGTTCCACCAACACCACACTGTCTGGGTGACTGAAGCCTTGTAGGAAGTCTTGAAATCTGCTCATGTGAGTCCTCCAGTTGTGTCCTTCTTCAGTATTCTGTTGCCTAATTGAGGTCCTTTGCTTTTTCATATCAAATTTAGAATCAATTTATCAATATCTATAAAATAGCTTGCTGAGATTTTAACTAGAATTGTGGCAAATCTACAGATCAAGTTAGGAAGAACTGACATCTCAACAATCCACGAACATGAAATATCTCTCCATGTATTTAATTAACAGTAACTGTGACTCAGATAAACCTCATTGGCAACGATATTGCCACTGCACAAAGCTCTCTCTCCATATATTTAAATCTCTCTCTGATATTTTTCATCAACATGTGGTAGTTTTCCTGCCTGTTTTTATGAGTAAAATTTTATCGGTTCATAGCCACACCCATTCATTTCCGTATTGTCCGTGGTTGCTTTGCTTTCGTGCTGTGACGTCAGAGTTGAGTAGTAACAAAAACCAATGGCTCGAAAATCCTAAAATACTACCTAGGTCTCTCCAGAACAAGTTTGCTGAGCCCTGCTCTAGAGCTTACACTGCAGGGCATTCTTTCCTTCAATCTTATTTTTAATGATCTCTGTCCACTGGCTTCGGGAAGGAAGACATCACTTAAAAAGGAACGTGAGCACCTTAGCTTCAGCAATGAGTTAAACATTTTTCTTTTTAGGCCCCGGACACAAGATCCACAGGAACCTTCTTTATTATCAAGATCTGGTAGGTCGAAAAGAGGTTCTCATTAGGTTAGTGTATGTTCTGAGCTCAGCGTTATTGGCCCCAAGGTCACTCAATGCCCATTATAGCACCTGGAACACAGGGGTTAATCAATGTTTGATTGACAGATGAATGATGCTCAACAGAAGAATCCTCAAACAGTAACTCTGGGGTCCACTGAGGTGCAGGGGTAACACCTCGGAAGCTATGAAACTGGGGACAGAGAAGAAATGCGTGAGTTATACAGTCAGCAGCAGATGTAGAGACAGGACGGCTCTGTCTGCCACGGGTGGAAACAGTCAGATAACACGCACACCAATTTCTACTTAACAAACGTCGTCTTGAATCAAGTCTGTATCAGACCAGAGCAAGGCAGGAAAGAATATTGATTAAGTCCCATTGTGTTTTGTGTTCCGAGCACTGTGCTAGGGTCTTTACGTGTACAGTTTCCAAGCCACACAACAGCTGCAAGGCAGCCTTCAGCATCCCAGTGTTGCAGACCCACAAAGTAAGTACCAGCACAGTGACTCCACGGGCTCCTCACTCGGAGTAGCAGAGCCCGAGTGGGGTGGGGTAAAGGAATCTTGAGCCATGTCACACCTCTCAGCCACACCCAGTGTCAGTACCAGCAAGCGGTCCAGTTCTCTGCATAGCTCCCTGCTTTCACTCAGTGGGAATGGCATTTGTAGGTGCCAACTCCAGGGGTCCCGCAGGCGTATTGCAGATGTTAAGAAACAAGCAAACATATTCCCATGTCTGTGAAAATCCATCCCCACCCTAGCTGTTTCATAGACTGGGTAGTCAGCCAGGGGGTGACTTCTAACTGGGGACACAACCCTCTCTCCAGAGCAGGCAGTGAGAAGACCTCAGCAAAAGAAGAGACCTACTTCCTGCCCACGGGGACTTCATGCCCTCCTGGAGAGTCTAACATGCATGCATACCTATCCCCACAGGAGAGTCGATAAATCCCTTAAAAGCACAGTTAGACGAGTGATAATTACTCTATGGATTTACACATGCAGGCATTGGCTGGGTGTGATTAAAAAGCTGTGGAATCTTCAAACGGTTCAATTTTGCATTCATTTATACAATTCCTCATTAGCTCCTGATTTCCACTGTCCAAGTAGTAGTCATCTAGAAAAACCCAGGAATATTTTTATAGCACTTTGCAGTTTACATAGACCTCAAAAATACATTACCTACTTTGCAAGGAAGGTAATTAGGGCAGGAATTATTATTGTACCCATTTCAAGGATTTAGATACTGAGGCTCAGATAGGGAAAATGATTTGTCCAAGACCACACAGCCAGAAGGCCAAGCCTGTCTTCTAGCCCAGGGGTCCCCAACCACTGGTCTGTGGCCTGTTAGGAACTGGGCCACACAGAAGGAGGTGAGTACCAGGGCAGGTGATCTATCTAAGCTTCACTTGAATTATTGCCTGAGCTCTGCCTCCTGTCCACACCCTTCCACAACCTGTCCGTGGAAAAACTGTCTTCCACAAAACTGCTACCTTGTGCTAAAAAGGTTGGGGACCGCTGCCCCAGCCTACAGTTCCATTCATGGACCTCCTGTGCCCAGGCTCCTGCTCTAATCTTGTCTGTCTCCCTGTGAAATCTGCACTTTCCCCCAGGCAGCCTCCTTTTCTCCTCCCGGAGCTCCAAAGCTAGATGGCCTCTCTGACAGGGGGTGGGTGGCCCCATTCTCCCGTGTGCAGCGAAGTGAGGTGGCTTCTGTTCCAAGGATCTGAGCTGACACAATCCAGCTTAGTTGTGGGGCATCTGCAGACTCTGTTGCTGCCCCAGCCTGGCTGGTTTGTTTCCTTCTACTTGGAAGACCTGCAGACGCCTTCCCAGCACAGTGCCCGGGCCATCTTCCCTGGATCTCTCAGTAGAAGGCGAGTGAGGAGGGAGTCCACTAAACCGCCAAAGCTCTCTGCCCCCACCCCACTCTCCCCCAGCCCCCTGTCCCGGAGACACAGGCAAACCACTACCCAGTTCTCAGCCTCTACCACTCTTTCTCCAAAGCCCTGGGCCCTCTAGTGTCTTCCAACCAAAGAGGCACCTGCCACTCCTGGGGATACAGAAGGAAGAGGGAGATGAAAATAGGGATGGGCTCCCTAAAAGAGTACGTGGGAAATTCTGCATGGCCCGCTTTCAGCATTAAGCATCAGCTAAGCCCCCACCCACCAGAGTCTGGATCCTTTCTGAAGAGCAGGCTGAAGTGTGCAAGGGTTACATGGATTAACCACTCTGGACCCGCAGGGATTACGGCTGGAGCGCTGGGATACTAAGGCAGATGTCCAATTACTCTTCCAATGTGCTCATCTTGAAATTCGCAGGACCGGCACACGTGACCAGGAGCGGACCAGACTCCAGATCTAGGCCAGCATAAGCTCTGGAATGCGTGCCCAATCCGCCGGGCTCACTGTGGGCTGGGGGTCATTGTGTCCTGTTCACTGTGGGAAGCCCTGACCCCAAGCACAGTGTCTGGCACAGAACAGGTGACCAATGCATCTTTACTGAATGACAGAAGTGACCTACACAATCTCTATCTTTGAGCTAAGATAGACACCCCAAGCAAGATGACCCCATGACCCCAAGACCCCAAGCGAGATCAATCCATTTCTGTGGGCATTGAACCAATGGCCCTGGCCGCTTCCTCATGCAGCACTGCCTTGGGCCAACATGAGCCCGAGACAGAATTGGAATGAAGGAGGGCCGTGGTGAGGACTGAAGGAGAGGGGAGGGGGCAGTCAGAGCTCAGAGCATCGCACCACCTGGACTAGAGGGGACCAGCCTGCTGATGCATCAAAGATAGTCAAGCTTAGAAGACTCTCTGTAGGGCAGAAAGGGTCTTGAGCCATTTCAAAGCAGGCATTTCATTCTGTGAGTCAAAATTTAACATTGGCTCTAAACACCAACTTGTGAAAAACTCAGAAGTAACAGAGTGGATTCCTGCTGCAGCAGCTCTGGGAGAGCAAGTATTGTGTCATGGTCATCATCATTAGCATCATTGTCATCGTCATTGTCATCATTTCTGGTGCTGTTGCCATTGTTGTCATTACCACTAGGACGATCGCCACTATTTCCTTCTCGAACTCACTTTTCCCTTCTGCTTAAACTTCTCATTGGAACTACTCAGAGAAAGAGCTACCAGCACTCCCCCTGCCCCCACACCAAATTTATTTAAAGAAATGTGTATGATTCTATAGAGAGACAGAGCTCAGTCCCCAAGACTGGGCAGAGCTTCTGCAGCTGCAAAGTTATAAGCCCATAAATAAAGTTTATGGTTAAACTGGCCTGACCCGGCTTTGCCCCTCAGTACAGAAGCAGTATCTTGTCATTAGTATGCAGAACACATCAGCCTAATGTCTGTGCATTGTTCTCAGCCACTCTGCTCTATAAATCTTTGGCAAGGGCAGAGTGGGGAGGGGAGTAGAGTGAGGGGCAGGCAGAAAAAGGGTCAGGAGGGGGGGTGGTGAGGGCTGCTAGGAGTTTCACTGCTGAAACCCAACAGGCAGCCACTGGCTCATGTCCCTTGGTGGAGGGGGAAGTCACAAGTCACAGAAAATAAACTTTTTTCCTTCCCCACGGGGAGTGAAGTAGGAGGCTGTGGGGAGCAAAATCTAATCAATAAGATGAGAACTTTTTAAATGTTTTTTAGTTCAAAAAACAAGGCCAAAGTTATCTGTCACATGATTTTACTTAAGAAGCAAAGTCCCCTGCTTCTCTTGCTGCCTATTTTTGTCTTCTTTGTCGTTGCTGTTTTGCGGGGTGTGTTTGTCGGGGCTGTTTGTTTGCATTTTAAACAGAGGACTGGATCTAGCTCATCCACACCACGTGGGAGGCTATTCCAGAAGCTGGTGGGGGCGTTTTCAACATCTCCACCTCGGACAGGGTAGTGACTGCTGAGCAGGAGGGCTCTGTTTTTTTGTCATTCTTCCTGAGGACTATGTAAACACAAACATACAAAAAACAGGAAGAACGGGCATGCAGGAGAGCTGACCTTGAAAACTAGAAATTATTCAGAATTGATTTTATTTGCTGAAGGTGAGAGGTTCTCCTTTGCTGAGCTAACCTTGGGTCCCTCTCTCTGTTTTTAGGGGTGCGCATGTAAACCCTGACCATGGCGGTCTCCTGTCAGGAGACTCTGGTGCTAAGGTGGCGAGGAGAGGGGGGTTCTGGGAAAAGAGCGGGCCCCTAATACCTGCTGCTACCTCTGTGCTTTCACATTTTTGTGCCAGGGGACACCTCTCCTTCGGCCACCTGGGGAGAAAACCTTCCCCGGGCCCGTTGGAGAGATATCTGCTGCCTCAGTCAGTGACAGGCCTTGATCGGGCCATGTTGAGGAGGGATGGTGGCTGGGAAGGGCAGAAGCTGGAGAAGAGGGCCTGGCCCTTCGTTCTGTAGACCGCCCACCCCCCCCCCCTACCCCCGGTTCTCTGCATGAAAGATGGTTAAAATTAACCNCCCCCCCCCCTACCCCTGGTTCTCTGCATGAAAGATGGTTAAAATTAACCCCAGGGCAGCCTTGACAGGGACATCAGAGGCAGGGTCTTGCTGACTCTGAGTGGAAGAGGGGGCAGGCTTGCAGGCTTTCTATGGCGGTGCCTGAAGGCCTAAGGATACTTTTAGGATGAGCTTCCTATCTGAGTCTTTTATTTAAAAAATAGTTCCTTTACTCTAGAGTCTCTCAACGGCAGCACTGTTGACAATGGGCTGGATAATTCTTGTACCTGTTATGTGTGTTTGTCTATGTGTGAATGAATGCGTGTCACTTGGGTGTGTGTCTGGGCATTGCGGGGTGCTCAGCAGCATCCCTAGCTTTTACCCACAAAATACCAATGGCATCCCCCCCCACCCACTTGTGACAACCAAAAATGTCTTAGGACATTGCCTAATGTCCCCCTGGGGCAAAATTGCCCCCAGCAGAGAACCACAGCTCTACAGGTCTTCTCTCTTTTGCCTCCTCAAGTCACTGCCATCAAGCCTGACCTCGCTGGCCTTCCAAGTGCCTCTTGGGGACAGGCAGGAGGGGAGGGCAGGGTCCTGGGGGACATGATGAGGGAGGAAATACAAAGAAGGGTGCCCAGATTCTGACCTCGGAGACTTTATTCTGCCAAATTTTAAACGCATCCTTAAAATGGAGACCCAAGAGGTACCAGCAAGACGGCTCTTCAGGAAGGGCTGTCAGATTCAGCAATGAGGACAATGGAGAACGCGGTTTTTTTTTTGTTTTTTTTTTGCTGTGTGTCGCATGTTGTATTTGGAACATGTTTATACTAAAAACGTATTGGCTGCTTATCCGGAAATCAGATCCCCCTGGGTGTCCTGTATCTTATCTGGCAATACTGTCTGCAGGTAGAGGCGCTCGCCCAGGGAAAAACTCAGAGAGGGAACAAATGTTCTCAGAGTGCAGAAACGTTTCATTTCCTTGGAGCAGGATTTGACCTGTACTCAAAACAGTAAAGGCGGACCTCGCCTTAGTCCCACTGCAGCACTCTTGAAATTCAGGCTGGACTGGAAGACCAGAGAGTGTCTGACTGCCTAGATTTCTCCGTGTCCCAAAAAGTAGCCCCTGCACCCCACCAGGGCCCTGTTTGCACGCCCGCCCTGGAGAGCCTTTCCCTGGTCCCGGCTGCAGACAGGAAACGAGACTGTGGGCGGGCGAGTCTCTGCCAGGTTTTATCTGGGAGGGGAGATTCGACCACTTCATAAATCCACAAGGCGCAGGCACGTTTTCTGCTGAAGTTGGGGGTGAGAGGGGGCAGGGGGGATCTTTGCTAGCCTTTTTCTCCATCATCAATCTTGCTTCCTCTTTGAAGGAGAAGGACCATTACTCATGGCCTGACAACGTGAAAAGAGGGGAGGAGGGGCCGGGGGAAGAGGAAGAGAGACCTAGCATGGCAGGTGAAGCCTCTGGGAGGCCCAAGGTGGGGGTGTGGGGCGGGGGTGGTGGGAGGGCAGGGACTGTGGGAGTGGGGAGGGAAGACCCCATGACCAGGCTTCAGAGCAAGGCAGAGATGACCAGAAGCCCAAAGGAAAAAGCTGGGGTTATTGGAGTTTGGGCAAGACCCACACACAGGGAGAGGGAATAAGAATCTGGAAGTGATTTGCCACCAGCACAGAGGCACAGGTGTGTCTGGGCCACTGGGACCAGCGTGGTAGTGATCAGAAAGGTAGTGCCAAGGGCCAAGATGGCAGTCCCTCCCATGGTCCAGGCTTCCTCCTGCCTGACTTTGAGCCCTTGTTTTCTCACGCACGCCTCTGTTTCCTCCACTATCACATGCAGCGCCTGACCCAAGTGATTCTCACGACTTACCCATCCCTCTGGTTGTCAAACTCTGCCTTGACCTCTGTGTTTCTTCCCACTTCCCTCCCGTGGTACGTTAGGAATGCCGAAGCCAGGGACATTCTGCCACGTGCTTCCTTTCATGAAAATCTGAGGTTCTATAAAACTCCAGGGACTCCCTGAGCCCTAATATGTTCTCTGAAGATGATGCAAAGAGATGCTGTCTCCAGCAAGAGGACAGTCTCTCAGAGGACTGGCAATGAGGAATCCAAAGGGGTGAGGAGGGTACCGCTCACTTCCGGCACAATGGGAGGGAAGCAGGGAGCTTCAGAGATTCAGTTATACCCACCCATGAAATGAGGGGAAAATCTCTGCACAGCGTACCTACGGGGACGACAAATGCAGTTGCTGCTAAGAAAGCATTGTTTTTAATAGAAAAGCTCTACACAAATATTTTATGTGCAACAACACGCACATGTGTGGTACACACACACGGCCATGTGACTCCAGCAGTGTCTGGACTTCAAAAGTGGAAACCAAACAAGAGGGTGTCGGGGAAGGGAAGGAGCCAGGTCTTTGGGAAGAAGCTGTCGGCCTGTCTTTCCTTCAGGACAATAGCTAAATTCCAGAGCCTCATCAGACAGGGCCTCCATGTCTCGGTAAAACTAAACTGACAAGCATGACCTCCCCTTGACGGTTCACCTTATTGAAGCTGTCTGGTAGGTGAGACATTTATTAACATGGATGGACTGCCTACCGAGAGGGCTCCGCAGCCGAGGGCTCAGCAGAAGGAATTCCTTCCCCACATGCAGTGAGTTTGCTTCAGAATGGAATTCGATAATGTCCTCTTTGCTGAAGGGCCGTAACTGAAGGAAAGCTTTTGACGTGGGGATGGTCAGCCCGTGGGGATGAGGAGCTCAAACACACGGTATAGCACCAGGAGGCACATGGTTCCATAGTTCTAGACGAACCACTCCAAAACCCGGTTTCCCCATCTAGGAGCTGGGTTAAAACTGTCCACAGTGGGGATGGGGAAGGGAAAGAAGAGCAGTAAAAATGTCACTGAGTCATCCCAGGAGAATGTTGGATTCATCACGAACCAGTCTCTACCCTGAATACCCAGTACACATACTCATACTTAAGGTGAAACATCTTAATCCAAGAAAAATCTCAAAACCAGCACAGGCCACATGGCCTATGTATTAGTTATATACGCTGTGTAACAAATGGCCCTAAAATTTAGCAGCTTAAAACGCAACCATTTTTTATCTTACAGTGTCTGTCTCTAGGTCAAGAGTCTGGGCTCAGCTCAGCCTCAAGATCTCTCATGGGCTGCATTCATCTTGAGGCTCAACGGGGGTGGGCATTTGGGGGGTGGTCAGCTCCCATGTGGACTCACACGGCTACTGGGCTGAAGGCCTCAGGCTCTCAATGAAGGTCAGCCTGAGCCTCCTTCAGTTTCTTGCCACATGGGCCTCTCCACAGTGTGACTCGAAACCTATTAAATGGTCTCTCTTGGAATAAGTGGGGGTGAATGTGATAGTTATTTTTATGTGTCAACCTGGCTGCCCAGGACGTCCAGACAGTTGGTGGAACATTATTCTGGATGTTTCTAGGAAGGTGTTTCTTGGGAGAGATTAACATTTAAATTGGTGGACTTTGAATAAAGCAGATTATCCTTTATCAGATGGATGGGCCTCATCCAATCAGTTGATGACCTTTACTAGAGCAAAGACTGGCCTTTCATGAGAAAAGAAAGATTCAAATTGCAACTATTTCCTGAGTCTTCAGCCTGGTGGCCTCTCCAATCAGATTTTGGACTTGCCAGGCCTCCACAATTACATAAAAAATTTCTTAAAGTAAATATTTCTCTCTACCTACACACACACACACATTATATCAGTCCCATTTATCTGCAGAACCATGAATCATACAATGAGAGGGAGTAAGATAAATTCACAGTCTTTTTGTAGCCAGATCTTGAACTTGACACTCCATCACTTTTTTCCAAATATTTTTTACTCTAGCAAAATACACACAGTGTAACCTAACCACATTAACCATTTTTAAGTGTACAGTCAGTAGTATTAAGTATGTTCAAAATGTTCTGCAACCATCAGCATCATCCATCCATTTCCATAACTTTTCATCTCCGCCAACTGAAACTCCCTACTGATTAAACAATAACTCCACATGCTCCCCAGTTCCTGGCAAGCTCCATTGTTCTCTCTGCCTCTATGAATTTGACAACTCTAGCCAGCTCCTGTGAATGGAATTGTAAGTCAGCACAATGTCCTCAAGGTTCATCCATGTTGTAGCAGGTGTCAGAATTTCCTTCCCATGTAAGGCTGAATAATATTGCATTGTATGGATGGATCACGTTTTGTTTATCCATTCATCTGTGACATCCATCACTTTTTCTGTATTCCATTGGTTACGGGTGAGTCACTGGGTCCAGCTCACTCTCAAGGGGAGGGGATTACCAAGGAAGGGTATGCATGCCAGGTGACAAGGATCCTGAAAGCCACTCTCAAAGCTGGGGGTGGGGGGTGGAATGAATATTGCTATGAAATTTATCAGCTGCACGATGTTAGAGCAAGTGATTTAATCTCCTTAAGCCTCATTTTCTCACCTCCACAAAGGATTTCAGTACCTTCTACAGAGGTGTGCTGTGAGGCAGGGACAATGCATGGAAGGCATATAGGAAGTTCTTGATAAATGCTGATGACGACAATGATGATTTTTTAAATGATTTTATTTACTTTTAGAGAGAGGGGAAGGGAGGGAGAAGTGAGGGAGAGAAACATCAGTGTGGGAGAGACACATCGATCAGTTGCCTCTTGACCTCCCCCACCTGGGGACCCATCCTGCAACCCAGACATGTGCCCTGACCAGGAATGGAACCAGCAGTCTTTGGGTTTGCAGGCCAGTGCTCAATCCATTGAGCCATACCAGCCTGAACAACAGGGATGATTTAAACAGTTAGGATGTTAGATTTGTAGAGCTGGCTGGGGCCTTAAAGATGAACTAGTTCAGCCTATTCATTTCAGAGGGAAGAAACCCAGGGAGGCAAAGTGACTCATCTACTGTCGATTTTCCCGTGTCCCCCACGGCCCTCTCTGCCAATGTTCCCAGTCCTCGGATCTTGACAGCAGCTGAAATCTTTGAGCCCAAGACCTTGGCAGTAATGCTCAAGGAGGCAAAGTCCATGTCTCAAAAATTATTTCTTTTTAATAATTTTGTCCGGCACTGGTGTAGTCTAGGCACAAAGGTGATGTTGAACCTGAAGCCTGATGGAGGCAGAGCACAGGCTCACTGAGGAGTGAGGGGGGTGTGGACATTCCACGCAGAGGAAACTGTGTGGCCCTCTGTCCAAGGGAGGCATGCTTCTCCCACGGTCACACGGAAATGGCCTTGAGAAAGCTGCCAGTGGCCCCACACTTCCTAAATCCAGGGGCTGCCTTTCCATTTTTCTCATCTGATTCACTGTTCTGTCTATTTCTTTTCTTTCTTTCCTTTTTTCCCCCTCAATCCCTTTGCCTTTTTCACCCGTACCCCAAACCTCCTTTTTTCGGACAGCTGTCAGTCCATTCTCTGTATCCATGAGTCCGTTTTTATTTTGTTTGTTGGTTTATTTTGTTCATTAGATTCCACATACAAGTGAAATCATAAGTATCTGTCTTTCTCCAACTGGCTTAGTATAATGTCCTTCGGGTCCATCCATGCTGTCACAAAAGGTAAGATTTCCTTATTTTTTACAGCCAAGTAGTATTCTGTTGCGCAAATGTACCACAGCTTTGTTATGCATTCATCTACTGATGGACACTTGGGCTGCTTCCAAATCTTGGCTATTGCAAATAACGCTGCATTGAACATTGGGATGCATATATTCTTTTGAATTCGTGTTCTAGGTTTCTTTGGATATATTCCCAGAAGTGGAATTGCTGGGTCACAAGGCAGTTCTACTTTTAATTTTTTGAGGAAACTCCATACTGCTTTCCACAGTGGCTGTACCAATTTGCATTCCCACCAGCAGTGCACAAGGGTTCTTTTTTTCCCCAGACCCTCATCAGTATTTGTTGTTTGTTGATTCATTAACAAACATGTTGTTTGTTGCATTCTGACAGATGCAAGTTGATATCTATCTCATTGTGGTTTTAATTTTTATTTATCTGAAGATTAGTGAAGTTGACTGAGCATCTTTTCATATGTTTCTTGGGCATCTGCATGTCCTCTTTGGAGAAGTGTCTATTCAGGTCCTTTGCCCATTTTTTACTTGGATTGTTTGTTTTTTTGGTGTTGAGTTGTATGAGTTACTTACACATTTTGGATGTTAACTGTTTACCAGATGTATCACTGGCGAATATGTTTGCCAGTTCAGGCCTTCTTTTTGTTTTGTTGATAGTTTCCTATGCTGTTCTGTCTACTTCATTTTAAGTTTCTCCAGACTTGAATTTGCTGTTTCTTTAGCCTCCACAGCACTACTCTCTCTTGCCTCCCACTCAGACCTCTTTGCATGTTCCTCCTGGCTTGTCTCACAATCTCCTGTGCCCTCCTGCACAATGCCTTCTGAATGTCCCTGCTCCTCAGGGTCTTATCTGCTCACTTAACAGCTCAGCCTCCATCCCCGCCAACATCTCATGGTGATCAAGTCCAGATCAGTGTCTCTAGGCTCAGATTTGTTTATCTATCTAACTGGCTGCCATCATGACTTCTAGGTACTGCTTAAGCCCCTCAAACTCAGCACAGACCATATAAACCTCATT
This sequence comes from Sturnira hondurensis, assembly GCF_014824575.4. NCBI lineage: Eukaryota > Metazoa > Chordata > Mammalia > Chiroptera > Phyllostomidae > Sturnira > Sturnira hondurensis. Next base: position 11,656,918 of record NW_028091359.1, read on the forward strand.
TTTCTCCCCTTCTCTTGTATATCCAGCACCCATCAATGACACCAGAGCCTCCACGTTGGAAACCTGAAAGTTGGTTCTTCTCCCTCTTCCTTACTAACAAGCCCTATTGCTTTCACTTCCTGCATGTGCCTTGAATGATCCCATCCCTGTTGCCTGTTTCAAATCCTCATCGTTTCATGCCCAGACTTTGCAATAGACATCTAGGGGCCTGGTCTCCCTGTCTCTTTTGCATTTCTTGGAAAGTCACCCTCTAGGCTACAAGCAGAACACTATTTCTAAAGGTACCTGTAACCATTTCGGTCTTCAGTGCAAAACCTACCCCATGAACCCTAAGATATTTAAGATACCAGGGACCCTTGAAGACTTAGCCCTGCCTACTTTGCATGTCCCTCATTTCCCTCTACTTTCTACCACTCCTTTGACAATCCAAGATGAACTGCTTGCTGCTCCCGCAACACATCACACTGTTTCTTGTTTTATCCAAGTGTTTCTTTGCTGGGATATTATTATTCTCTGCCCCTACCATAGCTCCACTCTTCTTTCCTTTTTAAAGAAAATTCCAAATTACATCTATTCATCCTTTAACACAGACATCACTGCCATTGATGGGATTGACTTGTAAGTTGCCTCCCCCCTAGACTGTAAGCTCCTCAGTATTGAGCACCAAATGCATGTCTTAGAGCCTGCCACATGTCTGGAATAGAATAATGCTCCATACATGCTTGTTCCACGGAATTCCTTTCAAACTTTTCCTTCCATGTTACTTTAGTTATACACCACCAACAACAAAAATTCAGATTTTTGTGAATGGTGTTTTGCCCTTGAAAACAATGTATGTGTGCCACCACAACTGAGGGTTAAAGTCTTTAGTGGAAGTGGCACCAGCAGTGGCTTGAGTGGGACAATCCCCTCGAAGGTCAAGAGCTTTCCCAGAAAGTCATCCCAGCTGACTTCTTGTGGAGCCGAAAAGAGCCATCCCTGCCAAGCCCTGCAAAACCTGCAGATCACGGACCAAGTAAATATCCTGTGCTTGTTACTGTTTGAAGCTACTAGGTGTTGGGATGGTTGCTAACACAGCAACACAAAACTGCAGTGGGAGCTTTCCCACTAGGAGACCACGTGGCAAAGACCAGGACAGTGTTGGAAATGTGCTGGGTCCAGCCAAAAGGGCCAGGGTGACTGAGCAAAACCTCCAAGCAGCAGTGCCATAGGGGATGAGGTCAAAGCAGGAGCTAGGGGCAAGACCTTGATGGAAAGCACAAGGCATGCCAAGGACATTGGTTTTGCCATGAGTGATATGGAAACACTGGGGAGTGCTGTGGGAAGTAGTAAAAAATAGGAGCTAGCTAGTGTTTTAAAATTCTAAGCACATGGTGGGTGAAAGGCCACCTAGGTGAATACCTACAGCCGTGGTTCTCAATGCTGGCTGCACACTGGGAGCAGAAGAGAATTAAAAAAAGAAAAGCTTGTTCTATACTTCAGAACAATTGAATCCAAGTCTTTGAGAGTAGGGTTTAGGCAGTAACTTAAATAAAATAACACTCCCTGTGATTCTAAAGGACAGTCAGAGTCTAGCTCCATTATCTGGAGCAGAGGTTGGCCAACTATGGTCCATGGGCCAGCTGGTCCACCACCTGGTTTTATAGTTTTATGGAGACATAGCCATACTCATTCACATATATATTGCCTATGGCAGCTTGCTTGCTAAATGGCACTGTTGAATGGTTGCAACAGCTACCTCAGTTACTGGTGAAATTATGGCCTAATGCCCCCCAACCCAGGTCCCCAAATCACGGAGGCTGCACTGCTGGCCGTAGCCAGGTCCTGGGAGAAATGTGGTCAACATGCAGGACCTGGTTATGTTCCTGTTCAGGTTCTGTGGGGCCCACACCTTTGTCCCTGCCACTGCCTCCTTTGCTCATGGGAATAGCCCCAACATCTGCCCAGTGCAAAGGACATTACCTGGGTGGAGTGGCTCTTAGCCATGACCTTGCATCATGAGAACCCTGATGGAACTTCAAAGAGCTAAATACTAATCTGATGCTTGGACCACCCTCTTGGGGATTCTCACTTGGTTGGTCTCAGGTGGCAGCTAGTCAGCTGCTTGTTGTACATGCTCCCCCATGCATGGGAATCACTGTTCTAGACTCTCAAACCTAGAGCAGGGATTTCCAAATGTTACCATGCATCAGAATCCCCTGGAGGGCTTGTTAAAACACAGGTTGCTGGGCCCCACCCTAGAGTTTCTGGGAGTTCTGGGGTGGGAACCACAAATTTGCCCTTCTAGCAAGTTCCCAGGTGTTGCTGAGGCTGCTGGTCTGAGGACAAGACTGTGAGAACCACCATTTTAGTGTATCCTGAGGTCCTACCATGAAAGGTACTTAAACGGGAGGTGGAGCCTGGGCTTGATTCAGGGTATTTGGGCCCTGTTGTTCAAACCACTGGCAAGTCACTTAATCTCTCCAAATCTCCATTTTATCATGCATATGTACCAAGTTCACCAGGGGACCCCAACTAGGTAATGTCAGAAGGCACCAGGAAAAGATCAAGGATGGTGAACAAAGGGTGAATAAAACAAAGCCCAAGAAAACAAAGCATTTCAAAATTGAAATTACTCAAAGCTCCTTTAAAACCCACCACCAGTGGGAACCTGAAAGTGTAATTATATAACCCATGAATATAATTAAGCACTTCCCTTCTGTCCCCACCCACTTCTCCCAGGCTTTGTGTATGGAGGAAGGGATCCCGGAGTCTCCAGACTCACAACATTAACACCCTCCATGCCCCTACTCTAATAAACTGCCCCCCAAGATAGCACTTGGATCCGGCTGGAGCCAAACCCCAGAACTTCTTGTCCATCAATTAATATTTATTGCGTCTTCACAATGAGCTAAGCAGGCATATAAAAGAAAACAGTTCCTGCAGACTGTTATTAAGCCAAAGAAGAACAAGCACCTCGCCTTCCTTTTCACAAGGTGTTGGCAGCTGGGTGGTTGTGTCTGGGTTGAAATGAACATTCAACCACTCATCCCACAAAAATTTATGGCGCACTCACTACGTGGCAGGAGCTCTTCTAGGCAACGGAGGTGGGGCAGTGTGCGAAACAGACAGAAACCCCCGCCCCAAGCAGAGGGGACAGGCCAGAGGCTATATGAAGCTTAGGGACATAGGCTGGTCGCAGAGATCTATCTATGCTGAACCCCAATCCCATGACTGAATCAGCAAGTCTACCAGAAAGCTGTCTGTTCGTTTCATATGCCCCTTTCCAACGACTACTATTGAATGTAGACACCTGCAATTTCAAGGCCACTGGGCAAAGGGGTTCAAGTTCAGACATTTGGAATGAGTTTTCTCAAAGGACAAGTTAGATGCTGGTTGGATTTCCAGATCTCTTGCCTAAGCAAAATAGCTACTCTAGAGCCACTTGTATAGCCCAAACATCCGAAACCCTCAGGATCTACGTGCCCATTCAGAGGCTGCCCTGTGTCTTGCTGGAACCTGGGGCCGCTCCAGATCAATGGTGGCTTCTAGACCCTGCAAAAGACACACGTGGTTTTCCCGTGTGCGTCGGCTTCCTGGAAGTTGGCTGAGTACCAGAGAGCCCAGTTCTCCAAATCTGCGCCCAACTGGTAGCCACAGCAGGACTGAAAAGTTCATGGAGGCGGGTACCATTTGCCTTGTCCAGTGTGGCAATGTCAGCACCTAGCACTTTACNGCTGTCTGTTCGTTTCATATGCCCCTTTCCAACGACTACTATTGAATGTAGACACCTGCAATTTCAAGGCCACTGGGCAAAGGGGTTCAAGTTCAGACATTTGGAATGAGTTTTCTCAAAGGACAAGTTAGATGCTGGTTGGATTTCCAGATCTCTTGCCTAAGCAAAATAGCTACTCTAGAGCCACTTGTATAGCCCAAACATCAGAAACCCTCAGGATCTGCGTGCCCATTCAGAGGCTGCCCTGTGTTTTGCTGGAACCTGGGGCCGCTCCAGATCAACGGTGGCTTCTAGACCCTGCAAAAGACACATGTGTTCAGAGGCTGCCCTGTGTCCTGCTGGAACCTGGGGCCGCTCCAGATCAATGGTGGCTTCTAGACCCTGCAAAAGACACATGTGGTTTTCCCGTGTGCGTTGGCTTCCTGGAAGTTGGCTGAGTACCAGAGAGCCCAGTTCTCCAAATCTGCGCCCAACTGGTAGCCACAGCAGGACTGAAAAGTTCATGGAGGCAGGTACCATTTGCCTTGTCCAGTGTGGCAATGTCAGCACCTAACACTTTACCTGGAACAGAGGGTGGGTGAAGGAATGAATGGGTGAATGAATAGATTGGGAAACTTCATGGAACTTTGGAGTCCCAGGGATCTCATGCTGGGAACCCTCCCCACCGTTAAACCTGGTTCGTTGACCTCACCAAGGACACACGCCCATGGAGGACAGGAGTGAGACAGGAAGCCAAGGTTGTAACTGGAGACCCACAGAATAGAAGAAAGAACCACTGGCAGACCTAGCCAATTGTTCCAGGAAGAAAATGGGAGCTGGAGAAAAAGCAATGAGCCTCACACATGTCCCTCCTTTAACCCCACTCCCAGACATCAGCTAAAAAGGGGGGAACTTGGTGAATTCAAACTCATTACCTTCAAAGGCAATTTCTCTGAGCTGAATGGGGATTGTAAGAGCTGCATGAAGATGGAGCTCCATATCTGGAGGTGCGGAGAAGGAAGAAACAAAAAAAATGAATCCCACAGTATTGTTTTATATAGAATAGTGTGATACAAGCATGTTTTAATGATGCATAACATGTTAGCATGAACTTGCCAGCATATGAAGAAAATGTATACTAAGAAAACATAGTATACATTTGACAGGGAAGCAAAAATCAGAAAACCAGACGAGTCTACGGGAAAAATCTCATCTGAGAAAAGCAACTAGCATTTCCCTGTTCTCACTGCATGGAGCATGGTTTGCCCTCAATACCTTGAGGTCTTTGCCCTTGGAGACCTCTCCCCCTGGAATGACAAGACTTCCCTTCCTTGAAAATGCCTACGCAGCTTCCAAAACTTATTTTTATTTCATCTTTCAGTTCGCTAGCCCATATCACTGCTTTCCCCATAAATTACCATAGCCCCCTAACCTCCAACACCATTGCATGTCTGATTTGACATTGTGCTTGAACCTGTGATCCATGTCTTTAACCTGCTCAACCATGAGTTCCCAAAGGCCAGGATCCTATCCCATTCACCATCATCTCTTTGGTATCTGGAATGACCCCCACACATTTCTGTCTTTTTTTTTTTATTAAAAATGTTTTTAAAAACGTTGCTTCACGCCATGTCATATTGGAACATTCAATGGAGACGTGTCTATATGGGAAAACTGAGTTGTTGCAGACTTGGAAAATGCTCCCTGAGTCAGACCTTCCAGGTTGTGGGCAATGAGGAAGACCACATGTCAACACTGGTGAGAGCTACCCCATCATTCAGGAGGCCCTCTCAGGAAGCAGGGAGGCTCACAGGCGATTGGAGACTTGTTTATATCAAATAAGCACTTGCTGGAGTGTTCAAAATTCAGCAGGTCCCAACTTGAACTTTCCAGAGAAGCCATGGCCATATACCCTACACTTGGTGTAAGAGTGTGGGCAGCAAAAGTGGGATGGGTTTGGCCCCTTGATGAGGGACCCATGAAAACTGCTGGGGCTGCAGTCTCAGCGGGACCTCTGAAATGCTGCAGGGATTAAACTGCCCCTCCATCCCACGGGGGTGTCTCAGGGTTGCTGCCTGTGAGAGGGGTAAGCAAAATGAAATAACTGTGGTATTTACCGCTGTTAATTAACAGCAAGGTGTTCATGAGTAATGTTGTGGTATTAAGGGCGTGGTACAGCTTTTCATTACTGACTCCCTCCTTTCAGGGTTATAAACTCCAGGGAAGATGTTCCCTTCTGGCTGAAACTTGGCAGCTGGCCCGAGGTTCTTCCCTGTGGCTGGTGCCGGACCTGCCCGCTCATCAGCCTGTTGAGATCTGCCTCCATTTCCACACCAGGCATTGCCGGGGCCCCGAGCTTCTGGAAAACTTGCCATTGGAAGGCACCCATGCTGCGACACTGGTATTTGAAGTCCCTAAAACAAAGAACGAAAGAGCGAGATTGACGTGCTCTGGAAATGTCCGAGTCCATATGAAGTTCCTCCAAAAGACACCAGGAGACTGTTCATGAAGCAGACAAGGCTGTCATAGAATGACAGGTAACAACAGAAATGTTCAATCGAGCAAATCTATTCTTCTCATGACTCAATGCTCAACATTTCTAACAAAAGCCCGCAGAAGGTCCATCAGATGGGAGGCTACATTACGGAGTGAGCGGGCAGGGTGGCCTCCTTTATTTAGATTAAGTTTGTAAGTTAAAATACGCTCTGGCTTCTTGATCCTTGAGCAACAATTGCATCCCACTACGTTTTGCCCTTTGTGATTTCTGTTGTCCTTTCCCCAACGATATTTCGTTTTAACTTCCCTTCATCGACCCTCTGGCTGAAGTAGGCTACAGAAGCTACCACTACTCCGATTTTACAGATAAAGAAATTGAGCTTCAGAAATTCAAATGACTTCCCCAGATCCCTGTGGCAGTGCCCAGATGAGAACTCCAACCTCCTGACGCCAAGCCCAGTGCTCAGACTTTCCACCCTAACATGTTCTTAAAAAATAAGGGTCAGCATTTTCCTCCCACCTGGTCCTACTTCCTGCAAACTGACTGGCAAGCAGGTTGATGGTAATGAATTATGAATTTCCCTCTGGGAAGGGAAGTGTTGCTCAATGAGCTGCAATTCTCTTCTGCCTAAACTTAAGAGGAGCTTGGTTTAGCTTGGCTTGGGGACCCAGGATGAAAGGTCCTTCTGAACTCTGTTATCCAGAATGTTAGGTCAGAGAAAGACAGCCCAGGACCAATGGCTGTGAAGACCATTGCCAGACCCCTCCACCCCAATTAGACAGGAGCCGTAATAACCGTAACCGCCTCATCCCCCAAGTCCTCAAAAGGCAGTAACATGATAAAAGGCACCAACAAATTACTAACCCATTACCTACTGATTTTAATTAGCGATGAAAACTAGACCGAACATGAACTCCTCCCTAGAAATTCTTCCTGTTCCAACCACCTGGCAGGAATATTTGCTCCTATCTGGGAATGCTTTCAAGAAGCTGGCAACAACCAGCTCGACCTGTCCCATCCTCTGAGATGAAGGAAAGAAACCCTTGGATAGGCCACTGAAGCCCAACTAATGCATCCAGCAGAGCTCGGAGACCCATGGAAAAGGAGAAGGGCGTCGGTCGCCGTTGCCTCTGATTTCTTAGCAAATCTTGGCTGAACCATGTAGAAACCAAAGACTAAGAAAGACACCTCATTTTCATACTTGGAGATTTAAGGGCTACTTTTAATTATCCACTTGAATAGAATTTCGCTAACCCAGAGTGGATAAAAAGGTACTTATATTTAATTTAGAGATGAACTAAATATGCTTTATTTTGCAATTGCTTCCCTCCCGACTGAGAGTCGCTTGCTCGTGTTTACATTGCTGGTCATTGCTTGATCACACGCGTGAGCCATGAAATGGAAAAAAGAGGAGACGGGAACATGGCCCAAATACGAAGGCCATGGAAATTCCATAGGCAGGCAGCATGCATGGTGCAGAGCCCTCGGTTCTTTCTCACAGGGTTTTCCTTGCTGACCAATGAGAGGTGGAAGACACCCTGGAATTAGTTTTATTGTCTCCTACATTCAGGAAATTGTTTCAGCACTGCTGATCCACAACTACTGGCACCTGGAGGTGACTTGGACGGTGACCCACAGGGACAAGGACCCATGCTTTCCCAGCCCCATATCGATGAGAGCCAGCCATGAGGCGATGGGAAGCAGACATCCCCCACCCCCTTACCCTGGGACCCTCAACCTTTCTGATTTTCCCCTAATCACATCTTTTCAGCGAAGGGCAAGGAGGATCTCAAAGAGCAACAGCAGGGACTTCACTTATTTCCTTGCACTGCACTGAGAAGAAGAGGTCCTCCAGAAACCAGCAAGGCAAGGGTCCCATGTGCATGGTCCCCTCTCCCAATCTGTCCCTTTCCTCATTTCCTTGCCCTCCCATTATCCCCTCCAGTACACATCCAACGCTTTTTCCTCAGGAAATCCACCCTTCCTGTCCTTCCCTACTTATGTCTTGCAAACTCATCCTTCTACTAGAAGGATGAATGGTGAATCTTATCTACACGTGTTTGGAAATGGATGGAAATGAGTTTTAAGAACTGGAAAGAAGGTGGGTCTCAAGTTCACATCCTACTCTCCTTAATAAAAAGCTGCAGCTGATAGATTCACACAGTATCCAAGAAGCAAGACATCCTCAACAAAGCCAGCTTCACTGTTTGCTTTTCTCCTTACAGATATTCCCAGTTGGTCTTAGATGAGGAAAACACATTTCTCCTATTCACATGGCTTAGATTTTGTTTCTCTTAAAAACAACAACCCTAGAATTATTGTACTAAAATGTATTTGATTCCAGAGACTTCATTACATAATAAGAGTATATTATGAGTAGATGAAACTTACCCATCAGGGGTGAGTAATGACAGTTACAATTAGATAATGCTGGTGACCTAATCTTTCTTTAGCTTATCTCCCTGCAAACTGATAATTGAGAGGTGGTTTTACAGAGTCTTCTTTCCATGAACAAAGCTTGCCTTGAACACCTTCTCATGATAATGTGAAATATAAGTAAATTTAATAACAAAAGGAGCCCCGGAATCTTCATCTTTTGTGTGATAAGTATCACAATTGCTGGAAGATGACAGCAAGCAAGAGGTGAGGGTTTTAACAGGGAAGGTCAGCTACACACAAAACTTGATGGAAAAATTCACCTTCTGTGCAGAGGAAGAATGTTCTTCTCAACTGAGCTCACAGATGGGAATGTGCATTAGGGAAAAAAATATGGAATCAGTGAATCTAACTTAGCCAGCCAGATCACTCCAATAAACCCTGTGATCACTGGTTGACAGGTCATTCTCACAGCCATGAACAGATACGAATAAATTATACAAAACTGGCACAGATACATTAGCACTGGTCAGCCTGTTTCAATCCACCACAAGAGATTAGAGCCAGTGGGGAAAGCCTGTGGGAACTTGGTCCTTCCCTTTGAAGGACTCCGCCAACAAAAGTGATGCTTGCAAGACAGATATTGTCCCATGCACGTATATGAGGTATGCATCATTTCAAAGCATGCTTACCTCTCGAACTTTGCAGTCTGTAAGGCCCATTGCGGGGACATTGTTCCCCATGGATTTTAAGTGATAAAATGAAGATCGAGGGTAAGTGACTTTTCCATGGTCAGAGACCCATTGAGGCTATGTCCAGAACTGTAATTCACATCAGTGAAACTTGAGTTTGTCCTCTCTTCCCAGAATGTAAGGTTCTGTTTGGTTCATGCTTCGTTTTCCATGGAGAAGGAGGGCTCTTCCCAAGCTCGACTAAGGGAAATAATAATCTATAAGTGCCTTGACCTCTTGACCCTAAGGTGCCCTTATCGGTGTTGACAGGCACTTGTCAGAATGAGTGAAAAGAGAATATCCATCTCCCCGTCTACCACGTCCTGCGGTATCGCCCTGGCGTAGGTATTTCAGCCCCGGCTATAGGAGGGAACAGGATGAGACAGGTTCTTTGGGCATCAGATTTCAGACTTTCAACTTTTTCACTTTTCTTCTTAGCACGTAGGCTGGAGAACTGACATTGAGACAGGAAGGGGGGAAGCCGTGGAGGTGAAGTGGAAGGTTAAAAGTTGATGGACAGCCCAGAGAGCTAGCGGCAGAGTCAGAAAGTATGAAGGTAGACACCGCAAGGGGTCTGATGCAACTAAGCAAATTGAATGATGTTGTAACCATGTCAGTGTTTGCTCTCGACACATCTGAAGTCTTAAAAAGGAGGGAGGGATGGGGGATTCAGACAGAAACCACACATGAGAAGACTAAGAGAAAAGTAAGCCTTACCAAAGGTGGACGTCCAATACTAGGTGTTGAAGTTTATGCAGCCCAGTTCCTGATGAAAAGCAGGTAACGTTTACTGAGCTCATGACCTGTATAATTAAGTTCCAATGGGTAAAAATAAAGTAAAAGATGAAAATAAATTTTTTTGAGTGGTAGCAGGAGAAAGAGGAGGAAAGGCTCCAGGAAAGATGTCTTGTCAGTAGTGAGACTGATTAAAAATGAGACGGAGTGATTCGGCAGTACATTAAAAAAGGGAATTCTGACTCTTTGTGTCATTTGAATAAAAGGCCAAGATGACCTCCAGTGGCCTGGAATTACAGATTCCAAAACTGCCCTGTGTAGGAGACTGCCTCCAGGCAGGCATTGCATCCTACAGTCAAATGATGTTAAAAGCTGAAAGGACCCGCTGAATATGTATCAAAGCACTCAGAGCTGCAAGGTACTCTGCAAGTGTAAGTAGCATTTAGTTGAGAATGCCAAGACCTGGGAGGTGAAATGATGCTCAGATGTCTGTTTAATAAAATAGCCAGGACCAGAACTTGGGTCTTTTAACGAATGCCCCTTGCTAGTTAACACCACCATGATTTGAAAATGTTTGTGTTACAATGTAGTGATTTACAGAGGTGCTCTCTTTGCCATTGATTGAGCCACGAACAACCCCCAAGTCAATTGCCAAGGCATTTGTTTCCTTCCCACTTGTCCTGAGAACGCACAAAAGACTATGTTCCCCAGAGATCAACATGACAGGCCTGCAATGGCCGGGGGAGCTCTCCATCCATCTGGACAGTGAGGAGGCAGCCACAGGTGGTACCCACCCCTAGGGGCAGGTATGCCAGCATGTTCACAGAGAGCCTGTCCAGGTGCACACAGAAACCTCCAAGCATGCAGATAACCACTGTGGGTCTGATAGGTCAGTACTGTCTGAGGAGAGAAAATGGGCCCAGTCACATGCACACACACTCTCTTCCTGGAGCTCCACACGAGGCTGCCTTGTGTTGCCCAGAATGCCAGCAGAGCCATAAATCCATCCACTGGGTGAGTCCCAGCAACCTGTCCGACCCTGCTGGGAAACAGCACATCCGGCCCCTGACGGCACTGTCATGACTGCTTGGCTGAGAAGTGGTATTTTAAATAAAGAGAGAAAAAAACGCCCTATTATTTTACTCTGGTAATTGACAACAAGTTTCTCATGAGTAATTTTAGAGTGCTCAGGGTGTGCCGGGTTTAATTTAACTTCTCTTTACAGGAGCCTTAAACTTACAGAACAAACACTATTTTGAATGGAATGAAATATACTTCAAAAGTCTATATGGATATTATCAAGGCTTTAATTAAAATATCCCCACTCTATGGCCCCTTAAAGGCTTATTTCAACCCTAATAGTTATATCATATGTGCATATTTTTTCTTATAATTTGATATCATAGTAACCCGTGAGTGATTTCTAAAGTGGAATCCACAGAAACTTAGCTCCTCAAAATGTTCCTTAAAAAAGAGTGCAGCCCCCGCCCCCCGACCCAGGCTGGTGTGGCTCAGTGGATTGAGTGCCGACCTGCAGACACTCAAAGGGGTCACAGGTTCGATTCCCAGTCAGGGCACAGGCCTGGAATGCGGGCCAGGTCCTCAGTAGGGGACACATGAGAGGCAACCACACATTAATGTTTCTCTCTCTCTCTTTCTCCCTCCCTCTCCCTCTCTAAAAATAAATAAATAAAATCTCTAAAAAAAAAGTGCAGAGTGATTTCCATCCTCTGGAAACACTGTGCATTCAGTACTGATTTTAGCCATTCACAGGATGCATTAGCACCATCAAGGCTGTGAGAAGTCCTGTGGGGCAAGAGCTTTGTTTGTCACTGTTTTGATCACAGAATTTCCCTAAGTAGAACCCAGGATTTCCCTATGGGAAATTAATACACACACAGACACATGCTACCGCTTTAAAATTTAACGGTGATACTTGATCCCTCGAAATTTTCAGGAAGAGATTTTGAGAAACCCTGAGGTAAAAGAGATGAGAGGAAGTCCAGTCAGGGTTTAGAAGTAAAGCATATTCTATGTTACTCAGACCTTCATACTCCGATTTCCTGATTAGTCACTCAACAAACATCTATTGAGTATTCAGTACGCACAATGGGCGTGCGGGCTGCAAAGAGAAGTCAGACGGGAAACAATAATAGAGCAGCACTGTCAAAAGGGAATGTGACGGACAGACTCAAAGATCCAGGGCCCCTCCTTTATTCGTAGGTGAGAAATTAAACGGTCAGTCACTGGACACAGAGCACCTGTGGACGTCTGCTTTGGAGCCCCTTCCCCTGGAACATAAACATTTAGCCTAGAGGAGGGAAAATGGTTCTGCGTTTAAGGGCCACGAGTTAAAGGCATCTGAAAACATGCTCCAAGCCAGGGTCTCAAACCTCATGAGTTTCAGAGAAGGGGCAGAAATTAGGGTTGCACATTTCCAGGAAAGACATTGGAGAGGAAATTAGATGAGCCAGAGGTCCTACACTGAGGAGGAGGTTGGACACTCAGACCTGGCCTCTGCCTCAGGAGGAAACAGGCCTCTGGTAGCCACATTCAAGGCTACTTGGTCCTTTTTGAACTCTGGATGGCCATGAGATTGCCTTAGCATCTATGAAGGACACAGCCCTGTTCTCTCCCACTGGGTACCTGGTAGACTCACTGTGCAGATTCAAAATAGGAGGCCTTAACGGCTTTTGTTTGTTTGTTTGTTTCTCTGTTGTTTTAGTGTGATGAATTGCTTCTGTCTTAGGTATACAGTATTCGTTCTGTAATGTGATTTTCCTCTCTCCAGCCCTACAAAAGCTCTTTCATTCTTAGAGCTTTAATTATGATCTGTGGACAGATGGTTCCCATGTTTGTAAGTGAAGTTCTAAATTTCTTTGCAAGCTTTATCCCTTGTACCCCAGGTTCCTATCCAGTATTCTCATTAGTCTCTAACATTTTCTCTGAATTATAATATATCCAGATTATCTTCTCCCAAACCCTCTTCCCCTCCCAACATCTATATTTCAATCAATAAAATTATCTTCATTCTCTCAGGTGCTCAGTTTTGAAAGCATGGCACTTTTCCCCACCCCTTTTCATTTTCCACAGACCGTAAATACCTAAGATGTGTCCTTCCTTCTTTGAAATGCCTCTTTGACCTATCCTCCCCTCTCCCCTTCTGTTTGCTACCGATGCAGGAGACCTCCCGCCCTGCGGTTGAATCATCCAGCCACGATTCACTCCCTCCTCTAACCTATCCATGGGCTTCTCCTACTAGGCCACTAGATTATGTTCAAAACAAAACCAAACTGAACTAAAACAAGCAAATGCTCAGAAGGCTGTGTATTTACTAAGTTCCCAAGTCATCCTGCCAGGGTTGGACATTTTACCCTAATTGCTCTCAGTGGCCATCCAAAGAAAGGAGGTCTTTGCAATAACAGCCCCTAGGACACATCCTCACCCTCATCATCATGTTGGCTGAGTGCCTGATGCCAACACTGTTAAGTAGCTACCACTATATGCTGTTCACGAACAAGAAATCTTTTGCTATCAACGTCTAAAATCGTCATCAAAGAGCAACTTCTCATCTTTCCCATTAGCAGAAAGAACACACAACATTTGAGCTCTTTAAAATCTCAATTTGCATATACACCATTACCTTTACCTATTTGAACATCAGTGAAAATGAGGAAATAACTGGGAAAAAGGGGGTGAGGAGTGAATGAAATGCATGTCTCTTTTAGAGAGAATTACAGGTAGTGAGAGCAGAATGCAAGGGGAAGGGCTGCAACCAAGGGCACTACCTGTGAGTTGCATGGAAACTGCTGTCAAGATTAAACTCAAAGTCAACCAAGTGGTTGCGCATCATGTTCCATTCTGGAGAAAAGTATTAGAGGCCCTCCCACTAACTCAGGCTGTTTCACCAGGGACTAGTTTAAACACCACCCACAGAGTGGAGTTCTTGGAATCTTCCCCTTGACCCCAGTAAGGGCTGCCCAGCTTTAGGTCAGCCCTGCTGAGCCCTTGTAAATCCCAGCACAGCCCTCCCTCTGCACCTGCCTCTACCCGAGCCGAGGGGGCAATGGGATTACTGTCAATGAAGTAAAGATAATCCTAGGCAAGGACCTTTTATCCAGGAAAAGTCTCCAGCTAGTCCTCATCACTGCCCTTCACAATCTCCTCTTAATAACTCTCATGCCGGAATGTTGCAAAGATTAAATCTGTGGGGGAATGTGATGCTTTGTGGCCCTGATGTGGAGTGCTTTGAGCCAGGGAAGGAGGGGCAGGCGGAGGGCGGTGGACAGCAAGGAGACGAAGAGGAGAGGGAAGCAAGACAAAAGACAAACACACTCTGCAATCTTTCTGCTAAAGGCCTTTGTTCAGCCGGTACGTTATTTTGGTGATTTAGACAAAGGCATAATAATGCACTTTATCTGCTCAGTTTATGATGTGTATGTGTGTGTGTGTCATAGGTGTACATGCATATTACTGGCTATAAAATATATAGAATGTACGCCAGGAAGAGAGAGGAGAGAATGCAGATGATCCTGACTCAAAGAGCATTTGCTGATTCTTAGGCAAGCCGGCCTTCAGACACCACCACTGGCATTGCCATCCCAAGCGAAGTGGTGACTTCGAGAAGAGGCCATTTCATAAAGGAGAAGTAATTTAAGAATAAAGTAAAAGGACTCTGTGGATTCTTGCTTTCAAGAGCCTACCAAAGAACAAGCAATAAGACTTGCCCTTGACATCTAGTGCCGAGGTTATTGTCTAGATGTGCAGTACAGGTTGGAGAACGGGGTAGAGAATTAGTGGGGAGTAACATCACTTGCATGTTCACATCCCGCTTTCAGACCTACGAGAGCAAACTTGTCTATTTTTATGTTTTCTGAAACATGTTCTGTATTAATGAAATATCCATGGAGAGTGGAGTATATTTTTTAAAAGCTTTGGGCTAAACAAACCTGGGTCTAAAACTTGCCTTTGCCCCTTGGAAGTGGTGTGATCCTATGAGATGCTGGTTGAGTGTCAGTTAATACACTTGTAAAATGGAATAACAATACCAACCTTGGAAGTGTTTTGTAGAGGGAAAATCATTTATGGACCATCTACACGTGGCTTTATCATTTGTCCCTTACAAGTGTGCAACTGGTGAGAGATCTTGCTATAGATTGTAAGATAGTCCTTCTGACCTTACTGCAAAATAGATGGGACCACAACCATGCCCAGGGGACCCGTTGCTGAAGGAGATCAGCTACTCCGACTGCCTCTGGAAGGCCACCTTAACCCCCTGAAATGCCTGTGAGAGAAAGACTACCAATAGAATCAATCAGGCTTCACAGAGCCTGGGACTACATATCTTAGAAACACAATTCATGTTTTTTACAAAAGGAAGGTGGTATTGGCATTGAAATGAGTTGACTTATACTTCCCTAAGGACAATGGAGAGACACCTAGAGGACCAGGTGTTGCCTCTGGGTGAACTTGCTTTTTGAGGGACATCATTTAAAGCCTTAGGTTCCTATAGGATCACTTGTGCTCTCTTGCTGACCATCTGAATCACTTCTCAATCACCATAAACTGGATTTCTATAGTCAGTCACTCATTCGTTCCTTCATTGACTCATTTACCAACTACTCTTTTGGATTTAGGAATACTTCTGGGACTTGTGACATGTGCAAAGAAGTGAGAGAAAGACATAGCGTCCTGAAGACCACACCTTAATGCAATAATGTGCAATTCTGACAAGTCCCCAGAATCTTATCCTGCACATTCCTTGCTGCCTTCAGCTGTTCAGACATCCGTGAAAACATCAAAGGCAGGAGAAGAAAGGAAAAAGTGAAATGTACATTTTTATTAAGCAGCATTGGAGGTACTCAGAGGATAAATAAAACGGAGAATCAAATACAATGGAAACTTCCTGCTTATTACATGGTCATTGCCTTCAAGAGCTATTTTCTCTAGCGAGAAAACCAAGCATGTGTCCATGAAGACAAATCACTTAAGGTAACAATTTAAGACAAGCCAAAGCACAATTTCTTTCAGCTTTTCCAAGGGTTCAGAATTTTTTAAAAAGGTGTTGTAAGCATCCTGTATTAATTTTTTACATCAATGTCTCATACGGTATTTGTATTATCATAAGAGTTCAAAGCATAGAATAGTTGTCCTAATCTGAAATAGATAGGAAGTCTTTTGTGAAGGAAAAGGGACTTTGAGTTGAGACTTTACAGATAAGGGAGCAATTTTCATGATCACTGATAAGATAATAAACTTGTATTTCTCATGTAAGTTATACCAGACACTTCCATTAATAACCAATATGAGCTTTGTTGTCTCATTTGACAGAGAAGAAAAGTAAGGTTCAGAGACATTAAGGTCAAGGTCTTATAGCAAGTGGAGGTGGTAAAACCAGGATTTGAACCTGGTTCTGTGCAACCCTAGGGTCAGTGCTCATTCCTCGCTGTCAGAATATTTCTCTGAAAAGTAAGATTTACATGAGTAGAAAAATATGTCAGGAGGCCAGGATGCACCACAACATGGTGGTAAAAATGTCCATGGCTTACAAGGAAAAAGAAAGCTTTGGACATAACAAGGATCACTGGTTGTTCCCAACAGCCTTTCTCATTTTCTTGCTTTATTAATAAAAGTCTGAATCTTAGCCAGGCATAAATACGGCCCTCACGGTAAAAAGAAATAAATTTCCAGCCTCCTTTGCACCTGGGTATTGTAATGAAACTAAATTTTGACCAATGAGATTTAAATGAAAAAAAATTCCAGAAAATGTCCCTAAAGGGAAGAACTATGTTCTTTATTCCTCCCTTCTTCTTTCTGGCTGACCTGTGGATTCTGTGGCTGGATCTGAAATGGCTAATCTATATCACGGGTGACCTTGGGAATGGAGGTCACACAAAGTAGAGCAACAAGATAGAGAGAGCCTGGGTCTCTGGGCTCATGGGAGAGCAGAGCCAACACTCCTGTCCTGGGCTGCCTAGACTCAGGCTTTGAAATGAGAGAGAAATCAGCTTCTGCGCAGCTTAAATCACTGTTATATCGGGTTATACTGTTACTGGCAATTGAACTTAATCCTAATTAGAACATAGTCCAATTTGACTTGAGCCAAGAGTTTCTGAGTGATCAGTGGGGGAGCAGGTTGGAAATAAATAGAGAATGTGGAAAACTTCTCAAGTTAAGGCATGTGTCATGTACTTAGTAGGCTTTCCGGGCAGACAAATATAATAAAGGTGGCATTTCCAGAATACTCTGGGTGGTGTAGAGTGTCCCAGGCTGCAGAACCACCCAATGAAAGAAGGAAAAGCATTTGGGAAATTGCTCGAATAAGCTGGGTGAGAGGTGCCCAGGACCTCACAGAGTGGCCAGCACTCGGGACTGAAGCTGGAGGATGAAGACTCTGAGTTGAAAATGAGGGTCAGAATACTGAGTAATCACAGGTGGTTGAGACTTCTCCCTGCAGGGCCATGGTATGTTGGCAAAGTAGAGAAACTGGGAAGAGAAAGGAAAACCAAAGATGCACAGAGGTTTCTCTCTTAGAATTGTACAGCCAGAGATGGTCTCTAGACCATCTGTCTCTCTCTAGCGAGGGACAGCCGCGATGCAGGCGGCTGCAGCTTATTAGATGAAAAGTCTACAAAAGCAAGTTTAGACAGCAGAAAGCAGAAGGGGTGGAGCTGAAATTGTGACATTATACAAGTTTTTCAAGCAACAGGGTATAGGAATTGGACCAAAATGGCAAGTATGAGGAGGGGAAACAGAGGCAGCAGAGAAGGAGGGAGAAGTTCTGAGTAAAGAGGAAGGAGAAAAAGTGTATGACATATTGCCTTAGACTCATGGAAACAGCTTCCATCAACAGGAGAACATGCCAGAAAAGGAGAAGACCAAATGAGAAAGGATCGCTGAATCCAACAAGGAAGAAAGAGGTTATTCTTGACCTTGAAGTGACAGTGTCACTAGGGACTGAGAGTGAGAGCCTAGTTTTAGCAGACCGAGTGAATACCTTAGACGGGAAGGGAGGTACACTTGAAAAATATGTATGACTTGGGAAAAGAAAAAAGGAACCAGAAATTCAGCCTAAGAGGACAGAGGTTCCAAAGGCCTTATTGGGATACGGGAGCCCTGTATGGATTAGTTAGCAGTGAGACAAACTGGGAGGAGCCACTTCTTAAACCTTGGTCTCTTCGTGTGTCAAATGAAAGTATTAATACCAACCACATGGGGTCATGGCCAAGATAAATTAACATGTGTGAAAATACCCAGCCCAGAGCATGTCAGGTGGTAGTTACCCATCAAATGTCTACTTATTCCTCAATGTCTTCAGGCTATTTCTTCCATTTTACCACGTACTTTTAGACCTAGCTGATTTCCCCTCAAATGAATGTCTCGGTGCCGGTGGAGATCAGGCGACAGTCCAACTGCCCCTGTGCCTTGGATCCCATGTGGTCTCTGACTTCACAGCAGCTCTGGGGTCATGTCAGGGAGGAAGAGACGCCTCCAAGGTGGTGACTCAAGGAGTTGCTATTGATTTACAGTGACCAAAGAGCATGCAGTGGTCTTCCCATGTAACGAAAATACCAAAAGTAATAGCCAGACCACTGACTAAGCCAAAACATCCTGTTTTTCACTTAACCCATCCTATGAAGTTGGTACAATAATCTCTCTATTTCACAGATGGAAATCAGAACCCCAGAAGAGTTTAACAATTTGCTAACTTATGTGAGAAATGGGGTGGGGGGTGGGGGGCGGGGTTGAGTACAGGCTGTGTCTAGAACCCGTGAGTTCTACCACCACTCTATGGGCCTCTTTCTGTTTAAGTGTTTTGAGACGTGGAAGTGTACCAAGCACTCTCCCTGCTTCCGTGAGCACCTGCCCAGGAGGAGAGAAGCCTGAAGTCAGCCCTGACTCAGACTTGGGGTGGGATGGTCACAGGGGTACTAGCACGGGTATGGTCAAGGGCAGCCGGAATGAAGAGTGAGACTGTTCCCAAACAGGGAGGGGAAAGAGAAGTCGGTCACCCAAGTTCCAGAGATGGAACAGAGTCCTGGAATCCCTTTTATCCAGAGGCAGAATTGGTCCAGGTTCATGAGCCACAGCTGGACCCTCCAAAACGTCTGGCAAATTCTACGGCTTCCCCAAAGTCCTTTCAGCCACCAAAAGCCACAACTTTATGGAGACAGAGACAACTCTGGCTTTCACACCCCACAGCAATTGGGGTGGTGACTAGCTCCTCCCAAGTGACTCCACCCCTCTCAGACACCTCAGAATAGTTATTCTCTGAAGCATGCCCAAGACTGTTACCTCTCTAAATGAAGTAAGCTGAAAGATGAAAGACCAAGGCGATCATTTCAGTCCGGCTTACTCGTAATTACGCATTCATCAGTCAGAGCTTTAATTACCAGGAGATAAAGGTACCATTAGCATTTTGAGGAAAACTGGCTCCAGCAAAATGCATTTCTTTTGTCTCCCAGCCAGTTGACAACTAACTGTTATCCTTGGGAGGCTTAGCAGGGAGACACCAGCCTAAACCATAAAAGTCCCTCCCTGGTGAAGGGCGATTGCCACTGAGCCGGGCACGGCATTTGTAAGAGGCGCTGCATGCCTGGGAAGCCCAGAGATCTTTGGAGGAGAGGCCACGTTCCCCTGGGTGTTGGAGAATGGAGTACCATCAGAGAAGGAGAAGTGGAAGCCTTACTGAAAATATTACCTTGCTACCCATCGACCTACTCTCAGGTTCCACCAGCTTTACTTCTGCATGACCTCCAGGTGGTTTAGAATGTGAGACGCACTGGCTGTAGAGATCCTCATGCCTCAGCACAACATCCCTGCTGCTCACTGGGAAAAATAAGGGACCGGGGTTTGCTCATCTCTCCTATTTGCGTACATGAAAGAGGAAAACTGAAGACAGAAACGTGTGTGAGAGTGTGTGTGAGTGAGTGTGTGTATGTGAGAGGGTTTGCATGTGTGTCTGTGTGTAAGTGTGTGTCAGTGAGAGTGAGCGTGTATGTGCATGAGTATGTGTGAGTGAGTGTGAGTGTATGTGTGTGGTAGGGAGTGTTTTTCTTTTCTTTTGAACATCTGGCAGGAGAAATAGATTTTCCCTTCCAGTGTTGCGTTAAAAGGTAAACATCATTGAATGGGAGCAAAGTGGGGGCAGCAGCGAAGACCATAAAACACACACAATGTCAAATTGAAATGATTAATAAAGCTGAGAGGCAAAGCATCCCCCGTGCCGTGTGAGATGCGACAGACAGGTCAGGGCAACGCTAGCGAATCAATTTCAGTGCCTCTTTGCCTAAGGGCTGGGACAGGCAGAAACAGACAGAAATCCATTTCACAATGAGAAGAGGAAACTGGCAAGAAAGAAACCTCAGGAAAGGGGGGACAGGGGATAAGAAGGGATCACATCAGGAGAGGAATTTCTTGGGTGGCGAGGTTATAGGTGTGGTGGGAGGTTGGGGCAGCATCCAGACCATACCCATGAAATCAGATTCATAGACCGTAGATGCCAGGTACCCAACCCAGAGTTTTCAATAATTAGCCAAAGCTCTGAGGTGTGAGCACAGATTTGGTTTGAATCCCAATGCTGTCATTTATTAGAAATGTAAATTTGGAGGTCATGAAAATTTTCTCACTAAGGCTCAACTTTCTCATCTGTAAAATGGGGACAATTCTAACAACCTCATCAAATTGTAAAGATTAAGTAAGATAATGCATGCTAAACCATATGCCTGGTATATATCACACTCTCAGAAATGATAGCTGTTATCATTGACTCCTTTTCCAGCACATATTCCCAGCATTATTCATCTTCCAGAAATTTTCTTGTCTTGGCCTTGAACTTAATCTGTGTTCCTAGAGATGGATGGGAATGATTCAACTGCATTTATAAGCACCATCCTCTGCTCACCTAGTGCTCTCAAAGTATGATCACTTACCCCACTCACATTATTTCAACAATATTGAGAGCCTACTGTGGTAACCAGCATATTCATCAATTAAACTACACCCATTGGTATCAAAGCATCAATGGGAAAGAGAGCACAGTGAAAATGTACAGAACCAGGGGTGAGCCCAGCCCCCTCTTCATCACACATGCCTGCATCCTCCATTGCCCAGCTCTGAGGAAGTGTGAGAAGGGGCGGGAGCCAACTTCCTGGGCCTCCCGGAAGTAAGTCCAGTGCAAGGTGGGCAACTCTGCCATGCTTACATTTCATGGGACATTCCCTCTGTTCCATGTCCCTCAGATGAGTGGACACAGTGCCAATGAAATCAGGTTCAGTCATCCCTCAGATGGCTTCTCAGAACTTGATACAGTCTGCATTCCGGACCAGATCCTCTGCCATACAGATTCACATCTTCTTGTCCCGAGGATGTTGGGAGGGGAAGGCAGGTGGGTCTGTACAACGCCCCTCTCAGAGGGCAGAGTGTGGTGGGGTAGGCCTCAGAGCCATGCTCGCTAGCTGATGAGTTGCAGTGCCTTTGTCAGAGGCTGCCAACACCACAGGGGACCTTACCAAAGTGCTGAAGTGCAGCCATCAATTATTAGACTCTGAGACCAGGCAAACCTGGATCTGAATCCCTAGTCTACCTCTTATGAGTCATTGCCCCTTGGCCTTAGTTGCTTAACCTCTCTAAGCTTCAGTTTCCTTGCCTGTGAAATGGGCACAGTCTTAGTAACTACTTCTGTATCAGTCAGAGCTCTGGGAGGAATAGATGGCACACTCAAATCGGACAATTTAAGGAGAATTCGATAAAGGAACTGTTTATAAAGGAGTGCCCACCATACAGGGAAATAGCAGGGGATGGTGCAGTACCCTATGGCTAGAAACGGCAGGGACCATCACCCAAGAACTCAGAAGAAGAACGATGCACCTTAATAGTAGCTGCAAACTCTGATGGAGAGGTACAGCCGGACAAGACAACCCTGTAAGGCAAGGTTCGGCTCACTTTCTTCTCCTTCCCTTCTTGGCTGAACCCAACTGGAAGGCCAAGGGCAAGGCAGCCTATTGATAGTGTGTCTGCAGCTCAGCCTTTTGGGGCCCAAAGCAGGGTAGAAAAGAGTAGAAAGTGGATCTGAAAGTACCCAGCACAATCTCATAGGGTCATCGCAGGAATTAAACAACATTATACACATAAAGTGCTTGGTACCAAAGTGGTGGTACCTGATAACGGAGCACGTAATAAGTGTTAACTGTAATGATGACCCTTTCTTCACCAATGAAAAAAGTTAGATTTTAAATGTTTCAACCACTGTCCTTAAGTTATATAGGACACGGACTATGATAGGTTCTTATCCAAAACTCCTAGTATTCCACCTCGCAGGTATGGGTACTATGGCAGTGATAAGGGGACTTCTAGATGGATGGGACATCTAGAAGAAAAATCTCAGGTGATCAAAAACATTGGCCACCCACCCTTTGTAGCATCTCATATTTGATTCAGTAGGAAGAATTAATAGGAAACACCACCACCTAAAGTCCTTATGTCATAAAGAATAGATTTGGGCTAGACACGAGAGTCTACAAAGATCCAAAGAGGCACATTTGCAAATTGCAGCTATGTGTTGACATAATTTAAGTAGATTAAGAGCTAAAAATAGCCCATCAGAACCAAGATCTCCATGTACCCATGAGCCCAACACTGGCAGACCTAGGTGGCATTGTCAGGATTGTCCACAGAGCAACAGACTGGAACTTGACCAGGAAGTGACTATTGGCATAAATGGTGCCATCTGTTCCATTTGGCACATCGTTCTGGGTGCGCCTACAGAGCCTTGCCTGCTCAGAAAGCAGGCCTGTTGGGCCAGCCCACTGGAACAGCAGAGCTCCTGCGGCCTGCTTTGCTTAAACTCCCGATTTCAAATAATGACACTTGACTCCTACACTGAAGTGTTGTTTTGGAAACAATCACCTAGAAATTACCTCTGGGCATCTCAATACCTGTCCCTTCTGAAAACAAGAAAGCACTCTACTACCGTCCATTCACTCCTGCATTCAGATCCCACTAAATGCCCAGTGGTACCCCAAGACCTCGTGACGATAAACTCTTCTGGACACCCAAGTGATTTATATGGAGGCTTGATTTATGTATTTCACGTTGACCTTCTCAGGGACATCCACAAGCCATCCATGACATACCCTAGGGAATACTATTTTTGCCATCAGCTCCCTGGCTCTTGGCTTCCCCAACTATTGGCAGTCTCTAAACTACTCTGCACCTGGCTATACACCATAATCCTGTATCCCTAGAAGAGAAAACATCAACGTATTGCAAAAATCTTGGCCTTATTTGCAAACCCCTCTAGCGCTTACTCATATCCACGTTGTTTCATCCAAAGCTCACCTAATGGGTAAATAGAGGAGTCGAAACAATTCCTCATTAGGTCAGCCTTGGGTAGCACAAGAACCCGTCATCCCCATGGAGGGCTGCCAATGGGAGCTACATTTGGACACACGGGGTGAGATTGCCCAACCTTCAGCCAGCCACCAGCTTGTTCGACAAGTGGGCAAACAGCTCTACCTCGGGGTGCACCAAGGCTGAGATTATCCTGTGGCAACTTGGTTTTTCAGTGCACTGCAAAAAAAGTGCCATCTGAAAATAAGAGAGCTCCAGGCTGGTCTCCGGAGCAAATTCAAGCAGAAGCAAGCATCCTTACACGGATGCTCCAAGCTTCAAGATGCCCAGCGTGCCAGACCTTTGATTATAGGCATTTCTATGACCCAGAGTTTTATATTCAGTTCCCAATTCTTTTCCTAGAGGAACAATGGAGATACCACTTGGTACTCCTCCACTAGCTTTTGGTTATTTAGGACACTGGGCTCTGACCAGCATCCAAGCCACTGGAGGCAGTATGCAGAGTGGTTCATCCCTGGGAGTTGGTGGGAAGACGGACAGGAACTGCCAGGCCTTGGAATTTCTTGTGGCTTTCTTGGCTTCTGTTTTCTCATTTGTAAAATGGGGCCAATAACATGGCCTATCTCATAGGAGGCTATGAGATGTGAGTGAGAAAATTCATGAAATATTGAGTCTGACAAATAGTAGCACTCAATAAATATTGGAATCAAACCAGAAAAAAAGTGCCCAGCATCCTGACCCATTTCATTCTCTTCCTTTTATATCTACAGCTAATTAAAACACCATAGTAAACACTGGAATGGATTGCTTCCAGGTAATAATAGGAAACCCTCAATCCTAGAAGAATTTTAAATGAACTAGGCCATTTCACCTCATTTGTATAGATGGAGAAAGAGGTGTGTGGTGGCGGGAGGGGCATGGAGACATGCACAGGCCAATTTGACAGGGGTGGTGGGGTGGGGGCCTGGATGAGAGGGAGGCAACAAACCACTTTAGTAGCTACATGGAGATCAGATGAGACTCGGCTCAATGTCTCTTAACTAGTGAGGTGCTGACTCAGTTGATGAAAACTGGAAAAAGCTAATAGGAAAAAATGAATCCCATTAGGCTGCCTCCTCTTGCATGTTGGCTACAAGGCAAAATGCCATCGCAGGCTTCCAATAAATATGAACTAATAATCAAATGTAAAAGCGAGGACATCACTGTTCTCCCCCCCACCTGGCTGCTCACCCAGCCAGCTGCTCCAAAGGCGATGAGCCGATTTCTATCGACAGCACGTCCCCCCTCTGCCTGGAGAAGCTGTTAGGAACCCTCTCCAGCTGGAAGGCTTTTCTCAGCCCCGTTTACTTGGACCCTGCGCTTCCTTTTCCAGTACAACCCTCTCACCACACCCCAGGGAACCTCACCCTTGGCTTTTTATTTTTTAATAAGCAACTCGATTTGTTCCAGCTTCCTTAAGGATCAGAGAAGAGAGCCACTTCTGGCTTCCAAGCCTATGTAGCCAAGAGCAGACTTACAGTAAAATCAGTCAGAGCCCAGGAAAGACCAGAGAGGTGCTACCAGGTTGTTAAACCAGAAGAGTCCCGGGACTTCGGTGTGGATTCGAACCTGGACTTGGAAGGCGTGCTATGGTCTAACATAATTTATTCCATCTCTGTCCGGTACCCCTGCGGTCCTCTTTTGGTTAGGTCCTGTTACTTCTTCCTGTTCAAGTTGCTGACTAAATACTCTTAATATCAAAATGGGGTTTATCAGAGATGGTAAAAAAAAATGTCAAGTTTCTCAGAGAAGTCAGGGTCAAAAATACATTAAAGGTGACTCTAGAAACTTGGTTTCTTAGGTGTCTCAGGGCCATAGAAGCTTTTAAAGCACAAAAATATAGACGAATTTCTGACAAGTGTGTTTTATTTGTAAAGAAGAAATATGACCTAAGCAACATTAAAGATGAAGAGAAAAGGTGTCCACAGATTCCCCCAATGCTAAGTGGCTCTCCAACGGAGAGATACGGAGGTGCCAAAGACCTTCTCGCTTACTCCGAATTAAATCCGGGCCAAGCCCATGTTTCGTTTGTCCTAGCTGTTGGACTCTCTAGTCTAAGCCAACTGAAGACAGAAAAATCTGGGTAACAAATAAAAATTAAAATAAACAATGTACTTTACAAAGGAGTCACCAAGGCTTTCCTCTGATGATTTTTTCAAATACATTTAAAGTTCACTCACTTCAAATTCTCCACATACGCCTTTCTAGGCGGTTACCTATCTATCGTAAGTGTAAGGTACACCTCTGTAGACATTGTAACTTTCCAGATATTTTGTTTTTATTTCTTCAGATAAAGAATTAAAATTATATTTCACACATTTATAATGGGGGTGCAGAACTGGACCCACCAAACTCTACCAACTGCAGCCATGGACCCCCCCACCCAATATCTACCTTCAAGGGGCTCACTGAACACTGGGAAGTGGAGTCGCTAACCTGGCCTAGAGGCTACCACCCATCTTTAGGAGACAAGCTCCAGAAACCCCTGTATCAGTATTTACTGGACCAAGCACTGTGTGCAGGTAAGCTAGCTGCTTTAAGCATGCAGCCTGAAAGTCCACTTGAGAAAGTAAGTAAAGGAAAACAGACTTGTTGCTTTAAGCTTTGGAGGTCTCTAGTGCCAACTCCTAGAGGTGTTCCCGTTTTGGTGTTCCCGGGTCACAGTGGCTCACATTCTGGCTGAGCAAGCCAAAGACAACTGGGGTGTCACTGGATGTGACCATTATGGAGAGACTCTGGGACAGGCAGATAGCGTCTGGATGGAGAATGTGGAAGCCAAAATTAAAGTCACTGTCACCATCCCTACCCCAGTGCATACATGTGCAAATGCATGCACATGTGTGCACACAGATGCACACAGATGCACATGCACCCTCTCTCTCTAGCATCACAATGGGTCACGTTCAACATGAACCATCGCTCACACCCTCCAGTTATCAATAAAACTCAAGGATCCCAGAATACCTTGGGCTGACACCTTAGCTAAATCTCCACTGACAATTTGAAAACCAAATATATCCAAAGTAAGAAATCTTGAAATGGAGTCCCTTAATCCAGCTCAGCTTTTCTTTACCTTAGGCTGGTGTTAAGAAAAGAAAGGGGAAAAAAAAAGAAGAAAAGAAGCTATCCCATAATATCCATCCTCAGGCCTCTGAGCTGGTTTACCTAAGCGTTGCCACGGTGATGTGTATATAAGTCGCTCTTCACTCTGAACCACAATCTCTGACTTGACAGAGAACACCGATTTGGGCTCTAAAGTCAGGTAATAACCAGGGAGCACAAGGCTCGTTTTTGTTCAGATTGAAACCTGATAGTTCTAACTTGCCACAGGAAGTCATGAGGCTTTCTTGTGTGGTGTCTTTCTCTCTGCATCCCTCTTCCTCTTTACATCTGTCCCTCACCTTTGCAGGGAGAGAGGCTAAGGAAGAGGAAAAATCTTGGGAATCAGCTTGAGAGGAGAGTGAAGGCTAGCCCTGTCAGGTCAGGCCTTAGTCTTTGCCAGGAGCACAAGAAAGTGGGAGGATTGTCTTGGCGTGTGAGTCCAGGTCCACGCAACTTTCCAGACAGAAATACAGAGCATCAGAGCTTCGGGGAACCTCAGCAAAGAAACGTGAATCCCTGTGATGGGAAGTGACTCACTCAAGCTCACCCAGTAAAGAGATTTATTCTCCTGACTTCCATCCAGGGCTTTTCTCCAGAAATGATCATGAACTCACCCAGGATTGACTAGGACACAGATATACTTCACATATAAAGGACTGTGCCCGTCCCCCGCACCAAGAAGTGCAACAGTTGTTTGAGGAATAAATGAATCAATGAATAAATGAGTGACTGCAATATCAGAAAATAGACAACTCTTTCTTTTCAGGGTTTCTGGCTTCCAAAGTAAACTCATATCTGCAGAACAACCAATAGCAACAACTCTGCTTCTCCAAGTGCCCAGTTCCCAACCCAGATCCAACCCTGTCCCAGGACCCCAGATGCAGCCAACTCTGCTGAGATGAAGAACTACCAGGGCTCCTTGCAATGAGTCACTCGCCTGCCCATCACAGAAATAGTAAGTCATTGATGAACCAAATTATAGGTCAGTTGTGTGTTTTGTGGAACAAGGAGGGTGGTGATGAGGAGGGAAGCTGTTAGCACATGCTGTGAGCAGAGTGAACCCTTCTGGGTCCTTCCTCCTGGCCCTATTTTGGACCAAGGTTATTCACTTAGGAAAGTGCCATCTCAGGTCACCAGTGCCTTCTGGGACTCCAGAGCAGAGCTAGGCAAACGTGTACCTAAAGGGGGCAGATCCCTTACCCTCAACAAAGCCAATTAAATGAGCCAGTTGCCAGTCACATTATAATCCTTCCCCATGGCACCCCAACAACACTGCTCATCTCTACATATGAAAGCAGATGGTGAAATGTGTAGCTTCTGCAGACAGAGGAGCTACGTGCAGAAACAAATACACGTAGTCACCTTTTTGGGATAAGCTTATTGCTCCTTGGGCTTCTGCAGCCAAGCCCCGCTGGCTGGCAGCTTGGTGAGTCTCCTCAGTGGGAACCATGATGCATTTGGCTGGCGCGTGGCCTCCAGTCCTAGTTGTAATTTGAAGCAAGGGTAGATGACTAGGGTCAGACAGCAAGGAGCCTGCAGGCTTAGAGGGGAGACTCCTTGCTTGATGAGACACCACAGGATGCGAGGTAGGAAGCTCTGAAACTCTGCAGTGCTCTGTATCCTAAACTGGGTCCTTCCAAAAGGCTAAGAGAGGGCAGAACTTGAGGCTGGCTTCCGGAGCTCTGTGGGGCTGAGCCCAGAACCCATCTAAATCCCTTCATGGCCTGACATTCCCAGGGCAGCAGGAGATGTCACATGTAAGTCCCAAAGGTAAGACAGATGCTGCTGACACTTGCTGAGATTCCCGAGGGAAAAGCAAATACAAGGCTTAGAACCTAGTAAATCTCCATAAATATTCATTGATTTAAACCAAGACAACCTGCTTCTGCCCTCTTTCTAGCTTATACTGTCATCCGATCAAAAGAGAAATAAACAGCCCTGGCCAGGGTGGCTCAATTGTTTGAAGCAATGTCTCATAATAGAAAGGTTATGGGTTTGATTCCCATTCGGAGCACATACCTAGGTTGAAGGTTTGATCCTTCATCCCCGATCCCACGTCCAGGTACATACATACCCCAAACTAACCCCATTCCGGGCACATTCAGGAGGCAGCCAATCAATGCTTTTCTCTTGCATTGATGTTTCTCTTCTCTCCCTTCTTCTGAAAGCAATGAAAAACAACTGTACTCAGGTAAGGACACAATTTTTTTAAAAGAAAGAAGAAATAAATGGTGAATTAAAAATAGCTTTGGATTGACTTTGAAATCTGTAATAGAGTGCCTTTTAAAGTGTTGGTTGGTGGGGGTTTTTTTGTTTTTGTTTTTTCCATCAGTTTTTCTGTGTTGCTTTCATCGGGTTGATAAAGGAAACCGTCTGTGCCGGAGGCTCCACGGTGGACAATAATGAGAGGGTCTAGAAGTGGATGTAGAGGTACCTCTGGCTGAGAAGGCAAGTGAATAAAGCAAACCATGGAAAGCAGGCTCATTCCTTCTCTACAGAGAGCCACGGTGCCCATTGGAAGTTAAGTGGATGTGCTGGGTGGGGCAATGAGTGTTCCAAGATGACTCAGGCAGGAAGAGAGCTCAAATGTTCAGAGTCCCAAAGGGCCAGCCTGAGCTAAAGGTGAGACCCTATTAACTCTTATTTACCCTCAGAAGACTATGACATCTGCCTTTTCTCATTGCCGGCTAGTTAGGAAAGACTTCAACAGTGCAAATCCATCCTCACACTAGCCCAAGAAAAACTATACGACCGGGAGTGTGAGTTGACTTCAAAGTCAAGTACATATGTTTCAAAGAGGATAATTGACATTGTTGTCTGGATTCTCCGCTGGTCAAAATGATCACAGAGTTCAATCTCCCAATATTGCCCGGAATTAATGAGACTGGGACTTGGGAGGCCTCCGCTCTGCCTGTCACCAGCTATAGGACATTGGACGTGTCACTGAACCTCAACTCCAGGCCTTGTGATTGAGGTGGCTGTTACCTGTGATCCAGGAACTGTGTGAGGTACTGGGACCCCGAGATAACCAGGGCAATGACCCTGTGCTGGAGAAGTCATTGGGGAAAATCAAAACCTCAGCCAACAATTTCAAGACACTGAACGTGTGTGCATGTGTGTGTGCCTGCACACATGCACATGCATGCTGAAACTGAAGAGACTAAATTGCTACAATCACTGAAGGCATCCTACCTGTTTACACCCACAACCGCATAGGTAGCTAATATTATCCCCATGTTACAGATGAGGAAATTTTATGGCTCAGAGAAACAAAATAACACCCTGATTACATAGCTAACACATGGCGGAGCCAGAACTCAAACTCAGTCCCACCTGAGCTCCTAACCCTGCATCATCTTCAACCCTGGGGACTACAGTCTGGTGAGAGAATGGGCAAGACCATGGAAGAAAGGATACACCCCCGTGAGAAAAGTTCCAGGTTCACACGTCCATCGGCTTACTGCAAACTGTCACAGGGGAACACAGGTCTCCCGGAACCACCTCAGAATCGGCACGTCCAACATCATCACCTTCCCACCTCCACGCACCACCTCTGCACACGCACCTGGGCTGCTCTCCGATGCTCCTTACCTCAGCCAGTGTTGTAATCATTCAAACAAGTATCATCATGAGCCTTCCTCTCGCCACCCAGATCCTGCTGAGCCTACTTTCTCGTTTCTCCCGAAGCTGCTTCTGCCGCTCTCTCCTCCCACCCAACAGGCCTACCTGCTCGAGTCTCATTTTGGGGCTGTAGTCAGTGTAATCATTCAACTAGCCCCCAGGTCAGGTCACTCTCCTGAACCACAACAGCTCACTGATGTCTGCCCGGCCTTTAGAATAAATGGAGTGCCTTTGCGCCTGCAATCCAATGCTAAGTTGTCCCATCTCCCACCAATGACTTTAAACTTCTCCCTGTTCCCAAAGCACATCCTTTTATTTCCAGTTCAACAAACATGACTGAATGGCCCTTTATTTGCCAAGCCCGGTGTTGGGTATAGGGATGTGGGGAAAAGTTTCTCCATCATAGCACTAACGACATTTTGGACAGATAATTCTTTGTTGTGGGGCCTGTCCTGTGCATTATAGGATATTTAGCAGCATCTCTGACTCCTGCCCACCTGATGCCAGTAACACCTGTGGTAACTAATATATGTCCCTAGACATTGCCAAATGTCCCCAGTGGGGAACCACTGCTCTGGAATGAGATGCACATCGGGCCCTCCAGGAGCTCCCGGCGCATGCGTTACGGGCTGCAACACGGAGGGTGCGAGAACACGGGCTATCCCACCGGCTCACTCTGAGTCACTGCCCTGGCTCTGCTGCTTCTCTGTGGGACTTTGGAGAACCGCATTCGCCTCTCTAGAGCCTCGAGTTACTCACACGTAAAATACGGATTCTAATTTCAACTTCACAGCTTATTGTATGTGTTACACTAGTGAACCTGTGTAAATACTTGCCATACTGAGCCCCTAACATGTGATATTTTTCTGACCTTCAACTTTCCCCCTTCCACAGCCCCAGGACACAGATGCAAAGCACCTTATGTGCCTTGCTTCTGCTTAGAATCTTACCCCCTGCCCCTTCCACCCTTTGACAAATCCCTTCAAACGCAGCTTTGGTCTTTGCGCTCCCCGATCTTTGTTTACGTCACACCGTTGACTAGCTCTTCCTCTAGGCAGGAGTCAGCAAACTTTCTCTTAAGGGCCAAAAGTAAATATTTTCGGGTTTTTGACCATATACTCTCTTATAACTACTCAACTCAGCCACTGTAGCTGAAGGTGGCCAAAACAGTGGTAAACAAATGAGTGTAACTGTGTCCCCATAAGGTTCTATTTGTCAGATAAGATGATGCTGGGGTTCGGGCAGGCCTAGGCCCCTGCTCTGAGCAGCGAGTATCTGAGATCAAGACTAGCATCTTACTGACTTTTGAAAAAAATGTTTATTGAATTTATTGGGGTGACATTAGTTAATAGAACTATATAGGTTTCAGGAACACAATTCTAGAACACTCTGTGTATTGCATCCTGTGTTCACCACCCCAAGTCAAGTTTCCTTCCATCAGTATTTATCCCCACCCATGCCCTCTTCTACCTCCCCCACTCGCCTTCCCCTCTGGTAATCACCATACTGTTTGTCTGTGTCTATGATTTTTTTTGCTTAATCGCTTCATTTTTTCTACCCACCCCCTCTATCTTCCCCTACCAACAGCTCTCAGTCTCTTTTCTGTATCTACACTGACTTTTGTATTCCTAGCACCTCACACAGCACCTGCTACATCATGGATACTATCTGAATGAGTAAGAGATCAAGGGATCCACATAAATCATCATGCCAGTATTAATAAAACACGTGATTATAAAGTCTCTTGAGATTGTGTGATTGAAGGAGCTGACCAAAACAATAGAAACAACCTCCAGTGCTAGTGAAGTAATTAAAGAACCAACACAGATAGAAAGCAGAGTGGAAAACCTCTCTGACTGCATGAGCCAAGGTTCCAAGGTAGGCATGGGGGTTCCCAGAGAAAGTCCAGGATGGCTCTGCTAAGTCTGAAATCCAGTGACATGACAAAACGAGTTTTCAGACCACATATGTCCCATGCAACGTTTGGGACATATTTACACTAAAAAATTATTGGTTGTGCATCTGAAATTCAAATTTAACTTAGTGCCCTTTATTTTTCTTTGTGAAATCTGGCCACCTTATTTAGGCATAGGCTGTTGACAATCTCTTCTGTTTCCTTCCCTCAAACTTCCAGCAGAAAAGATGAGAGAGAACCTGTCTGACCTGCTGAGCCACCTCCCCGCCTCCTGCCCCCCCCCAAGAAGAGGGCCCCCTGTAAACTGCATGGCAACAGCAGAGAAGTTCTGTTGGAACTGGAAATTTAATTAACAAAATGCTAACATGTAATTTTGAGGAGGTGGGGGGAGAAGGCGTTATCACGAAGTTAATAAGAGAAGTATTTTAATTACGGTATTTAACAAGTTATGACCATGCCGCTGTGCTCTCTGGGGAAGGATTCACATCGATCAAGAATCTTGGAGCTGAAGAGAAATGTGAGGAGAGCGGAGGTGGACACGTCAGTACTCTGTGCTTCTCTGCGCCCATCTGTCATTAAGGAGTCCTCGGGCTCTGGCTTTTAGGAGCCCCCAAGGAGCCATGTTCTCCTCTCCTATGACTCAGAGAAGAAAGCTAAGTGCTTATCTTTCCATGTCAAGTTTCAGCCAGGCAAGATCTTGGGAGGCACAAAAATCCCAAACCTGATGTTCAAAGTTTCCATCTGTCTCTGCACACGCTGCGGGTGAAATAGCTGGACTTCCTTCAGCATCCTGACTTCTTCCCTCTGTGACCCTCCTGCTTGCTCATCAGCCCATGTGGCACCTTCTCTGTCCTCTCCCCGACGTGCATCAAACAACAGTATAAGCAACAGGCCTTGATACAG
Source organism: Sturnira hondurensis (assembly GCF_014824575.4). NCBI lineage: Eukaryota > Metazoa > Chordata > Mammalia > Chiroptera > Phyllostomidae > Sturnira > Sturnira hondurensis. The sequence goes on from NW_028091359.1 coordinate 11,689,881, forward strand.
GGGAAAAGAGATAACAGCATCTGATAGGGATGCCAGGGCTGGGACATGTGGTGTCGCAAAGCAGAAACAGCAACAGTGGCTAGATCAGATGGCCCTTTGCTTTCCAGGCTAATGCCAAATCCTCTAGCGGCGGGACAAGGCCTGTCCTCAGTGTGCAGAGCAGTGGACCCTGCTTTTTTGTCAAACCTGAGGAGGATGAGATTGGTCCCAGGAAGTACAAGGGATGTGGCCCCAAGGCATGAGACAAGCCAGGCTAGGGACAGAGGTAGCCTTGGCTTTCCCTGTCATTGATCCCAAGCCTCATGACTCCCAGGTATTTTTGTCCCAGGAGTAGGAGGGACCTTTGTGGGGGAAACAGTTGGCAAAGAGCTCAGCCTGTGAAAGTGGCCATAGAAGAGGGGAAGATGCAAAGAGATTGTCCAGGACAAGGAAGCTGGCAGAAGATTCTGCCCTGGGTCTTTCCCCTTCTATCATCAAAAGATGAGCCAGGGGGACCCAGGGTCAAGGGTCAGGCCTTAAGGGTGAGGGTGTCTGCACATGGGGAGAAGTCCAGCATAGGTGTTGGAGCCTGTACCGAATGAAGAGGAGAGGAAGGTAAGAGTGATGAGATTTAGGTTACATACAAAGGGAGTACCAAATGGGAAAATACGGGGTAGACCAAAGTAGGTCTTTATAGTTGTAATGCAAATAAATAATACAATAACTAGTAAATAATACAACAATCAATACATAATACAAGAATCAACTCGTGTATTCACATCTGTAAACCTAATTTTGTCAAGCCCTATATCCTAAGGATAATGGAAACCACATTTTTCATTGTTAGAAAGTTACCAGTATAGAAAGAGAACACACTAGAATGAACCCTGTGATAGTGGATGAAATTGGAGATAGTGTAAACTCATGGCTTTCAATCTATGGATAGATACAAAAATAAACATGGATGTCATATGAGTGCATGTGTGCGTGTTGTACACATCCCACATATGTACACACACACAACCCACCAGGAGGGGCTGGGAGCAGCAAACCGTCAGTAGTGATGAGCACACTTAGCTCCCAGATCTGCCTTCTACACAATGTCCTCCACCAAAGCAAACCAGGGATCCTCGGAGAAATAGCCAAAGTCAGGGCTGGGCAGGGAAAGTACAAGATGAGCCTGGACTATCATATTGTTCCATAAATTAAGGAATTGCTCAAAAATGACGAAGGCATGTCAAAAGGACTCAAAACCAGCTTAAAGGTGCTCGCCGCTAGCCAGATCTGGAATAATTTGAGCAATAAAATTAATGAAGTAATGGTTTCATTAATAAAAATAAGAATCCACGAGTGTATGCTATTATAAATAACACATTAACAACTTGACAGGAAACGGAATATTTGCATGGTCTCAAAATGCTTTCCTACACAAGACAAATATGAATTACACGGGGAAAAGGGGTAGCTATGTGATAGAGAAGTCTGGCCTGCCCACCCTAAACAAGAACTCAGATTTATGAATCACACGTCAGTCTGTTAGAAGAACACAGGTGATATGCTTACCAAATGTGCAACACCTAAATATAACCACTAAGACTATCAGACAAACTAAAACTGAGCAATATTCTAGGAATTACTGGGCTAGTCTTAAAATCGCCAACGTCAGGATGGAACTGCCTATGACCCAGTGATGCCACTACGGGGAATATATCCAAAGAAACCAGAAACACTAATCTGAAAGAATATATGCACCTCTAGGCTCTTTGCAGCATTATTTACAACAGCCAAGATCTGACAGCAGCCCCAGTGCCCATTGGTAGATGAGAGGATAAAAAAGCTGTGGTACATTTACACAATGGAATAATATACAGCCATTAAAAAGAAGGAAATCTTACCTTTTGTAGCAGCCTGGACAGACCGGGAGAATATTATGCTAAGTGAAATAAACCAGTCAGAGAAAGACAAATACGGTATGATTTCACTCATACATGGAATCTAATGAACAAAATAAACTGATGAACAAAATAGAAAGAGACTCATACATACAGAGAACAGACTGACAGCTGTCAGAGAGGATGAGTCTTGGCAGGGAGGGCTTAGTAAGAAAGGTGAAGGGGATTAAGAAGAAAAAGACACCGGCAACACTATGGTGGTTGCCATAAGGAAAGGGGAATGGCAGAAGGTGGAAGAGGGCACAGGGGAATAAATGGTGGGGGAAAGAGACTTGACTTTGGGTGGTGAACACATGATACAGTGTGAAGATGATGCGTTATAGAGCCATACACTTGAAATCTGTATGGTTTTATTAGCCAATGTCACCCCAATCAATTCAATAAAAAATGTGAAAGAAAGAAAGAAAGAATGGAAGAAAGAAAGAAAAAGAAAGAAAGAAAGAAAGAAAGAAAGAAAGAAAGAAAGAAAGATGAACAAATGACAAGAATAGGCATTTCAGAAGAAGCTACCCAATAGGAAAATAAAGATATATAAAAAAAGGAAACCCATTAATAAATAAGATAAATTTCCAATGCTATGAAAGTCAAGGAAAGACTGAGAAACTGTTCAGGTGCAAAGGTGGCTTAAAGAGACGTGACAGCTCCGTGACAACTGGATCCATTATTGGAACAATTTGAGAAACTTGAAGGGGGCCCAGCTAAGTGAAAGCAATGTGTGTCAATGCTGGGGCTGTGAAGGCTGGATCGTAGCTATGTAGGATATAGGTGCACATGTGTCCTATGTAGGAAGTATGCTTTTTGAATTATGTACTAACATTTTTACATGGGTGGGGCATCATGCTGAAAACTCACTCTTAAGCAGTTTATGAAGAAAAATGTTCTTTATACTGTATCTGCAATTCTTCTGTACGCCAGAGGTTGTTGCAAAACAAAAACCTAAAAAAAAAGAGAGAGAGAAAAAGACCAGGTAAGGAGATGTAATACAGATATTGAAATATTATAGTAGCCAAAGGGGAAGTGGATTAGGGATTCTGTTGTGACCAAGAGGTTGGTTACAGTGGACTGAGCCTAGACTTGAACTCGGACTACAGACTTGACTGTGCAACTTCCTGTCAGTGAGGCACAGAGGAAATGCAAAAGTTCCCCAAGTGGGTGCCCAGCTCTCCCCCTGCAAAAAGTGTGTGATAATCAATAATCAATGAAGCCAAAGTTATCATCTTGGTGCACATTCATCATGCATGTGCGTCCCCCTACCTGTGCTCTTGAGCCCATCAGTTGCTTCCTAGAGAGGGCTTTGCCTCTCGCTTCCTACATGTGCTTTTTCTCCCAAGCCTGGCTGTTCCCATGGGTGCTGCGGCTCTGTCTCTCCCACCTGAACACTCTGCCCACTCCTTTCCTCTCTCTAGAGCCCAGTGGCCCTCAGTCCACTGGGGCCATGAGCTGAAAGTGTGACCCTCATTTGTTCAATATCAATACACCTTCTAGTAGCCATGGCTCAGATGCCTCTCGAGCTTTGTCTAATCCCTCTCCTTGGTATTTGGGTCAGTACAGGTGAGAGAATGGGGAGACCCAGGTATTGGGATGGGACGGCTCTGCCCAGGCAGCGAGTCCCATGGTAGGCTAACATGTTTGAGAAATAGAAGTCGGACTGCTTCCCTACCTGAAATCCAGATGCACACACACCAGACTATCTCACCTAAGTACTTATTCATATCAGTCCTCTCTGATCAATGGTTAATGAAGCTCAGAATACACTGAGGCCCCACTCTTTCCTCACTTTAGGTTTGAGACGGGGCAGATCCAACAGAAAAGGGAAGGGGAAATGTCTAGTAGACCCGCTCAGATGTCTTTCTTTATAGAATTCTGCAAGAGAGGGAGGAATGTCAACTACGCTTTCTCTCCAATGCTGAGCCATGAGCCCTGTCAATAGTAAGAGATGGCTCACATCACATAACATGGCCCTGGCCCCCAGCTCCACGTGACACCGCCAGGCTCATTATCTGCCACCTGCACTGCTGAGAAGCCAACTCTCACGTGAAATAAGAATTTGCTTAAGAGTGGGGGAGATCAGCCCAAGGGTCCCAGCAAAATTTATAGTTTAGCCTTAAGTAACAGGTGTCTGCCATCCTTCTTGTAAGGTGTTGCTCCATGAAAGAGGATGATGGTGATCATCCAGCTAAGGCTCAGAAATGTTAGATGACTGGCCCGAGCTTGTATTTAGAGACTGGGTCACTTAGGACGTTTCTGGTCATGAAAAGAAAAGCCAGCAAAGAATAACTTTTTAAAATGAGGACATTTAATTATGCTACAGAGCAAGAGGTCTGAAGGTACACCCAGGGTGTACCTTTAATTAATTATATTAATTAATTTATTTATTATTAATTTTATTCACTTTGCCTCATGATCACAAAATGGCCACCACGCTCTAAATGTCACATCCTGTATTAAACACCTGTCATCTGTCAAGCCCTGCACAAGGATGAGCTGAACAGGTGGGACCTCTGACTTCTTATGTTTTACCATCTATTATTAATCCAGAGACTGCCATGGACGATGTCCACTTACAGTGATCCAACATCCCTTCAATTCTGCTTTCATAACGTGACTTTGAACAAGTCAATCTGTACTTGTATATTTCAAAACTCAAAGGCAATTTCAAAGGTGACATATCTGGAATGTCTTTGTTTCAGGATCCCAACTTTTCCAATTCCTTGAAGAAGAGATATTGATAACTGAAAGATGGTTCAGATAGAAAGCAACTGGCCCCCATGCCTGAAACATGGTGAATATTCAAAAGAAGTCCCATGTCCTTTTCTTGATAGGAGAGGCTCCTGACCACCATCACCATGTCCTCTCCCCATCCCACGGCCATCCCTGCCTTCCAGGAAAGGGGCTCTGTGGCCAGGCTGCCTTGTGACAGGATGGACTAGGGTTTGCAGAGAGCCTTCTCTCCTCGGCTTCAATTCCCCTACATGGGCACCAGAGCATGGCTTACAGTAGGTTCTGGCATGAATAATTTTGTGCAGAGGAAAAAGCTGTCCCACAGCTTCAGAAACCACTTCCTAATTAGTTCAACATTTCAGAGATAACATGTCCTGACATCAAAAGATGGGGAGATTGATGTCTGTGTGGGTGGGAGTCAAGAAAGAGACTTTCCTTAATTGACCAATTTCTCTATTTCAGTTTCCTGGTCACAGACAGTCAAATTTAATCCTCCTAATAATCAAACAAAGGAGGTTATTATTTCCTTGAAGAAACCTGGAGTCACAGAGGTTCGATGATTTACCTGAGGCTACACGGCTCGTGGTAAAGCCAAGATTAAACTCAGGTGCTTAGGGCTCAGTTCTTTTTCTTATTACCATCCAACGGGTAAGAGGAAAGGGCTCAGCGTAATGGGTTCTTGTCACAGTTATTCAAGCCTCAAAGTATCTGCTTCAGAGTGATGGGCAAAAGAGTTTCCTCCATTCATTCAACAAACACTTCATTCATGCAACAAACACACTTGTCACGTGCTAAGGCACGGAAGAGTTTAGCGGATTCTCAAATCAATAAGACACAGTCGAGTTTCCACCTCCAGGGACCTCCCACTAGGTAGGGGTCTGATTGGAATGAGGTAAATGCATATGTAGATCACTCATTTTTAAAAAGTGGAAATGGAAAGAGAACCAAGCATGTTTCCTTCTGGAATGAAGAATACAGGTTTTTTTTTTTTTTAATTTTAGTGAGAGAAGGCTCTTTCCAAGCAGAAGGTATTGTTGTGGCACTGCCTCATCTGCATAAATAGCAACAGAGTTGGAAGGGAGAAAGAAGAAGTCATGATTTGATACCTCTTGTTGCTGTGCAGGAAAAACATTCCCTCCTGATTTTCGTATCACTCTGCCAAGTGGGAAAATTCCCCTCCGTGTCCTTCTATCAAATCTACATGCCAAATCTGCAGAGGGCGTGCATTGAGGAGGCCCGTGTTGACCTGACTCTGCTGAAATAGGTTAAATGTGACAGGAGGAGCCAAGTGGAGAGGAAGAAGGGGGTGAGTGACAGACTGAGCGCACGACTTTGGTGGTGTCATCTGGGACAGGTCATTGACACTCTTGTTGAAGTTTCCACTTCTCTGTATGCTGGAAATAACTGGCTTTATCCCCTTCATTTTGAAAATCGGCAGAGGTCCTTTGGCCTGGCAGAACCAGGCAGTGAAACAGAACGAATGGATCCTCCCTTCCCCTCACCCGTTTTGTACGATAGATCATGTTTATCAAGACTTCTGCCATTAGATTTGTGGAGGCCCTCATCGCTACTGTGAGGCTTATCTCTTTTGAGTGTTCAGGGTCCTTCAGTCTTTTCCTTGCAATCTTATGGCCTCTTCCCATGACCACACTGTGACTGTCCCAGAGGTGGTCGATGTCCAGCAGACTCTATGGCTTTCTGGTTCCTTGACCTCAATTTCAATGCTTTTTCCACTGTGTTTGCTCTTTACCAATGCACTCCATGGCCACGTCTTGGACTGGCCATTGCTGCAAACAGTCCCACCTCTGACATTTACAACCGGAGTTCGCTGACACAATGTCTCATCCTTCCAGCTCTTTCTCTTTGCCCATTCTCTCACCTCATCATGATCTCCAGACTCTGTACTCCTCCCTTTGCTCCCAGTTTGTCACCTTCCTCCCAGTGTCATTTTCTTCCCAACTAAACCCATTTTGCCATGGTCGCTCTCATGTCAATAACGGAAGCAACACTGTTTGCCCTCCCACTTCCTGCCCCACTCTGGACCAGGCCAAGAAAACGTTTGCTTGCTCCCACATCTGGATGGCTGGGTACTATCAGAGAATTGCTCACAGAACCTCACAAGGTGCCAACAGCCAGTCTTGGATGCTTCCCTCAGTGCTTAGCAACCCTCCTCTAGTCTCCTCATCAACTCCACCCCCATTTTCCTCAGCAGCAATGTCAAATTTTAAGCCCCTTCTGCCATCTTTCCTAATAAAGATGTCCTTGCTTCTTATTTCACCAGAAAAGAAAAAAAAAAAAGAGGCAATCAAATGTAGACTTTCTCACTCAGGACCCAACCCTACCTGCATTCCTAATTCCTTCCCCAACTCTCTAATAAAAATTGTCCCTTCCTTTCTAACCAAGGTGAATCCATGTACTATGCTCATTACTCCCTCAAATAATTGGCCTCAATATTTCCTGCATTTTTCATTTTTCTCTCCATTGACTTCTTCCTCTCAGTCTACTAACATACTGAAATGTCTTCTGTCTTAAGAGTCTACTAGCTTCTCAGCCCCTCTAAACACTACTGTATCTATCCATCATCTATCTATATATCTATCTATCCACTTATCAATCATCTATCTATCTTCACTAATATTACTAAGTTTTTCTTGAGGATAACCCGCATTTAGGATATTTACTTCCTTGCCTCTCAATGTCCCTTAGCTCATTGGATTCATTTCCCTTCCTCTCGGTACTAAGACAGCTCTCTCTAAAATCACATAAGATCTTCTAATTCCCAAGTACAAGAGGATTTTTCATTGGCCTTCTTTGCCCTTTCTGTTATGTTTACAATATTATCCATGACCTCCTTCTTTAACGGTTGTCCCATTTCCATTTCTGAAAATCTCCTAATCCCCTTCCTTTTTCTCTTATTGTCCTTCCTTAGCCCTACCGTGAACTTTTTCTCTACCCACTTCTTGAATACTGGTGTTTCCCAAGACTCAGTTCTCTTCTCACTCCACATCCTTGCCCATGGGTTACTAAACCATGCCAATGCTCAAACCACCACCCACATGCTGATGACCTCTAAATGACAGTCCCCTCTCCTGGGTTCCATACTCCAGAGCCAGCTGCCTGCGGGGCATCTAGACCTAGACCTCCCACAAGCATCTCAGACTCCGTGTGTCAATAACTCCTCTCACCACCCAACCCCTCCCAACTGCTGGCTTTCCTGATCTTTTTATCTTTGAGAACAGAACCACCAACCAGTGGCCAAAGTCAGAATACCAAAGACCACGCTGAGTGTTCCCCTTTCTCTCACGTGTAATTTAAAAAGTAAGTCCACCTTTAGCTGGTATGGCTCAATGGGTCGAGTGACGACCTCGAAGGTTGACAGTTTGGTTCCTGGTCAGGACACATACCTGGGTTGTGGGTCAGGTCTCCAGTTGGGGCACATGTAAGAGGCAGCAGATTGATATTTCTCTTGCACATCAATATTTCTGTTCGTTTCCTTCTCCCTCCCTTCCCCTCTCTCTAAAAAAATGATTAAAATCTTTTTAAAAATTAAGTGCAGTTCATCTGACTTCCCCCAAATCTCTCAAGTCACTTGCCCCCTTTCCATCACCATTTGCCTACCCCTAGTCTCGGCTTCCCTGGCCTCAGATTTTGAAAATGCACCCATCTGCCATTCCTGCCTCCTACCTAACTCCCCTATAACGCAGCCTCTGCATGATCCCAGAGTCATCCTCCTAACCTGCCAAAATGATGGTCTCATGTCTATGCACTTCACGTTCTTCATTGACTCCTTACTTATGAGAGGATAAAACACTCCCTTCTTTTCAGGAGCTGTAAGACTTTCTGTGATCTTGACCCCTTCACTCCTGGCCAGCCTTATCTCTCATCCCAGATCCTTCAGGCATCTGTACTTACTCACCATCCTAGAAGAGCCTGTACTTGGACTACCTCACTGCCTCTACACGTGGCTTTTCATGTGTCTGAGACAGCATATCTCCAATCCCCATCTCCCCTGCCCCTTCTTTGTCTCGGCAGTCTCTGCCCCGGTACCTCCTCTTCTGTGAAGTCTCCCATGACCACACTGGAAGATTTGGGGTCTCCATCGTATTCCATTAGGGTCATTTCTCTGTCCCTCACTTCCCTCCAAGAGACGAGGCACTTTTTTCACCTTTCCAAAAGGCTAGATCAGGTGTTGTGAGTGCTCGTAAAACTGTGTTGAATGAATGCACAAATAAATTAAATAAAAGAGGAAATGCCATCCCCACGAATCTTATATATACACAACTGGAAACAAATATGCCATCAGAAGAAAGGCAGTGGCATCAATAAATGCAGCCAGGTCCATATATTAAGGGTTTTTTTTTTCCAGAAAAATTATCCTGCAAATTGGATTATATAACTAATATGGGATGTCTGTAGGTAGAAGACTCTTTGCTGTGCATGAGTTCATATTATTTGAAGTACTGGATAGTTGATAATCAAATCATCTGGCAAATGCATGGTGTGTTCACTGTGTGCTAACCCCCTTGAGCTTCCTTGACCCCGTTTTCCCTTCATCCCGGGATTGAAGGCCCTGCCTTTGACCATCTGGTTGTTGAACTGTGGCTCCTGGAGCAGCTAGGTCTGCACCCCAGAGAGCAGATGGGCCCCCTGTGCCTTCCATGGCTGCTTTCGCAGACCCTTTCCCCCATGACTTTAAATTTCCCGAAACTGATTCTTCCTGTTGGTCTTGGCAGGAATCAGCAATTGCCTCAGTCCACTGGAGATGGAAGGGCAGGGCCAGGGTGGCCAGTTCAGCCCCTGCTGCCCACAGCTTCTTGGGTGTATGATTGAGCAACAAGCCAGACGGGGGCTAGAGAACAGGCATGCATGAGGGAGCTGGGCAGGAAGGGATGCTCCCTGATGCTGGTCTGCTCTTCCAACTTCTACAATATTTTGCTTTCTTCAAGCCTGTAGACATACAAGGCTCCTGGGAACCATGCCAGGCTGGTGAGAGTAGTAAGAGAGAAATGGCTTCAAGAAAAGAAAAAGAATTTTATCATGTCACCACTTATAGTGCAAGAATCAGGAAACGTTTCCCACCATGGCATAGAATTTAGGGTGGGCTTGCAGTCCAGGAACTGACTTCATTGGATGACTTCATAAACAGCATCCTCCCACTCCCTACCTCCCCACTCTGTACTCCCCTTCTCCCTCCACTCCACTCCTCACACCCCAGACATACCAAACAGTCTTAGAGTTCAAAAATATCTAAACAGGAATTCTTCCATTCCCTCCCCAAGTCACTGTCAAACCACTGTTTGGGAATGACCAAGGGTGAGTACCATCTTCTTGGTGAATGCTCTTTCAAATGACCAAGCCCGAAACTCAATTATTCTTAGTTCCCCAAAGTCACCAGTACACGCTTATGTGCCAGGCAAACTAGTACTGACACACTGATCCAGGACTCCAAAAGTCCCAGGCCAGGACTAAGAAAAGATACTTGTTTTCTGCTCTCTCAAGCCAATATTACCATGTGTTGTTGGTAAGTGGGCCAAAGAGCAGTAAAGCTAGCTTTAGGCAATGGGCACACGATGCAGTGTACAGATGATGTTTTACTGAGCAGTATGCTTGAACCCTGCATGGTTTTGCCAACCAAGGTCACCGCAATGAACTCAGTTTTTTTAAAAAAAGTCGTGAATTTTGTTATGACCTCTGAAAACTGTGTTTAACAAAGTATAATCCTGGCAACGAATCCATTGAACACTTACATTAGGCACTGTATTGGCGCTTAGCATGAATTGTGTCATTTATCACTCTCAGCAGATGTTTGGTCTCTTTTTACAAGGAAACTATGGAAGAAACGGAAGGTTACCACCCTGCCTCTGACCCCTGCACCCATCCCCACACGTGCAGTGATGATGTGGAACACGGACCTCCTAAAGCTGGTCCCCACAGCCTCCTGAGGGACTCTTCACTTCCTCCCAAACTGAGCATCACCTCAGTCATTACGGGGCTCCAAACTCTTCCAAAACATCTGATCTCTGCCTCTCTGGACAGCACCGCCTACCGAGTTCCTGGGAGCATGTGTTCACAGCCATGAGACAGACTGGCTCAGGAGGAGCTAAGGGGGAGGAGTAGCTGAATCAGAAGCTCACTGCCCTCCCTGGTTTGAATAGACCCCTCTCCTGCTGTTTGGATGGGGTAGGTAGGCCTTTGGAAAAATCACCCCCACTGATTTTTCTGCAGCTTCCCTCTGAGCTTGCTTTCAGATTCCAGTCCTTTCTCCACCTCCTTGTTCCCACCCCATCCCCATTCTCCAGCCTGACCTCCCTCTCCCTTTCTCATTCACTAGCTCTTGTCCTGTCAAGCAGACAATGGGTTAAACACTCCCAGGATGGAGAGGCCAGGTCATGGAGACGCAGGTGCTAACAGGGAAAGTGTAGGCTGGAATCTAGAATGATCTGTCACCACTCCAAGAGCTTCTTTGGGTGAGGAGTGATCACAGACTTTGCTAAAAGTCTCCAGGTGAAAATTCCATAAATCTAGAAACTGTAAAAGTCAATGGAAATTTAATTAAATGAGTTAATACATGTAGAGGGCTTGGGACAATGCCTGGGACACAGTGAGCTACATAAACACTTTGAAATGAGTCAGAGTTTGGGGAAATATACATTACAATGTCACAGTGGTTTAATATGTTCCAGAATCCTTGCAAAGGGTTATGTGACCTTGTGTCTATGCGTTCTAAGTCCCTGCTCTCTCGGCCACCAGTCCTAAGGCTTTCTCCTGCTTTATTTCATTTCCTTCTTTCTCCTCTCTCTCCCAAAGAATCTGTGAGTTTGCCTCCATGGCCTAAGATCCTTCTGTTTTGTTCTCACCATCATGCCTTATTCTCAAACCCAGTAAAAACCCTTGATTTTCCTAAACCTTGTGTTGGGGTGGTTCATATGGTGTCTTCCTTATCGCCTTGGCAGTGAGCACACTGGCTTCATTATAATAACCACTTAGTGCTGTAGAATCAAGCTGTAATTCCAGGAATGCACTGGAAAACCCATGCAAAGTAAGCTTTCCTCTCCCAAACACACAGGTGAGGGTTCTTTTTCTGCTTGGCTTTTCAGCAAAATCTTCTCTGGAAATCTCACGGAAAAGGGTCAGAATTGTAGAAGAAGGTGAGTCCTGATGGTCTAAACTTCCTCATTGGCCCTGCACAGGCCCACTGCTGCTATTTACTACAGGCAAAACATGCAGAGTTCTTTGCTCCAAAGCAAATCATCATTACTGTCCTTCAGAATCATGGCTTAGAGAAGATGGAAAACAGGCAAGAATGCTTTTCTCTTTTTAATGTTTCAGGGTGAAGGGAGGACTGTCACTAAGAAAACTGGGAACTTCCTTTACCCAGATGTGCACAGGACCCCCTGTTGGAGGCAGACCTCCCAACTTTGCTCATTGTTCAAAAATTCTACCTGGTCCTGGCTGCCCTGAGTTATAGCTCAGATCCTGTCCAAGGCCCTCCATTTCACCAGGAGGAGGGAGTGACAGATGCCACTCTCCTAGGCATGATGAAAGATATGAGTCAGAAGAAGTGGGAAGAAAACTGGCTTGAGGTCCAGGGTCCACTGTGCCGGCAGCTGGATGGGGCTGAAGGAAGAGGAGGGGGGTTCCTCAGGGAAAACATAGCACTGTCTCCAGCTGCCTTCTTTCTAACCCACTCAGATATTTCAGGAATATGCCAGATATAGACAGGTTAAGTCTGGGAACCAAAGAGCCATCTCCAGATATTTACTGAGTGCTCATTCGGTGTCTCCTGCTGTTCCCAATGCTGAGCTGCCCAATGGGCCAGGGCAGGTGGGATGAGGATGATGACGCAAAGGTGATAATCTGGCTTTGGCGTGTCCATGCCCTATAATGTCCAAATGAGAGCAGATCTTAGAAACCACTGATTTGCAAATAAGCAAAGAAGACTCAGAGAGGGCAAAGCATCTAAGACACACAGCTCCCCAGCTGGCTGGCATGACCTTGAGACAATGAGAACAGGGCAGAAGGTCTGGTGCATGAACCCTCTAGAGGCCAGCCCCAGAGGAGGGACACTGACCTTGCTGTGGGTCTCCACCACGTTTTCACCTGTGGGAGGCACGATGGACACATAGGTGACTACTGTCACCATCCACCCACTTCGTTGGCATGTTTCAGGGTAGAGCCTAGGATCTGTGATTGATAAGACCCCAATCTGAAGAAAATCAGAGGAAACCAAATTAATGTAATGACACATAGCTATGAGGAAAAGTCTTTAAATCAAATACCACAAAGCCTGTGAATCTTTTGGCTAAATATATTTTTTAATTGAAAGAGAGAAACCCACAGCTGATGTAAACACTGCACCATCTACCTCAGTACCTTGAATAAGCAAACAATGGGATAAATAGTCTATGGTCCCTCCAGCCAATAGAATATTAGTGAACACTAACAAGAAATGAGCTGTCAAGCCATGAAGAGCCATGGAGGAAATTTTAATGCCTACTAGCAAGTGAAAGAAGCCAATCTGAAAAGGCTGCATACTGCATGACTCTGTCTATATGACATTCGGGAAAAGGCAAAACTATAAAGACAGTAAAGGATCGTTAGTTGCCAGGGGTTCAGGGGAGGGAGAGATGAATACACCAACCAGAGAGGATTTGGGGGGCAAGGAAATTACTCCGTATCATACGTAGTGGTGGACACATACCATCATACACTTGTCCAAACCCAGAGAAGGCACAGAAAGAGTGAACCCTAATGTGCGCTATGATCTTTGGCTATGTGATGCGTCCACGTAGATTCATCAGCTGTAACAGATACCCTACCCTGGTGGGGACTTCGACAGAGGCGGGGGCTGTGCATGTGCGGGGGCAGAGGGTGCATGGGGAACTTCTGTATCTTCCTCTCAATGTTGGTGTGAACCCAAACTCACCTAAAAAATACATTCCTAAAGTTAAAAAAAAAAAACCTGTGGTAGCAAGAATCCAATTCAACCAACATTTTATTGACTTGCTAATTTCACCAAAATCATTTTATCTCTCCCTGACCTTTGCCAGTNGTAAAGGATCATTAGTTGCCAGGGTTTCAGGGGAGGGAGAGATGAATACACCAACCAGAGAGGATTTGGGGGGCAAGGAAATTACTCCGTATCATACGTAGTGGTGGACACATACCATCATACACTTGTCCAAACCCAGAGAAGGCACAGAATGAGTGAACCCTAACGTGCACTATGATCTTTGGCTATGTGATGCGTCGACGTAGATTCATCAGCTGTAACAGATGCCCCATCCTGGTGGGGACTTCGACAGAGGCGGGGGCTGTGCATGTGCGGGGGCAGAGGGTACATGGGGAACTTCTGTATCTTCCTCTCAATGTTGGTGTGAACCCAAACTCACCTAAAAAATACATTCCTAAAGTTAAAAAAAAAAAAAAAACTGTGGTAGCAAGAATCCAATTCAACCAACATTTTATTGACTTGCTAATTATACCAAAATCATTTTCTCTCTCCCTGACCTTTGCCAGTTTCACGTGTCATAATGTCCCGCTTCCGGTTTTATTTCATGGGGATACCCAGGAAAAGAGCAAGTGGGCCCCGATCTTAGGATTTGTATTCTCAAATTGAGGTGCCCACATTTCAACAACCACAATCACTGGGGGTTCTGGTTAAAAATGCAAATTGGGGGGCCTTACTCTTGCCCACTAATCTAGACCCTCTACCAGCAGGGCCAAGGAATCCACACTTTCACGACTTCCCCATGTGATCATCCCACACAGTACAGCTCACTACGCCCTCAAAATCTGTTACCTAAGATTGGTGAGAATAAACACGGGAAGGACCACAGCCAGCAGGTTCAGAACAACCACCCGGTGGGCAAACACACGTGCACTGTGGCTTTCCCCTCGCAGCCCGTGAGCTCCTGGACGATAGGAGTGTCACCCTCTTTCCTGATCATCGCCAGCACCTGGTCCAGGGGACAGGCTCAACCAGTTGGTGCTGAACAGATGACTTGGGCTTGTCCCAGAGAAGACACAAGTAAAGACCCAGCAAAGCTTTCCCAAGCCTCCCCCAGGTTGTCACTCACCCCCTCCTCGGAAACGTGCGGCATTTCTGCAGGCTGGACCACCCATGTGTGCTCCACAGCCGAGCACACCAGGCTGTGGAACTGCAGGGTGAAACCAAACTGCAGCCTGGACACACGTGCTGGCTGCTACGCAAAAATGACCCCAGGGAACGTTTTTTACCTTCTGGAAACCAGGAATATTCTGTCTCCAGAAATCACAGCTCCAGGGAGCCCTGCTTGCTCTGGGTGGCAGTGCTACCATCGCTGTTTCCAAGAAACCAAACTAAGCAGCTACACAGACACCAAGGTCTCAGAGAGGAAAGTGCATGGAGGAAAATGTGCCTGGAGGGGGCTGAGTCCCACAAGGCTGGGACAGGGGCCTCCTTGGCCCAGTGGGGGGCATAAATGATACAGTATGTGGGCCCTGCAGAGATAAGCTGTCCCCCTGACTTTTGCTCATGAGTGTCAGAGTACCCCAACTGCCACCCTTGAGGATGATTTTTGTCATCCTTCCTACTCTTTTAAGTTTGAAGTGCTCCTGGAACTGTTGTAACCTGACTCATTCTGGGATATACATTACTTACGTATTAGTTTGCTAGGGCTGGTGAACCAAGGGCCTCAGACAGAGCCGCTAAACAACAGAAATTTCTCATCTCAGAGTTGTGCAGGCCGGAGTCCAAAAGGAAGGTGTTGGCAGGGTTGGTTCCTCCTGAGGCTGTGATCTGGTCCAGGCCTCTCTCCTTGGCTTGTGGGCAGCTGACATCTCCCTGTGACTCTTCACTTTGCCTTCCCTCCGTGTGTGTCTCTGTGTTCAAATTTCCCCTATTTATAAGAACACCAGTTGTGCTGAATTAGTGCCCATCCATGTGGCTTCATTGTAATTTGATCACTTCTGTCAAGACCCCATTTCCAAGCAAGGTCACATTGTAAGATATTAGGAATTGGGGGTTCAACATGTGAACTTGGGGGGATACAATTCAACCGGTAATACCCACTCTCCTTCCTTTAGGAAAGAAGCAAGACCAAAACTTGAGAGAGAGGGATCCCGAAGGTCACACGAGACCCTGAAAGAAGAGACCAGTGTCCCTGAGGAGGGGGAGAAAGAAGCTCTCACAATTCTGCTTAGAGTTGGTCACAGAACCTGGTGGTCCTTATAACTTCTTTTTTGTCCTCATTTGCTATTGCATTTGGAGATGACTCTTTTTCCCGCTGCATCTGACCCTCAGGTGACGTGGGCAAGCTGGCCCATTGCCCTGTAGGAAGTGACCATGAAGAACTCAGAGGTCTGGTCACTAACTCCATTTCTCAAAGTCCTCAGTCATCCTAATAACCTGCTCTCAGATGGAACGCCCTCCACAGCAGACCACACAACACTGCTTTTGCTCTGGGGTTACCTGAAAAATATTTTCCAGTTGTGACCAGGGGATGTATCCTGTCACCTTACTACTTTTTAAACTACTTTTGGCACCAGGTCAACCTGGGATCTAACACTTGTTTCTCCACTTAACACCTGTATGACCTTGAGCAGATTACTTAACCTCTCCATGCCTTAGTTTCCTCATCTTACAGTGGAGATAATGGTAGGCCTCAGTGTTATTGCAGTGATTAAATAGGAGTGTTTATTTAAAACATATGCATGTCTAATAAATGTTGGGTATTACCTACCTCTATGCATAACTCCTACTGCTTTCTGCACGCACAACAGATAACAAATGGCCCCTAGCACCTGCTGTACTATGCAACTGGCGCTACCAAAGGATGCTCACCTACTGGGCTACATGATAGTGGGGGCTGACCTGGAATCAGCCTCAAACTGCTGGAGTCAGGTACCATCCCTCACCTCTGCACCCCATACTCTCCCTTTCGACCCCAAACATTGTATTCTGCATGTCTCAGTTACTTTGACCACTTTAAAGGGAAATCCTCTAACAAAGGTTGTGCGGACAGAGTTGGCAGGGAGAAAGCATGCCTCAGAACTTGAACTGCGAGTTCTGGGGGGTCCTGATTCCAAATGCCCCGGGTGAGACTTAGCTCCACACACTCAGCATGCAAAGCCAGGTCCTCTCCCCCAATCTATGCGTGCTTCTGAAGCCCAGGGTACAGGCTAAAGAGTTAACCTAATCTCATTGTGCAGGGATTTCTCCATAATCTGTGCACATGTCCCAGGGATCGGTAGTGTGAGAGGTGGTGCTATTGCCTGGCAGTTCCTCAGGCCCTTGGCCCCTAGCCCACCGAGTTCCCAAAGCCCTGAGTTTAAGGTGACTTCACATTTAATTAAGAACCACCGAGCAGAAGCTGAAGCCTCTGCAGGGCCATCACCCAGGAGCATGGAGAGGGCCAGGGAGATAAGAATCTCATCACGAAACAGAAAGTTGGAAGAGTCCCCATCACCTCACCTGTGAAAACAAAGCAATAACCACCAGGGTGCAGAGGCACGGAGATCTGGGATTAGCAGGAGGCAGGGCTGTACCTGTGGACGGTGGGTGAGGGGAGTTACGAAAAGTGCCCCTGGAACAGTCTCAGTGAGAGTCACGTCAACGCTGTCTCCACAGGCAGCCTCTCCATCGACCGCCCACCCTCCCTGGCCAAGGCCTGGCACCCACCCTTCCCTAAACCCACTGTGAGATCATAACTGATGTTTTAGAAGGACTTATAGAGACAAAAAGACAGCATAGAGAGGAGGAAGAAGGCAGCGCAGCCCACGGTGTCCAACACATCTCTGGAGGTGGAGCCTGCACAGGGGAGGCTTAACGGATTGGCTACATGGTTGTCGAATATTCCTCAGTGTGTTTCACTGTGCCCCAGGCTCAGAGTAGTCCCCCAATTCTGGGGTGCTTCTGATCAATTCAGATCCCAAGGCCTTCACTCAGACTTAGGACAAGACTGCCTAAGAGGGCCAGGAAATGTTCATTTTAAACATCCTGGGGCATTATGACTACACATTTTAGAAGTCTGGAATGGTCTAGAACAGGAATCGGCAAACAACAGCCCATGGGCCAAATGTGGCTCACTACCTGTGTTTATAAATAAAGATTTATCGGAACATAGCCATGCCCACTTGTTTACAGATTGGCTGCGGCTGCTTTTGGAACTGCTGGAGTTCAGCAATGGTGACAGAGACCTAGTGACCCTCAAAAACCAGCCCTTTACAGAACATGTTTGCCCACCCCTGGTCTAGAAGAGAGCGGCACTCCGCCTTAGCAGTGTGTGGGAATCCCCCTGACAGTTTTAGACTTTCCTGATGTGGGCCCAGCCCACACCTGTTAGGTCACAATGGGGGTAGCGGTGGGCCCAGGCATGGAGAGATTTTTCGGCTCTCGAGGTCTATGCAAAACTTGGAGACACACTGCGTAATTACAGAGCTGGCAGTGATTCCTAATTCCCTCTTGTCCCCTCCCCTGATGGTAAACAACTTCCACAAATAGTGGTGAGGACCCTGGTACTAAAAGGTGATTCAGCCACACCTAGCCTGACAGTCATACCTACCATGGGTGTGCTGTCGCTTTGGCATTGGTAAAACTCGGCAGGATCCCCCCTCGGAGGCCAGAGCCCCGCTCCATCCTTAGGAACACACGCTGCGGCTTGATTCAGCGGCTTCCCATTGCTGGCCGGCCCACAGACTGGTTGCATCACAATCACTCAGGGGGAGCCTATTAGAAATCCAATCTCCAGATCCCGTCCCGGAACCATGAATCCAACTCCCCTGGGCTGGGGCCTGGAAATCGGTTTTGTTACCGAGTCCCCGGGTTGTCGTTAAGGCATCCAGCCCCGGGAAACCCTGGAGACAACTCTGTCAACCACATTGAAGGTTTTCTTCTTCCTAAAGCCAGCAGACCCAAGAGAGTCATTTTTCTTGCTTATGATGTGAATTTGGGAGGTAGCTGATCCAAGTCCATTTGTTGGCTCTCAGGAAAGAGCAATCGGGGCAGAATGCCATGATCGCTGCTGAAGTTAGTGTGCAAATGTGTAGGTGTGCAAATGTATTTACATGTGTTACGTGAGTGTGTTTGTAGGTGAGTGAGGGTGGCTGTATTGTGCATGTGTGTGAGCACATGGCTATATGGATGCATGAGTGTGAACACATTAGTGTGTACATATACAAGTGTGAATGCATAATTGCATGCGAGTGTGTGGGCGCACAATCACAACAGGAGAGACAGTGCCGCTCTGTGACGAAGAGCTCAGGTTCTGCAGGTGGTCAGCCAAACAGGGCCTGACCAGGGTGAGCTAAGCGAGGTGGCCAAGGTGCCATTTTCAGGGTCACATGCCTCAGCCAGCTTCCGCTTCTGCTGCCAGCCTTAAAATCCCCTCCACTTCTTCCTGCCTAAGCCTCAGTTTCCTCACCCCAAAACTTGAGATAATAGCCATGTCTGCGTGGTAAAGTTGGGAGCGAGAAAACAAGTAAGACAATTTCTTGAAGTGTCAGCCCCTGACTACTGGGCATTGCCCATTCATTTGCGCGTTCGTGAAATATTTAGTGAGACCGTGCTTTGGAGAGGCTCTCTTTTAGATTACTGGAAATAAAGCATAAAACAAAAAATGTTTAAAAACACTCCCTGTCGTTCGAGATGCACATTCTAATGGGAAGGGCAACAAACGCAAACAACCAACAAAAACACGTAGTAGCTTCAGATGGCGGTAAATGCTACAAAGCACGGGAGGCGGGGCCAGGCATCACGCTAACACAGGGACGTGAACAGTGGTCGATCATTCGAGAAAGAGGCAGTGCCCCCCCCACCCCGTGGGAGTGCCTTTACTGCTTCACTCCAACGTTCCTGAACTTCTTGGGACTTGAATACAGTTACCTGTGGTTAAAAATGGAGCATCCTTTCAAGGAAGTTATGCAAAGCAAAGCAAAAACAAAAATATGACAAACAAACAACCCCACACTTTTGCCACAGGTTTGCTTTTTCTGGCTTCTCCGCTCAGAGTGAATATTCACACACACACACACACACACACATGTGGCATGGACACGGGGCCTACTGAGCTCCACAGCAGCCCCCGCTCCCGGGCCACCGGCTGTTGGCTATGGGGGCGGCAGGGACCCTGAGCCTGCCCTGCAGAACCCAAGTCCTCATTTTCAGGATGAAACTCTAGATGCAGAAAAGACAGAGACACAGAGATTGTGGCAGCTTTTCAGCCAACCACGCTCCCAAGGGGAGTTTTGTAATGGAGGGAGATTTTGAAATAGCTCTCTCTTCCAGCCAGTGAGAAATAAATTTCAGTTTCTGGTCAGAGGCTGAGACTCGCTGGCTGCTTGAGTCACTCAGGAGAGAAATCCACCGCCTCTCCCCCACTACATCCCATCCCCACCCTGGGCCACCAGGGAAATGACCATTTATTTCCCTGTCCCATCCATCTGGCTTCCAAAGGGCCTTCAAGGAACCGAGAAGTAAAATGCTTTATGTGGACTGTGACTTCTCAGGCACTGGTCGAGTTGTAATGTGCAAGCTACGGCCCTGGGCACACGTTGTTCCTGAATTTCACTGTCACTCATCCCTGTAGCAACACACACACACACACGTGTACACAGTTGGGATCCAGTGAGAGGACGTCGGCAAGAATCCTCTAAACACCGCAGTTACATACAAAGTAGGACCGTTGTCATTACACTGCATCCACCCAAGGGACTCTGTCCCCAAGGCCCTACAGACACCGCCCCCCCAATACATTTACTGCCAGAGGTCCCCTGTCAGGGCATGCGGACTGGCCTCAGGGGCCCCATACATTTACTACCAGAGCTCCAAGGAAAGGACAGTGAAAACCAGGCAGAAACGATATGAGACTCTGCCACGCCAGCTGTGCCCTAAAGGCATTCTGGATTCTTCTGTGGACAGCCGCCACGCCCCTCCTCAGAGCTCATGGGCCAAGAGGAAATAGACCAGAGAGCAGTTATTCCCACTTGGATCTTAACTCTGAAGCAGAGAGATCACTGAACTCATACCGACTGAACCCTCCTGTAGGGAGCCCTCCTGCTGTCCCTGGAGGACACTACACAAACACCGCAGTTACATACAAAGTAGGACCGTTGTCATTACACTGCATCCACCCAAGGGACTCTGTCCCCAAGGCCCTACAGACACCGCCCCCCCAATACATTTACTGCCAGAGGTCCCCTGTCAGGGCATGCGGACTGGCCTCAGGGGCCCCATACATTTACTGCCAGAGCTCCAAGGAAAGGACAGTGAAAACCAGGCAGAAACGATATGAGACTCTGCCACGCCAGCTGTGCCCTAAAGGCATTCTGGATTCTTCTGTGGATAGCCGCCACGCCCCTCCTCAGAGCTCATGGGCCAAGAGGAAATAGACCAGAGAGCAGTTATTCCCACTTGGATCTTAACTCTGAAGCAGAGAGATCACTGAACTCATACCGACTGAACCCTCCTGTAGGGAGCCCTCCTGCTGTCCCTGGAGGACACTACACACCAAAAATGCAAAAACAAAGAAGCCACAGTCTCTTCTTTCTAGGAATGCAGAACCTGTGAAGATAACAGGTGAACAGATACACTGTAAAAGGACAGTAGCCTCCAGCCTCCTTCCTCGGGCTGTTAAGACCTTGCGTGATCTGGTCCCTACCTACTATACCGAACCTATCTCCACACTGCCTTTGCCTCCTTTACTCTACGCCAGCCACACAGGCCTTCTGGCTGTTTCTTGAACAAGCTAACACTCTTCCTGCTTCGGGGGCTTTCCCGTCGGCTCTGTCTGGAACATTCCTCCTGCACACATGCTGATGGCACACCTCATTTAGCTTCTGCTCTCCTGTGCCCCTCCAGGGAGACTCCCTGGCCCTTCTGCCTGAGACGGCCCTACAGTGTCTCATCTGTCTTCTCCCCTGCTTGATTGTTTTTCTCCCTAGAACATCTCACTGTCAGACACAAACAGCACAAATTTATTTATTACCTGTCTTCTTTACTAGAAGTGCACCTCATGAGGACACCAAATTTGTTTCTTCGGTTCTCTGCTAAAAGCCTCATGCATAACACATACTAAGCACACAACAGGCATGTACTGAATAAGTAGAAAACCATTGCTACCATAACGTCAGAGTGCAGCAGAGCCTACCCAGACCACTTCTGGTTACAGTGGGAACACCCCACTTCAGATGCCCCCCTCTCCTGGGGGGTTCCCTCTAAGCACAGCTCTAAGGATCGATCTCATTTCTGGATGACATTTATTGTAAGAGTTGGAGATACACTCTTCTGGAAAAAGCCATTTGCCCCAATGTACAACGAAACCCTAGAAAACTCTTCCAAATCCTATTCATATACAACATGGTGGTTTTCTAAAAACAGCGGCTGCAGAGTTTGGGGGAACTCATACGTAAAAACTGAAGAGTACGGTGGAATACATACGGGTAAGGCTCACGAGTCCATGTGCCTGGGCTCCTGGCTCGCTCGGAGCTCACCCCACTCTACATGGAAGACTCTCCGCGGGGATATTCCGTGGGCTGGAGGCAGGGGGGCCAACTTCTCACACCAGCTCTGCCTCCACAGCTGTTAAGACAGGTCACGAGAGCACAGACGACAGCAGCAGCGATCATGGTAACATCCGCCACTCTGGGGAACTTACGGCAGGTCAGCAAAGTGCTGGTGTCTCACGTTCCGGGCCTGGGGAATTCACCCAAGCCAGGATTGTCGCTGCCTTTCAGGTAGGTCATCATTTCGCTAAAGTTGCATAGCTCTCCAATTGAAACCTGGGGTTGTCTGACCCTCAAGAACCAAGACACTTTCCACCTATCTTCTCATCTACACAATGGCCCTAGTTTTCCTGTCCTGTAGACCCCATAGGACCACTGTGAGGGACAAATGACATATTATTCCATGTGAACACCCCCACAAATGGTACAGCACGTTCCAGCTGTCCCTTTACTCAGCCCTCACAGCATGCCTCCTCTGGGCCACGAACTCACGTGTGTACAGGCAGCAGAGGTGGGGACCAGCTGGGCAGGTTGCAGGAAATGCAGACAACACACACAGAGAGAGAGAGGAGGATAATTTTGGCGGCACCAAAGACTTAGAAAAAGCAGGTCAGGGAGGACACAGGAAGGTGAACTGGTGAGATGCTCTCCTAGACAGAATGGGTGGGGATGACCTCGCTCAGGAGAGAACATTGGAACAGGACCCTGAGTGAAGACAGGGTCAACCCTGGGGCTTTGAGGGGAACAGCATCCCTGAGAGCAGGAGCAGCACATCAAATGGGGGCAGAGGTACAGGCAGGAAGAGCAATGGGGCCAAAGCTCTGTGAGTGGGGGTGGGAGGCAGCAAGGGACAAGACGCCCCTGCCGGCAGACAGAAGAATGACCAGAAGCAGCAGGGTAATGGCACGTGCCCAGTGACATTGCAGAGGAATCACTGTGACTGAGCCCGAAAGCAGCAGTATTGGTCTATGAGCAGAATCACCCGCAGCAGCTCCTGACTTCCATAAATGCACAGAAACAATTTGGAGTACTGAACTGTGGTCCTCCAGGGCCTTTACTTGTTCTCTTTATTGTGGGGTTTGTTTGTTTTTTGAAATCTGAAGACTCAGGAAATTTGTGAGGTGCTACCACCTCCCTCCTGGTGACCCCCTTCTTTCTCTGCTTATTTGCATGAAACAACAGTATTGCAACAGACACAGAACCCACGATGTCATAGCAAGGACATCCCAAAGCAGGAAATGGTAAGGGTTAGAGGGAATGCAGGAAAGCAAAAAGAGAGCTGGGATTAATCGGGGGTGCAGACGCAACCTAACCAAATGTGATTGTCCACGTCCCTGCCTATGAACACCCAATGCAAAACTATTTGCATGGAGCCTGTGGCCTGGGCTAATGCTGCAAGGCCCCCCACCCCCCCCCCGCCACCCCACGCAGGGGCACTAATATTTGCTGGATCAGCCTCTTGCCATAAGCAAGAGCTACCTGGTGTGAAGTTCAAGGGTGTCAGTAAATGGGGGTGCACAGTCCCAGTGTCTCTCCCCAAGGTTAGTCTAGTGGAAGATTTCCCCTTTCCAGGAGAGCAGCCAGCACGGCTGCTTTGCTCAGAGCCCAGTGTTTGGTCACAGAGGGGCCAGATTCTAGGCCAGGAAGCACTCTCCTCACCAATGGGCCTTTGAGTGTGTCTCCCACTGGGAGAAAGGGAGATGGGGCCGGGGTTTCTGATAGAAGGTTCCTGTCCACCCTGAAAAGGAATCAAACCTGCCGACACCTTGATTTTTGGCTTTCCAGCCTCCAGGGCTATGAGACAGAGACCTCCTGCTGCGTCAGCCCTGGGCTGAGGTTTGCTGTAGCAGCTATGTCTCACTGCATTTTATGACATCCTCACGTGCAGCTCATTCCTCCCCACCTCCGCCCCTTTCTTCCAGACCTGTGCCAACTCAGCCCACCTCCCCGGAGCCTTGTTTAACGTCCCCAACCCCCACTGACTGTTTCCTTCACTAAATTCGATTGCCGTTACAGTCATTTCCAGGCAGCAGGACGTTTCTCAATGGTAAAGTCCAATATTACCTTTTATTCCTCTGGCATCATTAGATGAACAAAAATGTTATTGCCATGGTAGCAAGCTCCCTACACCCCCCCCAACAAAAATACCTGGCTCATTTCCACTCTTCGTCAGATTTCTGGTTAAGCATCACCTTGTTAGGGCAAGCTTCTCTGGCTTCTCCATTTAAAATCGCAGCTCATCCACTACGTCAACGTACCCCCGCCTCCCTCACCTGCTGGGATCGTGGCAGCGAAACAGACCAAGGAGACGTTGCCTTCCTGGACCTGACATGAGCTGACATATTCATTTGGATGTAAAATATCTCATATTTACTCTCTTACTTATCTCTGGCAGCCAGGTCAATACTGAATCTGTCCTCAGTATTTTATTATGACTTCCTATCAATGGCCTTGATCTTGACTTTGATCTCAAGGATCAAGAGTCTTCTCTGGTCTTTGTTAGTAAACTTTTCATTTTAAAATTGTTTTCAGTTTCCCGAAAGGCTGTGGAGTTGGCATGGTGAGTTTTCCCGTACCCCACACCCAGTTTCCTGTAATTGACATCTTACATTAGTACGACACATTTGTCACAATTAATGAATCAGTATTGATATATTCTATTACTACTACATAAAGTTCATCCAGTTTTCAGATTTCCTTTGTTTTTTCCTAGTGTTCACTCTCTGTTCCAGGGTCCCAGCCAGGATACCACATTACATTTAGTAGCCACGTATCCTTCTGTGTTTTTTGGCTGTGACAGTTTTCAGACTTCCCTCGTTTTTTTCATGACCTTGACCGTTTTTGAGAAGTACTGGCCAGCTGTGTTGTAGAACATCCCTCAATTTTTATTTGTCTGATGCGTTTTTTCATGCTTAGACTGGGGCTGTGAGTTTGGGGAAAGAAGACCACAAAGGCAACGTGCTATCCTTGTCACATCATATTAAGGATAGGTGCTTTCAATGTGATGTCACTGTGGAGGTTGACCTTGACCACCTGGCCCAGGTCGTATTCATCAGATTGCTCCACTATAAAGCCCTTCCTTTCTCTTCCTTTCCTTACTGTGCTCTTTGGAAGGAAGTTACTAGGTTCCATCTTTTTGAAGGCAGAGAGTCTACATAAATGATTTGAAATTCTTCTGCACAGAGAGTTGTCTATTCTCCCTCATTTATTTATTCAATCATTTATTTACATCAGACAGACTCATGAATATTTTATGCATTGGGTTATCATCCAACACTATGTTATTTATTTTTTTGCTCAAATTTTTTCAGCTTTGGCTGTTGAGAGCTCTTTCATTTGGTTCCCGTGTTTCTTTCTCACAACCTTCATCATTGAGCATATGTGTGTTTTGGGTTTTGTTTTATTTTATCTGTTTGTGTTTAAGCATTTCCTTCCTTTCTGGCACTACAGATGCTCCAGGCTCATCTTGGCCATTGCCTGCCTCAGCCCTACCATCAGCCATTTCTCCAAGGAGCCCTGGTTCCTTTTACAGAAGAGCGGTACTAGTAACAAAGATCCGGGCACTAGGTGCGTTCCTGACTACTGGGGCATTGTTCATTCTAAGCCCTCTCAATTGACAGAGCAAGGAAATATATATGCATATACTAACCCACATTTTCACATGCATGTATATATACATGTGCATATTTCATCTATACGTATCTATGTATTGTATAGATACGTAGATATCTATACGTAATCATCTGTATATATGTTAAACTAAATATGAGTTTATACTGATGTTTCTA
Source organism: Sturnira hondurensis (assembly GCF_014824575.4). NCBI lineage: Eukaryota > Metazoa > Chordata > Mammalia > Chiroptera > Phyllostomidae > Sturnira > Sturnira hondurensis. The sequence continues at coordinate 11,715,802 of NW_028091359.1, forward strand.
ACTCTAATCCTTTACACCCTGGAGGGTTCTAGCCTCCTCCCACTGCTTATTTGTAAAGTTCACTCCAGGCTGAGAAACCAGGCTCCCGCCATCCGTTTACTTCATTGTTCAGCTCCAGGATACGTGTAGAGCTGTATGAGAACTGTCAACCCCTCCCCGTAGGAAACCACCCTATGAGCTGGAGTACAGTTACATACAGCTGCTTATGCCTCCATCTTACAGACTCATCTCCAGTGAGACTTAGGTCCAGCCCTTGTCCTCCTACCCCTTCAGGGAGGTTGTTTGTACATTTGCAGTACAGTTTGATTTTTTCATCACTCTGCATTCCATCCTGAGATCTCTCAGCCTCCTTAACAATTTTTTTAATTGCATGCATTAGATTTGCTCTTTGGCTATAAAGTTTCATGGCTTTTGACAAGTGCCTTGTGTTATGTATATACCATTATGGTATTGAACAGAATTGTTCTGTTGTCCCAGAAAATTCCGTGTGTCACCTATTTAACACTCTGTCCCTCTGGAACCTTTGGAAGGCACTAGTTAGGGTGTTGTTGTTGTTGTTTTGCCATCTATATTTTTGCTTTTTTTCAGAGTTTCATTAAAATGGAATCACACAATATGTAGCTTTTACACTAGCTCTTTCGACTTAGCAGTGTGCATTTAAAATTCACCCATGCTTTTGCATGGCTCAGGAGCTCATTTCTTATTCTGCTGTAAGAGAATTTCTTATTTCTCATTTCTTATTCTGTGCTTGTTCCACTCTATCTGTGCATTCACATCTCTTGATCCACTGGCCTATTAAGGGACATCACCTATTAAAGGACATTGCTTCCAGTTTGGGTGATTGTGAATAAAGCTGCTACAAACATTCATGAGCCAGGCATAAGTTTTCAAGTCCAGGAGCACAATTGCTGGATTGTACAGTAAGACTATGTTTAGCTTTGTAAGACTTTCTCTGTTTATTTGTCATTTTGTTTTGTTTTGTTTTTAGCAATACCAAGTACTGAGGCATCTGCAGGCAAACTTTTTGTAAACAGTTTTTGATGCATTAAGGATCTAACACTGCTTATAGAGTCCATTCCTGTGAGAGGGTCTTTTAACTGTATGAAGAGAGGGATGTCCCTGGAATATCTCTGTTCATTATCAGAAAGAGCAGTCAGGAGGCCTCAGCGTTGAACTTGACTGTGGGATCACAATCCATGCCTCCTTCTGCTCCTAAATTCCTTTCAACTCAGCCATGCCTTGTGGTTTCTGAGATAATACATGTTAGAGGAATAATAATTACTATTAACTGCTAAGCCATCCTTTAATGTTTAATTGTGTGGCCCAACTGAAAACCACATTTTCTTTATTTGATGATCTACTTGAATTCTTGTTCTTAGGGAGCCATTTTCACAAATCCAAACAATCTTGCTACCACATCCAGAGGGGAGAGAAGACCGTTTTCCAGAAAAACAAACAAACAAACAAACAAACAAAAGACTGTTAACAATCTGAATGCATTTAGGAGATGTCGGGCCTCTCCAGCCAGATCTAGCTCCCTGCCCCACCCACAGGAGGACAAAAGATCCTGTCCCTCTTCTTTTCCAGGACACAAGAGGACCCAGGGGGGGTTAGGGCGTGTCTGTGTTCTCCTGCTGACCTTGGCAGACTCAGCCCAGAGCAGTGGGCTTGGGACTTGAGCCTGCATTCCAGTCACCAAGGGGCTTGTTAAAACTCAGACTGCTGGGACCTATCCCCACCCACCGTGTCTCACTCAGTAGGTCTGGGGGGAACCCAAGAATCGGCATTGCTGACACATTCTCAGAGGAGGAGATGTTGTTGGTCCTGGACCACTCTTAGAGAACCAACTTCCTAGAGGACTACCTTTCACGCATCCAAACCGGTTGCCATCTTTAGGACTTGCCTTCACTGCTCAGATGAGACACAGAGCTGAACGAAGTTGCTTGGGACGGCTGAGCTGCAGGCTGGGCAATGAGGGCCAAGGAGTCTCAACACTGTGACAGCACTTGGAACCTGAGTCCCCCGCCACTCTGACAATGGCTCACTCCTGGGCAAACACAGGCTTTTAGAGATGAAATGGACTGTAGTGGCCAAACCCCCTTCGTTCTAGGAGGAATGTGAATCCCATGGGAGGAACCAACTCTCACACAGCAAACCAGGGCGATAGCAGGGGTGAGGAGAGCATAATGACAATATTTGAATTGTCACCTCAAAGGGAAATGAACAAAGCGTAGCTGCTCCCTCCATCAACCCTCCTACAGACACACTCCTAGGGGCTTGTGAGGGCCAGCACCCCAGAGGGGGAGAAATGGGCAAGTGGTGAAGATGAAAAAAATCACTATTTTAAACAGCAACATTAGTCAGGGCAGTAATTCCTGTTCGACCACACAGGATAAAGAATGTCGAGCACCCAGAAGATGAGACTGCTTGAATTCTCAGCTGAAAAACCAAGGAGGCAGGAGAACCAGAATCGATGCCTTCAGTTCCTCCCTGAATAGAAAAGAACTCCAGCCATCTTGTCCTTGTCACCCTGGAAACTGCCCACCTGAGAAATTCATTGTATTTACTTAAGATGAATACACTCCCAACACAGTGTTTGGAAACTGGACCTCCGAATAAGCTACAAAGACAGGTGTGAGACTGACAAAGACAGGGAGGTGGGGGAGAAGAGGCTGAGACTGTGAATATTATCGGATGATTTCCTAGAATTTCTAATACGCAGATTGAAGTTTCGATCACAAGACCTCTAACCGAGTCAGAATCCAAATGGTGCAGGAGCCAGCAGACCATTGCCATGGCCCGATGGGTTTCAAGTTTGTTCTCGGCAAAGACAAAGCTCCCGCTGAGTGGTGGAGATGAGAGCCTGGGAGAGCCCTTGGAGGGTTTCCATTTGCCTGTTCCTCATCCCCACAGCCAGGGGAGGCCAGAGAAGGAAGGAAGCATAGCCCAACCTGGCTGACGTGCTACTAAGGATGACGACCGTTTGGAATGAATGAAGCACACACCTGATATTGGTGGCTTCTCTGGAGCAGGGTGGGGACATAAGGCAAAGATGAGGAAAGAAGGAAGCAAGCCCAGCTAGGCATGCGCATGCATTCAGGAAAAACGCAAAAGCACAAACATCAGAGCGGAGAGTGAGTTTTTCACGGTAAACAACGGTGCCACAGTTCGTGCTGGAGTGAAGAGGTCTTGCAGAGAGATCACAGGAGCCTAGGTTCACACTTCCCTCGTTTTGTTCATAAAGAATTTGCACAACCTTTCAGCCAGGAACATTCGTGGAATCCATTCTCTTGGAGGCAGTGCAGCAGAGTGGTTATCACACCGGGAGTTCAGGGTGAGGATTTCGGTCCTCCTTGGGAGGATAGATCATTAATAATAGATCATTAATAATAGATCGCTCCTAACCCCCATGTTTCTCACAGGGCTTCTGTAAGCATTTAAATGAGAACACATGTAAGCATTAGCAGTGCTCCTAGTGATTGTAAGTACCCAACAATTTGTAGCTATTTATCGCCGGCCTCCTTGCACCTTGAGAAAAGAGGCTCCGAGCAGCACCGCCATCGTCCTCCGCCTTTGATCACTCTCAAGACCATCCTTCACTGAGGGACCTTCACCCGACTGCTTTCTTGCTGAGGTTTCAACATTTCCAGTTCCTACTTTAGCACAGCTGGTCCCAATCTACTAAATAACCCCTTTGCACACTTGAAGACCATTATTAAGATTCCCCTTGGCCATAAACATACGAAGAAGTGTTTAACATATGAAAAAAAAATGTCTAACCTCACCAGTAATCAAAGAAATCCAAATCAAAACAACACAATGCAATTTTTGCCTATCAATTTGGTAACTCTTTTTAATGATAGTGCTCCACGCTGGTGAGAATGGGGTAAGGAGGCAATTGCGTGCATTGCTGGGAGGAGCAGAAATTGGTACAATCTTTCTGGAAAGCAATCTGGCAATATGTTATCAAGAGCCTGAAAATTGTCCTTACCCTTTAACCCAGTAATTCTACTTCTGGGAATCTATCTGAAGGAAAGACTCAAAGAATCAGACAAAGATTTCTGCTCCATGGGATTTGTCACAGTACACAATATTCTGTTCTACAAATAAGAAACTACAACGAAGTTCAGTGATGTTGTGACACATATAGGAAGTTATTAAAAGCCACATTAGCAAGGAATATGCAAGGACTTGCAAAGCGGTCACCATAAAACGTGAGACACAAGCACACGCGACGGGCCCAAAACTAGACACAGGAGGATTTTCATTACATAATTACGTATACTTATATTTTTATATGTGTGTAGAAAAGGACTATATGTAAATAAAAGTATTAACAGTTCTTATTAGAAGGTGATAGAATGATGGGTGACTTTTTACTTTCTTCTTTATAATTTTGTAAGAAAAAACTATTTAAGAGGTCATGTGGCCTTCTACGTGGGTCTAATTAGTTCAGCGTGGTGACTGTCCTGCCATAGCACATTGTCCAGAATCTAAACCATGGGCTACCAGGGACTGCAGAATGTTTCTGGAATGGGCCAGACGGTAAATACATCAGGCTTTGTGGGCCATATGGTCCTGTAGTAACAACTCAACTCTGCTGCTGTGTGGCGAAAGCAGCCATAGACAATACATCACTAAGTGGGCATGGCTGTGTTCTAATGAAACTTTACTTATAAAATTAGGTGGTAAGCATTTTAGCCCATGGCCTTATTTTGCTGACCTCTGTCCTGGAAGACCTGAATTCCTCTCCACCCCTCAAAACCCTAGTGCCAAATATAATAAATAGAATTGGGCTGACTTCTGGAAGACTAGGATGGGGTAAGGTTCTTCCCGACCCTCCCAGTGAGATGACTGGTCTGAAACTTTTATACAGAAGCAGTCAGCTAGGGGCATTGCTCGTGAGCATGGTTTATTTACCTGTGCACAGGCGTCCCTTCTTCCTGACCACTGCCACCCCCTTCCAACCAGGTTGTTCTGCTCTGCCCACTTTAGTCCTTAATGCAGATGGTGGGGCTGGAGGCAAAGAAAGCCAGAAATCCTAGGGGCGACGGGAAAGGGGCTGCAGACGTGGCACAGTGTGGGGCTCATTGGAGATTTCCACTCTCCCATATCCATGTGGCCGTGGAGGTTTCTGGATTCCTAGGTCTGTTGTTCTGCTTTCCTTCCGGCCACTGTGCTCCGAAGGGAGGGAATGAGAGAGACTAGAGCTTGACTGTATCTCTGCTGCATTCCGGGCAATGTTCAAAGGGGTGCTAAGAGATGGGGTTTTGGGGGTGTCTCACTTTTAGAGAGAGACAAATTGAACCCTTAGCAAGGGCACATGTGTACCCTTTGTAAACACTTAAGTGTATGCAGACATTTATGTATGATACGAAGCTTTAAAATTTCCCTTCCTGGGACTGAATCTTTCCTATGCGCCTTGGTATACAGACAGGTCAATGCCAGGTATAGGTAGTCTTTCTCTCCACTTCCGCCTCCCTTTTCCTGCCCCAATGCCTGTTGTATGTTTCTAATGGGAATACCTTGTCTAACCCATTTCAGACTTGGACACTTGTCCAGGAGGCAGGAATGGCATCTCAGAGCAGCCTGCATATATCACACCTAGGGATGTGACATTCCAGAGGCATTTACAGCCACATCAAGCGAGAAGTTGAGAACCACCAAGTGAAAAGGGCCCAGGTGGAAAGAAAAGCCAGTCATCCAAGTGTTCTTTCAAAGTCCTGTCCTGGCTCTCGGGTTTGATTCCCCTAACCAGGTTCAATCTTACAAACACATTTTCTCTTACTCTGAATCTAGGTTGTAAGTACAAGAGACAGGCCCTGGGCTACGTCTGCTTTCCATAGAGACTCCACCCTCCTGGTAATTAAACAGTAATGAGGGACAAGAAGAGAAAAAGGAGACTACGTTTAAAAATTTAAAGTTCCAATGGCTTGTTTTGCTAGTAAAATCTCTCCCATCATCACTAAGACAGAAAACAGTTATCCCCAACCATCGCCTCCACTTGCACTCTCCATTAGGCTATCTGTCTATGGCTTGTTTTCCTGCTCAAGACAAACATTACTGCGTATCTTACTCTGATTTCCCTGGATAGAAGTGTTTGGTTATTATTTTGCCAGAACAAAGGCATGTGAGGGCCCATTGTGAACTGCACCGTTACAAACCCTCTTTTTATTCAGTCTTATTGAACCAGCAAATCTAGGAAATTGGCATGCTGTATGGGAAGGTGTAGGATTAGAAGTCATTCACACAGCCTACGTGTTAGGCACTTGCTCTATAGAAGACAGGCCTCAGTTTGCAATGCAGAACTGTTACTTCCCAGCTGTGTGAATTACTTAACTTCTCCAGGCTTATCTTTCATCTACTTAAAGAAAAAAAAGAACAGTGGGGGTGGTAGGCATAATGATATCCGTTGGGCAGAAGTGTAGCGTTGGAACAAGAGACTGCCCTCTTCACTTCTGTAAGCAAGGAATGGTGTTCACAGCTCTGAGAGATGCAAAGAGGAAAGTTACATGGCCCTGCTCCCAAAGTACTGGGTCTTTTGGGAGCAACATTTGGGAACACAGACAGCTCGGATGTTGGGCATGCTATGAACGGTCAGGCGATGCGCTGTTAGAACAGAAAACAGAGGAAGTTCATTCTATCTACTTGTACTAGTGAAGGCTTCGGGGAGGGCACAGGATTGGAGATGAGTCCTGAAGGACGGAGAAGGAGATGCAGGATCTGGGCAGAGCAACAGTGAGAGTGCAGATGACAGACAGGAGAGGCCAGAGCTCTGGAGGAGGGGAAGCTTTCAGGATGGCTGGATAGACAAGTGCACGGAGAGCTGAGAGTGCGGGTGAGCCTAAAGTAACCGGAGGAGGCTGGTTGTGAGGAAGCCACAGGCACTGTGCTAAGGCAAGATGTTAGGATAGGGGCCCTGAGGTTCTGAAAGCAGAAACTAACATTATTCAAAAGAAGTGTTTTGGCTTGGACGATAGACTATGTGGCCATCCTACTTCTAGAACACCCTGCTGTCAGTGGGATACAGAAACTGGGGCAGAAAAGAGGCTAAACCCTGAGATATCGGATCAAAGGCTACTTGAACTACCCGAGTAGGAAATAAAAAGTCCCCAAGGGCAGAGCTAGAATGGGAATGCAAAGAAACAAAGAGGCCAAAGACCTGCTCTGAAGGTAGTCCGTGAGACCTACAGATTGATAGATGAGTGGAGTAAGAAAAAAGAAGCCCCACGCAATAACTGACATTTTAGTACTGGATATATTGAATTAATGGATACATCGAATTAGCAGGCGCTCTTAAGTAGAAGAATAACAAGGAACTGGAAATGAGAATCTGGAGCCGAGAAGAGGTCAGAGCTAGATGTGTGGGGCTGGCTGACTCTGGGGTAAAATCACAAATGAAGAGGGAGTCCCTGAGCCCACCCAGGGAGAAGGCAAACAAGATGACACCTGGCACCCAGGACAGATGCTCATGAGTCATGTGCAAAAGAAATGAAGAACCAGGGAGGGACAGAATCACGGACACTGGGAAGATGAGAGTCGGGGTGACTTTGGGTCAACAGAGCGGGACGCTCCTGAAGGACCAAGTAGGATGTGGGAGGGCACTCAGGCCTCTGAAAGCTCCGTTGCACCAGAGCAGTGGGGTTAGGAGACAAATCAAAGTGGGCTGAGGAGTGAGTGGGAGGTCAGGAAGTGGCGTCAATAAGCATAGATGATTCTTAGGACAGATATGTTGGTGAAAGGAAGGAAAGGGATGAGACTGCAGCTGAGGGAATAATGAAAGGAAGGGAAGCCTCTGGGGGTGGGGGGAGCAGTGAAGTGGGACCCGAGCATGTTTGAACACTGAGAGGAAGATGCCAGCCAAGATGGGGAGATTGAAGAGGCCAGGGATTTAAAATAAAATAGGAGCAGGTGGCTTCTGCTTCGGTGCAGAGGCCAGCCATGGACACGAGGCTGGACTTCACCTTCTCCGGGAAGGTTGGAAGGAAGAGATGATACAACACAAGAAAACTCTGCTGTGGGTGGATGGATGATTACACGGGGGAGTGAATGGTGGTGATGGGGATGGTAGCGGTGGTATTCTTCCCAACAATTCATGGTTATTAGTACTTTTTGTTTACATGCAAATTCCCTGCATTGTCAAAGTTAACCCTCACCACAGCCCCATTTTACATGTGAGAAAACTGAGTCTGACAGAGGCTAAGTAAATTGCCCACCAGCAACTTCAAACATAGCAGAGCACAGGTTGAAAGCCAGGTCTTCCCACTGGCACAGCCAGATTCCTATAGCCTGGTGGCTTAGTCCTCTCAGTAGGGCTGGAGGGGAAGTCGTCTGCTGTGAATGATGGGGATGGACTTGGAGGCCCGAGGAGGGCAGAGAAGAGTTGAAACAGCTGCTGGGAAGGATGCAAGAAGGACAAGCCTGGGAACAGTGAGGGCATGGACAGCTTCCTGGGGTGCTAATAGCATCCGGGAGACTCCACCTTGTTCTTATCGCCCTTATTCCCATCCCCATTTCCTGCTGAGAATCTGCACCCCACACTCTTTTAATTTATTTTGTTGTCCTCTCTCCCCTTATCCATCCCTCAAGGGAAATAAGAGAGTAACGTGGCCCAAGTAGCATGGATCAAAGATTCTTCCAAACTGGAAAACTTGTTGCTGGTTGCCAGAGAATGGAGCTGGAAAGTAATCCTCAGATTCTATGCCCTACCAAAGAAACCCGCAGCCTGCTGGGTTTAAGGAAGCAGTGCATTTCGTGGGCAATAATGATTGCAGATGGAAGGTCTGGGAGCCCAGGCCTGGTTGCTTGGGCCCAGCCAGTAGAGGAAGGCAGCTGGTGAGCCGCCCGTGCCCTCCTCTCCAGTCACCAGCTTCTATTCCATTAACAGGTGTGTCCATCCCATGGGACCTCTTCCTGTTGCAGATCTGTCCATTTCAGTTAGCAGCCAGGGAAGAGGGTGCCGCCATTGGAGCCCAGAGCTTAAATCTTTACTGCTGATTCACTGATTTGACTGCCTTGAACAGAGCAGCAGGCTGAAACAGGCTGGCCCTCCCTCTTGGGGAAAACTCCATTGAATTATTAACTGAAGGTGTTGGCCTTAGAGGCAGGCTTGAAGAACAAGAACATGGATTGTTGGATGTGGCCCACCAGCTAAAACAGAACTATTAAGCCATTGGTCACATTAATAAAATCCATACGAAACCAGAGTCTAGAAGAAGCTGGGCTCCATTCAAATTTCCATAAAAGCAGCTCACAGGACCAGAGAATTGGCACTGGATTCTAGAACTGTGCTGGCTTCTTGCCTCCAAAACGTCATTTTCAGCACGCTGGGACTCAGGATAGAAAGTCTGTGGGCTGGTGGATTCCAGAAGCTTTTATTAGAATCTTCTCAGGGATCTCTTTTCCACAGGGCTAGAAAGTTGCTTGCAAGAGAGGCATCATAGCTGATGTTTTAAAAAAGAGAAAAAGCACACAGGGAAAGTGACCGTGTCTTCTGTTCAGGCTAAAATAGAATCAGTTGAGGGGATACAAGCAAGAGGTTCTCTGACCGACATTTGAGTGTTTAGGGGCAAGAGAGGGAAGATGGAGCTCTTCACAGGGAAATCTGTTAAATTTTTGTGTGTTCTGAATTCATGGGACAATGAGAAGCAGTAATGTGCGTACACACACACACACACACACACACACACACAGGGCTTCTGAAGAGGTGTGACCCATTATCCAGTCCAAAGCACAAAAAAGCCAGTGTCTCCCTGTGACCTTGGCTTAAATTGGATGCCCCTCCCTCAGAGTCTTCTGAAAACCCTGGCCAGCTCGCTGGTAGATTACCATCTTTCCCTCAGGTCACCCTGAAAGCAACCCAGGGGCAAGAAATCCCTCCCTCTTCCACCCGTTCCAACATTTCTCTAATTAATGCAGGAGAAAATTAATTACAGAGGGATTTTCAAGACCTTGCATCTAATGGCCAGCCTCACTCCCCGCCCCACCCCCCACTGAAGCTCCCCATTGGGCCTGCCAAGCTCTGCCCTCCCCTTGCCTCAGCCCCTCCCCTCCCTTCCCAGAACCACCAACAATACCACAAGCTAATTAGGCAGGGAAAGAGTTTCTTGGCAAAGGGGGCTGCGTGCTAGGTCAGTACCTTGAACAACCCAGGAGAAAAACAAAACAGCATTAAAAGAAAAAAAAGAAAGAAAGAAAACCTGCTAATCCCAAGCACATTTCCGCCAAATATTCTCCTTTTCAAGTGTTTTCTTCCTGGTAAACAAAGTTCTGTCGCCGGCTCTGTAGATTTTAGGACATGGTTGCTTAGTAATATCAGGGAAAACACGAATTCCCCACCTTAGCCCCGTTTTGTCTCTCTTCTGTCTTGCACACTTCACCGAGAGGCCCTGACCCATTCCCACAACACTGCCTGTTTGTAAGAGAGAGCTGGGTTTTCATCTGTCTTTTCTTTCTTTCTCTTTTTCTTTCTTTCTTTCTTTCTTTCTTTCTTTCTTTCTTTCTTTCTTTCTTTCTTTCTTTCTTTCTTTCTTTTCCTCCTTCCTCTTTTTCCTTTTCTTTTTTTTTTGGCTGACTGCTTCCCAAAGCCAAACTAGGACTGGAGATTCCATGTCCTCTATACTGGTATCATCCAGTAGAACCTTCTGGAGCAATAGGGACGTTCTATATCTGTGTCGTCCAATACAGTAGCCACCGGACACTTATAAGCCATATAAAATGGCTTATATGACTGTGCAATTGAAGTTATATGTCATTACATTTTAATTCCATGAAACTGAACTAGCCACCCATGGCTTATGTCCTGGAGCACAGTAGGTCCTGATAAAACCGCTGTGGGGCTAAGCCACAGAGCCGCCGAAAGGATAACCACAGACTTGGGGTAACTCTGTGACATGAGAGAGGGACAGAGAATGGTTTCAGGTAAGGAACACATGGGTCTCCATTTGAATGTAGCCCCACCTTCTCTCTGTATGGCCTTGGGTATCACTTAATTCTTCTCTTAGGCCCCAATCACACAAGTGGCCTGGTGGCCCCTTCCACCAGGAATGAGGCAGCTGGCATGGCCCACTCTGCAGCCCTGTTCTTCTTGGCTTGCAGTTTTGCTCCCAGAATTCCATGTTGTTTCCCACCTTCATGCCTCTGACTGCTTCCCCTCAGCCTGGGACATCCTGTCCTGCCAGCTCCTGGGCCTTGGGCTCAATGATCCTCGTTCAACTAAAAAGCCTTAAAGACTCAGCTTGGGCATCCCCTGAACTGGGACGCCTTTTTTTGGTCCTCTCTTGTCCCCCCTTCTCTCCCTCTTTCCCCCTCTCTCGCCAACGTGGCAGCCACTACCTGCGTGTGATCGTTGCACTTGAAGCATGGCTAGTGCCACTGAGCGACTGAATTTTTCATTGTACTTTATTTTCATTATTAATTAATTTAATTATTTAATTGTATTTCATTTTAACTAGTTGCAATTGGAATTCATTGCGATGTAACTAACTGAAGGCTAGATCTCTCACATACATACACACACGCACACACCCTGCACATCGCATAGTTGAGCTGGATGCCTTTCCACAGCCTCCTCTCTGTGCACACGGGCTCTTCTGCACTTACCTGATGACCTTGTCATGAGTCTATCATCCCCACTTGACAATGGACTTTCTTTCCCATGAAAAAGCCACAGTTTATACCCTGCACGAGGGGTCAGCAAACTGTAGCCCATGGGCCAAATCTAGCCCCCACTCCCCATTTTCATGTGGTCCTCAGGCTAAGAAGAGTTGGTTTTTTTTTAATGTTTAAGTAGCAAATGGTTATATAAGTACCTACATACTCTCCTCGATTTTGTCTCTTGACCTGCAGAGCCTAACATGATCCCTCTCTGGCCCTTTAAGAAAAAGTGGGCCAGCCTCTGGTCTAGATTCCCAGAGCAGCTGCTGATGGGGCTGAGGGTAGCCTGCCCTCAAAGCCAGGGGGACAGGGTGCTGGGGGAGGGACCCGAAGCTCACATGCTGGGCATTTTCAACAGCTGAACTGAGGAAGCTGGGTAAATCAGCCGGAGCTAGCCCCTAGGGATACCACCTTTGGGAGGGCAGGGACAGGCCCTGTCTTGTACTTCCTCTACCCACCTGTCTCACCCCACTGCAAACAGAACAGGGAGTGGGGCCTGGGGGCACTCATGCTGTGGACTTCTGAGAAAGTTCTGCTTTCCCCACACTGGAGCCACAGCCAACGGCAGAGGGGCTTTTCCAACTTCCACGTTGCAGTTTGGCTGCATTAAGTAGCAGCCTCCACTTCCAGCCAAGCCCCCAAACGCGTTTGTAATAGCCATGCAAAGGTCTTCCGGAGCAACACACGCAGGGCTTGGAAGCCATCATCCGGCAGGCAGGAAGCAATCTGTTCTTCCCTTTCCTGCTAAAACATAACTGGGGTTTCTAAGAATCAGAGCAAAGATTGCTCCAGGCCCTGATGACATGGTGACAAGGTGAGCAACAGAAGCCTGTCTCTGTGCCGTGTCCCTCATAGCGTCCATGCACCCTCTCAATGTCCCTTTAAACTCCAGCTCGGAAACAATTTGCCCAGCATCACAGCCATCCGGGAGTGCCCGGGGGGCACTGCCCGGATCCATTCACTCTGACAAACAGGGAGGGGCCAATGTGCTAAATATTTCCCTGCTGGAGGATCTAGTCTGCTTCTGCTGCCGCTTGGCAGCAAAGAGGCAGGAAACTATTTAGATATATTATCTTCCTTTTCAGGAAGTTGAGAGGAACTTTTCTCCCGTACTTCACACAAACATTCTGCCTCTCGGTCATTTAGTCAAACTGGCTCCTTAGGTCACCAGTGAGGAATGTGGCCCTGATTAAACGCCCTCTCCACACTCCATGTTCCAGAACAAGGGGGGAGACGAGCTTCCGTGGCCTGGTGGTGACGAAGTCAGCAAGCTCAGCCTCAAGGCCCTGAGGGTCCAACATAAAGCGATTTGTACTTCCCAGCGAGACTTACAGTTTAATAGAGCAATTTCTATGTGCGTGAGTAAGAAGATGGCCTCCGTGAACAGATTCCAGCCAGATAATGCTGTCTTTTAAGGAAGATCAAAGAGGATCTTTGGCAGGAGGAGTGAGAATGCTGTTTTGAAAATGTGATAGGGACCCATGGACTAAAGGTCAGTTCATGGAGATGAGTTAAGAGCGGGAAAACACAACTATTTTGGCGAACTATGATGGGCCTATTACGCTGCGGACGCCATTCCAAGTGCTTTACCTGTAGTAACTCATTTAAGGCTCCAACAGTTCGAGGAGGTTGGTTCACTAAAGAACTTGGCCCAGAAAGCCAAATACCTTCCTTAAGCTCACACCAGTGGTGAGTGGCGGAGTGGGGTATGGATCTGGCCTGAGCTGTCCAATGGGACTTTGTGCAATGACAGGTATGTCCTTTGTCTGTGCTCTCCCGTACGGCAGCCACCAGCTCCATATGGCCATTGAGCACTTCAAACACAGCCAGTGTGAGTCAGGAACTGAATCTTAATTTTATTTAACTAAAATGCATTTAAATTTAGCCACATGTGGCTAGCGGCTGCCAGGTTTGGGCAGTCTAGCTCCAGAATCCATACTCTTAAACATATAAACTGTGCTGCCAAGTAAGAGAATTTCTAAGTATGTATTAGGAAAATAATAAAAATCTATAGATAGGGTTTAATCAATATCATACAGGAAAAGAACAGATGAGAAATTAGACTACATGGAAATGCAAGAGAGAAAAGTTGGCTTAAATTACAAAGTAGGCGTGTGGGTCAGGGATTTGGGAAAATATCTATAAAAGGAAGAAGGTAAAATACCAGCACTATTTGTCAAGAGAGGAAGTGGTTTCCTCTTGTTTAATCAATAAGCTCTCTTGAACACCTACGACGTGCTCTTATTAAGACTTTGCTCTCTGGAGTCACGTGGTCTATGTGAGAAGCCAAGTTTAATTCCTCAACCCAATCAAAGCTGTGTGATCCAGATGGGTGGTGCTACCTTAGTCTGTTCATCCTGTTGGAATCCAGGTTAGATGTTTATCAGTAAAGACAGGAGTGATCCAGGAAACCTTCCTGGAAGAGACGGCATTTTAGCTGGAGCTTGGAAGGAAGTGCCTTGGATCCGGACAGTGGCAAGTTGAAAAGATGAATATGATGACAGACTTAGAAGGAAAAAATAACTTCTCTACAACTCTCCTGGAGACTAATATATAGGGATTAATCAAAAATGACTCCGAACTTTCTGTCTTGGATAAAAACAGTGATTCTGGGGGTAGACACAGGAGTTTCCGGGGGTGGTAAGGACAGTGTGCAGAAATTATGACTTTTGTTTTGGGCATGTGGATTCTGAGGTGACAGCTTGTGTAAATCTGAGGTTAACATTCACTTTTCAAGAGCCATTAAATATTTAATTTAGGTGGGAGGGGGTAGACCAGAAGGCTGCTCACGATCAGCTCCATCCTAGTGCTCAGAGATTTTGCTCTCCCTCTAAGGCTGAGAAATAGGCCACAGCAGAATGGAAGAGAAGCCACAGGACTCCAGAGACAGTCACGTCACCACACCATTGAGGACAAACTCATACCTTGCTTTCCCTGCTACAATCAGTTGACAGGCATGCGGTTACTTCATCTTGGAAGTTATATTCATCTGCCCTTTGGAACATCCAGCCCAAGAACTGATTTTTTTAAATAGTTCTTTTCTGATTATATTTGTAATACCTATGCACTGCAAAACCTTTGGAAGCTTCAAAAACAGAAATAAGGAAATGCAACCACACATACATACACATAGAGACCCTCATATGTATATGTATGTGAGTGCATGTATATGTATGTACGGTTTTCCTTTATTTCTACTTGGTATTGTAAAATACATTTGCAGCTGAAAAATACTGTACAAGTGAGCAAAAAAATAACAGTAGGCAATTTTTATCAAGTTGTTAATATGTTCTAGACTCATAAGAAAGAAACATTTATCAACCTCTGCCCACAAGCACATCTAGAAGAATCTGTTGTTCCTAAAATGATTCTGTTATAGGAATAGACATTCCTATTATTGTCCAGAAAGCAGGTATTAAACACTCTTTTTATCATTTGCTTATTTTCCTTTTAACCAGATGGCTGCAACTTCAGAATTACCTGTAATAGACTGAGA
This sequence comes from Sturnira hondurensis, assembly GCF_014824575.4. Taxonomy (NCBI): domain Eukaryota; kingdom Metazoa; phylum Chordata; class Mammalia; order Chiroptera; family Phyllostomidae; genus Sturnira; species Sturnira hondurensis. Next base: position 11,730,953 of record NW_028091359.1, read on the forward strand.
GGCAGCCTATGAGAAACCAAGAAGAGCAAGCGGCTGGGGACCAGGCATGAGAAGTAGGGACCAAAAGAAGCAGGCGCTCCACCAATATTCCAAATCTCCCATCTGGGATTCCTGACTCTGAAGAATGCCCCAGACAAGAAGACAAACATGGCATAAATACAGGGGAATGGCACAAGTGGGCGAAACCAGAGTGGAGAAGACATAAGAGGAGATAGGGTAGGACCAAGAGGAACTTGCATACTGTCTTTAAACTGTCCCAGAGAAATCAGGAGTTGAAATATTCCCTAGTGAACATGAGTCATGTAGACATGGAATCTATGGGTAACTGAAACACACACACACACTCTCTCTCTCTCTCTCTCTCTCTCCCAGAGATTCTTCCCTCCCATCTTGGTGTCCTGGGGAGTCAAACTAAGGAATTGGTGCTCCACTCTTGGAGTCACCACAAACCCCAAGAGTGTGGGTGGATCCTTATCTCGTTTTGTCAAGACATTGCTCCCTGAGCAAAGCCCGTGAGAGGAAAGATCTGTCTGGGTGCGCATTCCCTAGGAGGCGGGGCCAAAGGGGATGACCTTTCCTCCAAAGATAACACAACAGCCACAGACCGCCTTTGATTGTCTCTCCAAAATCTTCCTAATGAGCTAGCCGTCCGGGGGAGGGGCATGGTTATTTTCAACCATATTTTGGCCATGGCTTATTTGTTAGAATTATGCCTCTACTCTTTGATTTCATAAACACTGTTTGCAATGACCTTTCCTTTCTTACTATCTTTGAGAGTTTCTCATACATGCAACAAATTTTTATTCATTATTTTGTTATCTACAACCTCCCCTCACAATCATCCAGCCCGGGTCTCCCTCCCTGCACCCTTCACCCCCATGTCAGACATATAATGAATTACTATTCCTTCAGACAACGAGGTTGAAAACTTGTGGTCTCCAAGGCAACAGGGTATCCTGGGGTGGGGTGCTAGGGAGGGGGGCTTGCCAGGCCAGGAAAGGACTAGGAGTAAAGGGGGTGGGGAGGCAGAAGCAGAGATGATATCATTCTTGAAGGCTGAAAGCAGCCAATCAGCTTGTGAGAATATGATGTCATCTCCCCCACCTCCACCCCCTTCTAGCTTAGGTAGCCCCACTGAGAATTCTAGACAAGTATTGAACTGAAGTTGTATTGCTGTGAGAGAAAGGGGTGGGGGGTGGCAAAGGGGGAGAGAGAGATCTACCCGACCCTGTGGATGGCCCTCGCAGACACTACAGTCTTCACTAGAGGCAGTCCCATAAAAATGTCATCAGCTCAGGCTCTCCCTGCATTACAACACAATGATTTCTTTGGGGAGAAGAAAAAAACCCTAAGATTTATTCTATAGCCACACCCCCCGCCTCCCTTGGAAGAGAAAAACCAACCAACAACAAGTTGTGAATGAAGTGTCTGCAGAGCAGCCCCCACCAGCCCGGCCTGAGAACTTTCTGAACAGAAAGAGGCTCCCACTCACACAGACCAGCTGAATGTGTTTACTCCGCTCCCTGCAGCCCCAGCCAGGGATGGAGGAAACTCAAGGCGCTCCAGGATGAGAGCCTGGTTTAGGGCAAGGCTGCCCAACCTGGTGATGCAGGCCACTTAAGACGCTGGGGGGAGGGGTGTCTATCCGTAAGACAATGACAGCATCCAGGGCTCAGTGCCAGGCTCCTAGGAGAAGCAAACAAGCCATGGCTTTAGGGAGGGGTGCGGGCTCGTTAGAGTGCTCACTGAAGTGTTACCACTGCGCAGAGGGGAGGCTGAGCGTGCACAACCTCTTCTGCCAGCTTTTCCCTGGGGACTCGGAAGCTATGCTTTTTCCAAAAAGTGTCCCCAAGAGTTCAGGCCACAGGACAGTGTGTCTGAGAGTTCAGAGCAGGCCAGGGCTGCTCTCTCCCTGCCCTTGAACAGTACAAAAGGTACAGGTCTCCCACAATCATCTCTCTGGAGTCTTTCTGGAGTTGTCCCACCTGGACCATCTGTGACATTGCCTTTGAGGAAAGAGAAGCAAAGATCCTATGCCCACTCCTCATTTTGCAGATGTGGACATGAAGGCCCGGAGAAGGGACTGGACCAGTCCAGTGACCACCACACTCACCAGTCCTTTAGGGCTGGACCCAGGATGCCATCACCAACCCACTGTTCATTCTTAGTGATAAACCCACAACACAGTGGTGGCACTTGTTTTCAATTTCAGCACTGCCTGCTTACCATTTTCTGCAGCAGTAAGGACACGGTTAGAATAAGTTTGTGATGCTCTCCATACCCATCCGTATGAACGGAGAGCAAGACTCATGCCACACTACATATTTGACCCCCTCTACTCTTCACGACCCACCCCCCTCCCCCCTGGAAATCACCATACTGTTATCTGCATCTAGGATCCTTTGTTCCTTCGACCTTCTTGTTTGTTCCTTTGTTTCTTTCAGTTTTATATCCCATATATGAGTGAAATCATATGACTCTTAACTTTTTCTGACTTCTTTCATTTAGCAGGGTATTCTCAAGATCCATCCATGTTATCATAAACGGCAGTATTTCATCTCTTCTTATGGCTCAGTAGAATTCCATGGTAGACATGTATCATATCTTCTTTCTCCAGGCATCTATTAAGGGACATTTAGGTTGTTTCCAGGTCTTGGCCACTGCAAATAATATGCTGCAGTGAAAACAAGGGTGCCTATGTCTTTGCAAAGAAATGTTTTCAATTTTTCAGGTAGAGAGAGACCCAGAAGAGGGGTTGCTAGGTCACGGGGTGACTCTATTCTTCATTTTTTGAGGATCCTCCATACTGGTTTCCACAATATAATATATACATGATGTATATAGACTTGTACACTTGAAATCTATATATTTTTACTAACCACTGTCACCCCAATAAATTTAATTTCAAAAAAAGAATCACTTCACAGAGACTATTGTGTGTCTGGCCTGTGTCCAGCCCTCCCCTGGCCTACGCCCCTGCCGCACACAGCACCACAAGGCACACCCAGGCTCCTGGGTGACCACATCCAGGAGAGAGACAAAACAGGAGTCCGGAAATATGTGCCGGTTGTACCCATGGGCATCACACATCGGGGCTGGAGACACTCAAGGGAAGAGAGTTTTGCAAAGAGCTACTGGTTTTCTACTGGATGACAGACATGAAAGATAGAAATGCAGCTAAGTCAGGGTTCTGCCCGCACAGCAGTTAGTCAAGAAAAGGAGACTGAGGCTATAAATGCACAAGTGTCCCCCCATGAAGACCCCAGGAAGGCAGGGACTTTGTCGTATCAACGGTGTATGACCCCAGCACCCACTATTGTGCCTTGTGGGTAGTAGACACTCAATAAATTCTTGTCAAATGACCAAGAAGCAGTGCCTAGAAGGATGTTTCTAATGCTGGGAGACATTAGTAAGGAGGCGCTACCTGAACAGGGCTTTGGAAGATGAATGTCAGTTTGCCAGGTCGAAGGAAGAGGCGTATTCTAAGGAAAGGGAAGAACATTTGGAAAGACATAGTGAATAAGGATAGGAGAGGATAGGGAAGCCTAAGATAACAAACAACCCGCATGTCACCATGGCCCAAAATAACAGAGGTCTGTTTCTCATTCTTGCTACATGTCTATTACAAGTCAGCAAGGGCTCTGCTCCATGCCACGGTCCATCCTCCGACCAGGCTCATGGTGTAGCCTCAATGGGATACTGCTGGTCCCTGTGGAAGATGAAAAATAGGGCTTACCCCTGAAGTGACATCACCCTTTCACTCACAACTCACTGTCCTGAACCAGTCACATGACCCCACCTAAGCCCAGGGTTGTGCATTTTAAAATGCTGCAAATATCCTTCTCCTCATCAGGGTTTCTTTCCAGGTTTACCAAGCACTGATGATTCCCACCTAACCCGGTGTTCACCATGAAGATTTCAAAACAGTGGTTTTCCAACCCCAATACAGACACCATGTTTACCAGCTGGCTTTCAGGATTCTATTAGCGAGAGCCCTCCCTTCTCCCCATTTATATAGTCCATCTAGCTGTCTACCATCATCTCTCTGTCCACATCATTAGCACGAACTCATCAATCTCTATTTTTAATGGTTTATCATTTTTACGGACTGAATGTTTGCATCATCCCCAAATTCCTATTTTGGAATCCTAATTCCTAAGGTGATGAGATTAGGAGGCGGGGCCTTGGCGAGGTGAGTCGGTTATGAGGGCAGAGCCATCATGATGGGATTAGTGTCCTTATAAATTATGGAGACCCCAAAACGCTCCTTCACCTTTCCACTATGTGGGGACACAGTGAGGAGACAGCCACCTCGGGGCCGAGAAGCAGGTCCTGGCCAGGTACCAAATACGCTGGTGCCTTGGTCTTGGACTTCCAGCCTCTCAAACTGTGAGCAATAAGTATTGGTGGTTCAAGCCCCCTGGCCTATGCTACTTTGGGGGTAGCACCTGAACCGCCGAAGATGATAATCATTCCTGTACTAAGTTATTCTGGTGTTCTCACTGTGTCTGAGTCGGCCAAGGGGCACTCCTCCAAGATGATTTCTACGCCCTTATGACAAGCCCTCATCCTTTCCAAAATTTGTATCATTTTTATAATTGGCACGAAAGTGATCTTACTCACACTTGCTGTGTGTTCCCATGGAGAAGCCTCTAGAAAGGCAGGGGGGTTCAAGTAAGTACAGGGCAGCTCCCACTGGCCCTTACCAAAGTCCTAGGAAAGGAAGCTACTTGGTCAAGGGGCCGATGAGCCTGATGGACCCCAACCATCACAGGAACGTGGGCAGCTCGAAGAACTAACCCTAGAGAAAACGCTACGTCGCCTTTCCCTTTCTGAGCCGTTTCTCGGAGCTGAGAGTAAAGGAGCTAATGGCATGGGGCAGAGAGAGGAAGATGCTACTTCCTTGTCTCTGACCCACTGTACCACTGTACCACTAAGCAGGTGTACCATGGCACCTGCTTAGAATTTTGGTGAATTTCCTTACAGTTTTTACCATCTTAGATGCAAGAGTCCCTACTAACATCCTCATTTTGGGCACCAGAGCTGTCTAATTCTTTGGAAGATCCCTCTATTCCCCGACTAATCTGCTAGTGAAGAATATTTGGGTAAGGTTTCTCCACTCCCACTTTATTATAGATGATGATGCTGAGGTTCTAAAAAGTCAGGAGATTTGCTTAAGGTCCCGCGGCTGCACACTTGCAGCTGAGCCCGGAAGTGGTCCTGGCCACTCTGTGTGGGTCCTTCCGGGCACTTTCATACTCCGCAGTGTAGCACACCTTGCTGAGGGTCCCACACTAAAACAGGCCCCCCGAGGCTGCTCTGCCTGTGCTGTTCCCACAGATGGGGGTCTCCTGGGGATCCCACCCCTCCATCCCGCATCCTCCAGACAGCCTGAGACTGGGGGCTGTGGCTATATCCAAAAGCCAACGGTAGATGTACCCTTGGGCTTGTCGAAGCAACGTCAAGGTGCTGAAGAGGCCAGGGCAGCTGTCCAGGAACCATGCCCCAAGCAGGGTGTCTGAGGGTTCCAGATGTCCCAGCTGAGGGGACCCAATCATGGGAGACAGGCACAAACATGCATTCCTCTCCAGGGTCAGAGCAAAAACAAGGCCCACCGCTTAGTTGGGACCACTTCTAAAGGGACAAGAGTCACAGGAGTTGGAGGGCTCACCTGGCCCAAACCTCCACAACTTCCGAGGCTTTGGCTCAAGAGAGGGTGGAGAAAACCATAGAAGATCAGACTTCTCTTGTGGCTGAGACCTGTTTTGTACCTCACCCAGTTTTACTGCCTATCATGGCCATCAAACTATATATCCACCACCCAGACCCACATCCGACCCCAGAGGTGTGGGACGGAGGCGTCAGAGCAGGACAGAAATAACATCACTCTTCACGGGTCTCTGACTGCTGCCCACCCATCCAACTGGCCTCAGTCAAGCTGGCCAGACAGGGAGAAGACTCCGACACAGTGAGTCACCAGTGGGCTCAACCAAGGACACTAGCTGCTCGGGGGGAGCAAGTCCTGAACTCAGTTCCCACTGGGCTGCTTGGTCACAGTAGGGCCGGGCTCTGCAGAAGCCCCAGGCCTGGCGTTGCAGGCAGGGCCGGGGAGAATCACCTCTTTCAGCATTCTTACAAGGGACCCTCACCAGCAGTTCACTCTGGCTCAGTGCCACAGGGCAGGCGGTTCCCATGCCGCCTTGGCCGTCCCCACCGGCAAATCAGGGCACTTCCGGAAACGATCACAATCAGCCCCACCACCCTGAGAGCTGCCCCAGGGCTCTGTCAGGGCCAGAAACACACTGTTCTTCCACTTTAGGAATGAGCAAGCCTATATGCTTCCTATAAATGTCTGCGTAAATCACTGCTGGGTATTCCCATTTTGGCGCAAGGTACACCCATCCTAGGCTGCAAAAGCAACTTCTTCCCCTGAGAAGGAGGCCCGGGGGCCATTCCGTCCGCTTCTCCTGGGCTCTAGGGACCTGCCTCCTGAGCTGCTGGGCCCTGCAGAGAAAGCTCTTGCTGAGACAATGACTCGGCCCCAAAGGGACTGCAGCTCACCTTTCCAGGGGCCTTCTGGGCTGAGCTCCAGGTGAGGCCCAGCCAGACCTGCTGGGGTTTAGGGATCCTTTGTAAGTCGTCCTCCCAGGAGCTCCAGCTCCCCCACAACCACAGCCGCCTACCCTGCCTGCCACAGCCCGCGTGGGGGAGTGAGTGCTTGAGACAGCCTCTGGAAAGGTCTCTGGGCCACCGGCGTTCTGTGTAAAAGCTCCACGTCCACTTAACTAACGAGTAATCATTAATATTACCCCTGGCCCACGTACCCAACTGTTAAACTGACACTAATGAAACGAGCTGCGGGAACCATGACCAACATTAAAACCGCGTCCAAACTGTTAACTTAAATGACCCAGGCTGATTCATACACCGTGCTTTGCATTTAACCAGAAAGGAGGGTGTTTTATATCAAAATGCACAGACATTTCTTCCACCCTGGCTTTTCCTTTCTTACTACCTCCCAGCCCTGACTGGATCAGACCAGACCACACCAGACAGTGCCCTTAATAACTGGGATCATGGTTTGGCTTTCTTGGTGAAAAGGGATTCCCAGCAAAGGGGAAAGTGCGCAAAAAATCTGGGGCTGAAAGTGATGTATTGATTCGTATGCGTGATTTTGGCATCTGCTGTGAGGCGCATGCTCCGGAATTGGCTGATTCTAACAGTTTGAGTCTTCACTATGGTTTAAAAGGGGGGGTGCTGGTTTGGGAAAGGCTTCCCCTGAGGGGCAGACCTCGCCTCCTTCAGGCTGGCCTTCAGGAGCCAGGAGAAAGTCAGAAACCAGGAAGACCGAGTTGGGGAGACCCTGCCAAGGATAGCCACCCCACGTCTGCCCTTACCGCTTCGCATGCGTGGTTGGGTTGGAGGTCCCCCTGAACTCAGAGGCGATGCGTGCCTCCCATAGAACAGCAAGCGCATGCCAGGCAGCTGCCTTGGTTGTGATTGCACCCCAGCCTCCAGGACACAGCCCGTTTCGCAGACTCAAGGCGGCCACTCAGCTTTCATCACCTGCTCATGAATCCCACGCAATGATGGTAGCATCTAGGAGAACGGAGCCACGGGCCACGTGGGCACACGTGGGCTGGATCGGGATGCCAGGGGGCCATGGAATCCCAAGGACCCTCTGTGACAGGAGGACATGAGTGTTTAGAGTTAGGTAGCTTTGGGGACATTTCAGTCCAAAGGTCTTCAAAGCTGGTATCTCCGCAGCCAGCACTGAGGGTTCAGGGGTGTTCTCGGTTAGTTAATAGCAGCTACTCCAGGCCTGAGGAAGACCAACGGGACCAACGGGACCAATGGGGTAGAACAGGTAAGGAGCCACCCAGCCAGGGTATGACTCTTGGCAGCCTAGGAGAAAAGATGAAGCTCGCCCTCCAATTCTGGCAGACACACCTCCCTCACCCCACCAGGTGGCACAGTGGACTGGCTGGGAACATGCTCATTCAGAACAAAGGTTCCAAAGTCCCACTCTTGATTTAAAAAAAAATATATTATTTACCACTTGGTTTTGATTCCTAGATCTAGCTGTGTGACCTTGGACAAGTTACCGACCCTCTCTGAGCTGCATTTTTCCCATCAGTATAATAAGCGTCATAACCACCACACCGGCCACATCAAAGGATTAGGTGAAGGACTGCACATGCGAAGCCTCTGCACAGTGCCTGGCACACGGTAAATGCTCCGTAAGCAAGGGCTGCTTTTGTCTCCCCTCGTCTTTGCGTCGAGCAGTCTAAGCCCTCTACCTCCTAGCCTTTTCTTACCCACAGGCTTCACGTCCTCCGGTTTGTCCCACTCCCACAGGACAGGATGGCAAGGCAGGTCTGGGAACTATCAGATGCCAGGAGACGCGGGGCCGCATTCAGCGAGCCCATTTCCACCGGAACTGCCAAGGTGGGCAGTCCCACGGCGGTGCCCTTGGGGTGTCCCCTTCAGCATTCAGCTCTCCCCCTCTCTCTCTGCCCCGCCAGCCCCTTCCGATGCTCAGACACCCCGGCTGCCTTGTCAGGCCCTAACTCGTCCGGCCGGCTCGCCTTGGTACCCGGCTTATCCAAACATCGTCATTGCTTTTCATAAATTCAGTCCCTTCTTATCAGCCGCACCATCAGGGGGAAGGACAGGAGGGGCTTGTGACTGAAGTGTGGGGAAGAGAAGCTTTCATTAGCCTCCTCTTGGCTCCTCAGGGTCACCCACAGTTCAATCACCCTGCCTTCACATGTTCCCCATCACGTAGCGGGAACATCGGCATCACGCAGGTCACCCGTGTCTGTCCTCCGTTCTGTGCTGACAGGGTGGGGGCCCCCGCTGGGCACGGGCCTGCAGGTTGTAAATGGAAGGCGGCTGCTGGGGTCCCCGAGGAGCCTCAGCTCCGGGATGGCATCCCTGCCACCATCTCCCAACTCATACAAGCTTCTCCCACGCAGCCAGTCACTGTATAAGCTGCTACAACAAAACGTGTTCCTGTGAGCAGACCCGCCCTGCAGAGAGCGTCAAAAACACCCAGCAGGGTGCACAGTGCTCCTGCTGACCCTAAACTAAACTGGTGGAAGGGGCTCTGGGCTCCTGGGTGAGGGCTCCTCGGGGGCTCGGGATGCTGCCAGCCCGTAGCTGTGCAACCTTGGAGAACTTCCCTTGTCAAAAAAACAAAAAACAAAACAAAAAACTAGGGATGGTCATACCCATCCTCTCTACCTCCCATTGCTCTGCACCCCGGGCAAGAACACACACAAACACACTCCCTTCCATGCCAAATTCTAAACAAATGGCCCGTACTCCTAGTGATCCAGCCCACTGGGTATAAATATGAATATGGTCACATATTGCCGCAAAGAGGCCCAGAGACTGCTTTTCACACTTGTGTTTTCACTCAGCTCTGCCATTTTCCCGACGCCCAGTTTCTTCCATGAAGACCCTGTCTTACATCCAGCCTTTTGCGGACAGGGATGAAAAGCCGGAGCTAACTTTTCACGGGGTAAGGACTGCACACAAACGCCACCGCGTGCGTCTCTGCTCACCTGCTGTCCCTGCCCATTCGGTCACGCGAGGGCTGTACGGGAACCCTAACCCAAAGGTTCCTCGGGCCCTGACTTGGGCTTTCCACAGGCCTCAACCCCCCCCCAAGATAATCAAATAGACAAATTGTTTTTCAAAAAATCAGCACTTCTGAGGGTTCTTCTTGGTGCCAAGCTCTGTCTTAGCTCCTAGGAAAGGTCCTTGACGTTTTTATACGGTGCTCGGAAAGGTTGTTACCGGGAAGCTTTTGAGAACAGAAACGTGCCATTTGCGCGTGGAAACTGGGACTGTCGTAGGAGGGGAGGGGCGGTTATCCATTTTCTAGGTCTTGGCAGGGACAGGAGGAGAGAAGACAGAAGCAGCTTCTCAAACAGAAAAGCAATGCCCAGCAGGGCTGAATGAATGAATTCTTCAGTCACCGCGCTCTCTGTGAGAAATGGAAACTCTCATTCTCTAACTCAGTCCATCAAGGGTCCCACTGGGGAGTGAGACCCCCCCCTAGTGCTCAGCGTATGCCGGGCACATTAGCATGCAGGCTGTGTTGGCTGGCCTGGGCTCAAGGAGGAGACAGATCTCAGGGAAAGAGACACAGCCCCACATTCCCCACGAGGTCCCAGCCCAAGCACTTATGATTATGATTATAACTGGCATGTGTGTGGTAACCAGGCCTTCGGAGCACATTCTCATGCATTTCTCTTTTGATCTGAGGCAGATAACGCAGAGCGGGAGCATGCATCTGAAAGGCCACCCCGTGGAACAGCACACTGGCTGAGCAAGAACAAAGACCGTAAATGAAGAAGGATGTTTGCACTGGGTTTCCCGCCTGCTTGAAAACAGGAAGCTTCGGAGGCCTGTTCTGGCGAGGTTTCCACCTCTTCCTTACCCCAAAGCTACATGGCCTCAGAGGTTTTCTTTTCATTACTTTTTACTTTTAATGGGGCAAATCTCTTCCAAGACACTTTTTTCCCCTATCCCATTTTGCTGCAATGAGAGGGAGCCATGCCCGCTCGGATGGGTCAGTGGGGAAACGAAGGTGGTGAGTGGCTGCCCTTTTCCCCTCTCACCTGACAGGCCACCTCTGCAGATCTCACCTTACACAAGCACCTGGGAGGGGAAGTGTCACCAGTGCGGAATGCCGGCAGCCGACCCAACTGAGACAGCTGGGCAGAGAGAGGCCTGGGGCTAATGACTTGGAAGAAGTCAGAGGTGGCAGGCTGTTGATCTAGGCTTCCCTGTAGATCACAAGGATTGCAAAACAACGAAACTGGCTTGTCATGGGGATGGCATTCATTGACACTGAAAAGGATTAGAGAAGATGTCTCTTGCTGACAGAGGAAGACCAGGGACCAGCCACAAGGATACCTGGGGGGAGGGGGGTGGTGGCTGACTGTGGCTGAGTGTAGGAGGGGAGTGGGGTGGGGGAAGAGGTGGTGTCTGGAAGGAGCAGGCAGGACGCGGCCCAGGAATGGCCTCAATAGCCACTGGGTCTCCCAGTCTCCTGTTCTTAACATTTAAATATGGGCAGGAGGGGCAAATCTTGGTAACCGCCAGCATTCTCCAGAGAAATAGAACTGATTTGTTTGAAGGAACTGGCTGGGCAATCGTGGGGGCGGGGGGAGGCTGGCAAGTGTAAATCCACAGGGCAGGCAAACCAGCTAGAAACTCAGGCAGGAGTTGATGCTTCGAGAGTCTTGAGGAGGAATTCCTTCTTCTCCTGGAAACCTCATTCTTGGTTCTGAAAGCTTTCGACTGATTGGATTGGGCCCACCCACACTGTCTGGCGTGATCTCTTTTACTCAAAGTCAATAACTATCTATGTTAACCCCAAAATACGAAATAACTTCACAGTAACATCCAGATAAGTATTTGATTAAACACCGGGTACTGGAGCCTGGCCAGGCTGAACCAGAACACTAGCCATCCCAGCATCGCCAATGAGAATCTCCAAAGCCATTTTACAGGCTCTGCCCTCCGTACAAGGACACAAAGGTCTATGTTCAAATGACAGCCCACTGGAGCAGGGACTACACCCACCTCTCAATCACCGGCCCTCTCAAGAGCTGCTAGTAGGACTAAGTGCCCAGTCATGGACTAGAGTACACTGAGAAAATGAGCTCAGCATCATGGAGAGAACCCAGACCTGAGAATAAGAAGACCTGGGTTCAAGCTCCAGCTCCACCACTAGTTGCTGGTGTTCCTCCAGCAAGTCACGTCTCTTGCGTGGGCCTCGTCAGGATACGCAACAAAATGCTCTCTGATCCTCATCAAAGACTGTCACCCCATTAGTCCTTGAGGACAAGTGTCTCAATGCCTTCCAGGGCAGTTGTAGCCCAAGAACATGGTAGACAATATCACAGCAAATTCAAAAAGTAGATAAATTAGATGGGTAAATAGATACATACAAGGAAGATAAACAAGTAGATAGATAGATGTAATCTGCAATTAAATATATCAGATAGAATATAAAATTATACCAGTAGATATTAGGGGAAATGTAATACACATGCTTTAAGATTTGGATTTTCCTCTCTCATTTCTTAACCTTGGTTTTCTTCGGAGACTCACTGAAAATCTGGCAAAGTTGTATGCTCCGAATGTGGATATAATTGCAGAGAACAGCCCAGGAACTACCATACTTGCCTCCAAACCCAAAGAGAACAAGTTCAGAGACGGCTGCCCTGGAGAAACAGTAACTGTGGAAAGGGAACAGCCCACTGGCAGGAGCTTTCCAAGGGTCCAAAGCAGCAGAAGATGCTAAAAGGTGCTCGGTCTCGAGCTAATTCCAGAAATCAACATTTCAAAAGGCATTTCTTTATTTTCCTACCTGACTGGCAAAATTGAAGCAGGTTGGTACTACACAGGGTTGGTCAAAGTGTGAGGGCAAGGTATTCTCACAAACGGCTGTTGTAACCTGCTCAGGGGTCATGGGCAGGAACTGCCAAGTTTGAATTAACTCTTCAACCCAACTCTGTGTTCAAGTATCCATCCCAAGGAAATACCCACTTTGGGGTATATTTGTAGGGGTGGTATGTATCAGAACGCTTACTGCAATCTTTTGTGTAATGGTGAAACACTGTAAAAAAAAACGATACAAATGATTACCTAGTTTACTATCTATCCAGGGTACAAAATACGCAGCAGTTTAAAAAGAAGGAGGGGCCCACAGGAAGAATGGCAAGCGACGCATGTCCTGTGAGCCAAATCTGTGTCTTCTAAGGTCTACATTTGTGCATATGCACGCATGCATACAAAATTACCTAGAAAGATAGGTAATTACCTAGAAATTACCTCCCTTGGCAGGGAGGAACTACTAGAGGAACGCAACTAGAGGAACGCAACTAGAGGAACGCAACTAGAGGAACGCAACTAGAGGAACGCATGCGAGGCCGAATGAAAAAGACCGTGGCTGGTGGTGGCACAGGGGCAGACTAAGTTATTCGGACTATAGACACCTGTATTGTTTTCTCGGTTTGCAATCAAAATGTAGTCACATCCCATGGGTATAATTTTCATACCAACGAGACTAAAAGCAGCAGGGTTAACAGAAGGAAAAACAAGAGAGAGTGGGTAGCCCAGGCTGGTGCCTGGGATTAGCTTGGTGTCCCTCCCCTCTGCTCCCTGAGTCTTCCTGGGGGAGGGGGGGGCTCTCCAAAGCTTAGCCAACTCTAAAGGAATGTGAAAGCAACAGGGCTCGGTAAATGCCATTACAGGTGTTCAGGTCTGCCATTTCACTTTCCGTTTGCGTCCGGCAGGGCACTGGCAGGAAGGATGACACACTCACATCAGGTCATTTGAGGCGAGTTAGTACGGGATGGTTTTACAAGGTGTGGGCAGGCGTAGGAAAATTATGAGAAAGGGTGCCTTCCACGTGGTTCAGCTGTCTCCCTCGAAAGAAGAGGGGATAGAACGGCGCGGGGCTCCGCTCTCCCCCTCCCTCACTCCCGTCTCCCAGTCAAACTTGGCATTGTCCGGAGCCGCTGGGAATCCAGAGGGGCAGGGAGCCTTCTGATTCCATTCACACAGGTTCGTCTTCTGGGGCACCGAGCAGGCGGGGCACGGTGGGGAGGGGCTAACGGGAAATCCACACGCCCGGTTCTCCATTCTGAGGGAAGAAGACGTGCACGATCACAATTACATTTTCGTCCCCCCCCCCCCCCCATCCATTTGGATGTGCATGTCTCCCTCGGTCTGCGTTCCCCTTTCATCTCTACCACTAACGACTCTGTGCTCTTGGGCACCTTCCCACGCCAGGCCCCTAATTTCTCCATCTGTAAGATGAGAGTGTTTGGATGGGCCTGACTGTTTCCGAGATTCTTTCCAGCTCTAACGTCCATGACGGTGAGTCTAGACCTCTGCCTGAGCCTGGAGACCTTTACACGGTTGGTAACATTGCTGACAGCAGTCAGCCCCTCGGCAGGGAAGGGGCCAACTTAGAATGAATGTGGAAGGTCCTGAGCCTGCAGGGGTCTCTGTGCAGCTCCTGCCCCCTCCGCTTGCCCAAATAAGGTAAAACACCTTTGCAAAAAATGGGCCAGTCCTTAACACTTCCTCTGCCCCTGCTTCCCCACGGGGCGGCCCAAGGACAGTAAGTGAACTCGGGGCTGTCGGACCCACGGGCAGTAACTGACTCACTCCTTCTGGGCAAGGGGCAGGGGAGTGGAAAAGACAAAATGAGGTGATAGAGATCTTTCCCTAGTCCCGGGCCCTTCTCCCCTCGATGCCCTCCTCAGCCCCAACCCTCTGAGTCAGAACTAAGGCAGTTCCATTCCCAAGGGATGTTGCCAAACACCTTTCGTTCCTCATCCACAGACTCACACGTGAGGAATGCGATGTGCAACCCACACTTTTACTTGGGTCGCCCCTGTACCCCAATAAACAGGAGGACAGCTCTGCCCCTCTAAGGCCATAGGCTCTGAGTTCTCCTCTTTCACAAAGCCAGCCACTGCTTTGAAATCCCAGCATTTCTGCTTTGCCTCCAGAGCATCAGGGCTCTTGATGGTGACCTTGACCTGCGTGCACAAAGGCTGAGAAGTCAGCTGACTTCAGAAGAATGGAGAACCCGGCTTTGCCGTAGATGCCGGCACACAGGCCTCCTCCACGGGCTAAAAGCAATCACTCCCCACCGTCTTTCCTGCAGACTCTTGGTTTCAGTAGATGGTGAGCTCGCTTACAGGGAAGATTTTTATGAGGTGCTTCCTTCTACAACGTCAGGGCTGCATTTCTCTTAGGTGGGCACCCATAACAATGAGAAATGGAGGGAAGCCAATCGACTGAAGAAATCGATACTGAGTAAGGAAACCTATCTCATCAGTAAGAGACTCCCAACGATGAAATAAGTCCCCCAGCCACGCAGGGCATTGCAAGAGACTGAGTCACACTAGGTTAGGGTCTGTGCCAAAGGGAGACACTCAGCTACCTGTCTCCGTAGATATTAGAGGCCGAGAAAGAGGAGCCAGAAAGGTCTGAGTCGTTCTCCCTCTGCACTCGCTGGATTTGGGTTTTCAAGGGTTGAGTGTCCCATAAAGTCTCAGCACAAAATACTCAGAACCTAGAGATGAGAGCTGTTCTCTCATCTTTGGACTTCCTAGGAGACAGAGAAGGGAATAAACAGTGATCGGTCATGAGCAGAAAGGCCAGATACTGTTCCAAGGGCTTCATAAACATCATTGTAGTTTACCTTCAAAATTATTATGCCCACTTAAAAGATGTGGAAACTGAGGTGAAGGGAAATCAAATGTGTTTCCCGGGATCACCACTAACCTGCGGGCCTAATATTTAAACCTGGGTCCCTCTCTTTTTGGAGTTCTGGCCCGGGGCCACATCGGCACCCTCCCTACATGTGCATTTAGAAAATCTGACTTCAGTCTGGGTTTAGTGGCTTTTGAGATTCCCCAAATGGCAGTCACCTGGAATGTTTCTGTTGTGTGGGCCAAACTGCTTTTCCAGCTCTGGGTGTTTCCCTACCCTCCTGCCTCAATGCAAGGGGGTCTCATGAATGGAAAGGAAGGGAGAAGCTTACCACCGACCCATCAGTGCCTGCCTGCATTTTTGCTGCCACTGAGGCTGGAAGACTGTACCAACCACTTGGTTCTCCAAGCTGGGCTCCCAAGGTGCCCTGCAGCAACGGTGGGGGTGTCTGGCCCTGCA
This sequence comes from Sturnira hondurensis, assembly GCF_014824575.4. Classification (NCBI taxonomy): domain Eukaryota; kingdom Metazoa; phylum Chordata; class Mammalia; order Chiroptera; family Phyllostomidae; genus Sturnira; species Sturnira hondurensis. Next base: position 11,746,667 of record NW_028091359.1, read on the forward strand.
GCATCTCTGGTTGGGAAGAAGGCAACTCAGCTGCAACCTGTGTGGACTAATGGCCAAGCCCATCTTGATGAGTTAGTTGTTGGGGGTCTCAAGGAGTCCAGTGTAGAAAAATGGTGCAGGCAGAGCACCCTACCGAGTTCCCTAATTCCATGGTACCTGTTAGCCTCCCTCAGCCCCTGAAATTAGATGCAAGCCCAGTGAATACAGGGGACCCTGGAATGCCTGGGTAGAGTGGAGTTAGAAGAAAATCATGTTCTACTTCTTGCATTTCTGAGTTTATAAACAAAGGTTCACACCTGCTCTCTGAGTGGAGCGCCTCTCCAGGATGGACTGCCCCCCCTCCTCTCCTCACAGTGTGGGGTTTACACTCTCCCCTTTTTCCTTACCCCAAGCTGCTAGGCACCTGCCCATGGCCTGAGCCACCCAGAAAGACTCTTGCACACCACTGTGTGTTGCATGTACTGAGGCTGCGCAGTGAGTGAGGCCTGTTCCCTTGGAATCTCGGGCTTCAACGTGGCCCCTAAAAGGACAGCAGCTCAGGGGACCCACCCATCCCAGCCTGATCCTCAGGCAGAGGAAAATGCCAGAGCGAGAGAAGGGCGAACCTAGGCAAGGACGATCTCCCCTGCCCCAGCCTCTGGGAACACCATATCTGAGGTTTGTTTAGCCACCCAAGGTGCTGTGCACTAGCAACCAGATAACTATTCCGGTTTGACAGGTAGCTTCGGCCCCCCAGTATGTGCCTTTGGCCCACCTGATAGCTGTGTGTTCCCTTTCCTCTGGGATTCCCTGGGGCTGCTGTTCCTCCCTCCCCACCCTACCACACCCTTGACTTACCCAGCAGCCTCAAGAGTTATCATCCAGCCCTGGCTGGTATAGCTCAGTGGATGGAGCGTGGGCTGCGAACCAAAGTGTTGCCCGTTCGATTCCAGGTCAGGGCACATGCCTGGGTTGTGAGAGGCAACCACTCATTGAGGTTTCTGTCCCTTTCTCTATCCCTTCCCTCTTTAAAAATACATAAATAAAATAAAATAAAATAAAATAATAAGAGTTGTCATCCAGCCAATATCTCCCAACCCTACAAAAGGCAAGCAACAGGATGCCCCAAAGTCCTGAAGCACACGGAGTGAAAAATAATTTGAGATATGTTGGAGCAGTCTTTCTCTGCTTCTCCCTCCTTAAAACACATGTTTCTCTTTTCACAACATTGTCTGAATGTCTACCACACATGAAGATCTGTTCTAGGAGGCTGGGGATCAGCCACAAAAGAGATCCACAAGAGACTGCTCTCAGAGAAGGCACACACCCGCCCAGCAGGCAGACACAGGGCTGTGCCACGCAGGTCCCCCTTCAAGAGGGGACTGGCTACCTGACTGAGAGGACAGCCTGCAGCCACCAGCATCAACTGGGTTCTTTCCAGCCCTGCTCTTCCTAGAGCCGGCCCTGGACAACGACCAAGCACGGTGGTGAGCCAAGGGCTGAGCTGTGCCCACCCGCACAGGCCTTCTCCCGGGGCGGGCTCTGCCCAAGCCTGCTCTCTCCCCTCTTGTTCCGTAGGTGTTTCTCTCTAACACCCCCAGTTCCATCTGAGCATCTGCTTCCTGGGGAACCCACCAGAGACTTGGGAGGACACACACCAGAGCAACTGCAGGTAGTGATGGGCACTGTGGAAAGACAATGGCGCAGTATGGCAAAGCCTGACTCAGCAGGAGAGGACAGCAGCTAGATGTCAAGTGTACTCACCTTCTACGAGAAGGTGACAGAGGAGCCAAGACAGGAAGGAGGAGGGTAGGAGGAGGCACCAGCCATGCTCAGCACAGTAGGGAGAGGGGTGCAGGCAGAGTCAGGAGGGAGAGGCGCCTGTGGCGGAGCACAGCAGTGAGTGACAGGGAGTTCCAGGAGCTGAGGCCATGGGGCCCCACCGAATCCAGGTTCCCTCCTCGGGGACTCAGAGGGGGCAGTGCTGTGTGCCGCACCATCTCATGGACCAACCCCAACGTGGCAAAACAGCACACCACGCCAATAATTTCTAACTGCCACACTTTTCAGGGCATATTAGCGGAACTTGCTGATCCACTCTGGACTGTGACCTACATGAGACAGGCTTGGGGAAACGGCCAATTCCAGCCACTTGGAAAAGCTGATGGGGACATGAGACAGTGAACACGAAGTTGCTATGTTAGTACCTGTTCTAATTTGTCTTACAAAGTGAATCACTCCCAAACCTCAGGATGTTATTCCTAGCGAGTCACTTGTTCCCCTCCTCATGAGTGATGGGGACGCTCACACGGCACTACCGCCTGCATTGGAGCTGCTTCCATGGAGCCAGGGACGGGGGGGGGGGGCGGGGGGGGCAGGGGCTTCTGAAACAAGCAACAGCCCCCTCATCCCACCTGGACACCTGGCTCTCAGCAGAATTCTGGAGAGATTTTTCCCAAATCAGTGGTTCCCAACTGAAGGCACTTTTGCTCCCCAGGAGACATGGGGCAACACTGGACACATTTTCAGTTGTCATGGCGATAAAGGGATGCTACTAGCAGCTAGTGGGTAGAGGGGCCCCAAACCAAAGGATGCTTTCAGGCAGGTGCCTTCTGAAGAGAGCCCGCCACAGAGAGTCGGGTAAACACAACCGGCAGGGGCTCCCTGGGTGTAAGTCTGCGATCACATGCACCGTCCCTGTGGTTCGCACTGTCGTACTCACTACAGGGAAAATACCAAGAAAGATTTCCTTAAACAGAAGTACTTGAACCTCGGAGACTGCAGATTGTCCCTCTCCGGCAATCTTCTAAGACTGGCTCGCAGAGCCAGCTGGGACACAGACTCCGCCAGGGAGAGGGGGATGGGCAAGATGACCCCCCAAGGGAGGTCCTTTGCAGGCGAGCATTCCTATGATAATAATGTAAAATGTGGCAGAGTGCTGCATTTTAATTAATTTTAGCCCCTTTCAAGATCACAGTTATTATTTTAAAAACACCGATAATACCAAACACATGTTGAAAGTACACAGCCAGCTGCGGCCCTGGAGACTGGGGACGTGTTAAGCCATATGTCATCTGGGGTGGTGGGAAATCAGCGGGCCCCTCCCCGGTGCCCTCCGAGACCCCGACACCATTCTCAGTGGGCCTGCTCTCGCTCTGTCACCAGCCAAGCCCCTTACTGACCCGACTCCTCTCCTCCCACCAGAGCTCAACTTGCTCCCCCACCTTTCCTGCAGCAACTGAGATGGGGTGAGGTGTCAGGCCTCCGGAAATCCCGGTTTAATTATTTTATTGTAAAAAGAGGAAAAAAGCAAAGAAAAGGCACATTCTCTCATTCTGGAAGAATGCTTCATTATCTGCCTTTGCAGAGCGGGAAACACCTCCCCGGGCTGTAGGCAGTCCTGAGTTATTATGTGAGATGCTCAGGCGCCTGGGCTTTCCCCTTCCCTACACGCCCCCCACCCCCCCGCCCACCCTGCTGGTTGAGGGGTGACCTGTCCTCATGCCCCACAGCCCCTTTGAGGGCCCTTGCCCTGAAAATACTGCCCCCCCAAAAAGAGTGCTCCCAGAGGACCTTGGAGTATGTCTGGTTCCATGTCCACTGTGCAAGAACCATTTCTCTGTCACCCTTGGCCTCTTGACAAGAGGTTCCGGTTCCCAGGTGCCCCTTAACTCATAAAACAGCGCAAGCCCCCTGAAGGGGTGAGGGAGTTGCCTTCTGAGCTAAAACAGAACTAGACACACCTGCACTGAGTAGCACTTTGTGACTGACAAGTGCCTCTGCAAGTCTTCCTACTTAACAACATCTCCTCTTGGACGTGACAAGGCAGGTGTCGACGGAGGAGAACAGCGAAACCCAGAGAGATGACCTGGCTTTTCCAAGGACACACAGCAATTATGAGGATGGGCCATGCGGTGGGGGATGGTGACCCAGGAATGGATAATCCCCACCCTCTCCTGACAGCACCCTTCCCAGATCTTCTCTGGGAATCCCAGGGCTCCCGTGGCCCCTGGATGGCAGGGGAGGATCTGGTCCTTGTGCTCCAGATGGTGGCCTCCATGGTGAGAAGGTGTCTACCGTCAGGTTCACCACCACATTGGGGTTCAGGGTTGGTCCTTCCCCGGCTCTCAAAGGGTCCTTCTCTGCTGGGTCCTCCCCAGGGAGGAGGGGTTTCATCACATAGCCACTCAACCACCCAGGCCCTTCTTCCTCATCACCACCCCCCCCATCCAGATCCCTGAAGGCCAGGCCTTGACTCTATGACCTCTTTAAAAAAAAGCCAAAACTTTGTTTCTTTCTCACTTGTGGAGAACTTGATTGTACTAGCCTTTCAAAGACCCGAGTGGGGACTTTCTTGAGGACAGACTTTTCAAACCAAACCAAACCAAAACAAATACCTAACACACACTGGCACTACTGTATGTGGTATGATGAACTCATTTAACCCTCCCAACAACTCTGTGACATGGGCACTGTTTTGAGCCCAGTTTATAGATTAAGAAACTGAGCCACAGAGTGAAGTCAAGTAACTTGCTCGAGATCACATGACTAGCAACTGGGGGAAACATGAAGAGACAACTCAAAAAAACTGGAGAGGGAATTCAGGAAGAGGGAGAGTTACAACCGCTCATACAGGAGCCACCTCCCCAGGACTGTTTTCAGGAGGAGAGAGTCACCGTTTCATTCCCTTAAGTGTCCTAGAGTTGGGAGAACAAAACAGTATCTCGTCGGATGAACCTAGCATCTATATTGTCAGTGTGTAACCATCACCCGGACAAAACCATCTCGTAACGATTGTGTCTCGATTTCCTTTCCCCAGGTTAAGTGACGCTAGCTGCTGTCCCCAAGTCTCAGTGGTTTCACACAGGAAAGATTTTTTTCATCCCTGCCGCAGTCCAGGTGGCTGTTTGACAGGCAGCCTTCCAGGTGGGGTTCTGACTGACCCGGTTCCTCGGACCTGGCTATTCTGTCATCCTCAGGACCAGCGGAGGAAAAGAGCCAACACACAGCGTCAGGAGGACATTTCACAGGGCACCGGAAATCGAGTGCATCAGCCCTACCCAGAGTCCATCACCCAGAAGATAGTCAGATGCTACCTGCAAGGGAGGCTGGTCTGCGAGGACTTCCAGGGTGCCTAGGAAGAGACTCGGGGATGGCGAGCACCAAGTGGATCCAGACTGTACTGGTTACTCCATTTCAATACCTTCAACTGTACCTCCACTGCCTCCCTCCAGTAGTCAACCATTTTTTCTCTTCAGTTGCGACACCTAGGATTAAACACGCTCCTCTAGATGCTCAGGCCAGAAGACCTTGCAGCACCACCTGCCTGGATCTGGATACCACATGTGTATTAAGGCAGCCTACAAGGATTTTTGTGTTTTTAGCAACAGTCACACTGTTGGATCAAATTAGACTTGTGGTCGACTAAAACCTCCAGATCTCTTTCATGTGAACTGCTGCCAACAGAAGGTTCTCTAATCTCGTTCTTGTGCTTCTGAATTTGAAACCGCATGCAGCCGAATTGCCGTGGTTGAAAGTCTTCCCTCTGGTTGGGTTTGGCTGGGCGTTGGGGTCCGCAGAGGTCACCAGGGACCCTAATGCCTGTAACCCTCGCGCCAGCTTCGCTCCCAGCCTAGTGCCATCTTTAGACCTGCTTGATCTTTAGTCAGGGCGCTGACGAAAGTGCAGGCGAGGATGGAGGCCTGGAGCACAAGTACAACGAGGAACGAGCCTTTGGTCGGTACTTTGGGTTTGCTGTTTAGCCCCCTGGGAATCTGTCGAACAAGGCTGTTACCCGGCTCACATTTACTCTTTGAACCAGACAACAAAGTCAAATGAAACCTCCTTCATTTACAGCGTGCTCTTAGAAAGCACCTAATTTCCCCCAACATATCATCGTCCTTCTTGAATTCAATCTGCTATAAACCCTAACTATTCCGTGCTCACAAGGCCTTAGCTGAAGCCACACTGCTCGTGAGTCCCAGTGCTTCCTGCACCACCAAGAATACCACGTGCACAGAGTAAACTAAGCGACAACCAAGGCACGTGGTCCGGAAGCAGAAACCACCACCCCGAGGGGCACCACACGGCTGTTGGTACCTTCTCTGGAATGCCCACGTGTTTTCCAACTTGAAGCTTCCCACCCATTCGTCGACCGCTTGCCCTTCCAATTAGAAAGACAAGAACTGTGGCTGCCAAATATCATGTTGGGTAAACTACCTGCAGTCATTCAGGCATGACTCATGTCACGAGTGTGTTCATCATGCGCTTGGAGAAGGCCTCCTGGGGGACGCCCATGACACCACCCATGGAGGTCCACCTCCACCCAGCTCCCAAGGTCAAACTCAGGGAGGCAGGCTGGTCTGAATGAGTGAAAAACCCCCGTTACAGAGAGCGGCTGAGGACGGGATGCTGGCATTGTTTCCAAGGGCAGAGCACCTCCTGAAGAGGGCAGGGCCAAGACCAGGTTTGCCTGATCTGATAAGAATCCTCCCTAATTAACAGACTAATTGTTTCCCAGCAGATGTTTCTAAGGGCTTGAAAAGCTTGTTCCCTCAAGTCAACCCCCAAACCTCCCCCTCTCCATCAAATAGTGTTTCTCTCATTAGCAACCTGGACTAACCTTTTTATCATTAAAAAATGTGTGGGTAAACCTAAGACACGGTGAAATTATTCTGAATTCTTAACAAATGACATTCTTGACAGTAGCCATTGATATATGTAAATCTGTGCTTTCAGGATCTTACTAGGGGAGAAGAAACATCATCCAAATGATTGTTTTTTCCAACTCTAGCGTCGTGTGTCTTTTGTTTATATGGGTTTTCACGCCAACATGTTTAACCAGGTAGCTTTCTATGCAGGAGTCAGGCACCAGCTCGGTGCTCCATACATTAGCTCAGTTAACACAACACGTACATGAAACAGAGAGAACGAATTAGTCCCATTTACAGATGGAAATAGTGAGGCTTGGAGAAGCGCACAGTGAGTGACGCTGAACTTTCTGCAAAGCCAGGAATCAAACACAGGCCTCTGACTCCACAGGACTTTCATTCTTAAGGCTACATGGGCATAATGATGACGGAAGCCTGTGGGCTCTTCATGGGCCCGTGAAAATATTAAAGGGAAAAAAAAGTATTGGCTCCAGAATAGAAAGAACTACAAAATCTATTTTTACCAAATGTTATTTAAATATCCGCAAAATAACACACTGTTAACTGGTCGATGGTAATTTAAATTAATCCTCAAATAGTCATGAAGGGATAGATCTTTTTTCTCAAATCTCAAAGTTATAAAAAGCTGTAAAGTTCTCCTCATTCTCTTCTCCCCCATAAAATTATATTTAATGTGAGGCGTGGGTGCATTATAACACTTTTGATAAGATCAAAGGTGGGGCCTCCAAAAATAAGAAAGCTTAGGGGCTACTAGGATCTGAAAGTCAGTGGGTTTCAGGGCCTTGCCTCATAACTCCTCTGCTACATTCTTCATTTTGTGTCCAAGTCTCTATTTCTTGGTCCCTAAGATGAAGCATAAGCCTGCCATTCTTTGTAATTTGACATTAATTTACTCATCAACTTCTTCTATACCTTGGCTCATAGGGTACATTTAAGTTGAATGTGTAAAATGGTATTTCTTTACAAATACTTGACAGTGTGCTAAAACGAAGGATCCGGGCTAAGCCAGAGGGCCCTGGGGAGACCGCACGGCCGGCTTACATGGTATTTCACAACGACTGGGCTTGGGCGCAGCAACCTCGGAAATGGGCCCTGTCATGGTTCAGCAACGACTTGGCCCAGCTCAAAGGGACCAGTTCCCCCCCTAGGGGCACCGACCAGGCTGTTTCCTGGAGGAGCTGGAAGAGTCCACGGCACGGCAGGTTTGCCAAACTCCAAGCCCAACACCTTTCTGCAGAAAAATCACATGTGATGTCCCTGGTCACAAGAGCCCCAGTTTCCCGGAGGCGGTGTCCTGACCAAGCATCAAGGACAGTGGCTGGGCTGCCAGGAGGCCCTCGGCCTATCATGAGGCTTTTGTCTCCATCGGAAGCCAAAACAAACAGGCAAAGCCAACTTCTTGCTTTACCAAAAGTTCCAGAGAACCCAGCTCATGGTGATGGCTCTGAGGTGTGGGTGCAGACAGGACTGAGCTCACCTGAGCCCTGCTAACCATCACTGGAAACAAACACCAATAGCAACTGACATGTCTAGGATAGATTTTGGAAGACACTTTCAAACATACATCGTCTGACATACCATCATGCCCACTCTGGAAGCTCATGAGGCAGAATACTTTAACTGTGATAAATAGAGGAGGCTCAGAAAAGTTAAGGGGCTTCCCCAAGGCCACCCGGCAATGCAGAGGCAATGTCTTCACTAGGCCAGGCCTCCAGATGCCAGGGATGGCCCCTTTCTGACGCTGGCCCATGGCCTTCCCGCATGTGGTCTGAGTCTCCTACAAGAGTTACCAGCTCAAATCCTCCACTTCAGGACAGAAAAAAACCCGAGATGCAGGCCTGCTGGCAGGGGGCCTCAAATTACCCAAGCTTTCAACTCCAAAAGAGTGTTTGTGCATCTAAGACTGGAACTTGAACTCTGCTTCTCATTTTTGCCCTTTAGAGGAGACCAGGAGCCTGACTCATGGGGAGCTGGGCTCGGAGGTGTGGCCACACCCCATGGCCCATCCTGCCTCCCACCCACAGTGGGCCTGCTCTCCCGAGTTTGTGGGCACAGCAGCTTTCTGGCCAGACTAAGCCCCATTCTCTCTGCACTTTAGAAGCTGGGCTACCATGGCTTCTGACCCTATGTCTGCTCCTCCCGTGGGGGCGGCCGGCAGCATGTCTGCCCATCTCATACTGCACATCACAGGTAAGCCTCCCAGACACCTGACACCCACAGACACAGGACTCTGCCCACTAGGAGGTGAGCTCCTGGAAGGCATCTCTCAACCCTTGTCATATCCACTCTGAGGAACTTTCCCCCAACCCCCTTCATGTGTCCATTCAACAGGCATTTCTTGAGCCCTGCCTTCAGCCAAGGACTGTGTCGGGCGCCTGGGACAGTCAGTACTTTCAAGGAGCTCCCTGCCTAGTGGGCAAGATGGACAAGGAAACAAATGTTACTCAAACAGATTCATATGATGGGGGAAACAGCAGGTACCATCTCCTGGGAATAGTACAAGGGTCTCCGGGGATCCCGCCTCCAAGTTGCTAGCTGGACTGCCCTTTCTCCCTGGCTGATGTCAGCGTTTCCTTAGGGTCAGGAAGCTGAGGCAGCGGGCATGTTCTTCCACAAAGGCAGGGTGCTGGCCAGAGGGTGAAGCCCAGAACTAGGCTACTCGGGACCATGTGGACACTGGGGGCCCAGGGGATGGGGCCCAGCAGACGAGCCACCGAAAGGCAGCTCTCCAGGCCCCTGGAGATACCGATTTGGCCTGGCTACCTTCCCCGATGATGAGACATGCACAAACCTCAAGGCCAGCAGTGTTATTCCAGACCCCAGGCTCCTCTCCACAATCACAGTCAAGGTCAGCCGTGCCCAGAGACTGTGTCTGCACGCAGGGAAGAGGGCCGCCTCCCAGCCGGCTGCCAGGAGCGTGAAACCAGCAGCCCCACGTTTGATTTCCACTCCATCCTGTGACTAACTGCAGGCTGGGGAGCATCTGGGCCCAGCCAGCTCCTCCTGAGGCAGACACAGCCTGGCCACTGGGCTCCGCAGGGATCCCCAGGAATGGGGTCTGGCAGAGGAGGGCGGTAATAACCACGTGGGATGAGTACGAAGCCCAGAATTCCTTGGGGGCAGGAGGAGAGACACGCGCCAGGCTCGGTCCTAGCGGCTTTACCCACTCGCTCTCAGATCATCTAACCCACGCTGAAAAGTCTGATGCGTCCTCAGCTTACAGATGAAGTAACTGAGGCTCTGAGAAGCGAAGTAACCTGCCTACGGTCACCTACCCCACAAGACAGTGCTGAGGTGAGACCCTAGTATGTCTGACCCCAACCCCCTGCTCTCCTGTGCAATGTTGTCTGAGTAAAAGTGCCTCTTGACTCCACTCCGCTATCCTTCTTGAAAAAGCTTTTCACATCGTCCTTAGGGCAGAGGAACTGGGGAGGACAGGAAGTGGGAGGCCAAGAGCTGGGTCAAGGCTCAGCAATGCAGTTTTTAGCTCAGGCTGGGGAAGGCCATGCAGCATGTTCAGGGTGCATGGGGGGAATGAGGATGGTGAGATCGGGACTGGAAGGAAGCAGTATCTGCAGACTGGGCACCCTAGGGTCGTCCAGTCTGTGTTCACCCAGCACTCATCCCCGCTGTCAGCTCACACCCTCCTTCCTGTGACCCAGAGAGGACCTCCCAGGGGACCAGGCCTTTGTGTGTCCAACTGAAGCTTCTGGCCCCTGGTTCCATCTGCCACATCCTGCCAGCTCCGTGGAGCCAGGCAGCACCCTCTCCGCCACCCTTGGAGGTGGCTGGGAATGGCGGTGCCTGGCTCAGGGAGGCTCCCCAAAGCCCTCGTCACAGATCACTGCACTCAGCCATCGGATTACGGGGGCTCAGATGAGGGCAGCCTGCATGGCTGGGCCTGCCGGGCCGCCCTGGAGCAAGGCCAGCGGCCCTTCCCTCCTCTGCCTGACCAGCAGGGCTCCAGGCAGCCTGAAGAAGCTGTGGACAGGGAACAGAAGTTGAGTTGGCCTCAATCTTTCCTTCCAGCTGCCACAAAGGGCAGGGCCCCTTGGGGTCTGGAGGTGGCCTTTCCCGAGAAGAAGATGGCTCAGCATGGTTAGATGGAGTCCCAGACAGGCACCCCGGCCCAGCCTGCAGGGGTGTCAGCCCACTCTGTGGATGGCGTCCCACCCGGGTCTTGCGAGAGTGAATCACTTGGAAGGAGACCTGTAACTATATCCTGGAGAAACTCACAGGCCAAGGGCCAGAAAGAAACCAGGTCAAGCTTCATGGAAGCTGGCCACCAGGAAGGAAGGCGAAGAGCCCAGCATTTATGGAGTGTCTTCTCCGTGCTGGGCACACTCAGCACACATGAAATGTCACTCTTCCAAGGGAAGGCGGGCTTTACCCGTTTCAAAGATAGACCAAGACAGTAAGTGACTTTGTGGTTGTTACATAGGCAGCAGATAGCACAGTAAGGATGCCGATCCAGTTACCCCAAGGCTGTCAATACACAGATGTGTCAGCGGCCTCCAGTCCCGCGACATCCTCCTCTAACCCCAGCCCAGGAGCACAGCAGCAGGCATCAGGGAAACCTCTGAAGCCACCTTACTCTGAGAGGCAGTGTGCAGTGCAGGTGGAGACCACGCTACCTGAGTTCAAATCCCGCTCTGCATTTACGAGCTGTGTGGCTTGAGGCACGTATCTCAACTTCTCTGAGGCTTAGTTTCCTCATATGCAAAACAGAGCTATGGATGGTCCACCCTCAGGCCTTCACTGTGAGGATGAAATGAGGGATTCTGTGTCAAATGTTCAGGCCACTGCGTCAATGTTGTAAGTGTCCGATAAATTTCAGCTACGATTATTGTTCCTATCGATGTCACCCTGAATCTCAAGGACCTAGCAGTGCCTGTCACCAGACCTTTCTTTAGCAGATCCCCTCCTCTGACCTCCAAGCAAGGAGCAGGTTTTCTTGCAGGTTGCCGATTGCTCAGGGCAGTCCTGCTGAGGGAGCTGGGGGAGGGCTGGGTGATTGAAAATAAACAGTCATCAGCGGACCACACACTTCATCTCTCCCCCTCCCACTGAGAACAGGGCAGGAGGAGAGGCTGAAAATTCCTCAATCCAAGTCAAGTCAAGGCAAACTTGTTTTTCTTCTCTGAGGGAGAGGAGAGCACATGAAATCAAACACGAGCACCCCAGACTACCACCCTGAACATCACTTAGTCTCAGGTGCAGCCCCACCTGACGAACCCGGGGAGGAACCCGAGTCTCGGCAGAGTGGAAATGGACACGAGCTGGGAAGCCAGGGTGGGCACAGGGCACGCGAGCACGCCGAAGGGTCCCCGTGAGAAGACCCACCAACACTCCGGTCCAGCCACTCCTCGGCTCAACAGCCCTGGCCTCTAGGGGAGCCACAACTCCACTTGACCTTCAGGATCCAGAGCCCACATGGCCCGGGGAGCTCTGAAAGGAGCGTGGAGTCAAACACAAATGCCTCCGTAAGGTCTCCAGAGCCTGGGCCCTCCCTCACTTCTGTCCTGGACTCCGTCCAAACCAGCTCAGGCTGTTGAAAGTCCATCTCATTCTGAAAGACAATACTAGCATCTTCCTCTCCCTCCTTCCTCCTTGGCCTGTCAGAGTGTATCTCTGCAGGTCATTGGTTCCAGTGTTTAACCCACTATCCCTCCAAGGAAACCTCTGTCTGTGTCCCCTAAGGGCCCTACCTCGGGGCCCTCTCCCCCCCACCCACCCACCCCCTCCTTAGATGCCCCCCACCCCCCACCCTCCAGGCAGAACCCTCAGCTCCAGGCTGCTTCGCCCTAGAGCTGGGGCCCCCAAGAATTAATTTACCCCCAATTCTCAAGGCTCACCTCCTCAACTTTGTTTCCACCCTTCACTGCTCCCCACAGCACAGCAAATAATGCCCCATTTTATATGGAAAACGCTAAAACAGGATCACACCTTTTAAAAGATATTTCCACCTCACAGCCTGAAATCAGACTTCACCTTTCTCCCGCCCCCCCTCCCCCCCGCCACCCCGTGGGCCCCTCCCCACGCGCACACACACACCCCTTTCGCTACCAGACTTCCCTAAGCCAGTTTAATTGAAAAGGCATGATTTAGGCTAATTGACAGCAGATGGGTGAAGGCTGCAAAATGCAAAGAAGCATTTGTTGAACACAATTTACAGCAGCGAGGCAAAACTTTCTTCTTTTTATATCTTTCTTCGAGCTCCACGGCCAAAACAGCTCAGCAGAAACGAGAGGAGAAAAAAAAAAGTAATTAGTGTTTAATTTTTTAACAATTTTTAACTCCCTTTTTAATTGCTTTACATAAACCTGTGCTAGAATTTTACAGCTTTCAAATCTCTGTCTAAGTCTGGTCCTTGTTTCTGGTTTTAATTACAGGGAGGCTTGTCTGGCACATTAAATTAGAAGAAAAAAACACACACACACACAATTTCAGAAATATTTTGCTCTTGGACTCCCAACTGAAGATCTAATATTTCAGCGTACGAATGGGAAGGCATGGCCTGGGAGGGCTCGGGAGGAAGCAAACGTGGCCGAAGTGCCTCGGGATCGGTATCGCATCCCCCGAAAACTGTCTCTTAATGTTATTGGCAGTGGAGGAGCACTTGTAAGACCGCACGTGACAGCCTAGAGTGGCCCTGGGCACCTAAGCGCTGCTGTGAATGTAACTGGCTCCCCAGAGAAGCCGGGCTGAGCAGAACTTGCAGGCTTTGGTTGGTCCTCAGGTTCTCATTTCTGAGCCGGTTCAGCAGAGCTGAGGCTCACTTCTCGGCCCTCCGCTTCAAACCAGACAGACAGACAGACAGACAGACATCAGAGAGAAGTACTGTGTGTAGGAGACAGAGGTGACGGGTCTCTGCAGTGCAGGGTTAATGGGAGGGAGGGAAGGGTCCAGGGAGCAGAATCGGGAGCAGCACGGTGGCCCGGTGGCTGTGGAGGAGTGGCTCCCCTTCGCTGACAGAGTTCCAGCCAAGTCTGGACCTGCACTGACCAGGGGAACTTCCCGGGCTCTTCAGTCTGTGGGTATTTAAACTTAAATGAATGAACATTGAATAAAACGTAGAATTCCCTTCCCGGGTGCACATTTCAGCTGCCCCATAGTCTCCCATGGGTGGGGCTAGTTAATGTATTATACTGTGTAAATACGGGGCATTTCCATCTCTGCAGAAAGTTCTGTTGAACAGGGATGCTCTAGACTCTTGCAGGTGAAGGTGTGGCCTGCGGCCAGCAGCATACGTGTCCCCCAGGAGCTGGCTGGACATGCAGGACTCTGGGCCTCACCAAACCTTGGGAACTGTGTCCTAACAAGACCTCAGGCAGTTTGCATACACGCTCAGGGGCACATCCCTGAAGCAGCAGGCTGGGGCCTGGAGCAGAGTAATGGTCCGTGGATTCCCTTCAAGGCGCGCACAGGGGTGGGGGAGATTGTGCAGATGGGGGTAAGGGCTGGTGTGCCGTAAATGTCCTCGGGACACAAACACTGCAGGGCCCAGGCTTCCCCGGCTTGTGTTCATTAATGCTGAGGCCACAGGCCCGCCTTGGCAGCCCCTGTCCAAGCCTGCCCGGGGCTCCTCCAGGACTCCTGCTGGGAGGCAGTGGGCTGCCTGGCGCAGCTGGGCGGGCCGCTCTGGGATGGAGCCAGGCCAGCACTGGCTCCCCGCACACGGTCATTACCTCCCCCAAACCCAGAAGTTATTACAATTAAAACACGTTGCAGGGGGGACTGGGGGGCTGGGAGGTCCCTTTAGGAAGAAATACTGGGATTAAAAGAAATTAGAGCGGTTGCCACGGCAACCCAGCCAGGCTGGGCCTACCCTGTGATTATTTCAATGGGAACGGGACGGAGGCAGATGGGGCTGGGACAGGGAGTGCTGGGGAGCCATCCCCAGCTGCACGGGTATCAATGCTTTTCCCCTCAAAATGGGACACAGCAGCCCAGGAAACTCTCCTGAGGCTGATCCCTGCTGGCTTTCCTGTTCTCTGTAATCACCGCTTTGCCCGTGGCCCACTGTCCTCCGAGAAGGCCTCGCCGCAGGCCACTGCCATCTCTTTCTTTGTAAACTAGGAAACTCCCAAGAGGGCCCCTGCTGTCATGGCCTCCTTAGCAGAATGGCCTGGCCTGGTTTCCTATCAGCTGGACGCTGGTGATTAGGAGACCCAGTGAAACCCAACCACCCCTTTCTCTAGGTGGCGTCCAAGCAACCTGGAACAGAATGCTCAGGGGCGTGTGGCAGGACGTGACAGGGAGACCAGGAGTGGATCTGTCTGGGAAGTGGCCCCATGACAACGGGCAGGATGGAAATCTGTGCCTGCGACACCTCCAGGGACCAGCAGAGGATTAGGGTCCCTAGAGAGTGGGAATCCCGAATTGGCAGAGCCCCGGGGCTCCAAAGAGAAAACAGTAATTATCTCTCCACCTCTCTGCCTGTCTCTTCCTCCAGAGGCCCAGCAGCCCAAGCAGGTCTGGCTGACAGGCAAGGAGAGCCTCTGTGGAAACCTCTGGGGAGGAGAAGAGGGTGGGCTGGGCTGGAGCTGGGGAGTCAAGGCGGGGAGGAGTCCAGTCTGCTCCTGGGAGCAGAGTTCTCAGCCCGGACTCCCTTCCCTAGATTCATAGGCTCCGGTTCCGCTCCAGTTCCACTCCGGCTGATACACCGCCCGGAGGCGGGTACAGACCAGGTGGAGGAGTTGCAGGCAACCAAGGCTGGGCTTCCATCTGGAAGATTAATCTGGCCCCGGGCGAGCCCTCATCCTCGTCAGAATCCAGAGCGGGAGGTCTCTGAGCTGCTGGAGCCACCAACCAAGAGACGCTACCAGGGCACATACTCCTGCTGCCTTCCCCGTCCCTTTTGAAAGCTGGTTAGTTCCAACCCCCAGGTAACCACTGCCAGTCGTTGTGGGTCTTCAGCAGAGCTTTCCCTGTGTGTATCTGCAGGATCTGAAGTGTCCCTATTACAAAACGTGTGGTCTTAGAGGCAGTGCAAAGTACAAGCCTTGCCTCACCACTGACTTCGCATGGGACCTTGGGCAACTCACTCAACATGTCCATCTCAGCGTCCCCCTCTGTCAAAACGCCATCTAACTGACAATGCCGCTTCGAGATAATGGACCTCAAATGTCTGGCTCCACGGTCATCAGCCTTTTCAATTTGCTCAAGTCCTAGGGGGTTCGCAGGATGTGGGACTTTCAGCTTGAAAATCAGGGCAGTCCCCAGCAAACTGGGATGAGCTGGTCACCCTTCCAAACACCTTCCCCAGTGTCTGGGGAACCAGCTATTACTGTATGTAGGGGGCTGCAGTCCTTTGAAAATGCCTTGATACATTAGAGCATATACACACACGCATGCCTATATACACATGTATGTATATGACTTTTCCACAGAGACAAATTGGGAGGTGTTCATATTTCAAAAAGAATCCTCACCTGGCAAAATGATAAAACGTAGTATTCCTGTGCACGAGGCTGGCCGGGGAATGGGACTTCGGACGGAAAATTCAGAGGAATTAAGCTGATGGATTAGAAAACAGGGAGAAATCCATTTACTTCTGCAATCCTCTCATTTCTGGGGGAAAACCCCAGCACTTCTGGAAGATTCTTTTACAGCAGCTTCGCTGCGCTGACTCCAGTGGGAGGCCCCGCACACCTGTCTCCGGCTCCACTGTGCCTTTGCCGGGGCCACCGCCAGGGCCATTAGTCTGGGGAAGGGCTGTCAGGAGCGGGGTTTTCGAGAGGCTCCAGGGTACGCTCCAGCCGGATGGGGGCCCTGCGCTGGCGTGTGCTTTTCATCACGGGAGCGCTCTGTTTATTTTTCTGCGCTCCCTTCCGTTCAGGGAGTTCATAGACGGCGCAGATTTTACCAACTCAGAAAAAGGTTCAGGTGGAGATGCACACACCAACGCCATGTCCTTTCACCCAGGGGTTTTCACCATTAGCTCTTTGAACAATGGACAGGAGGAAAAGGGAAGAGATGGCGAAGGGGTCAAATCCCTGACCCACCCCATGCCCAGCTTGTAAACCCAAGGCCTGGCTGAATAAGACAGGCAGCCTGGCACAGTCCTGGGCTCCCCCAGCTGCACCACAACCAACCCCGGCCAGCCAGGACCTCTATCAGCAAAGCATGTTGTGTATGTGTGGGGGGTAGAGGGTAGCGGGTAGCAGTGAGGCCCCTGTGTCTCTCTCGCATTCCCTGTCTCTCCACCTGACACTTCCAGGTGCACCCTGAGCCACTAGGCTCCAGACACAGTCTGTGTAATGAGCTGCACTCCCTCCAGTCTGCATCGGGAAGAAACGGGCCCCAGCTGCAAATGCATCCCATCTCCTTCCAGGTGAGGCGACAAGGGGGCCAGGTGCAGCAAGCGGAGGGGATCAGAAGGTGCTGAAAGGGGGAACTGCGGGCACTGTTCTCTCCGTGCAAGGATCAAAGTCCTTATTGACCGAGGAGGCAGATCCCCTTCCTGCTTCGAGGGAGTTCAGGCTCCTCCTCCCTGCAGCCCCAGTCTCCCTGAGGTGGAAGTCGCCCTGGGACTCCGACCACTCTCTCCCTGGTCCCCCCACCCTACCCCAGGTGACCGCTGGTGTCCTAGGGAGGCAAGCCTGAGGTGGCCCACCTGCCATGTAACGCCAGACAGTATCGTGAGGGGCTCGGCAGTGATGCCTGGCTTTATCGTCTCCGATTGTTATTGGCGAGGAGCCCTGGCCACCTGGAAGCCTGAGCCCAAGCCTCAGTCCTGCCTGGAAGAGAAAGCTGAGCTAAAGGATTCCTGACACCCCTTCGCCCCCTCCCCCACACCCCCATCCTGGTCACTGCGTACTGCCATTGCAATTTATCAAGCTACTTTGATAGCTTCTCCCTCTCTGTCTCTCCCTCTCTCTCTCTTCTCTGGGAGGGCACGACTGGGCTTTGGGTGTGCCTACATCTTATGTATACAGTAAGCACTAAATACCTGTTTGTTTACCTAAACAGACCCTATACAGTTTTACCAGCTCTATGTCCAGTGGGAACACAGTCTATATGGCTCCCAGGCCAACACCTCAGGACCCAGGCAGGGGACCCCAGCCCCTCCCTACCTCTCAATCTCTCCTTCTCCATAAATTCTCCCCAAGGAGGCTGGAAACTCGCCCCACAGCTCTACCTCACAGATTTAACAACAACAAAAAAATGCAAACAAGCCCAAGAAGAGGAAAAGTATCAAAGAGAAAAAAAAGACAAAACAAAGCTGGGAGAACAGGAGGGCCGTTAATGTGCACACATACCCTACGAGTTAGCATATCCCAAAGCCCCCTGGACAGAAACTAAACAGGAAATCTAGAATCATTACCAAATGCACTTCCCCTTCTTGCCCTGCCCTGGCCCCTGGGGGTGGGTCAAGAATATTCAGACCCAGCTCACCCGTTGGAAGCCACAGGAGGGTGGGGCTTGGAGGGATTGACTGGCATTTCCTCCCCCTCTCTTCCCCCCTGACCTCTTGATAGGGTCTCTCTCTGGATGGCTGATGGGATGGGAGGAAGCCTCTTTGCAGCTGACCCCCCCCCAGGAGCAACTTTTCCACGCAGGCCTCCCACGGTGTTGGAGCGGAAGGTGGCCGGCAGCTGGCCTCCCTCACCCCACTCCACAGAGAGCTGGGTGATGGCCCTGGCTTTGGGATCAAGACCTCCTGCTCTTAAGAAAACAGATCCGAAATTTTGGCATCCAAATAAAATATGTCCAGAGGAAGCAAGTAACCCTCTGAGTGGAATGCAGGCCACAAGATTGAGGGAAAAAAGTCTGAGCAGACACAAGAGCTGCAATGACCATGAGTTCAAGTTCATCCTTTATGGGCTCAGAGCACAGCCAAGGATTGCACCCTGGCTCTGTGCTGGCTGTCTCACCAATTCATCCAAGGTTGGCCAACTTTTTCTGTCAAAGGCCAGATAATAAATATTTTCAGCTTTGCAGGCCACAGGGTCTCCGTTGCAACTACTTAACCCCGACACTGCAGAGTGACAGCAGACACGGACGACACATAAATGAACGGGCATGGCTGTGTTCCAGTAAGACTTGATTTATAAAAGCAGGCAGCTAGCCAGACATGACCGACGGGCTACAGTTTTCCATCCCCTTGGTATATAGCTCATGAAAACAACAGAACGATGCAAAGGCAGGCAGACCTGGTTCAAATCTGTCTAAGCCGTGGCACCTTGGGCAGGTCACTGAACTCAGTCCAGCTCAGTCTCCCCATCTTTAAAACAGGGTGATAACACTGGTCTCACCTGGTTCCCACAATGAAAGAATGAACTAAGGAAACGTGCCCGACACTCAGTAACTGCCGGCGGTTTCTCCTTCTGCAGAAGAAAAGGGACGGGGCTTTGAGCCCGCCATCTTCGTTGGAAAAGCCCGTGCACTCCTGGGTGCAAGGCTCCTCGGTGTCTTTCGGGGCAGAAATTCATTCCTTAAAATTTAATCATCCCGTGGATTCACCTCATGACATTCAATCGGTGGTTATACCTTAGAATCAAATGAGTTTTTGTTTTCATTTTCAAAAGGTTTTGAAATCTCATTGCCCATGCTGCGCCCCACACCAATGAAAGCTGAATCTCTGGGGGAAACCCCCGGGCATCAGCTTCTCTTAAAGCTCCCAGACGGTTTCAGTGTGAAGTCCACGTTGAGACCCACTGGACCACACAGATGGGAAGAACAAGGGATGGCCCTCTCACGCTCTTCTGCTCAGTGTGACCCAGGCACCGGCAGCACCAGCAGCACCAGCAGCACCTGAGAGCTTGTGAGAAATGCAGACTCTCAGGCCCCACCCGGGACCTGCTGGATCCTCCTCTGCCTTTAGATCCAGGCTCCAGCAGATTCCGGTGCACACCCAAGTCTGAGGGCTACCAGTCTGTTCCACAGATGCCCAGCTCAACTTGGCTTATTAGCACAATCCCCTGAAAAGCTCAAAAAATTCCTAGACTTCATTGCCAACTCACTGTGGGTGGCCCAGGGTTTGGGACTTGGTGCCAATATTTTATTTGAAAAAATTCAAACGTATAGAAATGTTCTACCTACATACACCCACCACCCAGAGTCTCTGAGCATCAAATCTTGGCTATGTTTGCTTCAACACATATTTATGTTTATGCATTAGTTTATGAGTCAACCCATCTCATCTTTTAAACACACGTCAAAGTAAAATGCAGGTATCAGTGTCTATCCCTGAACACTTCAGTGTGCACACCATTCATTTTTAAGGGTCTTCCGGTGATTCCTGTGCTGTGAACTCAATATCCTACCCTGGGCATTCAGGAGCAATCTATCCAGAGGGAACGGTACTTAGGTCTTGAGAGAAAGTGTTCCTCGCCATCCGAGTTTTTATGAGGTGATGCTACAGCCTGTCTTGGTGTGTGACCCTCCGTGTTAGGAGATGGTTTCTGGCATTTGACCTGGTTCTACACTGTTTTATTAATCACATCTCCTCTTTCCCTGGAAAGGACATGAGACAATGGTCACTCGTTACCATCCCTACTGTAACTCTTGTGCACAAAGGCGTTAGTAAGTGGATGCTGCCATGTCTCCAAAACTTTCCCTGGTATTTTCTCCCCAAAACTATTTCCTGGCAGAACGCTCTAGTTTTTCAGCATTCCATCTGTGGAGGCTAACGGAGAGCCTTCCATTGGACTTGGCAGTTCCATAGTGGAGAAACTTTGGAAGAGCCAAATGGACAGTGGGCTGCATGGCCATTGCTTCCGGTGCGGGAATAGCATGACCTAGAGAGCAGGAATTTCACCTACACCTGCACCTGTGCCCACATCTGCATCTTTGTTTTTTCCCTCCATCTTGGTTTTTCTATTGAGAGTTACCTGCTGAATACAAAACTCCAAGCTCTGTCAGGGCCGATGTGATCCCCAAACTAATTCGAGATATTTTTCTGGCTGATTTAACCCAGGAAGGAGGCTGGCCCTGGAACACAAGGTGGGACCTTTCATTCTGATCAGCAACTCAACCTCCTTTAGGAAAGAGGCTTGCCATCCAGCTTTTTTAGGAATTTTCCAGAATTACTGGGGTGGGGCTGCAATTAGAACCAGCCCAGCCTGCGCCCTTCTGCTCCTCCCCAGGGCACACAGAATCACCGAAGCCCCCAGGATAGGCCAATAGGCATAGTGCCCCTCAATAATTGCCCAATGATTTCCAACTACTCTTTTGCAACAATCTAGGAAGAGGCTGTCTCAGAGTCTGAATGCACAGGTCCCCTCCCCAGAGATAAACTGGGTCCTGAGCAAGGTCACACTTCCTGCAGCATCCCCCCCACCCCCTACAAAAAGAAGGGAATGGGTTCTCTCACTCCCACCCCTGCCCACTTCTCTTTGCAGACCACCCACCCTCTGTTTGCATTGGTCCTCCAACCTTGAAACCCGACACCCTCCTCTGTAAGAACCACCCATGTTTAAACAAATAAATACCCCAGCATAACCCACTCTCTGGTGGTATTCAAATAAATGTCCCAGGAAGGAGTGTGGGAGGAGGGGAAGGGTACACTGGGTCTTCTCCAACTTGTCTGCCTAGAAGTATCCTGGGGCCGGTGCTCATGGACAAGACTAGGAGTGAGACCCGCCAGAACGAAGAGGGGCTGCATGTGCCATGGGGGTTCTGCATGTCCCCTCCTGGGGACACTGCGGCTGCT
This sequence comes from Sturnira hondurensis, assembly GCF_014824575.4. Classification (NCBI taxonomy): domain Eukaryota; kingdom Metazoa; phylum Chordata; class Mammalia; order Chiroptera; family Phyllostomidae; genus Sturnira; species Sturnira hondurensis. The sequence continues at coordinate 11,767,976 of NW_028091359.1, forward strand.
GGGATTCAGGGAAAAGGAGTCGGGATGGTGGGTGATGCCCAGTCAAAGAAGAAGACCTCCCAAACCTGGGCTGAGATTTCCTAGGAGCTCCAGGTTACTTGGCCACAAGGTTTTAGGTTCCCCTAACTAGAGACGGAGTGCTAAGTGCCTTCTGGGAGGGTAGATGGGTTGGGTGAGTGGGAGGAACAGGAATCAGCTCTCCATGACTCAGAAACACTAAAATACAGCCCCAAGACTAGGCTGCAGTGACGAGGGGAGGGGAGGGGAGGAACAGGAGGGATCCACAGGTCGAAAATGCCCTTGTCTCTGACTCAGTGGAGAAAGCCACCCAGAATCATGGCATGTGGACAGCTAGGAATTAACGTCTCTGCTTTGTCACTGGTTGGTTGGTCAACGGAGTCACTGATGAAAAGGATTTTCAAGTGTATCTAAGAAATAAAGGGAACACCACAATTGCCGCTGTAAGAGGTCAAGTCCTTTGCAGAACTCCCCCCACCGGAGGGAGGGAGGGAAGAGAGGATGCTCAGTGGGCTCGGTGGGTTTATGGATGGCCCAGGAAAGCGGGGATGAGACTGTGCTGGAGAGCTGGCCGAACACCCCTGGCGCGTAAGGAAGGAGGGGGGAGACCACGTTTCAAAAATAAACACAAACCCCAAAATAAACACTGTTAATGGAAGGGACTAATCAAGGGTGTGCTGAACTTGGTGGTTCTTGATAAGATACAGGGGGAAATGCACTTGGAAAAAATAACAGATTTTTTTCCCCTTTGGTAAATAAAGTGATGGGAGAGGGCATGGGGGCAGGGGGACTAGGGTTAGTGCTAACCCTCGGCAGAGGTTTAGAAGAGTTTCTCAGTCCTGGCATTCTGGACATTTGGGGCTGGATAACACTGTGTAGTGGGGACCTGTCCTGTGCATCGTAGGCTTTTGAGCAGCATCCCTCGTGTCGACTCATGAGATGCCAATGGTACCCTCTCCCCTTGCTGTGACAGCCAAAATGTCTCCAGACATTGCAAACAACCTCTGGTAGGGGGTAGAGAGACAATGTCACCCCCCTGGTTGAGAATCATTGGCTGAGTTTGAAAGTCACCCATGGGCTTACTACTCTGAGGGCCCAGGAGGCAAGACCAGTGGCCGGCTGGAAAGGAATGGAACATCTCATGCATTTGAATATTTGCTGGTCACCAATGGCTGAGTGCTACCAGGACCTCTGCAGGAGGCTACCCACTAGCACCCAGACCAACCCAACCAGGATCTTGTCTGATAGAAGAGCCACGGAAATGACATCTGTTGACCACAGGTGTGAGCCCCGCTGCTTCCACAGCTCTTGAAAAGCAGTTGTCTTGGTCTTGAAGTTGCCTTGGCTGAGAAGGCGATGGGCTACAGTCTCTTTCAAGGAAGACTTCTGCAGGGAAGGACATCCGAGATGCTAACTGGGGTCCACTGGGCAGAGCCCCCTGTCTCACCAAGCTCCAGAGTGGGCTGTATGCACCTAAGACCAGTGGGAGTCACTTCTCAGACAAGAAGTTTCTTTTGCAAGGACAAGGGCTGACGAGAGGGCAAGGGACTGGGAAAAAGATTCAGAAAGACACTCTTTTTAAAATTCCTCAGCCACCCACAACCACCCTGGCCTACAAAGTTTGCAGTGGCCTGCTCTGTATTTAACGCGGCATCCCTTTGGTGGGGGAGGGCGGGACTGTCCAAGTCCTGCTAGAAAAGCATCAACCACTCAGATGCTGTCTCTGCTGGAAAGTGCCACTGTGAGGTTCAGGAGTCACCTTTAGCCCAGGCCACCCACGTCTCCAGAAGATAATCACATTATGTGCTATTCTGCACCCAGCCAGCCTGCTCTGTGTGCCCTAAGTCCCATGTGGCACCCCTCACCACAGAGGGGGTTGTTTATTGCCACAGGGCCTTCTGTCCCATGGACTCACGGAATTAAAATCTCACCTTGCACAGGTGAAAATAGTCTTAGATGCTTCTACCTCCCTCCATAAGGTCTGCCTGCAGATGGGCTGCTGGGTTGGAAGGGAAGGTACGGGGCAGGGAGCGATGGCAAAAAGGTGAGAAGGCTATTGTGCTGACCCATTCTGCGGGACGTCCCTGTGTTCCTCTCTCCCCCACACCCCCAATTCTGAAAGCCACCACAGAACCATCTCCCCTGCTGGCCTGGCGCTTGGCTCCTCCGCAATCTGCTTTCCGCACACACACAAAAGTATTCTAAGTGGAGCGGAACTGAGAATGGGGCTGCAGCCCGGAGGAAGCCTTCCCCTCCCTGAGAGCCCAGCATCCCCACGGAGGGCTGGGCCACCACAGCGCCTCTTATTCAAAGCATTCTTGACCCGGGAGTGCCCAACCCTGACGGCAGGCACGAAGCTACCACAATGGATTTTGCTTCCGCAGCACTTTGCCTGGGCTGATCTGTCCCCCCTCCCGAGGCCTTCTCTGGCCTCCTCTCCCTGCATTTAACCTTGGAGGCTCCCAGAGGATCCTACTCCCAGTGGGGACCAGTGACTCGCTGTGAGGACCAGAGACTGGCTCCCATCGGTGCCTACCATGAACTTGCTGAGTGAGGCTGGATGGCTTAACTGACCCACCTGAACCTCAGTGTCGGTTCCCCAAACCAAGGTCCGAGAACAAGTACCGCAGTCTCTCTCCCACTGCATTCCATTATCAAATACCAATTTTTATTAAATTAGAGTCTCCTGTTGCTCTGAAGGGGGCCTGGGCACCAGACGAGGGGTGGATCTTTAGGCATTCCTCCACGATTCTGGAAAAGTTGGCCCAAGGCCCGTGCTCACCAGGCACAGACCCAGGCACAGCACACGATTCTGTGCATTTCTCTCCTCAACATGCACAGCAGGAACCATGCCAACATCCGTCATCAGGTTTCATGAATAAGGTCTTCACACCCTCTTGGGTATGAATCACCCCCTCCAGCCCTCGGAAGCCAGGGCCCTGAGAAGACCCCTATCCTTCAAAGGGAAGAGCATCTAGGTTTCCCCTTCCCCATGTTACCAATGTACGACCCGGTGCCAAACCTACCACAGGCGGTCTGTGACAGCCGTAGTTTGCAGGGGGTGCTCATGGGGAGGTTGCCATGGTGCAGCAGACCCTGCCCCTCCCCCCCCAAGCCACTTCCGGTGCCTCTACTGAGCTCAGTCTTAAGGAATCTGAAGCCAAGCGGATTCCATGACTGGTCCATGACTCAGTGCCTCTGCTCTCGATGGCCCGTCTGAATTCCGCACCTCAAGAATATCGGCTCGTCCAACCAGGCAAAGGCAAGACATTTAGAAAGTGAAATGGAAACTTAAATGGAAAGTGAGGATTATCATCACTTCGGGCTGTCAGCGTGGGGTGGACCTCCCCGCTCCTCTGCTCCACACGGAAGGAGAATAGAGGGCAGAGGGCTGTGAGGAGGACAGAGGGACAACTTAGACTATGCCACAAGGGGTCCTTCACAACATCATGCATTTACAAGTAAGACTAATTGTTGTTCGTTTTTTCCCCTTCCAGTCACGTGTATTTCAGAGCTAGGAAGAAAAAAAAAAGCCCTTCTCCATCCTCTTTCTCACAAGTCTGGATCAGAGAGAGCATAAAAAAGAAGTTAAAATGCTGAAACAAGGTATTTTTTTCCTCCCCTGGGTGAACTGTTTTACAATAAGCTACCTGCTGGGGTCAGGAAACCGAGCTCCCTGGCTTTCTGCTCATACAGAAAATCACGAGGATTCACTTAGGAGCTTTCGCACGGAGATGGTCCCCCACACTCAGCCCCTCTGCGCTGGGCCAGCTTGGACTGGAACCCATCTCTCCTCCTCCCCCATGAAGCAATGCCACCAGCCCCGCCATATCTATGCCCAAAGAGTGCCAGGGTGGCAGGAAGAAAGGCGAATGGGACGGGACGGGGAAGGCAAGGGCCAGCTGCTCCCGATGCCCCAATAGGGAGCACATTTTCTTGCCTATTAGGTGTGCATGATGCTCAAGGGCAAGGGGAATGGTCAAAGTCAAAATAAATAGCCAACGGAAATAGGCAGCCGCTCCCTGGGAAGGGTAATTGCACAGGATGAAAGTTTATCCAAACACACGAGAAAAATGGCTCATGTTGGAGGAACTGGGGGCGGGGGTGGGGGTGGGGAGAGGAGTATTCCTTACTGGAAAGGAGATTTGTTTACAACATTTTATTTGCTCCTTAGTTTTTAATGTTATTCTGGCCCCATGTCCTGTAAACAGACCAGCTTTTCCATTCTCTAGTGGTGCCAGGAGAGCCAAAGACAGAACAGACCACTCGGGTGCCAGAACCCTGGGCGACTAAGGTCTCGCAGTTACAAGAGCCCACGCCCAGCCGGGGCTCTGAGAGGGGGGCTTGTTGGTCCGTGGAAAGGAGGGGCCTGGTCGGAAAGCTGGGTGTGGAAAAGGGGAGCCGTCTGCTTTGTGGAGTCCCCCACAGGTTTGGAAATCAACTTTTCTCCATGCCCCAGCAGAGGAGGCCACAGGTGGGGCCTCGAGTCCCCTAAATCCATGTCTCATTGACCCTCCTTAGTAGGTAGAGGCCACTGACAGACTCTGGAGAGAACTTGGCCTTTGGGAGAGAAAGCTCGGCTGGTGCTGCAGTCAGACGGGGCAAACGTCGTGCTGAGAGCGTGGAGAAAGAAGAACCACTCCTGTGCAGTGAGAGTCCAGACACCCCCAACCTCTCCTCTCAGCTCCAGCTACAAAACCAAGCCACACACCCCGAAGAGCTCGGCCACAGCTGGAGAGCGTCGGGGGCACCACGGCACATCAGGAAAACACAGGCAGGATGGGGAGGTCCGCACGTGAAGTCTCCTCCTCCCACCCGGGCACAGGATACTTGGAGCCGAGAGTCATGGAGCCAGACAGGTGCATCCAGCTCTAGGGTTCAGAGTGGAGGGCTAAGATCTCACAGTGACTACTTTCAGCTCGGAGGCGGCTCAGGTACAGCTTTCTACAACCATCCCAAATCCAGTTTCATCCCACCCCAGCGGCCCCACCACGCCACTGAAATTCAACCCCAGTGAGATCCAAGCTGTACATCTGAGATGCGCCAGAGGGGAAGTCTGTGTCGCACCTCCCCTGGCCCCCAAGATCAGACCCCTGGGCCCGTCTCCAGAAATGTTCGGTGATGACACCCCCAAAGCAACCGATGATTATAAGGGTCTGAGGATTATGGTGAAACCGACCATTCAGGACAGACAGGCCCAGACTGCGGTAGTGCCTTCTGCCTCAGGCCTGACCATGGAAGCCCTCAAAGAACCACCATGAAGCAGAGAGAAGCAAATCATCATTATCATCATCACAGCGAACTGTCACTTCTGATGAGATTGTCAGCACTGCCTGGTAGAGGCAGCTTCGACCTGCAGCTAGAGAACTCTCTGGAACCATTAAAGACATCCTGGGATGGCCCCGGCTGCGGGCAGCAATGTCGATGGCCACCCCCCTCACAACATCACAGACGACATCAGCAGGGGTGTAGTGGAATGCCCAGCTAGTTACAAAGGGGAACAATGTCAGTTATAGATCGTGGGACAACCAAAAAGAAAAAGATCTCACACTTACTGAGTGTCGTGTTCCTGGCTCTGACATAAGCGCGGCACCTGAAATAACTCAGGTAAACTTTGCATCCACCCTTTGAAACAGTTTAAAGATAAGGAAAATGAGGCATGGAGAGGCTAAGCTATCTCCCGGCGGTCCCACTGTTACGGGCCAGGACAGTGGTTCAGGCCCAGGCAGGTTGGTGCCAAAGCCTCCGTTCCTCACCGTTGCTCCGACCTGCCTCTTTGAAGGTGGTGGCGACCTACGCTAAGGGTCCTTCCACTGAGGTGTAGATGAGGAAGTTATTAGGTAACACCCAGGGAGATCTGGGTGTGTTTTGTCACACCAGCGGCCTGTGGCTAATACAACTTTCATTTTTGGTTTCTCCTGAAGCGGTCATTGAGAAACTGTGACACTGCCTTGCAGGGGGGGGCTGTGTGGCAAGTCATTGAACCCGGCTCTCCTTAGTTTCTTCATCTGTGAAAACAGATCTTGCACTACGTTGTGAGAGATTCAAGTGAGAAGCTTTGCAAAGACCTTTCAGGTTCCCCAACTGCCCAATTTCTCTTAGCGGAATGTCGTATCATCTCATGGAACTGGACCTGGTGGCCACAGCCCACAGGTGACGTCCACTTTGTCCAATCTCGAATCTTCCTTTTTTGTTGAGGTCAGGAGAGGGGTGGTTCGCATCCTCTTCCCTCCTTTCTGTGCCCCTCCTCGTGGTGGGGGTAGTGATCAGAGAGCAAATGGGAAGCCTCTTCTCTCCCTGGACCTGCTTGCCCTAGTGTATCAGCGCTTCTTCCCATCTTCGCCTCCACCCCCAGGCGATAAGCCCTTGAGCCCAGGCCCATCCCAGGTAGCAGGGGATCCGCCCAACGCCATTCAACTTCTCTACCTGTGACTTGCTGGAAACGTTCGCATTAGGACGAAGAGCAGGCGGCATTTTCTACTGAAACTTTCTAGTGCTGCTGATGGCGAGTTCCTTTGGCAAGTGTGATTGGTTTTACGTGTGCTGGTCTTGTCCAACCAGACTTCCGTAAGATCCTGATGGCAGGCAACATCTCACCTGTTGTCGTGTTTTTTCCTCTGTGTTTTTCCCTCCTAGACTCTGTGAAATTCTTTAGAAATTTTGACCTAAATTTTTGAGTTGCAGGTTCTCTTGCCCATCTTAAAAACGAACCGAGCTCTCCAACAACTACCAAAAAGCAGGCACATTTTCTTTGAAGAAATTTCTGCTGGGAAAGCAACCCATCCATCAACAAGCAATTTTTCTCCACCGTTCAGAAAATACTTGATTAACAGTGGGGCGGAAAAGCAGGCAAATTCGGTGCTACATGCAGTCAGATCATTAAGAGGAAAAGTCAACTCAACGTCTTTTGCATACATGTACCGTGTAAAATGACACAATGGGAGGGCTCTGAACTTCAGGTTGACCTTGGTTTTAAATCACAAGTCTCGCATGTAGGACTTGGTCAGAGTGATTGAAGCCAATAAATCTCCATTTTCTGAAATTTAAATATCACTCACAGTGACTGCTGTGCGATTCTGAACATTATTGGGAATTTCAGGGATAATTTTCAGTGCAGAAGGAGTGAGCCCATTTCTGTTCTTGGGAGAGAATTGGGGAGAACGGGGTAGTTAAAAGGAATGCAATATAAGCAGATGCTCTAAAAGAATATGTGAAGGGTGGGTCACACCTGGATGAGAGGGAGGGACCAATCCAGGAAGACTTCCTAGAGAAGGAGCCATTTGAGATGAGCCTGGAAGGATTAGTGGGATTTAAGTAGCCTGGGTGCCCCAAAATTATCTTTAGAAACACAGACTCATCCTGGAAGAATTACCAGAGGATTAAACATCATGCTGAGTTCAATTAAAAATCAGCACTGGATTGTGAAAGGAACTTCCTTAAGTTAGCAATTTCAGAACATTCCCAACTCTTGGTTACGTGAGCAGTGCCAGGAACCACTGCATCCAGGACAGGCTAGTGCGAGGCCCCTCCATGGATGGTCAGAAGGGCGGCCTGGAAAAAGGGTTTAGGGACTGACATGGGGCGATGCGCCATGATGTCCCCCTCAGGGGGCAGAAATGGGGACGCGCCAGCCACGAGGTCTGAGGACTCAGAATACAGTGGTTTGGAACAGACTGCCTCGCACCTAGGGTGTTTGAGCAAAGCAGAAAGAGACTCAGAGATACAGAGAACACTTTGAGGGTCTCCAGATGGGAGGGTGTTGGGAGAATGGGTGTATGAGGTGATGGGGTTAAGAAGTACAAACTGCCAGTTGTAGGAACAGTCACAGGGATGCAAACTACAGCACAGGGGATGCAGCCAACAGCACTGTAATAGCTACGCGTGGGGTCAGGTGGGTGCGGCACTTCTAAGGGCGATCACTGCCTAAGATGGACAAACGGCTAATCACTGTGCGGTACGCCTGAAACTAACAAAATATCGCATGTCACTTGGAACTGGAAAACACATCTCTTAGAACAAGTTCAGGGCGGAGGATGGAGGGGACCCACCAGGACCACAAAACTGTGGGTACGGCCAGTCCCCAGGCCAGCCAGAGCCCTGAATACAGGTAGTTGGGGGAACAAAACAAACGATATGCCTTTCACATCCTGCTCTCTCCTCCTCTCCCAAACCCAGATCTGAATTATCGAAAAGATAGGGGGTGGAGCAAAGGGTAAGCAAAGGAGGAAGAAAAAGAGAAGGATACGGAAAGCAGTTTAAAAAAAAAAAACCTTCCAGAGAACTCGATAACCGGGAGTACATGGGGACTGGCGCCTGATGGCGTACGAAAGCCAAAGGCAGGCCACGGGACGGGTCAGCTTAAGACTTAATATTTGCCTTTCACTAAGCAAACTAATAAATCCCCTACAGTTTTAGCCACATTGAGCTCCCAGTTTTTATTTACTGCTCAAAATTTGCAGGCAGGTTTGTTTCTTCCCCTCCCAGTCGGCCCAGGCAGATAGGAGGCCCCGCCCCCTCCTGTCATCAGTCTGTATGTCTATTTGCGTTCTCCCTCAACAAACGCATGTTCGGTGCAACTGACAAGGAGTGCAAACAGCTTTGAAGTATTCTTTGGTAATGGACTTCCCGGGACAGCCCTGTTTTTGGCTTGTGCAGCTGAAGGCGAAGGGAGAAAGAACTCCTTGTAAGAGAACAGGCAGACGTCACCTGGGTCAGGCAAGGCTCAGAACTTGATCCATGCGAGGGGCCTTCCGGCGCCTGACTCAAGACCAACCACCTCCCCTTCCTTCCCCTCCCATTTTATAGATGAGAAAAGCGAGATCCAGAGAAAAAGCTCGAGTGACTTATACAGGACCTTGGAGCAAGCTGAAGCTAAGACAGGACAAGAGTCGGGTTTCCGGGCTCCCCACCTCCCCTCCCCCACCACCCCCTGCCCAGTTCACGGATCTTTCAGATGTAGGCAGGGACAGGCTCCCTTTGTCTGATTTCTCTCCAACAGCCTGGCATGAGAGTCTTGCCCAAGGTCAGTGGCCATTCCCAAGGTCACCTTTATGCCCTTTCAACCATATCCTCCTGAGCAAAGGGACTTAGACTTCACCATGAGAACCTTCTAGCTTTCCATCAATACACAGGTTTCCAGGGCCATTGCAACAGGGCAAAAGTCCTCTGTGGATCAGGTTTCAACAGCACAGGAAAATCTCAGAGGGAAGCTTGAACAACACCCTGGGAAAAGGGGACAAGCACTACTTTGAGGCTAAGTTATACTCAGAACAAATTAAAGCAAGATCAGCATGTCCAGCATGTGGATGAAATAGTTTCTGTGTGTCGTGGGCAACATCTAATATGCTGTTCTCAAAGGGAACAAAAAAATAGCAAACCTTTAAGTCACAGGTGGCAAACACAAGGCCCGCAGGCTGAATCCGGCCCTCCACCTTGTTTTACCCGGCCCAGCACCTTGTTTCTATCCGGTGGCAGCGCCAAGCTCTCGCTTAACTGTTAAGGAGTAGTTACATTTATACAGTCCTACAATTATATTCGACCCTTGGAAGGCAACTGTGAGGCTGATGTGGCCCCCGGTGAAAATGAGTTTGACACCCCTGCTTTAAGCCATGAACTCTATCAAATACGACAAGTTTGTGGATGTCATGCAACCTGACTCCTTCCTTTTACATGGAAGGAACCAAGAGGAGGAACTTTGAAACAAAAACTCAGGTCTCCTTGTCTGCTTACTCCGCTTTTTTTTTTATCAGCATAAGACATAGTACCTGGATCCGGAAGTGAGAGACTGGTACCCTGGAGGGAGAGGTCAAAATGCACTGGGCTCAACATCTCATTCATTAACTGACATGCATAGCTCCTTGGAAGCACATGAATTGCTCTTTAAAATTCTGCAGCTTCCTCACCGGGCTGAAGATCAGCAGCCTCTCACAGTCTTCTCTGACCGTGCCTCAAAGGCTGCCCTGTCCAGGTGGGACGGCCCCTTGCCCAGCGTTGGAGAGGGGATGCTACATTGTCGGAGGTAGATCTAGGTAAGGGTGATGCTTCAGACCACTTCCACCTCTGAGATTTGAGGTTCTTTGCAGATGAGAAGTGAAGAAAAGAAAGAGAAAGAGACAGTTGTTGTCGGAACAACAGCGGAACTTCTGGAAGCAACGACTATCTGTGGGACACAAATGAAGGAAATATCTGAAACGAGGTCATCTTTTTAAAAGGAAAAATGGCACCTCGGGAGCCAGGCTAGCATTTCTCTGATGGCAACGAGAGTCAGAACAGAGGCAGGGCCACGGGTGCACTGGTGCGGGGTGGGGCCACCTCACGCTTTACCCATGAGTAATGTGAGAGAATAGCTTCTCCATGTTTGCGTGCTCGTCCGTACCCTAGCAGCCGTAGCATACAGGACGAGCCGGACGAGCTGAAGGCCCGTGTCCAGCACTGCGGACACGCACGGCTGTCTTTCAGCTCAAAGGAGGAAGGCCCCATCCCCTGGCAAGCAGCAACAACTTCGGGATGGCACGAATCCCGAAAGCCTGGCTTTGACGAACCTGAAGAGAACCTGTAATTTGCCTTCAGGTTGTTCTTACTTGTCGTGAACACCAAAAACTGGGCTGGCGCGACCTTCCGCTCCTTCACGCCCACCACCAGCACCTGGTCTGCTCCTTTCCACCCTACCACGGCAGGGTCTGCAAAGGCAAGAATGAGCAGGGAGGTCTCATTCCACACTCTCCGAGTTGAACTCAAAGGTTATCTAGGAGACTTTAGAAAGAAAGTACACACTTAGGCCCAATTTACATGCCCTTGATATTTTAAAGGGTCCTCGAGTTCAAAGGCATTTCAGGAAGTCCTCTGGCCAATTCCTTTGCTCTCTAGACACTACCCCAAAGATTTTAGCTCTTAGTCTCTGTCTAGTTAAGAGGCAGAATTTTCTTCTTGGCTCATTATTCTACATAGTATGTGCATGTACCACACACACACACACACACACACACACAGACATATACCCCCATCCATGGCGCTCTTCTGAAGGAAACAGTCTCAGCTAGTCTTCAATATTGTGCTACCCCTACTGTTCTGGAAACAACTGATTTGGTGAAGACTGGTGGCTGACCCAGTGGCATCCATCTATGGGCTGCCCAGGGGTCAATGATGTGACCAGACGCAAGGGTCCTAAATGGCGATTGGCCAAACCAATCATGAGTACCAGCCAGTTACAGAAGGTAAATTAGCAGCAGAGCTGGGATCATTGATTTCCCCAGCAGGGTGACCAGCTGTTCTGGTTTAGCACTGGAAGTCCCGCATCCCAGGAAAGCCTCAAGCCCTGGATACCCTCAGCTCATTGCCACAGGAGAAGCCTAGAACCAGGAGCAGGGGTCCTGCTGCGGAGCAGAAGATTAAGATGGCCATGGTGGGACAGTTGTGCTCTCCCTGAACACCCTGGATAGCAAGGGGAACTCTTGAATGACCTGGGCTTCCTGGAAAGGTCTAGGTGGGCAGTTGCTGGGTAGACTGTGCCCTACTTCCACGGAAATTTGCAAGAAACAGCATTTAGGGAGGTACAACAAGGTGGGTCTCTTATTCCTTGAAACCCAAAGGAATCTGATACAACAAGCCTGTCTGCGGGTCAAGGAGGGAAAGTAAAACCCCACAAAGAAGCCTTACATTTCAGTTGCGGGAAACCTTCTCCTGAGGTTCCTCTCACCCACTTTGTGGTGACTCTGAGATGCCAAGGAAGACCCCACTGCTCCACTGAGAAGACGTGGGAGCCTCTAAATGGTCACACAAACACGTCACCTACAACACAGAGAAAATACATGTCTGGCTTTAATTCTTTCTTACAAAAGCAAGCCATCCATTCACTTGGGAAACTGGAAGAACAAGCGTGTTTGGCTCTGCATTTTGGACAAGGATGAAGTGTGATGGATACATAGAAAGTATTTTCATCCACGCGTGTGGCGGCAACAGAGTGAATGAATGACACAAACAGGACTCGAGTTTCGTGGGGCCCAATCCATTGTCAGGCGGGTGAGTCATCAGCACACGCTGGGGGAAGAGTTTCCACAATAAACGCCACCGGCCTGGTAGCTGGACGGTCTGGAATGAAGGCCCAAGTTCGGGTGTGGCCCCCAGCTGCCTCCTGAGAGAAGAGGGTCTTCACAGCAGACGCTGCCTCTGTGTCAACACAGCTGGAGTCAACAGCAGGGGTCGTCTGCTGCTCCTGCAGCTGTACAACCACGTGCGATGCCAACCAAGGCAGCTGAACATGGGGCCAGCCTTCTCTATCCGACTCCGATGCCAAAGTCCCCTCCAACGTCCCCAAGAACCTGAACGTCTCTGATCGCTGTCCCTCCGGAAATTGTGCGGCCAGATCCCAAACAGATGAGGAGGAATGCTATTCCTGGCCTGGGCACGGAGTGACACTTGTACTTTAGAAGTTACAGGAACAAAAATTAAGATCCTGTTTGACCTCAGTGTAGTTAACGATTCACTCTGCATCCGCTAGAAGATAACGGAGCAAACAAGAATTGCTGCACAGCTGACGTGGAGGTCGGGGGGCAGAAAAGGGTGTGGCGAACGCCCAGGGGTTCCTGAGAGCAGGGGAGGGCAGTCGTAGGAGCCGGCAGCAGAGGTAACGTTTTCCATAGGAAGGAAAAACAAGGTCTGGGACACGGGTGTCTTCTTCAACCACACGTCACTCCCAGCGATGACTCTGCCAGCTCACGCAGGTCATCATGAGGACTATTCCTCCACGCGAGGGTCTTGGCTTTCTCCTTAAATGTCTTCTCAAAACCAGAACCTTCTTTGTCCTCCACAATAAGAACTCTCCACCCAATCCAGAGCTCTTGCTTCTTAAAGAGATGGTCACATCTGAGTCACGTCGTTCGGTGGGGACCTGGTGGCACACCGTGGCTCCACGAAGCTTGATGGTGGGAAGTGTGGGGAGGAAGGGCAGCCCTTTGCCAATTCTCCTTTCAAGGCCTGCAGACCAAAACACAGCACAGGAGTGAGATTCTGGCATCTGTTCTTCCAGCCGCTGTCTTTCAACAGCGGGCATCGCTTTCCTGACTTTAGTCCACAATATTCTAGCTACTGAAAAGGGCAGACGCCACTGCTGAAAGCAGGATTTTTCTTAAGGAAAGAAAAGGGGGACTGTTTATACATCACAAGCAGCTCCCTGCACGCTGAGTCTTCACACAAATCTCACTTTCACACACTGCACCCATGGCTGATTAAAAAAAAATACCACTAATGCAGCCAGCCCCAAGGAATTCTGTTTTTTAGCATGTCACCATTCTATTTCTGTGAGATGGTGGGGTGGGGAGCACAAAGGCATTACAACACCCACTTTACTGATGGGAAAACTGAGGTACAGAGGACACCAATGTTCTCCCCAATCCTAATGTTCACTTCAGCTGCCACTTCTCTCTGCTTTCACAAGTCCCTTAATAATTAATTAGGAAATTATCCAGAGAGTGTTTAACACATTTCTGCATCCCTAATGCCCTGGCAAATAAGTGGAGATGGACTTGGAGTCAAGTTCCCCAGTTCCCCAGCTTCCCACCACCTCTGAATTCCTACTGACAAATATGTTCAGCACCACAAAATGCCTTCAGGGGACATCCTCATTTTAAGACTGATGAGGCCCAGCAATGCAAGCAAGGGGCCTATTCACAGGTAGAGATGGCTCACTGCGTCTCTGACTCCAGCAATGACCATCAATCTACCAGGGACGCAAACGCCTGCCTGCATTCCCCTGGACCCCAGTGGATTAGATGCTGTGGATACAGACACAAACCAGACAGGAAAACCCCACCTCCTAGGCCCTAGTGAGAGGTAACACTGATCAGGCAGGAAGCCAGAAGGACAGCAGTATCTCAGGGAAGTACACTAAGGATTCTGGAGGTGGTCTGGGCCAACCGGCCCTGTCTGTCCCTGTTCTGACCCTGTGTGGGTCACAGCTCAGCCTGGTGCCAGGTTGATCTCCTCCCCACAGGCTTTGGCTAACCCCTGGCAGGGAAGTGTGCAGCTGCTGTGAGATCCAGCAAGAAGGGTGCTGTCAGAGACGAGAGAATGCCACAAGGGGGGCCTGGGAAGACCGAGCAGGAAGATGATGGCTAAAGACATTTCTGTGCAGAACTTCAAAAGGACAGACAGTTTGTGTATTAGAGTCACCTACCCCCAAAAAAGCCCGCCAAATTGCCCATGCAGAGATGCTGTGGTGCTCCAGGCAGCTCTCTAATTGGTGGCCCAGAAGGACATCGGAAGTCTTCGCCCACATGTTGCCTGGGACTTCCAGATACTCTTTCATTTGGACCCCAAACCACAGCAAACACCCCCTAAGTTCTGCTAACTTTCCTCTGGTTTCCTTTCCCCTCCTGAGCAGCAGCCCTTCTCCCAGGAGAAGCCTTTCCTTCCCTGGGAGACGCACGCACGCACGCAGCTAGCAAATTAATTGGCAACAGCCAGGTGAATCACACAGGGACTTCCTTCTTGTTGCCCAGCAACCACATGCACTTGGCAGTAGGACATTAAACACAGAGGGGAGTGTTGGGAGGTACTTGAAAAATAAAATAAAAAGCAAAACATAACAACACCCCAGACTCATCCCAGCATGGCCAACCCAGCCAAGGGGGGCTGGGACGGGGCGGAGATGAGAAGCGAAGGAAAATGAGGTTAGAACATTACCAGCCTAAGCAGAGCCTAATACCGCCCCCACCCTGTCGCCCAAATTCCTCTAGGTATAACATTTATATGTGGCCAAAGACATGCCTCTATTAGCCTAGAGAAAGGCAACGGGGGCCCATGGATTAACAGGCACCTCGAGGTTTGAAAGATCACCTAGAAACACACAGCCCAGGGAGTTTATGGAGCTTGCTGAGGGGACATAGCTGCAGTTTATGTGTCCCCATTGGACACCACTGCCCAGGGTAAGCCACTCTGCCACCTCGAGGGCAGGATCCCCTCCCCCCAATCCCTTTCCACTCCTTGAATGTTTTTGCGCTGGTTGCTATGGCCACTGGGAGCTGATTAGACAAGTCTCCCAACACACTGCTCTGCCCTTCAGACCCCGTCTCTGGCCTCTTCGAAAACCCCGGGACAGAAGTGAAATGCACGCGTGTTCCGTGTTTGGGACAGCCCGGGGAAGAGGAGCTGGGACAAGGGAAGGCAGAGCAGTAGCAAGGAGGACGCTGTGGTCAGCTGAGGATTAGCCCCCAAAGATAACCATGCCCTAATCCCTGTGACTTCGAATGAGACCTCCTACAGCAAAAGGGGCTGAGCAGGCCAAAGGCTCTGGAGTTCCAGTGGTTCTCCTGGGTTACCTGGGTGGGCCCCACGTACGATCACAAGAGTGTTTTATAAGAGCGAGGCAGAGGGAGATCTGACCCAGGAGGGACCGGAGGGACGCGGGAGAGGAATCGTGAGGCCAAGCGAGCAGGCGGACTCCAGAAGCTGGAGAAGGCAAGGAAATGGATTCTTCCCAGGAGGGCCCAGAAGCAACCGGCCTGCGGATACCATGCTGCTAGCCCAGTGCAACCGGCCCCGGAGCTATAAAAGAATACATTTGTGTTGCTTTAAGCCTCTACGTTCGTGGTACTTTTACAGCAGCCACAGGAAACTAATCTTGTTCAGGGCATACCGGGCCTGTTTCCCCACAGATCCGCAGTCAGGGGTCTCACAGCAGGGGCACGGGCAGCAATGGGACGGAGCTGGTCAGAAGGGGCGGGGTCCAGAATTAGGCTTACACGGTCTAACAGACACTCTACAGCTGCGGAAGGAAAAGGTCAGGTCTCTGAGAGCAACTGAGGCAAGAAGCAGCCCAGGCTTTGAAGTAGCTTTTATAGCACATCATTGTGATTCTAGCTTAGGCCAGTGGCTTCATCTCTGAAAGCTCCTGTTTCACCACCTGCAAAATAAAGATACTATTATCTGCCTTGCAAAGCCTTGAGGATTAAGTGAGATACCACAGGAACAGCACATGCCCCACGGCAGAGGCTAAATAAATGGTAACTGTTAGGAGGAATCTCTTAGTTATTTACTCCGATATTGGTTCTCTCCTTTCTACGTAGAAACATAACTCTGAATTTTGGTTGGCACACTGTGGCCCAGAGTAAGAAAGACTATGTTTCTCTGGCTCCCTAGCATCTAGCTACGGCTGTGTGACTAAAATCTGGCCAAAGAGATGTAAGCAAGGCCTATGGGACTTCTGAGGAAGCTCTCCAAAAACTGTTGGAAAGAGTCTGTTATCTCTCTGCCTTTACCACCTTCTGCCTTCAGTGAGGACACGATGGCTGGTGCTCCGGCAGCCATTCTGGACCGTGAGGGACACTGAAAATGGGAGTGCTACAAAAGGATGATTTAATAGGAAGACGGAAGCCTGGGTCTCTAATAACCAGAACTGCCACACTAGCCTTTGGACAGCCTTTCTCGGGATTTTTGTTCTGTAAGAATATTCTTGTGTCTTAGTTAATATGGCTCTATTATTTTAGAGTTTGATAATAGATATAATATATCACAGATCTAGAAAAACAGATTCTGAACCAATCGAGAGTCGCAGTCCTCAAAGAGTAGCCCAGCTTCGGCACTTGTTAGAAAGAAATGCAAATTCTCAGGCCCCGCCCCAGACTTTCTGAATCAAAAGTTCTGGGAGTGGAGCCCAGCCGTACGTGCTTTGACGAGCCCTCCAGGTGATCCTGTGCACACACAAGCCCGAGAACCACCATTCCAGAGCAAAGTTTCTCCCCTCTGGCACTAGTGACATTTGGGGCTGGGTCACTCTTGGTGGGGGCGCTGTCCTGTGAATTGTACGATGTTCAGCAGCATCGCTGGCCTGTATCCACTAGATGCCCACAGCACCCCCTCTCAGTGTGGCCACCAGAAATGTCTCAGACACTGGTATACGTCCGAGGGGGGAAACAAGGCAGCAAAACTGTCCCCAGTTAAGAAACATCTCTGAGCAGTGGTTCGTTCTTGACCTGGACAAGTCAGAATCTACTAGGGTGGCATGAGGCGGCTGTTAGAGCTTCCAGGTGATTCCATGTGCGGCCAATGCTGAGAACCATCGCACGTTGCTGCTGGCCCGGCGGACAGCCTGGCCTGCCTCGAGCTGGGGAAGGTGGTAACTCAGAGTCTGAACCCCGACTCCGGGAGGACACCAGGTGCTCCCAAACCGAAACTGTCACGAGCATGGCGGGGGCAGGTTTGGGAAGGAACAGCCAGCTGCCAGAAGGGGTAACCAGACGGGGATGGAATTCCTGGTGGCTGTGTCACCTCGCTTCCCATCAGAACAGGGTGGACACCTTTCAGTGTCTCCTGTGAAACACTGAAGCCTCAGTTTCCTCCCCTGATAAGCAGAGCACACAAGGAACCAGCTTCCACGAGATGCTGTAAACACCAGCTCACTCACCCATAAGAACTGTCTTAATAAAGACCGTGATACGGCAGCGGGCCTGTTTAGAAATGGGAGCGCAAATTCTCCTTCCAATTGGTAAACTCCCCAGGCACTGAAACCACAATCCTCCCACAAGGACGCACTCGAAGAGAAGACAGACTCCCCATATAGCTAATAAGTGTGGTTAGGGGTCCATCACTGGGCCGGAGCAGAAAAGAAAGAAAGAATTAAATGAGAACCCAGCAAGGAAGAAAGCAGGAGGGCTGAACAGGTTCTGGCTCCTGGAAAAGAAAGATGCAGTCACGTGTAAATTCTCTCTCCTGCTGGGAATGTCTCTTGCCTTCATTATTTCATCCCTGCTGAAATGCTGAGCCAAGCCTTCCCTTGCTTCCTTTCACCTAAATCATTAAGTCAAGGATGTCACTGGGGGAGGCAGGGAGAAGGTGGAGAAAAGGAGGAGAGAAGGAGGGAGAGGAATAAAAAGAAGAGGAGAACAGAGGGAGTCGAGGAGGAGGGGAGAGAGAGGGAGGAGACAGAGGAGTGGAGGAGAGGAAGACGGACAACAGAGAAGCCTGCAGGGTGAACCAAGTCTCTGCAGCACTGGGATGACCTGGCCTCTCTGTCCCCACCTCTTTCAGCCCCACCTGGCTAGCCCAGATGGGGAGATGCGGAACAGGTCTGCGTCTGTAACCCACATGGAGAAAGCCAGGGCCCAGGGGGTCTCTAGGAGGTTGAGGCTCGGTGGGATGGAACCTACCAGCATCTTCCCAGCCTTTCCCAGAGGTTCTGCCCCCTGTCCTTCCATTCCATGCAAGGCAGCTGATTGGAACAAGGCAGAAGAAGTCCTATGCTCTGTCCCAGTGGTACCCAGGAGGCAAGGCACCCAGGTCCCTTTTCTGTTCCTGGGCAACCAGCTAGTCCAAAGACTGGAGGACTGTGCTTTTGGCGTGGGCCAATTCCAACGCTCCCACCTTCCCCTCCCCACAGAGTCCAAACACAGCTCCCACTTGACTGAAACCCCTGGGTTCCCTCCAGCCTGTAAACCTCCTGCGCAAATGTCCTGACTCTTGCAAATGTGTTAAAAAATAAACCTTAAAAAGCTTCCAGATGTTCTGTTTGCATGGTGTTGTTTCCCTGCTCCTGTCTCCAGAGGCCAATGCGTGATGTCCAGCATCCTGACAGCCCAGATGGAACAGGAGGCGGCCAAGAGGCGCTGCCTGGGGTGGGCGGGGAAGGGGCCCTTCCCCCAGGACCGCACTCCCCCCTTCGTCCAACAGCTCCCCCTGCAGAGATGCGACCCTATACTTTCCCTTTATTCTTCCACCATTCCCCACACCCTGTTTCTCCCACTCCTATAGGTCAGACATACACCTGTGGAATTTGTACCAGGTGAAGCAAAAACCTTCTAAAGATGGCAAAGGAGCAAGTCCCAATTCCCCAAATGATCAGCATTCAGGCTTTGTCTTCTCTGAGCACCCACCTCACGTCCTTCTTAAACTTCTTACATGAATTGCCTTGGTGACACAGAATTAAAGACAAAACGACACAGAGCACCCCTTAATACATGCGGTGTTAAATAACCATATTAGGAGCTGGACCAGCCAGAACAAGGGAATTGAGTTCACAACTTTGTCAAGGTCCCCCAGGGCTGGCGGCCTCTGATCCATAGAGAGGTAATTGCCAACGGGCAGCCTTGTGCACACACAGCCACACACGCACCCTGCCCAACACCTACACACCTGAGGGTCCAGGATTCTTTGCACAAGGTGACGCCTGCCCTCTTTGATGCTCGCCGGATGTGTTCCCATTGGGTGAAAACCAGACCTCAATAAATCCCGGCATTATCAAGAGGCCGGTGCTTTGCGATTGCACCCGGCCTGTTATCTCCGCTGTCCTGGGTGGGGCTGCTTTGTGGTTTTCCACTGAAAAGCATTAACTTCTAGGTGGATCAAAGACCCTTCCAAATCAGCCGGCCTGGATCCCTTGTTTATTCTGCAAAAGACTGTTCCTAAAGATGGACTTTCAAGGTAATGGGGACCCTAGTCCCAGACTCCCTCTGTCCTCTCCTTATCACGCAATGCGTCCCTCAGGGGCCACCTACCGGCCAATCACAAGGCCCTTCTCTTCTCTTTCTTCAAGTGGCCCATTTAACATTGGAAAATGGGGACTGGCCAGAGTGTGTGCCAGCCCTGCTACCAATAACAGGGATCAAGGGGACAGAGAGACACCTCCTTGGAGGCCAGGCAGGTGCCCCTCTCCTGTTTGGGAATCACGCCAGGAAGGGGGTTCCAGAGAAGAAGGCATTTACTACATTTTTTGCTCAGGAGGATGCATTGACAGGCCCCCCTCCCCTGCTCCCTGAAGTGCCTTGTCCACTGTCTCCCAGATGTTCGAGGGCCAGCTGTCAGCCTGCAGTGACACAGTGGGACCCCTGAGTTGCCTGGATCTG
Source organism: Sturnira hondurensis (assembly GCF_014824575.4). Taxonomy (NCBI): domain Eukaryota; kingdom Metazoa; phylum Chordata; class Mammalia; order Chiroptera; family Phyllostomidae; genus Sturnira; species Sturnira hondurensis. The sequence continues at coordinate 11,787,826 of NW_028091359.1, forward strand.
GAGCACCCGCGCTGTAGAGAAAGGGTTCATGCACTCAAAGATTGTGGGTGCTGGCAGCTTCAAGGCCCCTGGAGGGTTCCTCCGTCCCATGCAGGTCTGTCCGTGGCCAGCTGGAGGCATGCTGCAGCTGCCGTGTGTTTTTTCCTTGCATCTGGAGTACCTAGCTTAGTGTCTGGCACGGAAGAAGCACATCAATGGGTGGATGGCTGGATGGATGGGCAGACAAATGAATGCACAAGTGAGTCACCAGCAACCAAGGTTAGCTATCTGACACGTGGGGAGGGACGTGGGGCCGTGAGGCGTGGAGACTCTTTCCTACCAATGGGAAAATACGTGTCACTGGAGGCACCTTAGCTGAATGATATGGAATCAGACCAGGTTGAAATCCCTGATCCTGGACAAGCTCCCTCTCTAACCCCTCTGTCAAACAGGAAAACCATGCTACTGCACCGTGGGACAGTCATGTGGACTGAGTTAAACAGCAGTATTCGTGATTATTGGGCATTTCCCCTAAAGCACGCGCTCTGTTAAAAAATATAGGCAGCACATTTCCGAGGATGGAAGGACATTAAGTCACTGCCTTGGTTATTTTCTTGACATAGACCATACCTAAGAGGTATAAAAAAAAACCCCTCTCGACCCATCTTCCATTAATCCTTTTTTTGTTTGTTTGTTTTAATCAGTAAAGTTGTCCCTAGCATTTAGATGAACTCTACCTCAATTCTTTCCATGTGCCCTCAACTGCCCCTAAAAAGTCTGCAAACTCCACATGCAACAGGCAACGGACCCATTACCTGGGTCCTGACCAGGTAATGATGCCCACCTGCCTGGAAGGAGCCCACCTTGAACAAGACAGCCTGCTATAAATAGGGAACGGGATTGCATGCTGGATTCCAACTGAGCCAAGGAGAATCTGGACTCGAGCTTTGCTATTTAACGTTGAAATGCACAGGTAATCTCTGCGTTCAACTGTAATGTCTTTCCTTGCTTCTGACCATGTCCTCTCTCCCTCAAACCCCTGGCTCACCTCTCTGTCTCACTCTCGTTAGGGGTGCTACAGCCTGGAGAGCCAGGCTAGGTCAGCCCAACAGGAAGGGGTACACACAGGAAGGACTCTGCCTGGTCTGTCTAGCCTGGCCCCAATGCCAGCCCAGCCTGGGCAACACGAGGCATGGGTGACAAGGGACCCTGGGCCTCAGCACCCTCTGGTCCCGATGAGGCCAGGCTGTTACTCAAGGCTGCAGCTGGGCTCTGGGAGGTCAGGCAGCAAGTTCACAGGACAGGCCACCCACACGGCACAGCAGGACCGCAGGACTGTCCTGGGGCCAGTGAGGCTCCGGCCCTTGGCCCTGACTCAGAACACTCCACCATATGGCCTCCCTCGGGGAGGATGAGAGGAGGAAAATAAGTGAGCCGGGGACAAGAAAGAGCCTCTCACCTCCCTCTGGTGCCAGGGACCCTTCCTGGGCTTGCAGGAGCATTGGCCAGAACTCTCCCCAGCTGGTGTCAAAAACGAAGTGCAGGACTCCAACTCTGATAGCCACAGTGCCCCCAAGATCAGGTCTCCCTCTCTGCAGCCCCCAGATGTTTCCAGGGTTTTTGATCTGCACTTCTAAACTTTGACCCTTGGGTTACTTCGCACTCTTCAAATTAAAGACCCAAACAATTTTCACGGTGCAGGGGGAGCTTCGACCAAGTATAGGCAGCAAAACAGGAAGAGCACTGATCTCTGTCCTTCTCTCTCCTCCCCGGCTCCATTTTGCTCTCTCTCCTTCGCTCTAAAAGTATAAAGGGTGGGACAGGGGGTTGCTGCAAACAAAATCTTGGCAGCCTTGCCTCTAGGTCCCCTGGAGCCTGCCTGTGTTCTATTGAAAGCTTTGTTCTTTTCTTTGGTCCCATGGCCACCAGTCCCATCCTGGTCAGTCTGGGCAAGGGAGGAGGTGCAGGGGAGCTGGGTGAAGCTCTGGGAATTGAGAAGAAAAATGCACAGACCAGATTCTCTGGCACAGCTGCCGAGCAAAGAGCCCAAATGCCTCGTCCTGGCGGAAGACAACCTTCCCAGGTTTCCCGGCGTGCTGGGGCTTGCTGGAAACCAGAGCCCTGGCTGGTGCCTGGCAGACTGAGCTGGACAGTGGACCCAGAATTCAAAGGGGCAGCAGAAGGAGGGGCCCCAGGGGAAGAGAGGGGGAGGTTTCCGTGAATCATATAAATTAAAGACAGAAAGGATGTCAGGCCACCTTCACTTCCTTCCTTTCCTAATGGGAATTATCTCATTAGCCCCGAGCTTCCTAGAGGCTAACTTTAAATGATTCCTGTAATGGGGATTTCAATCCACAGCACCCCCCCCCACCCCGTCCCCCAACCCATCCCACTCCTAGGAGAGCTAAGAAGCGCTCTTAAAGGAGCAGTAGCAAAAAGATGCCAGTTGCATCTATTAACACTGAATACTTTCTCCAAACATCTCACGCAACAGTAGTATTGCCCTTTCACCCTTTATTTCCACGTACGGGAATTTATTGGGAGAAAATTAATCATGCACATGGCGATAGGTTCAATAATGATAACCCCATCCAAAAAAGAAAATAAAGATAGTCACAGTGTAAATGTTACCTTATATGGCAAAAGGGACTTGGTAAGAGGGATTAAATTAAGGATATTAAAATGGGGAGACTACTCTAGATTATCCAATGCACCCTACATGCCGTCATAAGTGTCCCTGTAAGAGGGAAGAAGACGGCTATAGAGAGAAGACTGTGACGTGACCGCAGAGGTAGAGACGAGAGGGCCGCAGCTACAGACCAAGGGATGCTCACGGCCCCCAGGAGCTGGAACTGGCCAGGAACGACTTGCCCCTGGGGCCTCAGAAGGAACTGGCCCTGCTCACAACTTGACTTGAGTCCCCAAATCAAAATGACAGTCAAATCAAAATGATTTGGGGACTCAAATCAAGTTTCATTACAGATTTCTGGCCTCCAGAACTGTATGAGGATAAACTTGTGCTATTTTAAACCAAGTCGGTAATCTGTTACAGCAGCCCCATAAACTAGTTCAGATATGAATAAAGTTCTTGTTTATAAGGATTGTCATCAGAGCCTTATTTCACAACAAAAGAAAAAACACTGGAAAAATCAAAGATCTGCTAAAGAGCAGCGGTCATGGCCCTACAATGAAATACTAAACAGCCATAAAAATACTTCAGTGCTACTTAATAATAAAAGATTAATATCATATAACTGAGTATGGAAGGAACTTCCGCCAAGATGGAGGCGTAGGTGGAAACACTGTGCCTTCTCCCACAACCAAGTTTGAATACAACAAAGGTTTGGAGAACAAAGACACAGCCAAAGAACAGAAAATGGAATTATACGGAAGTCCAACAACGATGAACCGCTCAACGGGGACGGTAAGAGGGGCGGAGCCAGCAGCAGAGCTGGGTCGGGCAGGAAAGATCCCCAGACCTAGGCGCACAGGTAGACCGGACCCAGTCAGGGTGCAGGGCAGACTGACCGTGGTGGCACATTTGTGCACAGTGAGACGGACCATGCAGGCCCCAGGGAGCGAGGGCTGACGGCAGTGGCACACTCGTGTGCAGTGGGACGAAACTCACAGGCCCCAGTGATGGTGGCAGCTGCGGCACCGGCCACCTGTGGGGGCCGCAGCGGGAGGCGGCAGATGGGACGCCATTGTTCCTCTTTGACCCCGCCCCCACATACAGCGTCACAACCCAGCGACTGAGTTGCCCTGCTCTGGGGAACACCTAGGGCCCCGATCCTGCTACGTAACAGGCACGAACAGCCCAAAAGATGGCGCAAGAAGAACTCAAAGTCCCAGAGCCAATAACTCTCAGCGACCGAGAAATTGCCAGCCTCTCAGAAGCACAGTTCAAGACACTGTTTATCAGGATGCTCACAGAACTGGTTGATTATAGTCACAAATTAGAGGAACATATGAAGGCTAAACTAATTGAAATGAAGGGAGATGCACAGGAAACCAATAGTGATGGAAAGGAAACTGGGACTCAAATCAATGGAATGGACCAGAAGGAAGAACAAAACATCCCACCAGAAAGGAATGAAGAAATGAGAATTCAAAAAAATGAGGAGAGGCTTAGGAACCTCCAGGACATCTTTAAACGTTCCAACATCCGGATTATAGGGGTACCAGAAGGGGGAAAGAAACAGCCACGAGTGGAAAACTTATTTGAACAAATAATAAAGGAGAACTTCCCCAGTCTGGCAAAGGAAATAGACTTCCAGGAAATCCAGGAAGCTCAGAGAGTGCCAAAGAAGTTGGACCCAAGAAGGAACACACCAAGGCACATCATAATTACATTAGCCAAGACCAAAATGAAGGAGAGAATCCTAGAAGCAGCAAGGGATAAGGGGACAGTCACCTACAAAGGAGTACCCATCAGACTGTCAGCGGATTTCTCAAAAGAGACCTTACAGGCAAGAAGGGGCTGGAAAGAAGTATTCCAAGTCATGAAATCCAAAGACCTACAGCCAAGATTGCTTTATCCAGCAAAGCTTTCATTTAGAATGGAAGGACAGATAAAGTGCTTCTCAGATAAGGTCAAGTTCAAGGAGTTCATCATCACCAAGCCCTTATTATATGAAATGCTAAAGGGACTTATATAAGAAAAAGAAGATGAAAAATATGAACAGTGAAAGGATAGCAAACTCACAGTTATTAACAACCACACCTAAAACAAAAGCAAACTAAGAGGACAGCTAGATCAGGAGTGGAACCATAGAAATGAAGAACACACGGAGGGTTAGCAACAGGGGAGTGGGAGGAGGAGAAGGGGGGAGAAGGCACAGAAAATAGCATAGAGGGTAGGTAGAAAATAGATAGGGGGGAGGGCAAGAATAGTGGGGGAAATACAGAATCTAAAGAACTTGAGACACGTGGTTATAAACTAAGCGGGGGGAGAATGGTGGGGGAGGGAGTATGCTGGTGGAGGGGAATGAAGGGGGGGAATAGAACAACTGTAATGGTATAATCAATAAAATATATTTTAAAAAATAAAAAAAAAATAAAACACACACACACACACAAAAATAACTGAGTATGGAGCTCAAATATTTTCCTTGCCTTTTAATAAAGTTTTCTAATGTTATGCATCTTGTAATTACTTCTGCCATCATATTAGTCACATTTTTATTTGCAGGGTGGTAAGAGGGTTGAGGAATTTTTGATCCCTAGAAACAGAGAAGCAGCAACTGCGGACAATTTAGTGAAGACAGATCAACCAGTCAGAGCATCCAGGGATGGTACCTCTCCAGGCACTGAAGATGTCAGGTTTCCCAGCAAAAGGGTTCTCCCCTGTACACACCTCAGCCAAACATCGCTCCAGTCTCTGCCTCCATCTTCATAATGCCTCCTTCTCTGTGTCTGTTTCCTCTTCTCTTCTAAGGACTCGTCACTGGATCCCGAACTCATTACACCTGCAAAGACCCCTTTCCTAAATCAGGCCACATCCTGAGGTTCTAGGTGGATCTGGATTCTGGGGCAATGCTAGAATCCAGTCCACTACAGACGGCTCCATTTCCCCCCTAGACGTTTCAGTAACGTCACAAAGTCTTCTCTGATTTTTCCAGGTTGCAGAGAGCGACCCCTTTGGGAAGTGCCTAGAGGCACACACTCCCTACGTGAATAAACTCCCCAACAATTAGAGTTGCCAGTGCTCGATCGAGGGACCTTAGGACAGACTGAATTACCCACCGTTGAAGGGTTCAGGCAGAAAACACCCGTCTGGAAAGACTTAGAGGAGACCCCCGGTCTGGGTGGGAGAGGGAATCAGCTGGTCAAAAAGAGTTTAGTTTGTTGAAAGCAAGAGTTGTACCTCGTTTACTCAGCCCAGTGCTGGGCACAGAGAAAGCCGTGCACAGATGCTTACCGCCCCGCCGGGATGCCCCTGCAGTCTCCATGTTCCCCCCTTCGGTGAGTGCACCAACAGAGCACGACAAAGAAAGACAAGCTAGGACGAGGGGAGCTGTATGTACGGCGATGGCCTGTCGAGAACCTTTTTCGTATCCTGTACCATGGGATACGATCGGATACTCCTATGTGCCCCCTTCTTCTGCGATGGCAAGAAGGTGGCAAACCAGGACAAATCACAGGACAGGAGGCACCTAAATTAGTATCCGATGATCATGTGGACTGAGAAAGGGATTCGGGGCCACCCGAGTGCCCATCCGGACAGTTGGAGGGTCCCTCAGGAAAACCTAAGAGGTAAGGCCATGGGATCCATCTCCGCTCTGCCTGGCCCGGCAGGAGAGGGAGAGAAGGCAGAGGCGCCGTTCTGGGCAGCAGCCACGGCAGGCTGCCTGTTCATGCTGCAGTGCAGACGAAGCACACCCACCAGGCAGTGATTTATCAGCTGTGGGAGGCCCAAGAAGCTCTTAAGCCACAGGTGGGTACCTGTAAAGCCACCCTCCCAGAGAAGCACAGACCTCAGACCCTGCCTTGCTGCTAATCACCTTAAGCACCCCAGTGTTTCAACCCCGATCTGGGTGGCCCTTGCCACTCCCAGAGTCACGTCACGTGCTCGGTGATCTCAGCTGGCCTCACACAAACCCTGTCGAGTAAGCAGGACAGGTGTTGTCCTTATTCCCACTTCACAGATGAAACTGCTGGGGCGGTTCGATGACTTGTTCAGGGCCACCCAGGGAGCACATGTCCCAGTTGCTAGTACAGTGCTCCTTCCATGGACCAGGCAGGCAAGCGGTGTCCCACCCCCTCTGTATTGCCCACGAGCAGTTACGGGCTGTACTTCACAGAGGTGGCAACAAGTATCAGGGGATGGCTCTTCCCTCTGGGCCCGGGGCTTCCTTTGTGGCCACTGGAGAGACTGACCTGCTGAAACTGCCACCTCTTCCTGTCCAATCAGCCTTCCTCCTCCCCCTGCTTGACAGTTAGAAGTGGAAAGGCATGGACCGGGCTGGGGCATGCATGGCTTGTGCCCAGGTTGGGCTTCCGACAAAAGCAGCAAAGCATACCTCCTGTGATCTGGGAGGAAAGGCTGCCCCTGTGTATTTCTCCAGGCATGGAGAAAGAAAGAGGGCAGAGCAGAGCTGATGTGAGTGTCTAGCTCAATGCAACCAGCCCCAGCCTTCCCAGGGTGCCTTGCAGAGGGCCTCGTCGGCTATACTAAGCTACCTCAAGCAATCCGGGAAGTGGTTGATTGCTAGGGCAAGATGGAGCAAGAACTGTGCCTTCCTTGGGGCCACAGGTCAGCAGGGCAGGAGTTAATGATGCTGAAATCAGGGGTGTCTGTGGGAGGTGGCAGAGTTTCTTTCTGGTGGGACCCCTGGCCGGACTCAGCCACACCGCCTGAAGGCATTCCCTGAAGATCTTCTTGAGCCCCGGGCACCAGAACTTGGAGATGAGGAACACAGGGCAGGGTGGCAGGGCCAACCGGTGCTCAGGCCACTCCTGGAATGCCCAGATTCAGGCTGACCTTTCAGCGTGGGTTTTGCCTCACCAAGCCATTTCTCTGACCCCTTTGTCCTCCCCTGCATCCTCAAGGGGTACCTGGGGAGACACTGGACCACTAAGAGCTCCGAGGCCCTGTGCGTCTGGGGTCAGGCCGGAGAGGAGCCACGGCAGAGGTGAGCAGAGGCTGTGCGAGCTGGGAAAAGTCAGGCTGCCTGCGGCAATCTAGGCCAGCGTCCGGTTCCCATGACACTTTTCCTGGCAGCATTAATAACTAACCGCGGCCCAGACAGGTGCTGGCGGCCCGGCCTCAGGAGTTCTTGTTCAGGGTTGAAAGTGAGTCACTCCCCCTTTCCAGTTTGCTAGCAGACTGAGTCACCCCGAGGCTGGCTCTTTCCCACAAGTTCTCGCACTTGGGCTAGATGACATTCATGTCCACACCTTCGACCCCCGATTTTCCAGGTCAGTAGGGCCTTGGAGAGCTGACCCTCCTTTCCAGACCAAACAGCATCCCTGTGACCCTGCCTCTGCCCCTCCCCCTTATTACCCAGTCCTTCAACTGGGACAGTAAGTCACCGTCTCAAGAGGAGTCTGGAGAGATTCTGAGAAGGGGGGGGGGTCTTGGTCACCTTTCACCTCTGCCCTAAACACTGCTTCCACACTGTCCCAAACCCCCATTGGCACACAAAGACTGGAAGCGAAATGTTCTAGAGCTGATGAGTCAAAGGACAAAACGGTGAGGCAATAAGTCAGCTTCCTCACTCTTGGGAAGGACAGAGGCTGAAAGGGGGTAAACTGAGTCCCATGACCGTTAACACGATGCCCTACCTCCAGGGTCAGGTGGGAGGCAGGACTGGCTACTGAGCCACCAGACTGCTATGGTGGCCCTGGGTACATCTCCCAGGGTGGCTCGCTCAGAAAGGTATCAGATAAATGGCACCTGGGAAAAGAAACTCACACCCGTCTTTGGTGAGTCCTTCCTTCCTTCCTCACTTCATGATCTTGTTTATTTTCTTTTAATTAGAGAGGAGTAATGGGGGAAAATCAGCACAACTGTAATAGCACAATCAATAAAATATAATTTTTTAAAAAGACAGATTAAGAAAGAGAAAAAGGAAACATGAGGAAAAAAAAAACAGGAGAGAAAAAAAAAACCCTCACTGAAATAGTTGGGGGATTTACTTTTTTTTTTTTTTTTTTAATCCTCAGAAAGTCCCTCCTGCTACCTGGTTTCTAAAACAGAGGATAAACATGGATGACATCAGGTTGGGCAGCACTGGCTGTCTCATCGCCAGGGGCTCCCGGCAGGTGTGAGATTGACAGGTTGAGAAGAGATGACACTACTTCTATCCTTAGAAGATGATAACCAAGGAGGAGAAATGACAGCAGAGGCTGGGTGCTGGGTGTGGCGGGAAACCCGACACCCTGCCCGGCGCTGTTGGCCCTTTGGCTGAACTCGGCTCGTCTACGTGGGGTGATGTGGAGCCCCCCCTTCCCGGCTGGCGTTGTCTACTCCTCCATCTCTCAGGCATCGCAGTACATGTCAACCCCAGGGCACAGGAAGCTGGAGTTGCAGCTATAGGAGCTCCATGGAGGCTCCTCCCACCCAACTTTGCAAACCAAATTTTGAAATCCACTCACTGTGGCCGTGGCTTTGGCTGGACCCTTGCAGAGTGGGAGGGCCTTCCTCCAACCACACACGTCTCACACATCTCCGCCGAGCACTCGGCCAGCCAAGCTGCATCGATGGCACCGAGTACAGATGCCGGAAGAGAGGGACTCCACCCCCCAGTGGCTGGCTTAAGAGACCAAATGAGTCACGATGCCTGACCAGTGACCATGATGTCCCAGGGTGAAGTGGGAGGCCTGGGGACAGAGCCCAATGCGGAGACACAGCCACGGTGACTCACATTTAGACCTGAGGGCAAGTTCCATCCCCTGGATAGCTCTACACCCGTCCCTGGGTGAGGTCATCCCCACTGCTGCTCAGAACTGGGACGTGCTTCTTTCTCCCAGGGCACCAGCTGCCTCTGCACTCCCCACTGCGGTTCAGGCAGCCATCATCGTTCTGGCCACAGCACCTTTCCCCACCCGCCACACACACATGATGGATGGACCTGAGGAAAGAGTGTGTCCTCCCTGGGCGTCAGACTTTTTGTCCTTGAAAATAGGTCTTGCTCTCGATGATCTCACACAGGAGCCTTTGGGGCGCAAAGGTCGTGGCTATGAGTCCTTCGAATGGAAGTATGCTACGTCAGTGCAACCTGGTGGCATTGTGATAGTCCTGACTATGACTGCCACTAGTGGACCCAGCCGTCGGGCCGCCATCTCCCTCCATGCCTGGGGCCACTGGTGCCCAAGTAAAAGAGTGTATGGCGCTGGGTAGGAGAGTGTCCCCAACAGAGCCAGTGGCCAGGAGCTGGGTGAAATCATTGGGAAATATACTCACACTTGGGAGAAAGAGCACGTGACATTCCTACACTCGGCCCACGGCTTCCTGCAATGGTCAAGTCCCACACTGTCGCAGGGAGGAGGAAGAGGAGAAGAAGGAAAGAAGGCTGCAAGAAAACTAGGAGAACCCCTGAAGGGCTTCGGGGAGACCACAAGGCATGTCTGTGAGCAGCTGAGCCACTCCATGGTGTGATAATGTCACCGTTAGGTGGCCTGTAACAGCAGCCTGTACCCCACACTGTTCTAACATTGAACAGAAAAACGGGGTAGCTGTCGTCCTCCTCCTATGTTTCCTACTCCTTTTACTATTCCTACTCTCTTTCACTTCTGTCCTTTGCTGCTGAGCTTGCAGCCTGCAGCCTGCCTATGTGACCCCTGGCGGCTTTGCAGGCAGACAGGTGAAAAGACACACTCTTATATGAAGCCGTGATTGCCACGCAAGAGGCTATCCTAAAAGAGGCAGGGACAGCTAATTGAGAACCAGCCCCTGAGGAGTTTTAGCATGACTTTCAGCCCATCGTCATCATCAAGGTTATCTAGGGTCCTGGGTGTGCGAGTGGGCAGGTGAGGAACAGACACCTTCAGTGCACCCTCCCCCTCGGCTACCATACCAGCCTCTAGTTAAGTCCGATCACAGCACACTTTGCTCAAAACCCTGCTATCCCGTGGTTCCCAGTTCCCCGGGTGGGAAAACTTGCCTCCGCCCCACCCCTACCGGCCAGGCTAGCCCCGGTCCAGGCCTCCTCCACATGTGCTCAGCTCCTGCCGTGAGCGCCAACCCCACTGGCACTCTCGTCCTCAAACATCCCAGGCACAGCCCTGTCTTGGCCTTGAGGTAGCTGCTCCTTCTGCAGAAAGCTCATCGCCCGATGGGCTCAGGTGTCACCTTCTCAATGAAGTGTCTGCCCTATTCAGCGCTGCCACCTGCCCCACTCTCTGCCCGGCATGCCTGAGTCCGCTTTCCAGCTCGTTTCTATTTTTCTCCGCTATTTTTCACCCTCTCACGTCCTAGATGCTCCTCACGGTCACCATTTTTTGCTGTTTATCATCTACCCTCCCCGACGAGAAGGCAAGGCTTGGACAGCAGGGTCGTGTTGTCTGCCGAGCACAGTCCTGGAACATAGCTGGCGCCCAACAACCATCTGCTAGATGGATGGATGAATGAATGAACGAAGGGGAGTCACTGCCGCTCCGAGGGGGATAAGGGGCTGTGTGCCTTACGGAATGGTGTTCAGCTTGGGGTCACCTAAGGGGGGAGGAAAGAGGGCTGGCTGAGGCAGAGGCGCCGTTTCCAGAAAGGCAGTGCCCATACCTTTGCCTGGAAATCCCCTGGGAGTCACTCATTAATGCCCCTCCCCCCCCCCCCACACACACACACAGCCTGCCAGTTACCCAAACCCAGAGGGCGGCGAGAGAATCATTTAAGCAACCGACTCTCCTTTCCAGGCCCATCCTCCTACCAGGTAATCCACACCATTGTCTGAGCGCCCAGTCGGTGCGGGATCCTGAAATGAGCAGTGAAGAAGGATGGGGTAAACGAAACACCCACGTAGCAGATAACAAGGCCCACTCCTGGCCCCACCTGCCCGTAAGGCACTGGCTGGGGAGATGATGCTCCCCGTGAAGGAGTGGACAGTGGCGAGGCCCCCATGGTTGCGGGGGGTGTGCACAGGGGCAGGGGGCAGAAATATTCCAGTCTCCGGGGGGAGGATGCAAAGCCAGTGAGCTGGGATGAAGGGAGTCAAACCAGAGTGGGGAGAGGTGGGCAAATGCCCACTGAGATGGAGTAGATGTCTGAGACAACAAAGAGGAATGTTTGTGTGTTCGTGTGTTTGAGCAGAAAGTGACACGAGGCATACTGAATCTGAGAAGGAGGCTTAGGAAAACACACACAGAATGACGTTGGGAAAGAAAGACTGGACGTGCACAGGCTAGAGCCCCTGGCGGGTGCCCCAGCAGGCACTGCCACAGCCGAGGGCAGCAGGGTGGCTGCGAGGAGGATCGAATCAGAAAACCGCCTCGGAGTGCCTGGCAGGACCCAGCGTGCCAGCGGACGGAGGAGGGAACCCCACCAGCCACTGCCCTTCTAGTGGATCAGTGGAACTGGACAGAGGAGGAGGAAAACTCAGAGACGAGGCTAATGTAACCCACACCCTCCCCTGACCACAGGGTATTAGCATCACCATCTCACAGATGAGAAAACCGAGACTTTGTCATCTACCCAACATCACATCCAGACTAATAAGGAAAAAAAAACACCTAACATCTACTGGGTGCTTAATGTGTCCCGGGCACTGAGCTAGGCACTTCACCCCGTGTATCCTCTCATTTCCAGTCACAACACAGCAGGGATTACCTTTATTATCCCCATATTACAGATGTGGACACCAAAGGCCATCCGTCTGTGGTCACCAAGGGAGGAAACAGTGGAAGTAGGATGGGGACCCAGGTCTTCCAAGTCCATACTCTTTGCCACTGTGCTGGACTAAGAGTGGACGGTTTGCAGCATCACCCGCCCAGTTCTCAAACTCTGCTTAGCAGCACACAGCACCCGTCTCCCAGGCTCCATGGGAGAAGCGGAGATGCTCTGCTGCCTCCAGTCATGCATGCTCACATTCTGAGCTGCCTGCTACCTGCTATACTGACACACACCTATGGGCCAGACTTACAGCCAGAGGGTGACCGCTGTGGACGGTGAGGTCTAGACAGCTATGGGCAAATCCTACCCTTTCAAGTCAGGGAGTGGCCCCGGGCCCGAATCATGCTTTATTAAGACCGTACATCAGTCCACAGTGTTCCAGTAAGCCTTGAAATCCCCTTTAATCCTGCAATCAGCCTCTGAGCTCCTGAAGGTCAGCAAGTGCAATCCATACATTTCTGTTCCCTAGACCTGCAGGCTTCCAGCCGCCTACCTGGAGGCTCTCCCTGAACACTTCTGGACTTCTGTGCCCTGCTTCAGACCCCGTGTATAGAGACCAGGTGGTGGGAGTAGACACACATGCACCGTCACGCAATGGAGAGAGAACCCAGCGCCTCAAACCCCAGGCTTTGAATCCTGGCTCCCTCACTAAATAACTGTGCAACCTTGGGTGAATGACTGTACCTTGGTTTCCTCATCTGTAGACTGGGTATAAGATGACTGCCCTGCTAGGGCTATGACAGGTGACCATGAGTTCATCTAAGTAAAAGCTGCAAGGACATAGCCTGGCTTGACTCGATCATGATGAAAATACTGCTTATGAAGCTGTGTCGCCAAACCTCCCCTGATGGCTGCTGCCGGCCGGCCCCTGCTCCGGGCTGCGTGCAGGTGTGTGACGGATGTCGGGGCGACACAGCTGCACACAAGCAGCTGTGCCCTGATTACCTTGCGTGCTCAGGCTCACCTTCTCTCTTGTCCTTTCTTGGTTCAAAGCACCTGCCCAGGTTGGACACAAACCTGATTTCACCTGAAAAAAGAAGGAAAGAGTGACCTCAGGAAACAGAATCATGAAACTTATCTTCCAACTTAAAACAGAAAGAGTGGTCTCTGAACGTCAGCCAGCCTCCCAAGGACGCAGGCGTTTAACAGCTGTTTATTCTTCAATACAGACTAAAACCACATTAATTCAGAATAAAGGGAGAACTCCATTTCCCATGTCAGTCGTGGACATGGCAAACTGCAGACTACTTTCCAGAAATATAGGGCTAGCCTCGTAATAAACTAGCCCCTGAATAAACCCAGATGTAAATGGATATTACACTAGGTAGCGATTTTTTTCAAGTTATAACAAAACTTAAATTCACAATGGAACTTTACTACACAATAATCCATTGCCATGGTTCCGAGCTGTTCTGCTTTTCCTGAGTCTTTTACTCAAAGGCTGCTGTTGTACCATTTCTGAGGTTTTTCTGTGTTCTGACCTTACATGTCTAAAGTCATTAAATGGGATAGACAGCACATGAGGAACACCCAGCTCTGTGCCCCACCCCGTTATACACTTGATAAATCGGCTATGCCTTGACTCATTTCATTCCCTTGTATCAGTTTCCTCCATACTACCCACATAATTCCTGAGGAGACGTGCCCAGTTATCAGCATAGTTGCTGTTCCTGCTAAAATATTTAATCTTTAAATCCGACCTCTGTTCAACCTAATTCAGACACCAGGAAGAGTAGTATTTCAAAAGGTGTTTGGAGATAATGGCACCATTCTCTGTCTCCCCATCATTAGGCTCAAAGAAATCACTCCAGACCCTTAGTTTGGCAAATGAAAACAGAGAAAAGAAAGAAAAAGGGGAAAAACAATACCATCAGATTTGAAACAGAAACCTTGTAACCTTCACTCACAAGAGGAAGGATTGTCTGGGTGGCGTTTTGTTCCTTCCCAGTGCGCACACACACCTCCCCTCGGGGCTCGGGGCCCTCCTTTGGTTTCTGGAGTTACTAAGACAGGGGCCGGGCTGGTATTCTGCAGCCACCCCGGCAACCAGCTCCGGCCACCGGCTGGGCATCCCCTTGTGCTCCAGCCCCCTTTCCACCAAACCTCGGCACACAGGTTTGCTGGNGAAATCACTCCAGACCCTTAGTTTGGCAAATGAAAACAGAGAAAAGAAAGAAAAAGGGGAAAAACAATACCATCAGATTTGAAACAGAAACCTTGTAACCTTCACTCACAAGAGGAAGGATTGTCTGGGTGGCGTTTTGTTCCTTCCCAGTGCGCGCACACACCTCCCCTCGGGGCTCGGGGCCCTCCTGTGGTTTCTGGAGTTACTAAGACAGGGGCCGGGCTGGTATTCTGCAGCCACCCCGGCAACCAGCTCCGGCCACCGGCTAGGCATCCCCTTGTGCTCCAGCCCCCTTTCCACCAAACCTCGGCACACAGGTTTGCTGGGCCCGGCTTCCTCTGCCACATGCATGAACTCACCCCAGGACCAGCCTCGAGTGACATTCGGGGCTCTTGACCCCAGCAAAGACCCCAAAGACAATTTGAGCTCCAGTGAGAACTGTGCAACACCAGGGACCTAACTAGCTGAGTTGCAAATGCCAGAAAACTCAAAAAGAAGCAGGCAAAACCACAAGACACCCTCCAAGTCCAACTCTGACACCAGAATGGAGCCCCGTTCCCATTGCTGCTCTATACTACAAAGCCACGCCAAATCCCAGCTCATGTTCGGTTTACCGGGTGGCAAAGCATTCAGTAAACTCGTTGTGGTTGCAGCCTCCTCCTTCCAGAGGAGAGAGGAAACTTCACACAAGTAAATCTAAATTTACCCGGCCCCATGACATCTCAATCCACTGATCAGTAGCAGATACTGGGGATGGGCTTAGTGGGAGACGGGAAGGGGTCTTCTGTAAATCTGACGGCTGGGGGAAGACAAGGGGGCGAAGGAGGGATTGGACTTGGCTACTCACTGAAATCAGTGTTCCCCTCCACTGGGCAGCTGGAAAGTCACGCTGAAGCCTGGGC